>NW_027507758.1:543983263-544671263 GCF_037356315.1 Lithobates pipiens | reverse complement strand
TTAATTTTCCTAACAGCCTGAGCTAATTAGGAGGGTGCTACACATGGATAAAATAGATAGATCTGAGTTTTTCCTGCTTATACATAAATATAAATGTTCACTTGTGTATAAGACAGATGCAAATAAGTCCCTTCATAATCTTACTACACTACACAACACATTTCTTCAACACGAAGTGCAAGGGAGAGGTGTCCATATAAAAACCACATGGCTTATAAATCCACATAGCTATTAGAAAATCCATGCAGTGTGATTACTTGTACATTCGGCAGATCTTGGTACTAAAATATAACCCCCATTAAAGCTCACAGTCCAATTAAACAGAATTTGCACATATATGAGAGCTTGGTTTCCTGTATGGTAAAGTAATCCAAACCACAGCATCAATATTAAGGGAAGGCAGACCTTGCAGCCTGGGAGTTGCTAGATGATATCTTTTGATCAATGAATTCTGTCACAATAATCCCTTGTCATTCACAGATGGAATAATTAAGTCAGTGGAGACTCTAAGAACAATGTAATTAAGAAGTATGTATCATGTCCAAAGGGAAATATTCACAATAATTCTATGTAATAAAGCACATGTTTAAACAAAAAAAAAAATCCACCTGCTGCAACTTCAGTATAAGTGATGTAATGAATATCAGAGTATAGTATAGTGATATGACCAGAAATACACAATTGTGGTGTTGCAATAAAATTAAAAAGGCTCATGCATCACCTGCCCAATGCGTAAACTCAGTACGGGTAGCTTCTTCCACCTCCTCTGGTCCTGCCCCTGAATTCAGGGATTTTGGGAACAAGTAGTAAATTTTTTGCACGATAATATGGGTACATCTGTGGGATTGGACCCCAAACAGTGCCTCCTAGGTATCTACCCTGAGGAGCCTACTAGACACACCAAAACATTTATGCAGGAGACTCTGTTCTCAGCTAGAAAACTCATTGCCAGAAAGTGGATGAGATCTACTCCCCCAACATTAGCAGAGTGGAAAGCGGACATCAATCTTACTCTTCCCTACAAAAAATTTATGTATAGTAACAGGGGTTGCCAAACCAAATATTATAAAGTATGGGACAAATGGCTAAATGATGCAGACTCATGTGGGTAGACACGCAGTGCATATGCCACCATGGGCCAGTTGGTTGGATTCGGGCTATATTCATCATTTCCATATCTGATGCATAGGTATTGTCCTCTTACGGGGTCACTAATGATCAATGTATACTATTTTGCAATGTTATACCATGTTGCAAGTGCTTCCTATTATTGTATATTTACGTAATGTACACTGTGCATTGACTGTATGTACCTTGGTTTAATAAAAAAAACATTGTTATAAAAAAATAAAAAAAAGGCTCATGCACAATGTCTCCTTTCAAACAGATGTCCAATAAGAATGCTTGAAACAAGGTACTCTAGCATGTGCGCATAAAATAGTATTGGTTATATTGTATTTATACTGGACACATCACTTTTAAATACACTTTGCCCGTGAACAGATCTAGAGCAGCCATTCTCAAAATAGGGATCATCCAGAGGTACAGATCCTAGGGGTTCCTCGAACTGTGGCTGATTGACCTCTTATTCAATGGTGTCTGCATAGTTCCGAGGCCAATGCCACTTGGAGGAGCATGACACTAATAATTATTTTAGATGTCAGTGAAGGTGGTATTCTTCCACCAATCGAAGGTACATTTTTCCAGTAGGAGTGCAGGGGTTCCTTTAGTAAACAAAAATATTTCAAGGGTTCCTCTGTGGTAAGAAAAAATTGAGAAAGGCTAATTTGGAGTGTGTTTCGATAGTAACAATGAACATGCTTCCTTTGGCGGGTAAAAAAAACACAATTTTTGTATTTCAGCTGTGTTTGCTGTTTCTCAGGAGTTAATTTTTTAAAGCCCAATCCCAAGAAAACGTAAAAATGATCCAGTGCAGTGGGTCTGAGCCCACGCTGCAAGGGTTATTTGCTTATTCACATCTAGAGAGACAGAAAAGAAGGTCTACTTACTTGCTCCTCCACACTGTTAGACCAGTCCCCACAGTGTCTTCTCCCCGTGCCCCAGCAGTCTAAAGTCCATAGGGGAGTGCCACCCAACCCCCCCGCACTTAATAGAAATGGCAAAATGTACATATAAGTAAAAAAATGTGAATACTTACCTACTGTACATAATGTCTTCCACATTGTTGGGTGTAATGTCACTATTTTTCTGGCGAATTTCCTGGGAAATAAGAGTAAAAGTACAAGTCTGGAAACTCTGTACAATTTGAAGTAAAATCCATAAAGACTTTATTAATGATCCAACAAGACACAAGGAGAATCCATTTCACAGCAAAGATGACACATTTCAGCCATACTCTGGGCTTTAGTCATATGACTAAGGCCTAGAGTAGGACTGAAACACGTGCACTTGCTGTGTAATGGATTGAAAGGCAGGAAGAGCTACATTGCGACCCCTGCCTATGGGACCAGGGACTGAAACAAAGCAGTTGGTGGTTATTATTTTAACTCTTAATAAAATTTATTCATAAACTGTCAAATTTTTAAGAAGGTCAGGAGACTTAAAGAACCTATATGAGAAATGGAAAAAATTAACGATCATCACTTCAACGGCAGCGCTTCAAGGAGAAACACCCCCCCCCCCCCTATGTTGTGGTTCTTGTTATGTGGCTGGTGTAGTTTATGTTGTGTGGTTGGTTTCATCTGCCTTAAGGGGTAGTTGGTATAATTATTTGTATATAGTTCGAGCTTTGATGGCTGAACTATTGAATGTTAGGCCCCTTTCACACATGCGGATGATATGTCCGTATTTCATCCATCCGTTTGCGGATGAAATACGGACATACATTCATCCCTATGGGATAGCGGGTGTCTGCGGATGAACATCCGCAGACACCCGATTTCCTCCGCCTCCGCAACAGTCCGATTCTGCAGACGGAGGAAAATCCTATTTTCTATCCGTCTGCAGAGCGGATCGGATGAACACGGACACACGGTCCGTGCTCATCCGATCCCCATAGAGGAAAGCGGAGAGCTGACAGGGCGGTCCCCGCACAGTGTGCGGAGACCGCCCTGTCCGCAGCCGGCTCAGCGGGGACAACGGAGTGATCCCTGCTGAGTGAGCGGATCATCACGGGGCGGATCATTACTGATCCGCCCCGTGTGAAAGAGGCCTTAATATTTTATATATAGTTCGAGCTTTGATAGCTGAACTATTATTATTCTGGTTTAGTTTAGTATTGGTTATAAAGAAAAATGTATTATTTAAATTGGTATTATTTTATGCCAATAATAAAGAACAACAGCCATTTTTATCCATATCTTTAGTCAGTGTGTATTCATTTTATTATTAACATTACATTTTAAATGAAGTTTTCAGCCTCTGGTTCCATCCCCTTGTCTTGGTTAATAAAGCCTTTACAGATTTTACTTCAAGTTGTACCAAGCTGCCGGGCTTTTTCTATTCTCATGGTGTTGGACAGTATGTGCAGTGTCTGTCCTGGCACAGGCAACTAAACTTTATCCTGTTATTTGAATTTTCTAATTTGGTTTTAGCATCACATCTTTACTATTTTCCATTTAATCCCGGGGGAAACAAGAGTACTCAAAATCTTTAAGTCCAACAGACGAGTGTCTTTTTGCCAGATTTGGGATCGTCATCTTTCTTAGGATCTCGCCGGAAAGAGCATGATGTCGCAAGTCTACAAAGTAACATGGTTCCCTACAGGTAAATTTTCTACTACTTTTATGCAGGAATTATCACAGAGGGAGGAAGCCCCAATTTAATTAGTGGACCTTTTCATTTTTAAATGTTGAATAATATAAAAATTAGGGGGCACAGCTCTTTGACTCATGACTTTTATGTGGCGTGGTAAACACCCTTTTTCTTCACAAATCGTGCCAATAACTTTTTACTGCTCAGTAGGAAATTTTACTATCCATGAGTTGTTTAGTCTAAAATATAAACAAGTCAGTACGCACAGGGGCTGATTTACTAAAACTGGAGAGGGCAAAATCTGTTGCAGCTCACACAAAAACCAATCAATTTCCAGCTTTTTTTGTCAAACCGTAACCACTTGCCCTCTGGAAGGTTTAACCCCCTTTATGACCAAACCAGTTTTTGCGATACAGTACTGTGTTAATTTAACTGACAATTGCACAATTCGTGCAACGCTGTACCTAAATAAAATGTATGTCCTTTTTTCCTACAAATAGAGCTTTCTTTTGGTGGTATTTGATCACCTCTATGTTTTTTATTTTTGAAGTTTTAACCAAAAAAGTTTGACAATTATGAAAAAAACAGTAATAACACATCCAATAAAGAAATTGAAAAAAATCAAATTTCTTCATCAATTTAAGCCAATATGTATTCTGTTACATATTTTCGGTTTAAAAAATCCCAATAAGCGCATTGATTGGTTTGCACACACGTCTACAAACTATTGAATTTTTTTTTTAAATTATACTTAAAAAAAAAAAATTAATACTTGAAATGGCAGTGATCAGCAAGACTGTGATATGGTGGCAAACAAATCGAAAACTAACATACACTTTTGACACTTTTTGGAGACCAGTTATACTAATACAGTGATCAGTGTTAAAAAAAATGCACTATCACGGTACTAATGACACTGGCTGGGAAGGGGTTGACATCAGGGGCAATCAAAGAGTTAAATGTGTTTGCCAGTGCTTGTGTACTGAGGGGGAGGCGCTTTTACTAAGGGAAGGCATAGATCCATATCCTTGCTTTGCAGGAATACAGGATCAATGTCTTCCCTACTGACAGAACGGTGATCTGCCTTGTTTACATAGGCAGAATGCCGTTCTGCCTGTGTACTGAACAATCGGCGGGTGCTGGTGAAAATCGAGCTCACAGTACCGCTGCTGGGCTCCCGCTGTGTGTGATCACAGCGGGAACGGGCCGGTCGCAGCGTGCATGCATCCCAGACCCGGAAGTATCAGATAACATACTAGGTACGTGATCTGGCACAGAGCGACCGCCCTGCCACAGTATATTTATGGTGAGCAGTCCACAAGTGGTTAATTGAACAAGTTAGAAGCTGATTGGATACCATGCACAGCTGCACCAAATTTTGCACTCTCCAGTTTTAGTAAATTAACCCCACAGTCTCAATATACAACCAACCAGCCAACAGCATGGTATCACCTACTGCTACAGAAAGGTGAGAATTACTTAAAAATATGGTAATATTTGGGGTGAGGCTTGGGCTGTAATTTTTATTGTGCTAGAATTTAAGATCAGACTTGTTGGTTTAACACTCAGAGATTCTGAAGACAAGTCTGCCTCTGAATTCTCTTATTAAATTTACTGCTGTAAAACCTCACTGACCTTCTTCAATTCACAATGTGCTTGAATTTCTATAACATTAGTGTTTTTTTTCTTTTTCTTTAATTCTTACAGAAAATGTATTGTATGCTATTATGTTAAATGTTAAGCTTAAATGTTGCCATTTTTAACACTTTTAAAGATCATATACTTTTAGAATCTGCAAAGCATTGCATATTTTAATGACATTGATAACTGTATAATGTTATTACTTTGTGACATTTACATCCAATTATTGTTATGACATTTTATAAAGAATCAAGCCTACAATGGTTCATTACAGTTCTGTGTAGCCTTGATCTTGATGGCTATGGGAGATTTGTATGTCTGTCAATTAAGTAATGTAAGTCCATATTATTTTGGAGTAATGATCAGTTATCAGTCATAACTTGAAAGAATCTGTCTTTCTTTGGCGAGATACACATCTTAGCAGTTTTTAGTATGCTTGCAGATGCACAGAAAATCACTACAATCCATTTAACCCTTTTTCCTCTGGGTCCTGTTCACATCTATGGAGTTTCCTTCAATACGTTTTTTGTTAAGGTGTAGGGAATTTTTTTGTATGCAACATGGCATGCTTTTGGCTCCCTAGACTTCAATGGAATAGCATTAAAGTGGTTGTAGACCCTTACAAAACTACTTTGACCTTCAGGTAAACCTAGATTAAGGCCTACCAGTAGGTCCAAGAAATATCTAATAAACCTACGCGGTTTAGGAGATATTTACAAAAAGACAGGCACTGCTGTCTACAGCACATGCGCCGTAGACAGCGGCATGCAGGCACACTGGGCATGCCGCTGCTAACAGCGATATGCCGGCACACTGGGCATGCCGCTATTAACAGAGGAGGTCTAGAGCTAGAATTATTGCTCTTGCTCTAACGTTCGCAGCGATACCTCACATGTGTGGTTTGAACACCGTTTTCATATGTGGGCTTACGTATGCGTTCACTTCTGTGTACAAGCTCACGGGGACAGGGGCGCTTTACTTTTTTTTTTTTATTATTGTTAATTTTATTTTTATTTTTTTAGTTTGGCACTTAAAAAAATAAAAATAAAAAATTGATGACTTTTATTCCTATTACAAGGAATGTAAACATCCCTTGTAATAGGAATATGGCACGATCTGACATATTTTCAGTGAGATATGGGGTCAATAAGACCCCATATCTCACCTCTAGGCTGGGAAGAATAAAAAAACAAAAACTAAACGATCCTGGCTTCCTAGCCAGATCAGCGCAGTTAATTTGAATACAGAGGCCGAGCGTGACGTCATAACATCGCGCCCGGCCTCCGAACGATCATAGAGACTCCGGGGATGATCTGGTCTGCCGGAAATCTCTATGGTAACTTGTGGGGGCCGGTGGATCCTGTGACCGACTCACCGATGGAAGCGGTGAGTCGGTACAAGCACCGGGGGGCAGCGGAAGGGGGGGTGTCCCCTCCCGCCGCCCGTAAGAACGATCAAGCGGCGGAACAGCCACTATGATCGTTCTTATGGTGCAGGGAATCGCCGGCTGAAAACGCAGATATCTGAATAATGTCTGTGGCCTCAGGTATCATTCAGATATAACCACTGAAAGCCCATGATGTCAATAGACGTAGTATGGGCGCCAAGTGGTTAAACACAAAACTGTGCTTTTTTTTTGTTTTTTGTTCAATAGACTTCAATAGAGAAACTGCAGAAAAGCACGTAGTGCGTTTTTATCGAATTATTTACTGAAATTTTAATTTTGAATTTTTTTTATCTGTACAACAACAAATTTTTCCCAAAAAAACGTGAAACACAAATCGCAGCAAAATCACGGTAAAATAGACACCTCCTCCTAACAACATCAACACTTCCCAAAAAACACAAAATACATTAAAAGAAAAACAGATAATGTATAAAAAACCGCAGAACGAGTCACAAAAACATCTCAACCGCACATCCATAGATGTGAACCTAGCCTTAAAGTGGTTGAAGATTTTTTACCTTAATTCATTCAATACGTTAAGGTAAAAAAAACTTTCTACATGTAGAACCATCAGCCCCCACACCCAGCTTATACTTACCTGAAAAAAACAGGGGGGAAAAAACGCTACGGGATGTTCAAAAAATGAAAAAATTGTCGGAAGCTGCAGATCTAAAGTATACCAAAAATACACCAATGAATATAAGAAAAAAGGGGGAACTGCGCTTAACCTCAAAATCCCAGAGTGAACAGGATATATATATGTATAAGGACAAAGTGCAAAACCTATAAAATCACCTCCAAGTATGGCACATATATATGCATGTGCATCAGTGTACAACACTACTCCCCAAATAACATAATATTAATGTGACAAAAAAGAAAGAAAAAAACACAATATAGTGAAAGACAATAAAAAAGCCAATGATCAAAAAACATAAGGGAAGATAAAAAATAGAAAATAAAAATAAAGATTGGTCCCAAAAACTAATTATGTACCTAATATTACAAATACATAATAATAGAGCAATACTTTAATCACCAATGATTTAAAAATACTGACACTAAATAACATCAATATATCCTATTATTAAAGTGAAATGTCCAAATAATTAGTCCAACACCAGTGAAAAGTCTTCATTAAGGCACACTATCCTTTTTTCCAGACACAATGTGCGTTTTCCCGTCACCAGATATATAGATTGGCTCCTTACCAGCTAGAGGCGACCCCCCCGTTACAGAGGGTCACAACAGGCGAGATAAGTTTAAATGGACGTCCAGGTTACTGCACCCTCCGATCGGTCCCAGATCATCCACAAGATAAAGGTATAGCGGTCACTATCGTCACTCCATGTTACACTCCCCACTCAGCGTAGTATCATATAGAGGAAACCCAGGCTCCATATAGTGTAAAACCGATAACTTTTAATTTAAAATCAAAAAATATGCACTTACATGTAAAAAGTGACAACAGGCTCGATAAGAGGCGTGCGCCCAACGAACGTCACCCCAGTCGTGTTCGCTTGACATACACCAGGAAGGACGGGTTGGTTTTTCGGCGTGTGTCCGGCCGGCGCACGCCTCTTATCGAGCCTGTTGTCACTTTTTACATGTAAGTGCATATTTTTTGATTTTAATTTTAAAGTTATCGGTTTTACACTATATGGAGCCTGTGTTTCCTCATGTGTAAACCATTGCACAGGGCAGTTTATTATAAAAAAAAAAGCCTTTACAATCACTTGCAGGAAGATCTGTCACATTGCAACAGGCAAAATGGCAACAAAGAGTTTTGGGAAGTCATACACTACCCTCACTTCATTCAGCTATAAAATGAGTTTAGAAAATTGGAATCTGACTCATTCACAATACACTATAACATATGTTTTGTGCGTTGACAGTCATTGCATTAAGGCGGTCTATCAATTTGAATGGCCCTTCAATACACTTATAGGCAAAAAAAATTACACCACTGCTATTTCTGGCAATATAACTCACAGGGCATTCACATCTGTGCTTTATTGTGTTCTGCATCTCAGGAGCATTTTTTTACCTTAGATATATATATGCACTGAGGTAAAACTTATATACATATATATAAAGCCAAAAAAATATGAGATATGGTGACTGCATTATTTATTTATTTTTTTCAGACTAAAAACTAGTAAAGAAAAATATCTGCTGCTCATGCTAGAAATCTATGCACTGAACTAAAGTCTCAAATTTTATCAGCTTTCCCAGCCATCTTCAGTAAACAACAAAAACACATCCTTTCTATGTAACAGAGATAAGGAAATAGGGACTGTTTGTAGTCCAAACCAGAAATGCAACCAAGGAAACTAAAGCAGCTACCGCATCTAAAGGCTGGTAACATGCAATATATTACATTTTTGGTTTTGGGTTTAGATCCACTTTGACTAATGGAAATTCCCCATAACAAGCACAGCATAAGTCTTAACACATTTTTCAGCCTGTACTATGGAGTAATGAAGCTCTAAATGACTCACAAGGGCTGCAATTAACTATTCTCCTCATTACTATATAATTACTCCAAGCTGCTTTTTCATTTTATTAAAGCGGAGTTCCACCCAAAAATGGAACGTCCGCTTTTGAAGCCACAAGACTTCACCTCCTGATTCCCTTACCAAAGATGGTGGTGGCAGCACCTGAGAGCTGAGGGACAGATCGGCTTCGGGTGCCGACATTGTGGGTGCCCTGGACAGGTAAGTGGCCATATTTTAAAAGTTAGCAGCTGCAGTATTTGTAGCTGCTGACTTTTTAAAAAAAATCTAAATTATTGTATGGTTTGACCAGTTTGGCATGGAGGAACTCAAAGGGCCTACACAACACCCTGGCCTTAACCCTATTGAATAAGTAAGAAATAATTGGACTGCCAATTACAAGGCAGATCTTCCCATCCAACATCAGTACCTCAAAAATCACTTGCAGGAAGATCTTACACATTGCACTAAGGCTACACTCACACCAATGCATTTTTTCATGCTTTTTACAGAATTGCAGGACATTTTTTTAACATGGGTTCCTATGGAACACATTCACATCAATGCATTTTTGTGCCTTTGCGTCTAGCTGAATAGGTACAAATTTCCACTGACACACTCGAAAAACATCTGGTGGAAAGCCTTCCCTGAAGAGTGGGAGTAGTTATAACTGCAATGAAGGTTGGCAACTCCATATCAGCGTTCATGGTTTTGAAATGGGATGTTCTACAAGCTCATATAGATCTGATGGCCGGGTGTATTCCATCATGTTTGAGAGAACTGTAGCTGTATTAGTGAACTTTCAATAAAAACAAATGAGTACTGTCTATAATACTTTTTTTTTTTCACTAACATCCAAACTCAGGACAAGCTTTCAGGGTGTTGCACAACAATCAGGCCATCACCAATCCAGCAAATAAAGGTGGAGCAGTTGTTTTGATGGATACAAATAATGCATATGTTGTAGTACCCCCGCCCTCCAAGAGCCTGAAGGTGACCTCAACAGTCAGGAGCAGCTGACATTCCTCCTCATGGTCCAGGTCATAGGGCATGGTGGGTATAATGCAACTTAGAAACATAGTTGCCAGCCACTTTTTGAATGCAGCAAAAGAGATTTTATTGTCTCTTAACAAGAACTGGGAGAGAGAGGGTTTGGGGCTAGGACACCCTTAGGCAAATACAATAGCAATTTGCAGACTCCACAGACCAAAAATAGTAATAGGCAGGCTGCTATACAGGTAGAGGGCCTTTAAGATGAATGCAACACACTGAATGTTGTAGAACTGCTGTCTCCTATAGCAACTGAACTTTCAACAGTCAATATAGATCTGTACACGTAACTCACAGTATCCCGTTGTAGATCTTCTCTCACATCTCACAGTATCCCACTGTAGATCTTCACAGTCCCAGTCTCTCATTAGACTTTCAAGATCCCAGCCGCCACTGGATCCCCTGAGCTATTCCTCAGCACACAAGCTGTATACTTATCAAGCTTTACCCATGCTACCCGCTGGGAACCTGACTTGACTCTGCTGAAGCTTTCCCACTTCTTCACTGTCCCCAGCTAGTGAAAAGTGCTCTGGTAGTACTTTAGACTTAACGCACTGGCCTCTGATAACAGGAGTGGTTGTCTCTTGGTGGCAACAGCTTCCCCTTTACCTCTGGCCTTGATCCTCATTTGCCTCTGGTAACAGTAGTGATTGTCAATAATGGCAACTGCTTCTCTTTCACCTCTGGCACCATTTTGTTCCCCATCTGGCTGAACCTCTGCAACCTGGTTAGGCTCCTGATCTGAAGCCCCAACCCCACGCTGCTTCTCGTTCTCACAGTCCTGATGGATAGGCCCCAGACAGCCTAGCAGCCAGGTGCTCCCAGATAGGCCCTAGGCTTCTGACCTAGCAACTAGGAGTAATACAACACACGTCCACCCAGGCAGCCGTCCAAGTGGCAAAGAACACCAATCGCCTTACCCATCATGAATAAATAGGCTCTGCCAGCAGTCCACAGAGCCAAAAAGACTTCAACCTTTTGGCTGGCACAACCTATCTACTCCTAACCCAAATTCACTATGTCATTCCCTTGTCATTCTAATGCCACAGGCGGCAATGTCCCCTAATGACAGAAGAGAGAGGTGCACCAAATTTAAGTTTAGGGCAAAAGTCTGTGGATCACCCTAACAATTAACCAGGCTAGTTATCACCTAGCAAACTAAATTTACAAGCAGCCCTGTTTAGGATCAGGGTGCTACACCTACAGAAGGGCAAGAGGTAGCTGGCAAGTGCTACTTCCGATAAAAAAAAAATGGGATTATGATCTTACTCAGGATTTTACTCAACGATTAAAATGTCTTAATAAAAACACTGCCAACCCACTTGCATTTAGCCCTCAGCAGTACAATTCTAGATAATCCAGAAATTTGCTGCCTAAGGCCGCGTACACACGGGCGGACTGTTCGGCCAACTTTGTCCGCTGAACAGTGTTTGGGCGGACAGTCCGCTCGTGTGTGGGCTTTCAGCGGACAGTTTCAGCGGACAGTTTGACGAACAAGGTTTTTCGGAATTTCCGAAAAACTGTCCGCTGAAACCTTGTTTCAGCGAACAGTCCGCTCGTGTGTAGGCTTGCTCGTCAAACTAAGTTCCGCGCATGCTCAGAAAGGATTTACACGCCGAAAGTTATAATGCAGTGTATAGGACGTCGTATTTTTCGTCCCGTCGTACGTGCCGTTCACGTCATCGCGCACGGTTTCAGCAAACTGTTCGTCCGTCGTGTGTGGCCATGTCCGTCCATGCTAATTTTGAGCGGACTGTTTGCCGAAACTGTTTGACGGACAAAGTTGGGCGAACAGTCCCCGCGTGTGTACGCGGCCTAAGAACCGCATACTAGGAAATTCAGACAGACTCATCACAACAGGTATTAATGCACTTACTGATTAGTAGTATATTAGAGTGGGGTACTTGGTGCTACCTCATAAATAATCCTAAATCTAGAGCCCCAATATATTTAAGGGTCCAGGTATCTCATCTATTTATTTATTATGGTGCAGTGAGCTTCCTACTTATGCCTGTACAAGATCTACTGTATATCACAATGATCGTATCTATAGAAGATAGGATCAATGGTATGCAACGGTATGTGATAAAAGAAAGTGACCTATAGTAAAATATGCTTCTCCAATAAAGTGCAAAGTAATAACAAGGTGCTCAGTGATAAAGTGCAATTAGTGCTTACAAATCCTATAAGTGCTAGACTGTGCTACGTCCTAACTGGAACACTTATATTATGTAACCAAAAAGTTAATATCTGTCCAAAGTGTATATAAAAAGTACAGGTGTAAAGAAAAATTAATTGATTAGTACCCTTAGGCCGCGTACACACGCGGGGACTGTTCGCCCAACTTTGTCCGCCAAACAGTTTCAGCGAACAGTCCGCTCA
The DNA here is from genome assembly GCF_037356315.1 of Lithobates pipiens. Taxonomy (NCBI): domain Eukaryota; kingdom Metazoa; phylum Chordata; class Amphibia; order Anura; family Ranidae; genus Lithobates; species Lithobates pipiens. The sequence goes on along the minus strand of NW_027507758.1, from coordinate 544,658,534 downwards.
AAATTAGCATGGACGGACTTGCCCACACACGACGAACGAACAGTCCGCTGAAACCGTGCGCGATGACGTGAACGGCACGTACGACGGGACGAAAAATACGACGTCCTATACACTGCAATGCAAACTTCGGCGTGTAAATCCTTTCTGAGCATGCGCGGAACTTAGTTTGACGAACAAGCCTACACACGAGGGGACTGTTCGCTGAAACAGAGTTTCAGCGGACAGTTTTTCGGAATTTCCGAAAAACTTTGTTCAGCAGACTGTCCGCTGAAACTGTCCGCTGAAAGCCCACACACGAGCGGACTGTCCGCCGAAACACTGTTCAGCGGACAAAGTTGAGCGAACAGTCCCCGCGTGTGTACGCGGCCTTAGTGACTATAGGAGATATAAAAATCTATAAATATATATAGAAAATATATAAAAAATATAGCTATACACAAACCCAAATAAATATATAGTGCAGGAGAAACAAACTAAGAAAAATAATGAAGAAAGAAAAATAATAAAACAATTTAAATAAAATATATAACTATAAAAAATATATAAATAAAAAAATCTTTATGTCCACAGAAAAAATCTGTAGTTGTGCAAATCCAGCAGAAAAAAATGTTTTCATAAGGTGACTTTCGTGCTCATATGTCCTTCAGGTGACTCGAGTGCTCCCCTACAAGGGTCCCCACTCACCAAATATCCGCACCCCCACAGGGGTATTGTGCCTGTAGATCAAATTCCTTTAGATGTATCACCGTTCCAAATCTCATGCGACTCCGACAATCAGGCCCATATAAGATGTATTCCTTCTTTTCCACATCCAATGATCTCCAGTGTTTTCCTCATAAAGAGTAATTAAAAATTGCCTCCATAGTGTAGTAATTTGGAAAAAAACACTATTTATTATGATTAGAAAAACACAGGTTTAGCAGCAATTTTTTTGATATATTATAAAAAAATAATAAAACAACCCAAATGTTCCACTGTTTAAAAATTAGTGGAGCAACAGAGTTCCATGCATAGAGACCAAAAAACAGGTTTGCAAAAATAATAGATAATAAAAAAATATGTATAAAAAATAAAAACTTTAAAAAACTTTTCTCTTGTTCAAAGGAAAAAAAACAGTCCCTCACAGCTCAAATGTCCGTCCGTTACAAGATGACACTGTTTCTCTTAATGCATCAGTCCACGTAATTAACCATACATATTGAGCGGAGACATAAATCCTATTTTCCCAAAGCAAGAGAGAAAAGGTTAAAAAAGTCACCTCAAATTAGTGTGACTGTTCGCTGTCTGATCGGTGGATATGCAGCGTGCGCTCCAACTGCGTTCCAACCGCTCGAGGTGACCCATAAGTGACGTAGTGTGCGTGGCTCCGTCGTACGCGGTTCGTCATAGACGTCTTCAGCGGCGGTATCCCTCGATCGCACCCCGAACAGTCACACTAATTTGAGGTGACTTTTTTTAACCTTTTTTCCTTACCACTAATCACCTGTGAAAACCCCTTTGGGGGGTTTTTGCTGGGGAGGCTGCAACCAATTTTGTGTTACCTAAGCGCGGCTTTTATAATATTTAAAGCATGAATACACTTACTGAACACGCATCAGATCTTGTAGAAATTTTGTTAAAATTTGTTAAAATACATTTGTCTTTGGTGTATGGGTACTGCTATGGAAAGTAAAATGGCTCCCCAATATGCTAACTTATTTATGGCTGACCTGGATGATAAATTGCTTCTCATTAGCGTTCACCTGTGTCATGGGTGGAGACCTCTAGTTCTCCCATATAGAGGAGTATATTGCTCTCATGGTTTAGAGAAGCATGATCTCCCAGTCTATGGATAGTGTAGGACCCACTAATCATGGGGTACTGTCGCAGTAAGTGGGCTTAAGCACCATATAGCAATATGGTGTGACCAAATCCCCATATTTTTTTTGATAATGTTTTTTGAAAATGTCTAGGTATTTTAAACAAGCCTTGCAAGAGGTAAATGTATTTTTTTTATGTGTGCGCTGTAATACTTTGTTCCATGCAACTTTGGCACGACTTGCATGCTACTTCTATAACAGAAGTCAATAAAAGTCATACCAAAGTCAGACCAAATGTAGTGCAGGAAACTTTTTTTTAAGTCGGAGCGCCTCAAGTCGCTTGGATTAGAATGGTTCCATTGCACAGAATGGTGTCCGACTTCAAGTGCTCCAAAGTCAGAGAGTTTGTCGCATCAGTTTGAACCAGGCTTCACTGTTGCCTGCACTCATTATTGTACCACTATCCATGCCCTTCGGCTAATATACTGCCTCCTGCTACAGCCAATATTTAAACTTTTTTTCAATTTTCATTTTGACTCATCAATTTAGAGCACCTGCTGACATTAGATTTTTCTTGTGTTCGCTCAATTTTCATTTTGTAAAAATTAAAATATATACATTTTTTTAAGCATTCATACGTTACACCAGTTTTGAACAGTACTGTCGTTTTTGTATAATAACATTGAGAGCAGCACAGCACCTATTTATATTCAATTTACATCTTTGTATGTGGAAACACAAGTGATTGCCACATCCCAAAGTAGCCATCTTTACAATATTATACAGACAGCACAATAGTATAGATTTGCTGTTTTCAAACATTTTAGAATGCTAGAGGAATCCTTCCATAGGAAAGGTTACAAGAACAAACTCATCAATACAAGCATAAACACAGCCTTGAAAATCCAAAGAGAAAATATTCTACAATTCAAAGACAAAAAAAACAAATAAACACATACAATCCAGCAGTAGAAAGAATAAGAAAGATAACAAAGGATGAAACTCTGAAAGAAACATTCCAACAAACCCAATGCTCGCTTTCAGACAACCACCCAATCTTAGATTTATCAATTTTCAAATATATGTAGCCAGGAGCTGGCTATTATGCCTGCAATTCAGAGACATTTTGCGGTATTATTAATGTGGGGTTGGCTTCCTCTTTTGTTGGTTGGACTCCATGTGTCATTTCCTTTTTCTTGTGACAAAACTCATAGCAAAGCATTGTGGGATGTGTAGTTCAGAACGCTTAAGTTTCCATTTCAGCGAGACTGGCTTGAACTACAACATCCAGATTGCTGGGAATAGAAGAACAGACTACTAGGAGAGGATATAGAAAGGGCTGGAGCGGCCTGCATCGCTCTCTTGGAATGCCGGTGTGAATCTGCTAGCAGGGAGCTCTGTGTCATTGTGAGCTGCTACTGACTTGTGGCCTGCACAGCGGGCAACCGTTCAGCTGTACCCGGAGGGACCTCTGCAGACAGCATTGTTTCTCTTTCCCAGCAGACCGGAGGCTGTTCCAGGTTATCCAGCGATGCCTGCACTTCAGATCTGCGTAGGTGTCATGGACGCCAGACACCATTTTCCAGAGCCAGGATTCAGTGGGAGCTCCTGAAAAAGTCTTATCCATTGCCTGCATTGCTCTAGCAGCTTTTTTTATCCAGGGTGGTGAGCGGGCAAGGCCCAATTAGATTATTAAGAACATTGCATACATCTATTTTCTCTGTCCAGTTTGCTGGTACTTGTGGTGCCACTAGAAGCTAGTTCATATATTCTTTTGGACACTGTATGCAGACATCCATGCCTGTCCACATCTTTGCTACTAAATCTGACCAGATACCACACAGTTAAAATCATACAGGAAGACTTTAAAGTATAATAAGGATACACTTCAGAGCCACTAAATCTGTTATACCCTATTGTCATGGATCCCTTTGATCCCAGCTAGGGATGAGCCGAACACCCCCCGGTTCGGTTCGCACTAGAACTTTCGAACGGACCCCAAATTCTTACGAACTTTAGAACCCCATTGAAGTCTATGGGACTCGAACGTTCGAAATTAAAAGTGCTAATTTTAACGGCTAATATGCAAGATACTGTCCTAAAAAGGGTTTGGGGACCTGGCTCCTGCCCCAGGGGACATGGGTCAATGCCTAAAATGTTTTTAAAAATGTCCGTTTTGGCAGGAGCCCTGATTTTAATAATGATTAAAGTGAAAAAAAAAGTGAAATATTCCTTTAAATATGGTGCCTGGGGGGTGTCTGTACTATGCCTGTGAAGTGCCACGTGTTTCCCGTGTTTAGAACAGTCCCTGCACAAAATTACATTAAACGGAAATAACATCATTTAAAACTGCTTGCGGTTTAGATGTTATATCTGGTTCCTGCAATATGGTTGAAAATCATTGAGAAAAATGGCATGGGTAGCCCTCCCTGCCCATTACCAGCCCCTTTGGGTCTTGTACGCATATTAAGGGGAACCCCGTACCCATATTAAAAAAAGGAAATGCGTGTGGCCCCCAGGCCCTATATACTCAGAACAGCAGTATACAGGCGGTGCAAACAAGACAGGGACTGTGTAGGTTTGTTGTGTTAAGTTGAATCTGTTTGTAATTTTCAACTGGTACATTTTTAAAGTGTAGCTCCAGTCAAAAAAACTATATTTAAGGTTTTTGGAAAACATAGGGAAGGGTTATCACCCCTGTATAATTTGTTTTGTCGTACATCTTTTTTCATCTCACTTGCTGTTGTCTCCTTCCATTTGCAAGTAGGAGATGTTTGTAAGTTGGATGTTTGAAAGTAGGGGCCTGACCTATATGCTCTGCAGAAATGGCGGAACAAGGTGTTGGTTTTGCCACAACATTGTAAGCCCTCGAAGTGACTCTTGGTGGGCGCTGGAGCGCCCTGCTGTGAACGATTATATCAAGAATTGTAATTATATGCCATTGTTGAACAGTGGTAGAAAAATTGACCTTTGGTGGTTGTGGTGCTGGTGCCACAACACTATAAGTCCTCACAGTTACTCTGGGTGGGCACAGGAACGGGCCCTCCTGTGAAATATTATATCAAGAATTGTAATTACATGTCCCTGTTAAACAGGGGCAGAAAAATTGGGCCTTAGGCACTGGTGCTGGTGCCACCACACTGCAACCTCTCCCATATACTCTACTTTTATTGCAGGAATTAGCCCTGCTGCAAAGCATTGCATCAAAAATTGTAATAAAACGCCACTGTTAAACAGGGGCAGAAAAATTGGGCCTTAGGCACTGGTGCTGGTGCCACCACACTGCAACCTCTCCCATATACTCTATATTTATTGCAGGAATTAGCCCTGCTGCAAAGCATTGCATCAAAAATTGTACTTAAACGCCCCTGTTAAACAGGGGCAGAAAAATTGGGCCTTAGGCACTGGTGCCACCACACTGCAACCTCTCCCATATACTCTATTTTTATTGCAGGAATTAGCCCTGCTGCAAAGCATTGCATCAAAAATTGTAATTAAACGCCCCTGTTAAACAGGGGCAGAAAAATTGGGCTGATGGCATCACCCAGAACCAGAAATGTTCTTCCAACATATCAGCGGAGGAGGAAGAGGATAGACAATCAACATAACAGGACAGTCACTCAGCATCAGCATAGGCAGTCTTGAAGGGATGTGATATTTCAAAAAAAAATGATTCGGTTACATCAGCTTCAGGTGCTTGGTAGCTGTGGGTGATCCAAGACTGATTCATCTTGATGAAGGTCAGTCGATCAACTGATTCGGTGGACAGGCGCACCCTGTGATCGGTAACAAAGCCACCAGCAGCACTGAAGGTGCGTTCCGAAAGAACGCTGGATGCAGGACAGGCCAGTAGCTCAATTGCATACTGTGCAAGCTCTGGCCAGTGATCCATCCTCAAGACCCAGTAAGCCAGAGGATTTTCGGTGGGAAAGGTGTCCAAGTCTGACCTTGCCCCTAGGTATTCCTGCACCATGTAAATCAGACGCTGGCGATGGTTGCTGGAACCGATCATACCTTGGGGCTGCAGACTAAAAAATTGTCTGAAAGCATCAGTCAGACGGCCACCTTCTCCACCGCTCCTTCTGACCGATGCCTCAGCAACACGTTGTCCAGGACCAGGAGTTTGTAACCTCCCAGTCTCTGGGAACGCGTTGCACAGACCTTTCTGCAAGGCCTCCCGGAGATGTCTCATCCTCTGCTCCCTCTGCGATGGCAAGATAAGGTCGGGAACCTTACCCTTGTATCGTGGATCAAGGAGAGTGGCCAGCCAGTAATGGTTCCTCTCCTTGATCCGAAGAATACGAGGATCCTTCCGCAGGCTTTGCAGGATCAGGGAGGCAATGCAGCGTAGATTAGCTGAGGCATTCGGTCCGGAGTCCTCTGGGTCACTAAGGACAACATGATCCGCAGCTACCTCCTCCCAGCCACGTACAAGTCCATGGGTTTCTTGGGACTGTAAATCATCCCTACAAGACTGCTGCTGCTGAGTGCCAGCCTCCACCTCCATGCTGACACAATCATCCTCCTCCTCCTCCTCTTCCTCCTCCTCATCCTCTTCCTGTGTGATGGGTGGCACAGCAGGAACACTGTCTGGATAAAGGGGGCCTTGAGAGGCAAGGAAGTCCTCCTCTTCCTGCCTCTGTTCTGCCTCAAGTGCCCTGTCCATTATTCCATGCAGCGTATGCTCCAAGAGGTGGACAAGAGGTACAGTGTCACTTATGCATGCACTGTCACTGCTCACCATCCTTGTGGCCTCCTCAAACGGTGACAGGACAGTGCATGCATCCCTGATCATGCCCCACTGGCGTGGTGAGAAAAAATCGAGCTCCCCTGACCCTGTCCTGGTGCCGTAGTCGCACAGGTACTCATTGATGGCCCTCTGCTGCGTGTTCAGCCACTGCAGCATGGCCAACGTTGAGTTCCACCTGGTGGGCATGTCACATATAAGGCGGTTCTTGGGCAGGTTCAACTCCTTTTGGAGCTTAGCCAGCTGAGCACAGGCATTAAATGATCAGCGGAAATGCACACAGACTTTCCTGGCCTGCTTCAGGACATCCTGTAAGCCGGGGTACCTGCCCAAGAACCGCTGCACCACCAGGTTAAGGACGTGAGCTACACAGGGCACATGGGTCAGTTGTCCCTGTCGGAGGGCGGAGAGGAGGTTGGTGCCATTGTCGCAAACCACCATTCCTGGCTTAAGCTGGCGTGGCTTCAAACAACTCTCGGCCTGCCCCTGCAGAGCTGACAAAACATCCGCCCCCGTGTGGCTCCTGTCCCCCAAACAAACCAGCGCAAGCACGGCATGGCATCGTTTTGCCTGCGTTCTTGCGTAGCACCTGGAACGCCTACGGAGCACTGCTGGTTCTGAGGACAGAGCACTGGAAGAGGCCATGGAGGAAGAAGAAGAGGAGGGGGTGGAGGAGAGAGGTGTGTCACAACCAATAGTAGCATTTTTGAGGCGTGGTGGCGGAACAACCTCCAACACTACTGCACCTTGTCCTGCATCCTTCCCAGCTGCCAGAAGAGTGACCCAATGGGCCATGAAAGACAGGTAACGTCCCTGTCCATGCCTGCTGGACCATGAGTCAGCGGTAATATGCACCTTACCGCTGACCGCCCTGTCCAGCGAGGTAAGGACACATGCCGGTAGAGAGCCGGAATCGCCTTCCGTGAGAAAAAGTGGCGTTTGGGGACCTGCCACTGAGGAACCGCACATTGTACAAACTCACGGAAGGGGGCCGAGTCTACCAACTGAAAAGGCAGCAGTTGAAGTGCTAGCAATTTAGCCAAGCTAGCATTCAACCGCTGGGCATGTGGATGGCTGGGAGTGAACTTCTTTTGCCGGTCCAGCAGCTGGGGCAGGGACATTTGCCTGCTATAATCGGATGTGGGTGTACTGCTAGCAGAGTGCCCGGAAGCACTTGGCTGTGACACACCTAATTCTACACCTTCATTCCTCTCAGAGCAGGTTTCAGAGAGGACTAAAGGTCTAGTGGGGTTGGAGATGCCAGCTGATGAGGAGCAAGGAGAGGTCCGCTTTGTTCTTTGGTGTGGGTCTTTGAAGTACGCTTGCCAACGAGCTGCATGGCAGGTCAACATATGTCTGGTCAAGCATGTGGTGCCCAAGCGGCTGATGTTTTGGCCACGCGAGATACGCTTGAGACATATGTTGCAAATAGCAGCGGTGCGATCTGATGCACTCGTCTCAAAAAAGGCCCACACCAAAGAACATTTAGAATAACGCGCACAGGCAGCGCCCTGCACAGGCGGAGCTCTTCGGTGTGATTCAGTCGGTGTGCTGCCCCTAAGCTGGCCCCCGGAGGGCATCCGGCCTCGTTGGACATGTGCCTCCTCCTCCTCCTCCTCCTCTCTCCTACCAGGCACCCACATGGAGTCAATGCCCTCATCATCCCCTCCCTCTTCATCGCTGTAGCAAACCTGGCAATATGCTGCAGCTTGTGGAACATGACTGCCAGATTTCTGTCCTTCTTGAGCATCCCCTCTCTCTGCATTCACACTACTGCCTTCCTCTAGCTGAGTGTCATCATCAGAGCCTACAAAACACTGGGCATCCTCCTGGAGCATGTACCCAACACTGTGCTCAAAGAGTTCAGGAGACTCCTCAGGAGGACGTGGTGGGTCTAGGGAAGGAGTCACTGATGATGACATTGAGACGAGGGAAGACGATGCGTTGGAAGCTGCTTTGCTAGTACCCTGAGACTTGGTGAGAGAGGATGAGGAGGATGAAGAGGGCTTGGTCATCCACTCTACTAAGTCGTTGGCATGTTGCGGTTCAACATGTCCAGCTGCCGAAAAGAAGGACAAGCGTGTCCCATGGCCACGTGCTGATGACAATGCACCGCGTCCATGACCAGCACTGTTGTCTCTAGACACTGAGCCTGCTTGCCCTCTTTTATCGGCTCGCGCCTGTCTGCCTCTCCTTGCTGGCCTTCCAGACATGGTAATGGCCTGAAGGGAGTTGGGTAAAACAGCAGTTGGGTAGTGTATATTGTGCTGGAGGCACACAACACCCACTAACTCCTGCAGATGCCTTTATTATAGAACACCAGAGATAAAGGGGTATACTGTAATGGAGTCACACAACACCCACTAAGCCCTGCAGATGGCTCTATTAGAGAACAGCAATAAAGGGTAGATACAGGTGTATATTGTGCTGGAGGCACACAACACCCACTAACTCCTGCAGATGCCTTTATTATAGAACACCAGAGATAAAGGGGTATATACAGATGTATACTGTGCTGTGCTGGAGGCACACACAACTTCCAATAACTTCTGCAGATGGCAGATGGCTCAAATAGAGAAGAGCTATGTAGGTGGATATAGCGTGTGTACTGGGTACAGAGCACGCAGACAGCACGCACAAGCTCCTAACACTACTGACTGCAAGCTCTATTATAAAAGATAGATCACTAGCTATATAGGTGAGGTGAATATAGCGGTGTATACTGCGGTCAGAGCACGCAGACAACAACCACTACAGAAGAGCAAGATCGAAAATCGGCCGATAACGATCGGTGTATACTGTGTTGAAGGTACACAGAACACCCACTAACTGCTTCAGACGCCAACACACTACACAAGGCCGCCGCACTGGCGGCCTTATATAGTGTGGGGCGTGTACTACACAGCCTGAGCTATGATTGGCCACAGGCATCCTGCCTGTGGCCAATCATGGCTCTCCTTGCTGCTGGCGCTGTGATTGGCCAAGCATGCGGGGTCACAGTGCATGCTTGGCCAATCATGAGCCAGCAATGCACTGCGATGACGCAGTGCATTGTGGGCCGTGAGCGCCACACAAATTTGGCGCGATGGCCCATAACGTTCGGAATTCGCCGAACGGGCGAACAGCCGATGTTCGAGTCGAACGTATGTTCGACTCGAACACGAAGCTCATCCCTAATCCCAGCATACAAAGCTAGCTGAAGACTTTTGGATTTCAAGGAAGAGCACTTCAACCCTTTTTTACGTTCTCTTCATCTGCTCAAGTGACTAAAGTTGTTTAGCACAGAGGGTCTGTTCTTATTTATCTGGAACCTTATTTAAAGGAGCCAGCCAACACTAACACAATAGTATGCATATTGTTTGTCAGATTTAAAACTGTTAATGGCCTGTGGGTATTGATGAGCCGAACACCCTCCTGCTCGGTTCGCAGCAGGACATGCGAACAGGCAAAACCTTCGGCAGAACACACGAACACCGTTAAAGTCTATGGGACACGAACATGAATAATCAAAAGTGCTAATTTTAAAGGCTTATATGCAAGTTATTGTCATAAAAAGTGTTTTGGGACCCAGATCCTCCCCCAGGGGACATGTCAATGCAAATTTTTTTGTAAAAAACTGCCATTTTTTCGGGAGCAGTGATTTTTTTAAAGCTTAACCGCTTCCTGACCAACTGCCGCAGTTATACTGTGAAAGGTTGGCTCCCCTGCGCTAGCCGTCGTAGCTATACGCACAGCGGGGGGTGCCGATGCTCATGGCCAATGGCCACGATGACCACCGGCCACGAGCGATCTTGACTAGAAAGCACAGAACAGGGACGAGTGTGTGTAAACACACACTTCCCTGTTCTGACAGGAGTGACAGATCATGTGTTCCTATTAGCTAGGAACCATGATCCGTCACTTCCTCTAGTCAGTCCCCTCCCCCTTCAGTTAGAATCACCTTCCAGGGAGCACAGTTAACCCCTTGATCGCCCCCTAGTGTTAACCTCTTCCTTGCCAGTGACATTTTTACAGTAATCAGTGCATTTTTATAGCATTGATTGCTGTATCAATGCCAATGGTCCCAAAATGTGTCAAAATTGTCGATGTGTCCTCCATAATGTCACAGTCACAATAAAAATTGCAGATCGCTGCCATTACTAGTAAAAAAATTATAATAATAATAAAAATGCTATAAATCTATCCCCTGTTTTGTAGATGCTAAAACTTTTGCGCAAACCAATCAATGTACACTTAAAAAATGGGGATATTTATTATAGCAAAAAGTACAAAATATTGTGTTTTTTTTTTTTTCAAAATTGTCGCTCTTTTTTTGTTTATAGCGCAACAAATAAAAACCACAGAATCGATCAAATACCACCAAAAGAAAGCTCTATTTGTGGGAAAAAAATTTAATTTTGTTTGGGTGCAACGTCACATGACTGCACAATTATCAGTTAAAGCGACACAGTGCTGAATCGCAAAAAGTGCTCTGGTCAGGAAGGGGGTAAATCCTTCCAGGGCTGAAGTGGTTAAAGTGAAACAATAAAAAGGAAATATTCCTTTAAATATCATGCCTGGGGAATGTCCTTAGTATGCCTGTAAAGTGGCACATTTTTCCCATGTTTAGAACAGTACCACGGCAAAATGACATTTCTAAAGGAAAAATTGTAATTTAAAACTGATCGCGGCTGTAATGAATTGTTGAGTCTCAGCAATATAGATAAAACTTATTGAAAAAAAGAGCATGGGATCCTCAGTCCATTAAAAAAAATTGCATGGGGCCCCCCTAAAATCCATACCAGGCCCTTTGGGTCTGATATGGAAATTAAGGGGAACCCTGCAGCAAATGTAAAAAATATGGCGTAGGGGTCCCCCAAAATCCATACCAGACCCGGATTTTAGGGGGACCCATGCGCTTTTTAAAAAAAAATTTGATGCAAGGTTCCCCTTAAAATCCATACCAGACCCTTCAGGTCTGATATGGATTTTGGGAGGGACACCAATGCCATTTTTTTTTTTTTGGCGCAGGGTTCCCCTTATTTTCCATATCAGACCCGAAGGGCCTGGTATGGATTTTAGGGGTCCCCCACGCAATTTTCTCTTTTACATTTTAATTTGGGGTTCCCCTTAATATTCATAACAGATCCAAAGGGCCTGGTAATGGACAGGGGGGGATCCCATGCTCTTTTTCCAATTTTCTATATCTGTATTGCCGAGACCTGACAATTCATTACAGCTGCATTCAGTTTTAGATGACAATTTTTCCTTTAGAAATGTCATTTTGCTGTGGTACTGTTCTAAACACAGAAAAAATGCGCCACTTTACAGGCATACTATAGACACCCCCCAAGCACAATATTTAAAGGAATATTTCATTTTTATTGTTTCACTGTAAGCTTTAAAAAAATCACTGCTCCTGAAAAAATGGCTGTTTTTAAAAAAAAAAAGTTTGCATTGATACATGTCCCCTGGGGCAGGACCCGGGTCCCCGAACACTTTTTATGACAATAACTTGCATATAAGCCTTTAAAATTAGCACTTTTGATTTTTCGTGTTAGTGTCCCATAGACTTTAACGGTGTTTCGGCAGCTTTCGAATTTGCTGCGAACACCGCATATTGTTCGCTGTTCATCGAACGCTCCATGTTAGAGTCGAACTTACGTTCGGCTAAAACATCGGGCTCACCCCTACCTCTGGGTTGAGGAAACAGAAGGGAGTGTGTCTGACATAGGAAATAAAGTGCCAGTTTCCCCCCCCTTCTGCTGACCTGTTCACAAAGGTTTCTGTGATTTGAATAAGGTCTAATTGTATTTGAATTATGCTGTGTACTTTGTTTTTTATTAGCCACTGGAGGGTTCAAACCACTAGGTTTTCCTTTCATAAATAGAGTTATAGCGTCCAGATAAAAATAACTTTTACCATTCGCAGTGTGTTTCACATTTTTCTGTGTTCTCATTAATACAGTAAACCATTTGAACTTTTTCACTGATAGTGTGTGAGTCTCTTATTATTTATACAGTTGGTAAGATGACTGAACTCAGGGTGTCAGAGGTGATGGAGTCAGGGTCACCAGTGGGGAACAGTGTCTATTAGCAGCCCTTACGATGGTACCGCTACACAAGGCAGCCATCAGAGATTTTGGGCCCCTTACACAGCTTTAGGCCTGCCCTCTCCTGCACTCAGCCCCCCACAATCCTATATATATGTGAACCCCCTCACACTTGTATATATGCCAGCACCCCACCCCCACACACCTGTATATATGTGAGCGCTCCACCCCCCCCCACACACACACCTGTATATATGTCAGCACCCCACACACCTGTATATATGTCAGCACCCCACACACACCTGTATATATGCAAGCCCTCCATACACCTGTATATATATGTCATCACCCCCCACCAGCACACCTGTATATATGTTAGCACCCCCCCACATACACACACCTGTATATATGTCAGTCCCCCACACACACACCTGTATATATGTCCACCCCCCCACACCTGTATATATGCCAGCCCCCCACACACACACACACCGGTATACAGTATCTCACAAAAGTGAGTACACCCCTCACATTTTTGTGAATATTTTATTATATCTTTTCATGTGATAACACTGAAGAAATTACACTTTGCTTGTATAACAGTGTAAATTTGCTGTGCCCTGAAAATAACAACACAGAACCATTATTGTCTAAACCACTGGCAACAAAAGTGAGTACACCCCTAAGTGAATATGTCTGAATTGGGTCCAAACTGTCAATATTTTTTGTGGCAGCCATTATTTTCCAGCACTGCCTTAAAGCGGTAGTAAACCAGTTTCAAAAAACATTTACATTCCCGGCATGCCGGAAATGCTAACTTTCACATTGGTTGTGCTCTCAACCAAACTTTCAAACCATCCAATGGCTGGTTTCATAACTGATCACATGTGCAGCATTATGGCAGTTGAAGAATCATTAGCCCACGTGCACACGGTCGGAGATTTTGGCAACCAAATCCGTCGGATTTTGCCTGTCGGATTTAGTCCGACGGATTGTGTCCGAAACTGTTGCATACACACAGTCGGGCCAAGTTGGCGAAAAATCCGATCTTTCAGAACGTGATGACGTAATTTCGTTACGATAGGACTACATTCAGGCTAGTAGCCAATAGCTTTGATGTAGGAATTTGATCTGAGCATGCGTGGCACTTGGCCCGATGAAAATGCTCTACACATGATCGGATTAGGTCCGTCCAGCCCAGTTGGTCGGGAAATATTTCCAACATGTTGGAAAATTGGGTCGGACGGAGATTCGGACGGAATCAGTCCGATGCATACCACACACAGTCGGATTATCTGACGACGCGGTCCGATAAGACTCATTCCGACAGATTCTCCGACCCTGTGTACAAGGGCTTAGAGGCCAAGATGGCAGCTTCATTGACTGAAAACGATAGAAGGGTTTACTTCCACTTTAATCCTCTTGAGCATTGAGTTGACCAAAGCTTCACAGGTTGCTACTGGAGTCTTATTCCACTCCTCCATGATGACATCATCGAGCTGGTGGATGTTAGAGACCTTCCGCTCCTCCACCTTCTGTTTGAGGATGCCCCACAGATGCTCAAAGGGTTTAGGTCTGGAGACTAAGGATGAGCCGAACACCCCCCTGTTCGGTTCGCACCCTTCAGGTCTGGTATGGATATTAAGGGGAACCCGCGTCAAATTAAAAAAAAAATTGACATGGGGGTCCCCCTAAAAATCCATACCAGACCCTTTATCCGAGCACGCAACCTGGCAGGCCACAGGAAAGAGGGGGGGGACGAGAGAGCGCCCCCCCTCCTGAACCGTACCAGGCCACATGCCCTCAACATTGGGAGGATGCTTTGGGGGTCTGTGACATCTCTCCGGGGTCCAGCGATGGCTGATCTGATCCAGCGATGGGTGATTTTCAGTCCAGCACAGTCCATCCATCTTCTGTCTCCACTGAGGAGACACTGCGGGATCCCAGCGTTGATGTTTCTTATATTAGGAGGGCGGGGCCACCCGTCACCTGACCCCGCCCCCTCTGACGCTAGTGAGGGAGGCCAGGGCTTTCCCAATGACGTATGGGTGACCCCGCCCCATCATTGAGTGTTCTCTGTATTACACCGCAAGTGATTTTAAAATACTTTTTTTCCTGCAGAAATAACACTTTGTGCAGGGACAATTCTAAGCACGGGAAACATGCGCCCCTTCACAGGCATACTATAGACACCTCCCAGGTACGAAATTTAAAGGAATATTACACTTTTATTGTTTCACTTTAATCATTATTAAAATCACTGCTCCTGAACAAAATGGCAGTTTTAAAAACTTTTTTTGCATTGATCCATGTCCCCTGGGGCAGGACCCAGGTCCCCAAACACTTTTTAGGACAGTAACTTGCATATTAGCCTTTAAAATTAGCACTTTAGATTTCTCCCATAGACTTGCACAGGGTGTTCCGGCTTTTCGAATTTGCTGCGAACAGCCCAAATTGTTCACTGTTTGCTGAACAGGCGAACAGGCAATGTTCGAGTCGAACATAAGTTCGACTTGAACTCGAAGTTCATCCCTAGGTTATCACCTTTACCCTCAGCTTTTTTAGCAAGGCAGTGGTTGTCTTGGAGGTGTGTTTGGTGGTCGTAGATCTCCAGTGCCAGCAGAACTCATGCAGCCCCAAACCATGACACACCCACCACCTTGCATGACTGTAGGCAAGAAACATTTATCTTTGTACTCCTTCCCTGGTTGCCTCCACACATACTTGACACCATCTGAACCAAATAAGTTTATCAGACCACAGGACATGGCTGTGTGTTGAGTTATTTTGAGGGGACAGCAAATTTACACTGTTATACAAGCTATACAAGTTATACAGTCCAGTCAGACTGACACAGAAGCCAAATCTAGACAAATAGACCCAAACCAAACTGTAGTTTGGGTAAAGTTTTAACTTTCAAAAACATAGTGCGGGCTCTTCAGGAGCCCGGCGCTACAGCTCTAATAGGCATCAAAAAAGGTACACAGCAAGCGCCATGCTTAGCGCTCACAGTTCACCCAGCTGTGTTAGAAAAGTGAATGTGTGTTCGCTTTACTAACACTGAACTACCTCGCCACCAATCAGGTGCTCGGGTCTGTTACCTATCACCTGATTGGCTGAAACGACAGACGCCGCTATTGGATGCCTATCAGGAGGATAGGACGGGAGGAGACGTACCCCGCTCGTCACTGTCACCCGCTGCCCCACCAAGACAGGGTAAGTGCCGGGCAGATGGCGAGCAGGCAGGGGACACATTGACAGCATTTAATGAGCACACTGGCAGCATTTGATTGGCACAGTGGCAGCGTTTGATGGGCAAAGTGGCAGCATTTGATGGCACAGCGGCAGCATTTGATTAGCACAGT
The DNA here is from genome assembly GCF_037356315.1 of Lithobates pipiens. Classification (NCBI taxonomy): domain Eukaryota; kingdom Metazoa; phylum Chordata; class Amphibia; order Anura; family Ranidae; genus Lithobates; species Lithobates pipiens. The sequence continues at coordinate 544,642,592 of NW_027507758.1, read as the reverse complement.
GGCAGCGTTTGATGGGTTTTTTTTCAAAAATTTTTTGGGGTCTCCCAAAAATTTTAAGCACCAGCCGCCAGTGCCCTCACATACACAATCCTGTATATATGGCAGCCCCTCACATACACAAACCTGTAAACACACAAGGCTCTGGCCCCTCCCTGTACACAAACAGCCCCCTCCCTTTCCCTCACAGCCCCTACTTGTAAAGAAGGTCTTCCTAGGGCCAAAATCATAACATTCCAAGCATTTCCATTAGTAGCACCACTCAACCAAATCAAATGCCCTAGCTGTATCCAATGCAAATATCACCTTGGTACCGGTATTATTGTGAACAGTGTTGCCAACTGCCAGTATTTTTACTGGCAGCCAGTAAAAAATGGTCATGTTTCTTCTGCCAGTAAATGTCAGTGAAAGAAAAAGGTTGAAAGTAAAAAATATGGCTGTGACGCTTATCCAAGACCATCCGAGTGCCTGCTACAGTGTGTTCGCACTGTGCCAGCAGTGTGTCATGTGAAGTCCTGGGGCAAGGGAACAGAGAAGCCAGAGCCTCATTCGCAGGTCTGCGGAATGGGAGGAAGACAAGCTGGGAGTGAACTGAAGGGACCACCTGGAGAGAGAGGGTCACTGTGACTCAGGAGGGGACTTGTCATGCTGGTGAGGTGCCATCATTGTATGTGCTGCTGCACACTACTGTCAATGTCATTGGGAGAGTAAATTTTATGTGTGTGCCACCCATTTTAATTTCTTGCCCTCTTGATTCCTGTCCCTGAGCTACTTATTTACTATATTGAAAATAAAATAAGAAATATGTTTTTGCCTTAATATCTACCTTAGATCACTTTGCTAATTGCATATTATACTTGTTGTAGCCTAAATACTGAAATTTGCACTTAAAACTGTCATTTTGTAAGTTTTGGATATGCCAGTAAAAACGTGGCTGTGCCAGTAGATTTTGGGTGTTGTGTCAGTAAATTTCAGTCTGGTAGGTTGGCAACACTGATTGTGAGAGGCCTGCAAATTGAACAGTTGTTGGAGATTAAAATAAGCATTATGGCCAGGCATAAAGCCTGATTAATATGCATGGATCAGGGACAGTTTTACATGGTTTAGGCCCATAGCAAGATTTAGTACCTACTTGTAGTATCGAGATGGGACAGTATTATTTGGGAAGTCCCAGATCTTTCCCCAGTTTAGATATCAGTACTATAAGTGCCTCTCGAATAGAGGGGGCAAGGTGGTGGTTTCAAAAAGATGTTTAAACAGAGATAGAAGTTTTGGCATAGCCCTCTCTTTTACTTAGCCCACTAACTATCCCAATCTAATTACCATTGCTGTATGTGTTTGTGTTTTTTCTTCAGAGATTGCCTTACTGAACATTCTGCTAAAACTTTGTTAGTACTACTTATGCCGCGTACACACGATCAGACTATCCAGCGGACCAGAGTCCGCCGGACAATCCGCCTGTGTGTGGGCTCCGGCGGTCTGTTTGCTAGTCCACTGGACCTTTGAAATGAATGGACTTGCCCACACACAGAGGAAAGTCTGTTCATTTTGAACGTGGCTCCAGGTAGATGGGGCTAGCAAAGGAAGTCAATGTCGCCGCCTTCTGGCCCCGTCACCTGGTATGGACTTAAAGGGGAAGCCCTACGTTGAAAAAACTACGTGGGGGTCCATATCAGACCCTTATCCGAGGTCAGGAAAGGGGGTGGGGACGAGCGAGTGCTTTGGGGAAGGGGGGCCCTGCGGCCCCCCACCCCAAAGCACCTTGTCCCCATGTTGATGAGGACAAGGGCCTCTTCCCGACAACCCTGGCCGTTGGTTGTCGGGGTCTGCGGGCGGGGGGCTTATCGGAATCCATGAGCCCCCTTTAATAAGGGGGCCCCCAGATACTGCCCCCCAACCTATGTGAATGAGTATTGGTTTGCCATGTACCCCTACCCATTCACCTGGTAAAAAAAGTGTAAAGAAAAAAATACAACACATGTTTTTAAAATAATTTATTGGACAGCTACGGTGGTCTTCCATCTTGGGAGGTCTTCTCGCCAGACTCCTCTGCTATCTTCTGCTCTTTTGTTAGCTCTTTTACTAGCAGAGGAGCCCGGCTTTCTTCTTTGCCGTTGCCGCCGCCATCCGGGGGTCTTCCTCCGACTTATTAAAGGGGGCTCCCGGATTCCGCCCGCAGACCCCGACAACCAATGGCCAGGGTTGTCGGGAAGAGGCCCTTGTCCTCATCAACATGGGGACAAGGTGCTTTGAGGTGGGGGGCGCTCCTTCCCTTCCCCAAAGCACCCCCCCATGTTGAGGGCACGTGGCCTGGTATGGCTCAGGAGGGGGGGGGCGCTCGCTCGTCCCCGCCTCCTTTCCTGATCGGTCAGGCTACGTGCTCGGATAAGGGTCTGATATGGACTTTGGGGGGACCCCCATGCCGTTTTTTCAGCATAGGGCTTCCCCTTTAAGTCCATACCAGCTGACGGGGCCAGCGAGGTGTCAATCTCGCCGATGAAGGCGGCGACATTGACTTCCTTCGCTAGTCCCGGCTACCTGGAGTCGCGTTCAAAATGAACGGACTTTTCTCCGTGTGTGGGAAAGTCTGTTCATTTCAATAGTCCGATCGTGTGTACGTGGCATTAGGGGGTAAATTCAGTAAGCCTGTTCTAAAAATTTGGATGTTAGTGTAAAGAATAAAAATTAAAAATAGTAAAGTATCACGGACAGTACACAGTTGTTTCAGGTGTCTACAAATCTTTAGCCATAAAGTTAATTTTTTTTTTTTTGCAGTGCACAAACTGCACATAATGCTTTTGTCATACGTAGCTGGGGGCACTGCGTGCAACATTATTAAAACCCAGTAGTTACCGCAAACAGTTCTACCACTTAAAATATACAAACAATTTTCAGTGTCGATCCCAAAACAGAATGCAAAAAAATATCAAATTCTCTTGCTTTGTTATTTTGTAAAGCTGGCCGTAAATTCATAAAATAGAATTTTGTGTAATACCTGGTTTGCATTTGATAAGAAGCATTAATGTCATTACACACTGGACTATATTTTAATCTGACATATTTAGAGTTGCTCTTTTCATAAGCCAGTGACAGCCATCAAAGGTCATTTTCCAGATCTTCTTCATGGCATTTTAAAAATTATCCAAAAAATTTGATGATTCTTGTATGGGTAATAAACATCGGTGGAAAACAACACCCAAGAGGAACTGTTTAATAGGAAAAGGTTGAATCTTTAGAGGCTACTCTATGAGATTTCTTTACTGCTATCTGCTGTTCTCCATTTGTAGGCAGAAGAAGAGAGGACATTTTATATCTTGAAAAGTTTTATTTGTAATCAAAGTAGAACTCTGTGAAGAACAAAAATCCTCAGTACCTGTCTTAAAGTAACATGGGAGAACTATATAGGCTGCCATTTCTGAGCTGCTTCTAAAAATGCTAGCTGAATGATTATGATTTTGTACACCTTTCTCGCTAAAACAGTGATTTTTATTAATGTTTATATTTTGTTAATTTTTAGTTTAAAGTTAGTACAAATAGAGGATCACAAAAACTTTATTCAAAAACGAGTTTGAACAATTCTTTGTATAGCGTATGGCCAGTATTACTAAAAAAAAATGCAACATTTTCTGCATGTTTTTCCTGGGGGAGAAACATAACGCTGGGTCAAGTAAGCTCTCGCAGTTACTGTGCTACATTTAAGACTCAAATGGCAAAAAAGGACTGCAATTAATATTTTTCTATAATAATCTATCCAAACATATCAAACAACAAAAAATGATAAATTAACCACTTCAGCCCCGGAAAGTTTTACCCCTTAATGACCAGGCCATTTTTTGAGATACGGCACTGCGTCGCTTTAACTGACAATTGCGCAGTCATGCGACGCTCTACTCAAATAAAATTGACGTCTTTTTTCCCCACAAATAGAGTTTTCTTTTGGTGGTATTTGATCAGCTCTGCACTTTTTATTTTTTGCGCTATAAACAAACAAAGCTGCAACATATTTTTGGTAAAAAAAAATCCCAATAAGACTATATTGATTGGTTTTCGCAATAGTTATAGCGCCTACAAAATAGGGGATATATTTATGGCATTTTTATTATTTTATTTTTTTACTTGTAATGGCGGTGAGCAGCATTTTTTAGCAGGTCTGCGACATTGCGGCGGAAAGATCAGACACCTAGCTGACACTTTTTTGGGAACCAGTGACATTATTACTGTGATCAGTGCTACAACTATGCATTGGCACAGAATAAATGGCACTGGCAGGGAAGGGGTTAACATCAGGGGCAATCAATTGGTTAACTGTGTTCCCTCAGTGTGTTCCTAACTGTGTGGGGGGATGGGCTCACTGCAAGCACACTCGGATTCGTGTTCCTGATTAGCAGGGACACTAGATCAGAGTGTCCATGCCTGACAGTACGGAGGTCTGCTTGTTTACATCGCCAGACCACTGTTCTGTCTCTGCGGGGAGCGATCGTGGGTGGCCGGCAGACATCGCGTCCACCAAGCCTACTGATTGGCTCCCCCTGTGGTCAATCAGCGCATGATCGCTCCCCCAGTGGGTACGTGATTTTGCAGCAGTATATGTACAGTAGGTGGTCGGGAAGTGGTTAAAACCACAGTCATGTCCTTATTTTAAAAACATTTATTGTATAAAAAAATACATAAAATACCATGGTAAATCAAATACCCATTAATATCCCACTTACCAGATCTCCATAGCAAAGCTCTCTAATTTATCATTTTAACCATGTTGCCACTCCAAAACATGTAATCCAGGAATGTGAGAGCCAGCACAGTCAAAAAAATATACATGCATCATGATACCATATCGTAACATAGTCGTAATGTAAAGCAGGGGTCTCCAAACTTTCTAATCAAAGGGCCAGTTTACTGTCCTTTAGAGGGGCTGGACTAGGGCCAGTGGGAGTAGAAACTATCCTGGCATTCAGTGGAAGTAAACAATGCTATATCATTGGTGTCAATGGGAGGACTAGTGCATCATTGTTGATGTCAGTGGAAGGAATGGTACTCCATTGTTGGTGTCACTTAGAAAAAAAAGTGGAAAAAGAGGAATAGTGGCCCATTGTTGGTGTCAGAGACAGGACTTATACCCCATTGTTGGTGTCAGCAGATGGAATAGTGACCCAAGGGAAGCAAAGGCCCCTGACAGATTCAAGGGGCATGTAATATATGACAGGACCAGGAGGCTTGCCCAGGCAGACATTTCCTGCTCACTCCAGCTCTACACTCTCTATTAATTTATAAAAAAAAAATGTATCTATATATTGGCTCCCACTGCTGTCAATCAAATCAAGTGACACAGGAGCTGGGGGCAGGGCTGAGTCCTGTTGTCTATGTCAATGGACGCAGCAGCAGGACTCGGAAGCACACCTGCATGAGTGCCCCTTTGGAAAGCGTGTCTCCAAGGGGGCATTCGATGCGGGGAGGAGCCAGGAGTGCCGCTGGGGGACACCAAAAGAGGAGAACTGGGACCACTCTGTGCAAAACCCTTGCACAGAGGCGGTAAGTATACCATGTTTGTTATTTAAAAAAAACAAAAAAATCTTTACAATCCCTTTAAGGTTTCCACGGGATAATATTTGACATAGATATATTCACTATTGCAGGGGTAGACAACTTCTCATGGGTGGATCTACCCAGACAACATTGAAAAGATTAAAAATCACTGCAGTGTGGGGCTCCTTTTTTTTTTTTATTAGGTATGTAAGGGGCGTGCCTCGGGGCTGGAAATGCCTCCGCCACATACAATGCGCTTTGACCGTTTCTTGGTTGAAGATCTCAGGTGACGCACGCACAGGAGCTGTTTGTTTCCTGTGCTGCTCTGCTGCTAGAATCTGAGAGTGGGAAAGGCAGCAAACCAAACACAATCTACCTGTCACCTACTGGTAGATTGCGATCAACAGATTGCCGACCCCCATACTATAGGCTCAAAAGTAAACCCTTTATTAATGTCTAAAAAATGTCATTAATATAAAATACACTATATACTACATCCCCTTCAAACAATATCTTCACTATACTTAAAATAAATTCTGACCTGCTTCATGGTATAATAGCACTTTCTATTGCAGCACACTATTTTTAAAATATCACGTCTTCCTGCTGCATATTAACCACTTAAGGACCGCCGTAATGCCATTGTACGTCATTACAATGGCACAGGCAGGCACAAGCACGTACATGTACGTGCCTGCCTTCCAGCGGGTGGGGGGTCTGATCGGACCCCCTCCCGCTGGATTACGGCGGTCCGGTTCGCTGCAGGAGCGATCCGTGATGAGGGGATGGCCGTTGGTTTCTGGCCATCCCCTCTCGATCGCTCCTGGCCAATGACAAGCTTCCTCCCACTGTGTATTGTATACACAGGAAGGAGGAAGTGATGTCATTCTCCTCGGGGCGGTCTTTTTGACCGGACTACGAGGAGAAGACAAAAAGTAAGTGTGCACCAACACTACACTGACATGTAGGTACACACAGGCACACAAACCCCCCCCCCCCCGACCCCCCCCCCCCGATCGCCCCCCGATCCCCCCCCCCAGTCACAGTGTCACTGATTGCATTGATCATTTATTTACAGATCACTGCATTCAGTGTCAGTTGTAAAAGTAAAAACTGTCAGGGCAGTTAGTGTTAGGTCCAGGGTAGCCCCTATCACCCTCCAATAAAGATTTAACCCCCTGATTGCCCCTAGAGTTAACCCTTTCACCCCCTTTTGCCAGTGTCACTAAGCGATCATTTTTCTGATCGCTGCATTAGTGTCGCTATTGTCGCTAGGTAGCTAGTTATTTTTTTAGGTTCACACCAGGTTTTTATAGCGCTAGGTACCCCGATATACTACCTAATAATGGTTTTAACCCCCTGATTGCCCCTAGAGTTAACCCTTTCACCCCCTTTTGCCAGTGTCACTAAGCGATCATTTTTCTGATCGCTGCATTAGTGTCGCTAGTGTCACTAGGTAGCTAGTTATTTTTTTAGGTTCACCGCCAGGTTTTTATAGCGCTAGGTACCCCGATATACTACCCAATAATGGTTTTAAACCCCTGATTGCCCCTAGTTAACCCTTTCATCCCCTTTTGCCAGTGTCACTAAGCGATCATTTTTCTGATCGCTGCATTAGTGTCGCTATTGTCGCTAAGTAGCTAGTTATTTTTTTAGGTTCACACCAGGTTTTTATAGCGCTAGGTACCCCGATATACTACCTAATAATGGTTTTAACCCCCTGATTGCCCCTAAAGTTAACCCTTTCACCCCCTTTTGCCAGTGTCACTAAGCGATCATTTTTCTGATCGCTGCATTAGTGTCTCTAGTGTCACTAGGTAGCTAGTTATTTTTTTAGATTCACCGCCAGGTTTTTATAGCGCTAGGTACCCCGATATACTACCCAATAATGTTTTTAAACCCCTGATTGCCCCTAGTTAACCCTTTCACCCCCTTTTGCCAGTGTCACTAAGCGATCATTTTTCTGATCGCTGCATTAGTGTCGCTATTGTCGCTAGGTAGCTAGTTATTTTTTTAGGTTCACTGCCAGGTTTTTATAGCGCTAGGTACCCCGATCTACTACTCAATAATGGTTTTAACCCCCTGATTGCCCCTAGAGTTAACCCTTTCACCCCCTTTTGCCAGTGTCACTAAGCGATCATTTTTCTGATTGCTGCATTAGTGTCGCTAGTGTCGCTAGGTATCTAGTTATTTTTTTAGGTTCACCGCCAGGTTTTTATAGCGCTAGGTACCCCGATATACTACCCAATAATGGTTTTAACCCCCTGATTGCCCCTAGTTAACCCTTTCACCAGCGATCACAGTATAAGTGCCACTGGTGACGCTGGTTAGCCAGTTAGTTATTTAGGTTCCCCGTCAGGTTTTTATATAGCGCCAGGGACCCCCATATACTACCTAATAAAAATTTGAACCCCCTGATTGCCCCTAGTTAACCCTTTCACCAGTGATCACCGTATAAGTGTTACGGGTGACTCTGGTTAGTTTGCTTTTTATAGCATCAGGGCACCCACCATTTATTACCCAATAAAGGTTTAACCCCCTGATCACCCGGCGGGTGATATCAATTAGGTTTTAGGGTCAGAGTCTGCGTCGCCCCAGGCATCGCTAGGTTAGTGCCAGTACCGCTAACACCCACACGCAAAGTATAAACCTCCCGTAGTGGTATAGAATCTGAACAGATCAATATCTGATCAGATCTATACTAGCGTCCCCAGCAGTTTAGGGTTCCAAAAAAACGCATTGTTAGCGGGATCAGCCCAGATACCTGCTGGCACCTGCATTTTGCCCCTCCGCCCAGCCCACCCAAGTGCAGTATCAATTGATCACTGTCACTTACAAAACACTAAACACATAACTGCAGCGATCGCAGAGTCAGGCCTGATCCCTGCGATCGCTAAGTTCTTTTTGGTAGCATTTTATATTTAAATCCAGAAGGCAGTGCTTGGGTTTTCGGGGTCCTGTACATGGCTAGGCTCCCAAAAAGTCCCCCACATGTGGTATCCCCATACCCGGGAGAAGCAGCACAATTTATTTTGGGGTGTAATTTGACTTATGCCCATAGCATGTGTGAGCAATATATCATTTAGTGACAACTTTGTGCAAAAAAAATAAAAAATTTTAAATTCCTGCAACTTGTGGCAAAATATAAAATATTTCATGGACTCAACATGCCTCTCAGTAAATAGCTTGGGGTGTCTACTTTCCAAAATGGGGTCATTTGGGGGGGGTTTGTGCTATTTTGGCATTTTATGGCCTTCGAAACTGTGATAGGTAGTGAGGAGTGAAATCAAAAATTTGCACCCTTAGAAACCCTGAAGGCAGTGATTTGTTTTCGGGGTGCCGTACACAGCTAAACTCCCAAAAAGTCCCACATATGTGGTATCCTCGTACTCAGGAGAAGCAGCAGAATATATTTTGGGGTGCAATTCCACATATAACTATGGCATGTGTGAGCAATATATCATTTAGTGACAACTTTTTGTAAACTTTTTTTTTTTTTTGTGTCCTTATTCAATCACTTGGGACAAAAAAATATTCAATGGGCTCAACATGCCTCTCCACAACTTCCTTGGGGTGTCTTCTTTCCAAAATGGGGTAATTTGGGGGGGTTTTGTGTTATTTTGGCATTTTATGGCCTTCGAAACTGTGATAGGTAGTGAGGAGTGAAATCAAAAATTTGCACCCTTAGAAACCCTGAAGGCAGTGATTGGTTTTCGGGGTGCCGTACGCAGCTAGACTCCCAAAAAGTCCCACATATGTGGTATCCTCGTACTCAGGAGAAGCAGCAGAATATATGTTGGGGTGCAATTCCACATATAACTATGGCATGTGTGAGCAATATATCATTTAGTGACAACTTTTTGTAAACTTTTTTTTTTTTTTTCTGTGTCATTATTCAATCACTTGGGACAAAAAAAAATATTCAATGGGCTCAACATGCCTCTCCACAACTTCTTTGGGGTGTCTTCTTTCCAAAATGGGGTCATTTGGGGGGTTTTGTGTTATTTTGGCATTTTATGGCCTTCGAAACTGTGATAGGTAGTGAGGAGTGAAATCAAAAATTTGCACCCTTAGAAATCGTGAAGGCAGTGATTGGTTTTTGGGGTGCTGTACGCGGCTAGACTCCCAAAAAGTCCCACATATGTGGTATCCCCGTACTCAGGAGAAGCAGCAGAATATATTTTGGGGTGCAATTCCACATATAACTATGGCATGTGTGAGCAATATATCATTTAGTGACAACTTTTTGTAAACTTTTTTTTTTTTTTTTGTGTCATTATTCAATCACTTGGGACAAAAAAAAAATATTCAATGGGCTCAATATGCCTCTCCACAACTTCCTTGGGGTGTCTACTTTCCAAAATGGGGTCATTTGGGGGGGTTTGTACTGCCCTGCCATTTTAACACCTCAAGAAATTAGATAGGCAGTCGTAAATTAAAAGCTGTGTAAATTCCAGAAAATGTACTCTAGTTTGTAGACGCTATAACTTTTGCGCAAACCAATAAATATACGCTTATTGACATTTTTTTTTACTAAAGACATGTGGCTGAATACATTTTGCCCTAAATGTATGACTAAAATTGAGTTTATTCGATTTTTCTTATAACAAAAAGTAGAAAATATATTTTTTTCTCAAAATTTTCGGTATTTTTCCATTTATATCGCAAAAAATAAAAATCGCAGAGGCAATCAAATACCATCAAAAGAAAGGTCTATTTGTGGGAAGAAAAGGACGCAAATTTCGTTTGGGTGCAATATTGCATGACTGCGCAATTACCAGTTAAAGCAGCGCAGTGCGAAATTGTAAAAAGACCTCTGGTCCTTAGGGTGTTTATTGGTCCGGGGCTGAAGTGGTTAAAAAGAACATCTTTTCTAAATTAAAAAATTATTTATCCTTAAAATACATCTGCTAAATATACATAAAGTACTACTAAGTTGACATCTTATTTCTGGAGTACTTGACATTTTTAAAAAGACAACGTGCCTTTGACATCTTACGATTTCTGATTAGCAACAGTATGACATGAGTAATCATTCGTGGAAAGTATCTGTTTTTTTTTTTTTAGAATAGCACAAATTGTACTTTTGAACTATTATTAAAGGAAACCTTAGCCCCTGTACACACTGTCGGAGATTTCCACAACCAAATCCGTCGGATTTTGCCCGTCGGATTTTGTCCATCGGATCTTGCCCCGAAACTGTTGCATACACACGGTCGGACAAAGTTGGCGAAAAATCCGATCTTTCAGAACGTGATGACGTAATTTCGTTACGGTGGGACTACATTCAGGCTAGTGGCCAATAGCTTTGATGTAGGAATTTGATCTGAGCATGCGTGGCACTTGGTCCGATCAAAATTCTCTACACATAATCGGAGTATGTCCGACCGGCCCAGTTGTTCGGGAAATATTTCCAACATGTTGGAAAATTGGGTCCGACGGATATTCCGACGGAATCAATCCGATGCATACCACACACAGTCGGATTATCCGATGACACGGTCTGATAGGACACATTCCGACGGATTCTCCGACCGTGTGTACAAGGGCTTAGAGAAATCTGTAAGCTGCCATTGATGGTCTGCTGCTAAAAATGATACGGTAGTACTTTTTTACCCATGGTAATCATTGCTCATGAATATTAGACAGCAAAACAGGCAGGGACAGCACCAGGAAAATGCGTGGGTATGCTATAGCACCCCCAAAAATATCGCTAGCACCCCCATGTCACCTCCATCTCACAGAGATCATTCTTTTTTTTCTGGCCACTTCTGTAGCGCCAACTTCCACATGCTGCTGTCGGCTCCACTACTTGATTACTAGGACTGACCAGAGTCCTAGCAACCAATTATATGCTTGCTCCACCTCAAGCATTCGGAGCAAAACTGCTGCTGCTGCTCACCTTCCAGCCTTCACCTGTAGCTATGGGTTGCACTGAGTGTGGACACTGATGAAAGGGGGGTAATGGAAATCTAGAGACCCTGATTTTATTTTGATGTAAGCAGGGGGGCTATTGGGGACCCTGATGTAATGTGGGCTTTGGGGACCCGAGGTAATGGGAGGACTCTAGGTGCCTTGATGTTGATATGCCCTAAGGCCCTTTTGGTAGAGCACATAAGTCAAATTAGACAAATCCCTGCTGGCTCTAAGGGTGCAGTGCCGCATTTCTTGCTCCCACACCCAGGGGCGTTGCTAGGTCTACAAAAGATCTGGGGCTAGAGCCCATAGCAGCAAAGTAAAGAAAGTCATACGCTCGGGTGGGCATACACATGTATCACATGTATATAAAATATATGTGTGTGTGTGTGTATATATATATATATATATATATATATATATATATATATATATATATATATATATATATATATATATATATATATATATATATATTTATTTATATATATATATAGAAATAAATAAATATATATATATATATATATATATATATATATATATATATATATATATATATATATATATATAGTCTCCATAGAGCCCCCTTTGCTTCAGGGTCCCCAGAGAGCTCCTTCCTTATATCTGGGTCCTCACAGATCACCCCATTACATCAGGGTCCCCAGAGAGCCCCTCCCTTACATCAGAGTTCCCAGAGAGCCTCCCTCACTTACTTCAGGGTCACCAGAGAGCCCCCCCCTTACATCAGAGTCCCCAGAGAGCCTCCGCCACTTACATCAGGGTCTGCAGAGAGCCCATCCTTACCCAAGAGTCCCCAGACAACCTCCCCTTGCATCATGGTCCCCAGAGAGACCCCCACTTACATTAGGGTCCCCAGAGAGTCCTCCGCTTACATCAGGGTCCCCAGAGAGCCCCTCCTTACCTCAGAGTCCCCAGAGAGCTCCCCCTTGCATCAGGGTCCCCAGAGAGCTCCTTCCTTATATCTGGGTCCCCAGAGAGCACCCCTATTACACCAGGGTCCCCAGAGAGCCCCTCCCTTACATCAGGGTCCCCAGAGAGCGTCCCTCACTTACATCAGGGTCACCAGAGAGCCTCCCTTACATCAGGGTCCCCAGAGAGCCTTCCCCCACTTACATCAGGGTCCCCAGAGAGCCTTCCCCCACTTACATCAGGGTCCCCAGAGAGCTCCTTTATACCTCAGATTCCCTAGTGAGCCCCCCTTGCATCAGGGTCACCAGAGAGAGGGCAGACAGTGAGAGGATGTCATCTCTCTGATTCCTGCTGCTGCACAGTGAGAGCGGAACAGTGGGGATGCAGGGCAGACATTGAAAGATGATGTAATCTCTCTGCTCTCTCATGCTGCCTGCCTGCTCAACGGTGCTGCCCGCCACACTCACGGGCCAGCTGCAGAGAGGCCACATCTCCTAGAGACTCGGGCCTAGCGACGCCACTGCCCACACTTGCCCAAGGGGGAGATTCTGTATGGTTTGTCTGCTGTATTCCCCCACCGGGTTTGTGGACCTCCAGATGGTCAGTTTTTACTAGCAATCCCCTACACCTCCTGAAGAAGCAGGGTTTTCTGCAAAACATGTTGAGGCACTTATCCCACGTTGTTGACACCCCAGTCAAATAATGGAAGCTTTTTGCTTCAATATGATTGTGCAATTGCTAGTTTCGGGAATTGTTGTACCCATTGGTAACTGAGGAAGGTGCTATAAAACAATGTACGGTACTTTGTAATATTTTAATATTTAGGGCATTAGGATGTGATGCCCTTAGCAACCCCAAATTGAGATTGGTACACATAGTGGAGCTGCAGGAATCTTTAAAAATAGTTGGGAAGACTAAATTGTTGCTTTAATTTGTCTAAAGACTTTAGAAAGCCATTTTTACAGATGTGATTGAGGTATTTAAAGTGAGTAAACTTCAGAATCATTCAGAGCTTCCTCCTACACACCATGTGACCATGTGACATGACATCCAGTGTAAACTTGGCCATTACTGCAGTCTTATCAGCTAAAGCTGATAAGACTGACAAAGGGAAACATTAGACATCGGCACAAGTAAATACTATGAAATAAAACAAGTCAGCTATGAACAGGGAAGCAGGGTTGTCATAGAAACGTTGGATTGAGAAGGAGGCTTGGTTAACAGTACAGGAAGTGCTCAATGTATGGACGAAAATGCACTCCACTGTGGACTCAGAAAACAATACTTAAGATGGTGCTGCCTAACCCCTGGAAACAATTTTTTTAAAAGTTTCTTTAAACAGTAAGTAATATGCGATTTGGGCTGGATTACAGTGGCTATAGTCTGATAATTACTTATTATAATGGACTAAATGAAGAGAAGCATCAGAGTGGGAGAGTTTACTTCCTCTTAACACCCTTCAATGCCCAAAGAAAAGGGTCTGATATATAAAAAAAAAATCATGAAGAGTAGGATTTAACCAAAAAGCGTAAGGGGACCTACATCTGGGGGCATAGGTTGGTCTGGAATTAACCTGGGTTAACCTGGGTCCATGCTCTAATTACTGCCCTCATACAAGGTGTAATAAGAAGAGGAGCATTAAGACTCCTACGTAGTTACATAATTAAGATGAGAAAAGTCACAAGTCCATCTACTTCAACCAATAAACCAATCAACCAATAAACAGATCTATTCATTAATTAATTTCCCATTTAAAAATTACTATGATCTCTCTCTTTTCACCGTTGTAAGAGGGGGGAAGGAATCAATCATGTTAGCAATATCATTTGATCATTCTGGTGACCATTCACAGTGATCACAAGGTACCAAGACCCTCAGATCGGCTCAGTACACGGGGGGTTATTTACTGACGGCAAATTCACTTTCCACTACAAGTGCACTGCAAGTCGCTGTAGATTCGAGGGTGACATGCAAGGAAAACAGCATATTAGCTTGCACATGATTGGATGATAAAATCAACAGAGCTTCCCCTCATTTCAGACCTACCTCTCCTATTTACAGTGACTGCACTTTCAAGTGCACTTGTAGTGCAAAGTGGATTTGCCTTTCATAAATAACCCCCACTGTCTCTGTGATGTCTTTACGATTGCTCAGTACTTAGCGATTAGGGGGTGGGATGGTTGTATTCAGTGGTGTTTATAAATGGCGCTGAATAAATAACAGGCTGTCAGTCTCCCATATATAGCTGTACCTTGATGAAAATTGTGTTAAAATGTTTCTTGGCTTGATAATGACATCTACAGTGACTGATCTTACTTTTGGCATTTTGCATTCATTATTTTACATACAATGGTTATTTGGGATAAAGTTTGCATGTTAGGACCTTCTGCTCCCACATTTAAAATTTTATTTTATTTCCTCTATTCAGCATCTAATAAAACCAACCTACAGCAACGCACACTATTATTTATTCTAACCTTGTAATTTACTCCAGCAGATAAATACAGAACACTTTAACAATACTATAATTCCAACTGTTACAATATATTTTATGTTATAATAGGTCCACAATGCATTTTCAAATTATTAATAAGTAGAGGTGAAGTATGTCAATGACCTGTCATAGCCAAACAAGAAAGAACTAATTGTATAATCTGTCATAAACATTAGTCGAGGTGTATAAAAGTAAAGAACTAGCATGTTCTGAGTCTGGGAACACAACACGTCATTAAGTGCTGTGTAAATGCATTCAATACATACTGGAGGCAAGTAGCAATTTGTCACAAAGAAAAGCAATTATTTTCCCAAGTAGAACATAAACAGCAGGTGTCACTAGGTTGTTGTATCATTAATTTTCTTTTTCTTTTAATAAAAAAGACCAGGGGCGTTGCTAGGTCTACAAAAGATCTGAGGCTCTAGAGCCCATAGCAGCAAAGTAAACAAAGTCATATGCTTGGGTGGGCATACACATGTATATAATATACTTGTGTGTATATTATTATATATATATATATTTATATATTACATTATATATTCTATATATTATCATTGCATCAGGGTCCCCAGAGAGCCCCCCCCCCACACTTACATGAGGGTCACCAGAGAGCCTCCCCCTTGCATCAGGGTCCCCAGAGAGCCCCCCCATTTACATTAGGGTCCCCAGAGAGCCTCCCCCACTTACATCAGGGTCCCCCGAGAGCCCCTCCTTACCTCAGAGTCCCAAGAGAGCCCACCCTTGGATCAGGGTCCCCTGAGAGCCCCTTCTTTACATCAGGGTCCCCAGAGAGCCCCCCCCTACATCAGGGTCCCCAGGGAGCCTCCCTCACCTACATCAGGGTCCCCAGAGAGACTCCTTCACCTACATGAGGGTCCCCAGAGAGCCTCTCTCACCTACATCAGGATTTCCAGAGAGCATCCCTCACCTACATCAGGATCCCCAGAGAGCCACCCCCTTACATCAGAGACCCCAAAGAGCCTCCCCCTTGCATCAGAGTTCCCATAAAACCCCCCAATTATATCAGGGTCCCCAGAGATCCCCTTCCTTACATCAGGGTCCACAGAGAGCCCCCCTTACATCAGGGTCCCCAGAAAGCCCCCCTTAGATCAGGGTCCACAGGGAGCCCCCCTTACATCAGTGTCCCCAGAGAGCCCCCCTTACATCAGGTTCCCCAGAATGCCTCCCCCTTACATCAGGGTCCCCAGAGAACCTCCCCCACTTACTTCAGGATCCCCAGAGAGCCCCGCCCCCTTACCTTAGAGTCACCAGGGAGCCGCTCCTTACACTAGGGTCACCAGAGAGAGGGTGGGCAGTGAGAGATGATGTCATCTCTCTGCTGCCCGTGTTTGCACAGTGAGAGCAGAACAGTGGGGATGCAGGGCGAGTAGTGAGAGAGGATGTCATGGCCATCTCTGAGAGACCCGGTGCTAGCGACGCCACTGAAAAAGACTACATTCACTGTTCTGCTGCCATGAGATAGACTGTTGCATAAGATCTTAAAACACCCAAAAGGTAGACAAAGTGACTACCAAAGCTCAGACCAGCCTTTCTCAACTTTTCTACCCCAGAGGAACATTCAAAATATTTTTTAGATCTCAGGGAACCCCTGCTAAACAGTTCACTGAGGGTCAGTGGTAAAACTGTCTCTTTGATTGGTGGCCCAGTGTAAAGACTGCCCTCTTTAAAGAGGTGACTAGAATGCCACCCTTATAGACAGTTAAAAGACCATTGGTGGCTCTGCCAAGTATCACTGGCCCCAAAACAAAGAGATTGGCCCCAGAAGGTCTTTGGGATGTCAGTCAGCCACAGCTCAGATGTAACACCCTCCTGAGAAGATTTTAGGAAAGCTAGGAAAATGCATTTCTTTTTGGCTCCACTGTAACTAGTGGGGCAGTGTGTGACTGCTTTGGGCTGTTCTGGGCTCTGCATGCTTGATTGTTCTCCCCGTCTTCTGGAGGATTCCAGAAAATATAGTGGGTTGGAAGGATGCAAATCAGCCCTCTGAATAGTTATGTGGGCTGAGCCAATCCCTGGGTAAGGGGGGGGGGGTGCAGTAGGTGGCTGCAGAGGGCATAAATAGTCTGTAGCTGGAGGCAGTCCTGTTCTTGTTCAGGAGTAGCAGTTCCCAGTCTGAAGGACTCCTGCCCTTCTGGGCAGCCCAGCTGAAATTTCCACTTGTGGTCATCAAGGTCCCAGCTGTGGCAGACCCAGGGGCCTGTTCTGCTAAAATCTCTGAAGCTAAGTGAGGGAATTCACTGGGGATCTGGTTTAGGAGACTCCTGGAGGAATTGTCTGTCTGATACTGGATGGAGGCATCCAAGTATCCATGGACATTGTGAGTACAGGTCTGAAGGGAATATCCTAGTGGCTGTTGATGCTGATATCCCTAGCATATCTTTACTAGGCGAGTGGATACACCCAGTGATGTCATATCCACTACTTGGAGTGCAGACCGTGGCTCTTTGAGTTCCAAGGTGGCATCAATATATGCCTATATACAAGAGGAATATTGTGTAAGTGTGCAATCAGCTGTTACTAAGATTTTTCCAATTAAAAAATAGTATTACACCATGGATATCTCCTGGTTCTATTTCCCAAAATACATATGAGGATCTAGTCCTATCTGCTGGGGAACAAGGATAAGCAGACTATCCATCTGAAAAACAATCCAAGGATCATTAGCTTTTTTAGCCATGTCCATCGCTATCTGGTGAGTGAGGGCACATAAGGAGGGGAGCATGGCATGGCACTGCACTGCCAACATCTGGCATAGGAATAAGCAATGTAAAAGGACTCACATTTTTTTACATGCACTTTGGCACTGAACATTAACTACACTTTTACAGTTTATAAGTTGTTGCGTGTTTTTTTTATCCGATTAAGTTATTTGATCACATTGTTGTTGGATAAACAGTATATTAATAACACAGGTATTCACTGTTTTTTTTTGCTAGACAGCGCTGGGTTCACATATTATATCTTTACTAGTGCTTTCCTGATCTGGGACATTGTTGAAGGTGTCCCGTCGTTCTTCACTTTCTGGATTTTTGTTGGAGAAACTGTTCTTAGAAGTAGTATTACAGTGAAGAGTATCCTCAATTCATTGCTCAGCATTCATGTAGTATCCCACAGTTCCCTATGCTCTATCCAAGTTAACCAGCAGTACATTTTAAAAAGGCCACCCCTAGACTGTTTACTGAGCCAGAAGAATGACTGTTGCTGTGTGCCTGGCTACTATTGCACTAATCTGGGAAAAGAACCTGGGACAAATCAGCAGCCCTTTTGTGGGTCAGCGCTATACATGGAACCTCTAAAAACCACTGGGGGAACCCAAGACCTAGACTGTTCAACGTGGTCAGTTTCAATATTTGCACTGCCTGAATTCTTCCACGTAGATGCATTTCATTGTAACCTTATTGAATACCAACTTGCAATACCAAGGGGCATGATACAGGATGTAGAGTCACAGTGATGTCACTTGTTTATTACAACTGAGCTTCCTTTTCCTAGTCAAGCAAAAGGAAGCTTCATGTGCTCAGTCCATGGCATTAGTGGAGCTGTTGAGGTTGAATTAGTAAAGAAGTGGAGCATATACACTTTGCAATGTGAATTTTCATTTAGTTTAGCAAATCATGTGAAACTTATTTAGAATTCACATTGACTAGGAAAATTGTATAAGTAAAAAAAATAAAAAAAATAATTATATATATATATATATATATATATATATATATATATATATATATATATATATATATAGCCTATGTGTTAGCATAGGATGATGAAAGTCACCATAGCTTCCCCTCATTTAATAAGCCTGAGCACTGGTGAAGTGCCAAGGAAGCTTGAAATGACTGTAGTAGATGGTGCTAATATACCGATAGCTGTGATGTTTCGGGTCCTGCTCAGGTTTAATGCTAGTTACTGTCCCACTGCACATTAACCACAGGAGGTCCCTATCTCAGAACCACTGACATTTTTTTCAGTGAATACAAGTCATTCTGATAGGACAAGGTGGAGTGGAAGGGCAGTAATATCACAATCTCCACTCCATCCAATCAGTGAATGCCTTGTATAAAAAAAAAAAAAAAACATACAAAATGTTCCATTAATGGTGCAGCTGCTCACTTAAAAATCCAGCAGGACTAGGGGCAAATAATACAATGATTTCCAGCATCCCTATTGGACCTTTAGGTATGAGAAATACATACTTGTGCTAATCTGGACCAATGTAAGTATGCAATACAAATAATTTTGGGATTTCGGCTTTAAAGTGTTTCTAAACCAAAATGTTCTACTTTAATGCATATTCCCTGTAATAAGGTAAAACATGTTTTTATATCTTTCTGTCCTCCCCTCTTTCCAGTGAGAAGGGAAAGAGCGTGGAGAAGAGATCCTGCACTGTGCACGGCTGCATCTCTTCTCCCCACTCTTCCTCTTCACAAAGGAACTCAGGCAGCATTGGCTCCTGCTGTGTGTGTCTATGGAGCATTACTCCATAGACACACACAGCCTGGGAGCAGGCACGGACTGTGTGCCCCCATAGCTAGCAGCTTGCTACAGTGGCACACAAAGAAGAGTAGGAGCCAAGATCGTCGGTGGGGGACCCCAAAAGTGAATGCTTGCAGCCACTCTGTGCAATACCACTGCACAGAGCAGGTAAGTATAACATGTTTATTATTTTTGTTGAATTTTTTTTTTTACCTTTAGTAACACTTTAAGCTAAGTAAAAACGTTCTACTTCGTCAGTAAAACAATCTAAGGCCGCGTACACACGGGCGGACTGTTCGCCCAACTTTGTCCGCTGAACAGTGTTTGGGTGGACAGTCCGCTCGTGTGTGGGCTTTCAGCGGACAGTTTCAGCGGACAGTTTGACGGACAAGGTTTTTCTGAATTTCCGAAAAACTGTCCGCTGAAACCTTGTTTCAGCGAACAGTCCGCTCGTGTGTAGGCTTGTTCGTCAAACAAAGTTGCGCGCATGCTCAGAAAGGATTTTCACGCCGAAAGCTATAATGCAGTGTATAGGACATCGTATTTTTCGTCCCGTCGTACGTGCCGCTCACGTCATCGCGCACGGTTTCAGCAAACTGTTCGTCCGTCGTGTGTGGCCATGTCCGTCCATGCTAAGTTTGAGCGGACTGTTTGCCGAAACTGTTTGACGGACAAAGTTGGGCGAACAGTCCGCGCGTGTGTACGCGGCCTTAAAGTTATATTAAAGTCTTGTCTTTTTAAAAATAACAAACATGTTATACTTGCCTGTTCTGTGCAGTGGTTTTGGACAGAGCAGACCAGATCTTCCTCTTCTCAGGTCCTCCGACCAGCTTGTTATTTGGGCACCTGAGCTGCTGCTCGTGTGTCCATTTAGACACAGAGCCATGGATAGTCCCCACCCCCTCTCTGTCCTCATTGGCTCATTGACTTTGACAGCAGTGGGAGCCAATGGCGCCCGCTGTGTGTCTCAGCCACTCTGGAGGGAGAGTCCCAGACAGCCGAGTCTCTGGTGCAACATCACTGGATCGAGATGGGGTTCAGGTAAGTATTAGGGGGGCTGAGGGGGGATGCTGCAAACAGAAAGTTTTTTATTTTAATGCATAGAATGCATTAAAGCGGAGTGCCACTCAAAAATGTAACTTCCGCTTTAAGGGAAGTGACCCCCTGACATGCCACTTTTGGCATGTCATTTTTTTGGGGGGAGAAGCCGGTACTCTCTTTTTAGAGAGTCCCACCTCCCACTCCCTCCCGGTGCCCTGCGGCACTGGAAGGGAGATCCCCTCTCCCCCCTCCCTCTCGGCAATCATCTTGGACACGTCACAGGTCCCAGGTGATTGCCCGGCCAGTCACAGCGCACGGCGTGCAGTGGGTGCCCGCTTGCGAAGCCATAGCTGGGTGCCCACAGTTACAATGCCAGTGCCGCAGAGAGGAGATGAGCGGGGCTTTGTGCGCCCGCATCGCTGGACCCTGGGACGGGTAAGCGTCCGGTTATTAAAAGTCAGCAACTGCAGTATTTGTAGCTGCTGACTATAATTATATTTTTTTTTTTAGGCAGAACTCCGCTTTAAGATTTAAAAAAATTCTGACACTCAATGTTCTGTGTCTAGGGTGGAGCAGCATTGTCACTATCAGAGAAAAAGTGTGTCTACAGATCACTTCCCCCTCTCAAGGTTGTTGATGGATGTAGCCAAAACTGGCCATCTAATCTAAAGAATGGAGCACATATATTGTGTTGTGTTTATAAAAAAATAAATAAATAACAATTTACCTAGGGAAAGTACATGTACATTCATCCTGTGTGAGTGGGGCTAAAAAAAAAAAAAAAAAAAAAATTGAATGTTATTAAGCTATTTCGTTTGCTGAATTGTGATAGTGTTTCATACATTTAACATGGAAAAAGCACATTTGGCCTCTAGATGGCACTAGCCATCATAGAAAATGTCTATGATACTTAGGGGTTAATTTATTAAAACTGGAGAGAGCACAATCTGGTGCAGCTCTGCATAGAAACCAATCAGTTCCATGTTTTTCCGTCAAATTTTATTTGAACAAGCTGAAATTAGAAGCTAAAAAAACAAATACAAGAGGGTGTCTCCATCTAGGTGTAGCAATTTATTAAAAAAGTATAAAAGACAATAAGAATGCACTCACTAGATATAGACCTGGGTCTATGACAAGCCTTGATCCACTTTGATCTAGTGAGTGCATTTTTATTGTCTTTTATGCTTTTTAACCACTTGCCGACCAGCCGGCGTCATTATACTGCGGCAGGTTGGCACAATCCCGTGAGCTGTCATAGCTGTACGTCAGCTCCTTTAAGCGGGATAGCAGGACTGCACTGTGGGAATGCCGATGCTCATGACCGGCAGTCGCAATAACCCGCCGGCCATGAGCGAAAACGGGAACAAGAGGCAGAACAGGTATGTGTGTGTGTGTAAACACACACATTGCTGTTCTGTGAGGAGAGGAGATGCAGATTGTGAGTTCCTAATAGCTATAAACCCCGATCTGTTATCTCCTATAGTCAATCCCCTTCTCCTACAGTTAGAACACACAGTCAGGGAACACAGTTAACCCCTTGATCACCCCCTAGTGTTAACGCCTTCCCTGCCAGTGATATGTATGCAGTAATCGGTGCATTTTTATAGCACTGATCACTGTATAATTGTAAATCGTCCCAAAAATATGTCAAAAGTGTCCGATGTGTCCGCCATAATGTCGCAGTCACAATAAAAATCGAAGATTGCCACCATTACTAGTAAAAAAAATAAAAAATATTAAAATGCCATAAATCTATCCCCCATTTTGTAGACGCTATAACTTTTGTGCAAACCAATCAATATTGCCGCTTTTTGCGATTTTTAATACCAAAAATATGTAGAAGAATACATATCGGTCTAAACTGAGAAAAAAAATAGCTTTTTTAAAAAAATTAAAAATTGAGGATATTTATTATAGCAAAAAGTACAAAATATTGTGTTTTATTCAAAATTGTCACTCTCTTTTTCTTTATAGCGCAAACCAAAAAAAAAAAAGCAGAGATGATCAAATACCACCAAAAGAAAGCTCTATTTGTGGGAAAAAAGGATGTCAATTTTGCTTGGATACATCATTGCACAACCGTGCAATTGTCAGTTAAAATGATGCAGTGCTGTATTGCAAAAAGGGCTCTGGTCATTGAGCAGCCAAATCTTCCAGGCCTGAAGTGGTTAATAAATGGCTACACCCAGATGGAGGTGCCCTCTTGTGTTTGTTTTTTTATATGTGCATTAGGATCTCAAGACCTAATTTGAGAAGAGCTGCATCCACTTCACCTGGTGTTTCCTACCACCCTCCTGGCCCTTTTATGTGCCCCACTCAATGACGGTTGGGTTCTAGTCAGTGCAACAGCTTATTCATTTTCTTTGAAATTAGAAGCTGATTGACTACCATGCACAGCTGCACTAGATTCTGCACTCTTCCATTTTAGTAAATCAACCTCTCAGTGTCATCTATTCGCCAAATTAAGTATTTTCTATGTAAATCAAATAAAAACGTTTCGACCAGCACAGGAAATAGCCTAATAGCATTTGTTTTGTTTGTTTTTTGGTTTTTCCACCCATGAATAGAACCAATGTACATGTACTTTCACAACTATGCAATCCATAGTCAGTAAAAAATTGGATTGTAATTAAATAGTTGCATACAGTTTTTATACAGTATATACTGTGATATTGTTGGGTTTTCACTCACGTTTGGTGCTTTCCTTTAAGTTCAGACCAACTAGGGAAGTACAATTTTAGGGTTCATTGCATGGTCAGTTCTGGTCACCTTTCTTTAAAAGAGAAGTATGGCTTTATGAAAAATAAATACATTTATAAGTCAGCTCTGCAGTAAGAACTGATCAATAAAAAAACGCTGATCGCTCAGTTTTCCTCCTCCACTCTGAGCAGAGAGCCCTGATTGTCAGTCACAGGCTCTCTGCTCTCCCCTCCAGCGCTCACTGTAGCACTGGGCTGATGGAGGGGTGGGAAGGGCTGGCTCAGGCTCTCAGTGGATCTCTGGGAGGCTGTGCCAAGTACCTATCCAGGCTTCTCTGTGATTCCTGATCATATGGTCAGATCTTTTCAGAGATTGGACTGGCTCTCTGAAGTCAGTTGACAATGGGCTTCAGGAGTGCAGAGCTAACTGCACTCCTGTGAGCCATAGGAGAAGTATAGCCCAAAAAGCTTTGGCAATACTTCTCCTTTAAGGCAGGGCTGGACTGGGACAGACCGGCCCACTTACATTTTGAGTGTCCCATCACCATCCCCCTTACATCAGAGTGTCCCCTTACCAGCCCCCTTACATCAGAGTGTCCCATCACCAGCCCCCTTACATCAGAGTGTCCCATCACCAGCCCCCTTACATCAGAGTGTCCCATCACCAGCCCCCTTACATCAGAGTGTCCCATCACCAGCCCCCTTACATCAGAGTGTCCCATCACCAGCCCCCTTACATCAGAGTGTCCCATCACCAGCCCCCTTACATCAGAGTGTCCCATCACCAGCCCCCTTACATCAGAGTGTCCCATCATCAGCCCCCTTACATCAGAGTGTCCCATCAGCACCCCCTTACATCAGAGTGTCCCATCATCAGCCCCCTTACATCAGAGTGTCCCATCAGCACCCCCTTTGCATCAGAGTGTCCCATCACCAGCCCCCTTACATCAGAGTGGCCCACTGAGCCATCGGCCCACCGGGAAACTCCCGGTAGTCCCAATGGCCAGTACATGCCTGCTTTAAGGCCAGGGTAAACATTTTCCCAGTGTCTTTCTCCATACACTACTCACTTGTCTCCAGGCAAAAAGGAGCCGTGAAACAAAGCCAGCTCCTTGATTAAAAGGGCTTCACCATTAGGCTGCTGGACTCCATTAAAGTATAACTAAAGGCAAAACTTTTTTGTTTAAAGTTTTGGATAGAGGGCAGAGTGATTAGAACATCTGTCAGGTTTGTATTGCTGTCTGTGCCCCTGTTAGGGAGTAGGGATGAGCCAAACACCCCCCCGTTCGGTTCGCACCAGAACTTTCGAACGGACCCCAAATTCGAACGAACTTTAGAACCCCATTGAAGTCTATGGGACTCGAACGTTCGAAATGAAAAGTGCTAATTTTAACGGCTAATATGCAAGATACTGTCCTAAAAAGGGTTTGGGGACCTGGCTCCTGCCCCAGGGGACATGGGTCAATGCCTAAAATGTTTTTAAAAATGGCCGTTTTGGCGGGAGCACTGATTTTAATGACGATTAAAGTGAAAAAAAAAAAGTGAAATATTCCTTTAAATATGGTGCCTGGGGGGTGTCTGTAGTATGCCTGTGAAGTGCCACGTGTTTCCCGTGTTTAGAACAGTCCCTGCACAAAATGACATTAAACGGAAATAACACCATTTAAAACTGCTTGCGGTTTTAATGTTATATCTGGTTCCTGCAATATGGTTGAAAATCATTGAGAAAAATGGCATGGGTAGCCCTCCCTGCCCATTACCAGCCTATTTGGGTCTTGTACGCATATTAAGGGGAACCCTGTACCCATATTAAAAAAGGAAAATGTGTGTGGCCCCCAGGCCCTATATACTCAGAACAGCAGTATACAGGCGGTGCAAACAAGACAGGGACTGTGTAGGTTTGTTGTGTTAAGTTGAATCTGTTTGTAATTTTCAACTGGTACATTTTTTAAGTGTAGCTCCAGTCAAAAAAAGAATTTTTAAGCTTTTTGGAAAACATAGGGAAGGGTTATCACCCCTGTATAATTTGTTTTGTCGTCCATCTTTTTTCATCTCACTTGCTGTTGTCTCCTTCCGTTTGCAAGTAGGAGATGTTTGTAAATTGGATGTTTGAAAGTAGGGGCCTGCCCTATATGCTCTGCAGAAATGGCGGAACAAGGTGTTGGTTTTGCCACAACATTGTAAGCCCTGAAAGTGACTCTTGGTGGGCGCTGGAGCGCCCTGCTGTGAACGATTATATCAAGAATTGTAATTACATGCCATTGTTGAACAGTGGTAGAAAAATTGACCTTTGGTGGTTGTGGTGCTGGTGCCACAACACTATAAGTCCTCACCGTTACTCTGGGTGGGCACAGGAAGGGGCCCTCCTGTGAAATATTATATCAAGAATTGTAATTACATGTCCCTGTTAAACAGGGGCAGAAAAATTTGGCCTTAGGCACTGGTGCTGGTGCCACAACACTGCAACCTCTTCCATATACTCTAGTTTTATTGCAGGAATTAGCCCTGCTGCAAAGCATTGCATCAAAAATTGTACTTAAACGCCCCTGTTAAATAGGGGCAGAAAAATTGGGCCTTAGGCACTGGTGCCACCACACTGCAACCTCTGCCATATACTCTAGTTTTATTGCAGGAATTAGCCCTGCTGCAAAGCATTGCATCAAAAATTGTAATTAAACGCCCCTGTTAAACAGGGGCAGAAAAATTGGGCCTTAGGCACTGGTGCTGGTGCCACAACACTGCAACCTCTGCCATATACTCTAGTTTTATTGCAGGAATTAGCCCTGCTGCAAAGCATTGCATCAAAAATTGTACTTAAACGCCCCTGTTAAATAGGGGCAGAAAAATTGGGCCTTAGGCACTGGTGCCACCACACTGCAACCTCTGCCATATACTCTAGTTTTATTGCAGGAATTAGCCCTGCTGCAAAGCATTGCATCAAAAATTGTAATTAAACGCCCCTGTTAAACAGGGGCAGAAAAATTGGGCCTTAGGCACTGGTGCTGGTGCCACCACACTGCAACCTCTCCCATATACTCTTGTTTGATTGCAGGAATTAGCCCTGCTGCAAAGCATTGTATCAAAAATTGTACTTAAACGCCCCTGTTAAACAGGGGCAGAAAAATTGGGCTGATGGCATCAACCAGAACCAGAAATGTTCTTCCAACATATCAGCGGAGGAGGAAGAGGATAGACAATCAACATAACAGGACAGTCACTCAGCATCAGCATAGGCAGTCTTGAAGGGATGTGATATTTCAAAAAAAATTATTCTGTTACATCAGCTTCAGGTGCTTGGTAGCTGTGGGTGATCCAAGACTGATTCATCTTGATGAAGGTCAGTCGATTAACTGATTCGGTGGACAGGCGCACCCTGTGATCGGTAACAAAGCCACCAGCAGCACTGAAGGTGCGTTCCGAAAGAACGCTGGATGCAGGACAGGCCAGTAGCTCAATTGCATACTGTGCAAGCTCTGGCCAGTGATCCATCCTCAAGACCCAGTAAGCCAGAGGATTTTCGGTGGGAAAGGTGTCCAAGTCTGACCTTGCCCCTAGGTATTCCTGCACCATGTAAATCAGACGCTGGCGATGGTTGCTGGAACCGATCATACCTTGGGGCTGCGGACTAAAAAATTGTCTGAAAGCATCAGTCAGACAGCCACCTTCTCCACCGCTCCTTCTGACCGATGCCTCAGCAACACGTTGTCCAGGACCAGGAGTTTGTAACCTCCCAGTCTCTGACACAATCATCCTCCTCCTCCTCTTCCTCCTCCTCATCCTCTTCCTGTGTGATGGGTGGCACAGCAGGAACACTGTCTGGATAAAGGGGGCCTTGAGAGGCAAGGAAGTCCTCCTCTTCCTGCCTCTGTTCTGCCTCAAGTGCCCTGTCCATTATTCCACGCAGCGTATGCTCCAAGAGGTGGACAAGAGGTACAGTGTCACTGATGCATGCGCTGTCACTGCTCACCATCCTTGTGGCCTCCTCAAACGGTGACAGGACAGTGCATGTATCCCTGATCATGCCCCACTGGCGTGGTGAGAAAAAACCGAGCTCCCCTGACCCTGTCCTGGTGCCGTAGTCGCACAGGTACTCATTGATGGCCCTCTGCTGCGTGTGCAGCCGCTGCAGCATGGCCAATGTTGAGTTCCATCTGGTGGGCATGTCACATATAAGGCGGTTCTTGGGCAGGTTCAACTCCTTTTGGAGCTCAGCCAGCCGAGCACAGGCATTAAATGATCGGCGGAAATGCACACAGAATTTCCTGGCCTGCTTCAGGACATCCTGTAAGCCAGGGTACCTGCCCAAGAACCGCTGCACCACCAGGTTAAGGACGTGAGCCACACAGGGCACATGGGTCAGTTGTCCCTGTCGGAGGGCGGAGAGGAGGTTGGTGCCATTGTCGCAAACCACCATTCCTGGCTTAAGCTGGCGTGGCATCAACCACCTCTCGGCCTGCCCCTGCAGAGCTGACAAAACATCCGCCCCAGTGTGGCTCCTGTCCCCCAAACAAACCAGCGCAAGCACGGCATGGCATCGTTTTGCCTGCGTACTTGCGTAGCCCCTGGAACGCCTACGGAGCACCGCTGGTTCTGAGGACAGAGCACTGGAAGAGGCCATGGAGGAAGAAGAAGAGGAGGGGGTGGAGGAGAGAGGTGTGTCACAACCAATAGTAGCATTTTGGAGGCGTGGTGGCAAAACAACCTCCAACACTACTGCACCTTGTCCTGCATCCTTCCCAGCTGCCAGAAGAGTGACCCAATGGGCCGTGAAAGACAGGTAACGTCCCTGTCCATGCCTGCTGGACCATGAGTCTGCGGTAATATGCACCTTACCGCTGACCGCCCTGTCCAGCGAGGCAAGGACATTGCCTTCCACATGCCGGTAGAGAGCCGGAATCGCCTTCCGTGAGAAAAAGTGGCGTTTGGGGACCTGCCACTGAGGAACCGCACATTGTACAAACTCACGGAAGGGGGCCGAGTCTACCAACTGAAAAGGCAGCAGTTGAAGTGCTAGCAATTTAGCCAAGCTAGCATTCAACCGCTGGGCATGTGGATGGCTGGGAGTGAACTTCTTTCGCCGGTCCAGCAGCTGGGGCAGGGACATTTGCCTGCTATAATCGGACGTGGGTGTACCGCTAGCAGAGTTCCCGGAAGCACTTGGCTGTGACACACCTAATTCTACACCTTCATTCCTCTCAGAGCAGGTTTCAGAGAGGACTGAAGGTCTAGTGGGGTTGGAGATGCCAGCTGATGAGGAGCAAGGAGAGGTCCGCTTTGTTCTTTGGTGTGGGTCTTTGAGGTACGCTTGCCAACGAGCTGCATGGCAGGTCAACATATGTCTGGTCAAGCATGTGGTGCCCAAACGGCTGATGTTTTGGCCACGTGAGATACGCTTGAGACATATGTTGCAAATAGCAGCGGTGCGATCTGATGCACTTGTTTCAAAAAAGGCCCACACCAAAGAACTTTTAGAATAACGCGCAGAGGCAGCGCTCTGCACAGGCGGAGCTCTGCGGTGTGATTCAGTCGGTGTGCTGCCCCTAAGCTGGCCCCTGGAGGGCATCCTGCCTCGTTGGACATGTGCCTCCTCCTCCTTCTCCTCCTCCTCCTCCTCCTCTCTCCTTCCAGGTACCCACGTGGAGTCAGTGCCCTCATCATCCCCTCCCTCTTCATCACTGTAGCAAACCTGGCAGTATGCTGCAGCTTGTGGAACATGACTGCCAGATTGCTCTCCTTCTTGAGCATCCCCTCTCTCTGCGCTCACGCTACTGCCTTCCTCTAGCTGAGTGTCATCATCAGAGCCCACAAAACACT
The DNA here is from genome assembly GCF_037356315.1 of Lithobates pipiens. Taxonomy (NCBI): domain Eukaryota; kingdom Metazoa; phylum Chordata; class Amphibia; order Anura; family Ranidae; genus Lithobates; species Lithobates pipiens. Next base: position 544,613,684 of record NW_027507758.1, on the reverse strand, counting down.
GGGCATCCTCCTGGAGCATGTACCCAACACTGTGCTCAAAGAGTTCAGGAGACTCCTCAGGAGGACGTGGTGGGTCTAGGGAAGGAGTCACTGATGATGACATTGAGAGGAGGGAAGACGATGCGTTGGCAGCTGCTTTGCTAGTACCCTGAGACTGGGTGAGAGAGGATGAGGGGGATGAAGAGGGCTTGGTCATCCACTCTACCAAGTCGTTGGCATGTTGCGGTTCAACATGTCCAGCTGCCGAAAAGAAGGACAAGCGTGTCCCATGGCCACGTGCTGATGACAATGCACCGCGTCCACGACCAGCACTGTTGTCTCTAGACACAGAGCCTGCTTGCCCTCTTTTATCGGCTCGCGCCTGTCTGCCTCTCCTTGCTGGCCTTCCAGACATGGTAATGGCCTGAAGGGAGTTGGGTAAAAAAGCAGTTGGGTAGTGTATATTGTGCTAGAGGCACACAACACCCACTAACTCCTGCAGATGCCTTTATTATAGAACACCAGAGATAAAGGGGTATATACAGATGTATACTGTGCTGTGCTGGAGGCACACACAACTTCCAATAACTCCTGCAGATGGCAAGTGGTCTCAAATAGAGAAGAGCTATGTAGGTGGATATAGCGGTATGTACTGGGTACAGAGCACGCAGACAGCACGCACTAGCTCCTAACACTACTGACTGCAAGCTCTATTATAAAAGATAGATCACTAGCTATATAGGTGAGGTGAATATAGCGGTGTATACTGCGGTCAGGGCACGCAGACAACAACCACTACACAACAGCAAGATCGAAAATCGTCCGAAATCGATCGGTGTGTACTGTGTTGAAGGTACACAGAACACCCACTAACTCCTGCAGATGACTTTATTATAGAACACCTGAGATAAATGGGTATATACAGATGTATACTGTGCTGTGCTGGAGGCACACACAACTTCCAATAACTCCTGCAGATGGCAAGTGGGCTCAAATAGAGAACAGCTATGTAGGTGGATATAGCGGTATGTACTGGGTACAGAGCACGCAGACAGCACGCACTATCTCCTAACACTATTGACTGCAAGCTCTATTATAAAAGATAGATCACTAGCTATATAGGTGAGGTGAATATAGCGGTGTATACTGCGGTCAGGGCACGCAGACAATAACCACTACACAACAGCAAGATCGAAAATCGTCCGAAAACGATCAGTGTGTACTGTGTTGAAGGTACACAGAACACCCACTGCTTCAGACACCAACACACTACACAAGGCCGCCGCGCTGGCGGCCTTATATAGTGTGGGGCGTGCACTACACAGCCTGGGCTATGATTGGCCACAGGCATCCTGCCTGTGGCCAATCATTTCTCTCCTCGCTGCTGGCGCTGCGATTGGCCAAGCATGCGGGGTCACAGTGCATGCTTGGCCAATCATGAGCCAGCAATGCACTGCGCCATTGCAGTGCATTGTGGGCCGTGAGCGCCACACGAATTTGGCGCGAACGGACCAAAATGTTCGGACTTCGCCGAACGGACGAACAGCCAATGTTCGAGTCGAACGTATGTTCGACTCGAACACGAAGCTCATCCCTATTAGGGAGATCCCCCCTCTCTATTTTTCCTGTTTACCATTATCATTGAATGTGAATGAAAAAGAAAAACACAAATTTTGGGTTGTCCCCAGAAAAGTAATAGAGGGGAAATCTTCTAATGGGGACTCTAGTTCTGGTGACCAGGGGGTCCCCAAGAAATTTCCCTAATTTACAGTGATTTCCTCTCACTTCCTGTTTGGCTATGGGATGGGAAGTGAAGGGAAATCTTCGCAATGGGACACAGATGGCGAAAATAAACTATTACAGGGTTTATAACCCTCCCTTACTCTATCCAAAATGAAAAAAAAGTTTTGCCTATAGTTCTACTTTAAGATGTGGACACACAGGATTAGAAGTTTCATCCCTCCCAAGAATCATCAAGGCCTCTGAACTCCAGAACCCAATTCGAGAGTTACCAATCCCAGAGAAAACAGCAAATTCAGTTTTCTCAATAGAAATTTTGCAACCTGTATCAGTGAGAACCCCGTGTGACATATACCTTTTCCTATTGTGGCAAAGCACAGTATCGTTACAATGTATATACTGTACATAAAGTATATATATATATATATATATATATATATATATATATATATATATATATATATATATATATATATATATATATATATATATATATATATTAGGGCTGTGGAAATTAAAGATTAATTCCCCAATTAATCGATTCATTTTTTTGATCAATCAAAATTCTTTTGATCAGTACTCACCTCTCCGCCGGGTCTTAAGGGAGTTCCGTCGGAGATCCGGTGACGTCACGGATATCGACATCACTGGACTTCCCCAAGTGCCTCCATCTGCTAACGAAGGGAAGGGGGGAGGAGTCCGGTCACGTAGAAGTTTTGATTGAACGTAACGTGTACTGGGAGGAGCTACGCATTACATCACCGGCTGATGCCCTACAGAACTTACAGGATTGTTGGCTTTACATACTGTGTTTTTATCATCTTTATGTGAGTAGTTTGTGTTTGAACACAAAAATTAAATCTTATACTTAAGCGGTGAGCACTTAGATCTTTTCTTTCTACCCATGACCTGGCGTCCTTGCTGATTTCTAAAGTGGAACTTCCGCTCATAGGAACCCTCCCCCCCCCTCCGGTGCCACAGTTGGCACCTTTCAGGGGAGAAGGGGGTGCAGATACCTGTCTAAGACAGGTATTGGCACCCACTTCTGGGCATAGACTCCCACGGGAGTCTATGCCTCTTCCAGTCCCACCACGCTGTCTGCTGGGTGGGACAGGAGACAGTGCGGACCATTCGCTTTGTGCTGCTTGACTCGCGCATGCACAGTAGGGAACGGGAAGTGAAGCCGCAATGCTTCACTTCCTGATTCCCTCACCGAGAATGGCGGCGGCAGCAGCCGAGATCCGAGCGATCGATCGGCCTCGGCTGCCGACACCGCTGGACCCCAGGAAAGGTAAGTGTCCATTTATTAAAAGTCAGCAGCTGTAGTATTTATAGCTGCTGGCTTTTAACAATTTTTTTTCGGGTGGGCTCCCTCTTTAACCCTTTTGATACTCGCTTGCATGACCACCTGTTTGCATAGGGGTCCATGCCATATGGTGAGAGTGATTAGTTAGACCGGAGGTGGAGGGATTGTCACGCTACTGTGGAAAAAAAAATTACTTATGTCAGTGCTACAGTTTGAATTTAAAACGTATTTGTGTGAACCGTGAAGTTAAATCATGGATTGTGGAAACTAACTAGTGTCGGGTGATTGTATATAGTGTATTTACCACTGACTAATGCAGAGTTGCAATGCAAGGAGATCAGCTAAAAGTAGTTGGATCTGTATGTACGTCATAATTAATCGAAATTAGTCTATTAATTGATTTTAAAAAAAAAACAACACGAAAATTGTAATAAGTAACATCCCTAATATATATATATATATATATATATATATATATATATATATATATATATATATATATATATATATATATATATATATACAGTATTTTTTAAGAGGCTATAGATTCTTCAAAAATATTTACTGTGTGGCAAATGGAACAGACATTTTTTTAAATAATGATTAAGGAGTCTACATGGTCATGTAATTAACAACTCTGGTCAAATGTGAACACAATTTGCGTAAATGTCATTGTGTTTTACAGTGATCTCCTACCTAACATTTATGTGAAATTCTTGAAATGTTTAGATGCCCTTTTTCCACACTGTATGCTCATCAATATTCATTTCTTCATAATGATCTTAATGTGATGGATAATGACTTCAGCTTCCAACTGTTTGACTGATGGGTTTTATGTCTTGTCTTCGAAGGAATTGATACAGAAAATGACACTGCTCATGCATGATATTTTTAGTTGGTTTTAATTACTGGTTTACTAAGGAGGCATGCGGCATACACTACGATTGATGGAATTGTTTATCACCGGCAATTTCTTATTAGTGGAACTGTGTGTTGGTTTTTCTTCAAATTGTATCCTAATGTATCATGCAGTGCTTGTTGTTCTGATTCTTTATGTTTCACACTCGGTTAGCTCAGCCTTACTAAATAAAATAACATTCCTCAGTACTGATCATTAAAATATATGTTCAAGTGTTACTTTCATTAAAAGGAAGAGAATCCAGTGTTCTGGATTGGATCGTGTTGCCTGATGTAAAGGATGTAAAATCCATCTCATAATAACCTAAAGATACACCGCATCGGACTTCAAGAGTAAATCCAGGCAACAAATAAAATCATTTTTCTTTTCTCTCTGCAGCAGTTCACTAAAGCCCCATACACACTATCAGATTTTTTTCTGATTTTTTCCTTCAGATTTACCAAAACCATATAACATGAGGTCAAATCTTAGGAGTTTCAATTTGTATGCAATCAGGCAGGCCCTTCTACTACATGGTTTTGGTAAATCTGAAGACAAAAATCAGCAGAAAATTTGATAGTGTGTATGGGGCTTAACACTTTCAGGTCTTGTCCCTACTCCAGCCTGTAACTGGACAGTAAAAGGAGAAGCAGCAGACTGATTGACTAATCTCTTTGCTCTTTCACTCCTATCAGCATGCTCCTTGAGCTAAAAATTTGTATACATGACGCAAAAATATATAAAACTATAATCATAGGCGTGCGCACAGGGTGTGCCAGGTGTGCCTTGGCACACCTTAATCACCCTGTGCCGGGGCAGATTTCCTCTGCTGCTTGGCTGCAGAGAAAGGAACTGGGGAATGTCTGTCCTTAGTTCCTTTCTCTGTCTCAAAAGTGAGGCATCTTGGGTCTGTTTAGACCAATGATATTTCACCAAAGCCCCCCCTACAATTTAATAAAAGTAATAATAAAAAAATATAGAAAAAATAAACTACTCACACCAATCTCTGCCCTTCTGACACCATCCACTGCTCTACCGACACTGTTCATTGCCCTACTGCCCTATATATACAGTATATGCAGACATTTGAGCTTTTGGGTGCACACCCTAATGCAATATGCTGCGCACACCTATGACTATAATAATGTGTGACTTAACCTTTTGATTTAAATAGCAGATCTGCTGCAGTTATATATTCCCCAACAATAGTGTGGGGTAAGCAATGTTACAGGAAAAGGCATACCTGCGCTGACCCTAAATAGTATATTTATTTTACCATATATCAAAAACAATCTTTATCAGTGATTTATCATTGTGAATTCAAATAAAGTGCATATTTAGTGAACTGAAATATTATAAAGAAAATTATCCTTCTTAATCAAGAAAAAAATAATAATAATTTGTTAAACAAAAAACAGTCCCAATAATCCTCTTCAAAAGATGGTTATCCGAATCCCATGTGCACAAATCCACATTTGTGATCGGAAAACTTTCACCAATTCGTGAAACACCACCGCCTTCTAAAATGGGCACTCACCAGAAACAAGGTAAAAAGACACCAAGGGGGTTATTTACTAAAGGCAAATCCACTTTGCACTACAAGTGCACTGCAAATGCAATTGAAAGTGCACTTGGAAGTAAAGTTGCTGTAGATCTGAGGGGGACATGCAAGATAAACATCATTTTATCTTGTACATGATTGGATGATAAATTCAGCAGAGCTTCCCCTCATTTCAGATCTACCTCTCAGATCTACAGGGACTTGTAGGCCGCGTACACACGGGCGGACTGTTCGCCCAACTTTGTTCGTCAAACAATCCGACAAACAGTCCGCTCAAAATTTGCATGAACGGACTTGACCACACACGATGAACGAACAGTCCGCTGAAAGCATGCGCGATGACGTGAACGGCACGTACGACGGGACGAGAAATTCGACGTCCAATACACTGCAATGCAACCTTCGCCGTGTAAATCCTTTCTGAGCATGCGCGAAACTTAGTTTGTCGAACAAGCCTACACACGAGCGGACTGTCCGCTGAAACCAAGTTTCAGCGGACTGTCTTGCGGAAATTCCGAAAAACTTTGTTCGTCAGACTGTCCGCTGAAACTGTCCGCTGAAGCCCACACACGAGTGGACTGTCCGCTGAAACACTGTTCAGCGGACAAAGTTGGGCGAACAGTCCGCCCGTGTGTACGCGGCCGTAGTGCAGAGTGGATTTGCCATTAGTAAATAACCCCCATATAAACATCCTGAAGATTTCCCAATTCAATGCCAGTAATCACTCCTTCTCCACATTAATCTCAGGATTTCATAAAAAGCAAACAGCCATCATTGTGCAGCATATTATAATTTATTCAATCATTAAAATAAGTATAGGGAATTTGCACTCACAAATGTAGTGCCTATAGACCAGCACAAAGTCTTTCCAGCAATGCTCTTAGGGCTAGCAACCGCCGTTCCATCTCCCGGGATCGGTCATACGATCCAAGCCTTGATTTGGTGCGGGTTCCGGCAGGAAGCGGTGTCAGCGTTACCCAGAAGCCTCTACACGTTTTGCATCCAATCATGCATCTTCATAAGTGACATCGGCATTACCCAGAAGCCTCTACGCGTTTCAAATTCAATCATGCGCCTTGGGGCCCCAACCCGCACCAAATCGAGGCTTGGACCGTTATTTTAATGATTGAGTAAAATTATAATATGTTGCGCAATGATGGCTGTTTGCTTTTTCTTAGGATAACCATCTTTTGAAGAGGATTATTGGGACTGTTTTTTGTTTAACACATGATTTTTAATTTTTTTTTCTTGATTAACCGCTTCCCGACCGCCTCATGCAGATATACTGCAGCAGAAGGGCACATACAGGCAGAATCATGTACTTGTACTTTGCCGTTTAAGAGGCGGCTCGCGGGTTCTCACATGTCCGTGGGAGCTCAGTGACTGCGATCGCGGGTCCCGCAAACCCAATGTCCACGGGGATTCCCACAATCATCTCACGGTGAGGAAGAACAGGGAGATGCTAACGTAAACAAGCATCTCCCCGTTCTGCCTACTGACACTGTCACTGATCACAGCTCCCTGTAATCGGGAGCATATATCAGTGACGTGTCACACACAGCCCCTCCCCCCCACAATTAGAATCACTCCCTAGGACCCACTTAACCCCTACAGCGCCACCTAGTGGTTAACCCCATTCACTGCAAGTGACATTTTTACAGTAAACAATGCAATTTTTTAGCATTGATTGCTGTATTAATGCCAAAGGTCCCAAAAATGTGTCAAAATTGTCTGATGTGTCCGCCATAATGTCGTAATCATGATAAAAATTGCAGATCACCGCCATTACTAGTAAAAAAAATAAAAAATAAAAAAGCCATAAAACGATCCCCTATTTTGTAGACGTAATAACTTTTGCGCAAACCAATGAATATACGCTTATTGTGATTTTTTTTTTACCAAAAATATGTAGAAGAATACATAATGGCCTAAACTGAGGGGAACATTTTTTGTTATATATTTTTGGGGATATTTATTATAGCAAAAAGTAAAAAAGAATGCGTTTTTTTCAAAATGGTCACACTTTTTTTTGTTTATAGCGCAAAAAAATAAAAACCGCAGAGGCGATCAATTATCACCAAAAGAAATCTCTATTTGTGCGGAAAAAAGAACGTCAATTTAGTTTGGGAGCCACGTCCCATGACAGCGCAATTGTCAATTAAAATGACGCAGTGCCGAATCGCCAAAAGTGCTCTGGTCTATGGTCAGCCAAGTGATCCAGGGCTAAAGTGGTTAAAGTGACTCTGCCAGGGAAAAAAAAAAGTCCCATAGACACAAATAAAGGAGGACTAAGCTCAGTCTGGGAAGTAAAGGGAGTTTTTTTTGTTTGCTTTATGAGAATTATGCATTATATAGTAGCTGATTTGGGACTTGTTTAGACTTTAGTTATACTTTAACCTCCCTGGCGGTATGATTCGTTCTGGTTTTAGGTGCTGAAAGCGGTACAATTATTTTGCATGGAAATTTGGCGTTTTATATTGTAGTCCTGTAATTCTTAGGAATAACTCTGTTAAATCTGTTCAAACCAGAGTCTAGCAGACATCCCGGGTATGATAAAGTTTATAATATAATAAATAATAATAAAAAATATTCAATAATGTAATCAAATCCTAAAACACTGAAAAGGGGACACTTTCTGGTTGCTATGGACAATCTCCGAATTCCAGCCATAAAAAACAGTATTTATAATATAAAAGTGCATGCAGGGCACTGCACAGACCACTAGGGACAAAGGGCGTGTGTATTTTTTTATACAGATTACAGTACTGTGTGTGTTTTGTGTACTTTTACTTTTTTTTAATTTGGCGCCGATCTCCGCTCCGGGACAAGGTAAGTAACTCTCCCTGTGTCCTCCCTGTATCAAGTGATGCGATCCCGAGTCTGACTCGGGATCACCGCTAGGGAGGTTAAGCAGGACCGGACTGGCCTACCAGAATACCGGGAGATTTCCCGGTAGGCCGCTTGCCCTGGGGCCGCTTTTCGTTGCGGCTACATTTCTCTTCTCTCTCCTGCGGATCCCAGTGCTGGCTAGCTCTGTGTTCGGCGGCCGCTCTGTAACACAGCCCGCCCCCCAGACCAGCTTGTGTGATAGTAGATAGAATCAACTTTCCGCCTATCACACGAGCCCGTCTGAGGGGGCGGGGCCGTGTTACAAAGTGGCCGCCGAACACAGAGCCAGCCAGCACTGTGATCCACAGGAGGAGATGCAGATTCTCCTATCCAACTTATTTTACTGTCCCCAGTTCACCTTGTGCTCCCCCCGCTCTCCTCCACCACTACACTCTCCTGCCCCCCCTACTCTCCTCCACCACCACACTCTCCTGCCCCCCCTCCTCCACCACCACACTCTCCTGCCCCCCCTCCTCCACCACCACACTCTCCTGCCCCGCCCCCAGTTCTCTCCTCCCCTGTTCTTGCTGCCCTCCCTGCTCTCCCCATCCTTCTATAGTCACCATCCCAGTGCTCTCCACTCTCCTCTCCCCCGTTGCTCTCACCTCCTCCCAGTGCTCCCCCCGTCCCCCCCCAGTGCTCTCCACTCCCCCCAGTGTCCCCCCAGTGCTCCCCCCTGTTCCCCCCATTGCTCTCCCCCTGTTCCCCCCAGTGCTCTCCACTCCCCCCAGTGCTCTCCCCTGTCTCCCCCCCAGTGCTCTCCACTTCCCCCAGTGCTCTCCCCCGTTCTCCCCCCGTGCTCTCCCCCCATTCCCCCTCCCAGTGCTCTCCCCCCTGTTCCCCCTCCCAGTGCTCTCCCCCCTGTTCCCCCCCAGTGCTCTCCTCTCCCCCCAGTGCTCCCCCCGTCCCCCCAGTGTCCCCCCAGTGCTTCCCCCCTGTTCCCCCCATTGCTCTCCCCCTGTTCCCCCCAGTGCTCTCCCCCCAGTGCTCCCCCCCAGTGCTCTCCACTCCCCCCAGTGCTCTCCCCTGTCTCCCCTCCAGTGCTCTCCACTTCCCCCAGTGCTCTCCCCCGTTCTCCCCCCCGTGCTCTCCCCCCTGTTCCCCCTCCCAGTGCTCTCCCCCCAGTGCTCTCCCCCCATTCTCCCCCCAGTGCTCCCCCCCTGTTCTCCCCCCAGTGCTCTCCCCCCCTGTTCCCCCTCCCTGTTCCCCCTCCCAGTGTTCTCCCCCTAGTGGTCTCCACTCCCCCCAGTGCTCTCCCCCCTGTTCCCCCTCCCAGTGCTCTCCCCCCTGTTACCCCCCCAGTGCTCTCCTCTCCCCCCAGTGCTCCCCCCCTGTTCTCCCCCAATGCTCTCCCCCCTGTTCTCCCCCCAGTGCTCTCCCCCCGTTCTCCCCCCAGTGCTCCCTCCCTTGTTCTCCCTCCCAGTGTTCTCCCCCCCCAGTGCTCTCCCCCGCCCCCCCTCCCTGTTCCCCCTCCCAGTGGTCTCCACTCCCCCCAGTGGTCTCCACTCCCCCCAGTGCTCTCCCCCCTGTTCCCCCTCCCAGTGCTCTCCCCCTTTTCCCCCTCCCAGTGCTCTCCCCCTGTTCCCCCTCCCAGTGCTCTCCACTCCCCCCCAGTGCTCTGCACTCCCCCCAGTGCTCTCCCCCTCTGTTCTCCCCCAGTGCTCTCCCCCCTGTTCCCCCTCCCAGTGCTCTCCCCCCTGCCCCCCCCCCAGTACTCCCCCCCAGTGCTCTCCCCCAGTGCTCTCCACTCCCCCCAGTGCTTCCCCTCCTGTTCTCCTCCCCCAGTGCTCCCCCCTCAGTTCTCTCCACTCCCCCCAGTGCTCTTCCCCCCTGTACTCCCTCCTAGTGCCCCCCATTCCCCTCACCAGTGCTCCCCCTGTTCCCCCCCACCAGTGCTCTCCCCCCCTGTTCTACCCCCAGGTCTCTCCCCCCTGTTCTCCCCCCAGTGCTCTCCACTCCCCAAGTGCCCTCTCCCCCAGCGCTCTGCACTCCCCCTGTTCTTCCCACCCCAAGTGCTCTCCCCCCTGTTCTTTCCCCCCCAGTGCTCTCCACTCCCCCAGTGCTCTCCCCCCTGTTCTTTCCCCCCCCCCCCCCCGTGCTCTCCCCCCGTTCTTCCCCTACCCCCCAGTGCTCTCCTCTCCCCCCTGTTCTTCCCCCCCAGTGCTCTCCCCCCTGTTCTTTCACCCAAAGTGCTCTCCAGCTCTCCCCATCACTCTCCAGCCCCTCATTCTCCCCACCTCTGTTCTTTCTGGCCCCCTGGTGCTCTCCAGCCCCCCCAGTGCACTCTACCCCCAGTGCTCTCCACCCCTGTTCTTTTTGGCTCCCCCCATCACTCTCCACTCCCCACCCCTGTACTCTCCACTCCCCCCTGCATTTTGCCCCCACCCATGTGCTCCCCAACCCTACCAGTGCTCTCCACCCCCCATAGTGCTCTCCAGTCCCCCGTGCTCTTTGTACCCCCCAGTACTCTCCAGCCCCAGTGCTCTCCACCCCTGTTTTTCTGCCCCCCAGTGCTCTTCACCACCCCACACTCTTAGCCCCCCCCCCCCCAGTGCTCTCCACCCCTGTTTTTTTTGGCCCCCCCAGTGCTCTCAAGTTCCCCCCCCCCAGCGCTCTCCGCTCCCCACCCCTGTGATCTCCACTCCCCACTCCTCTTTGAGGACGGCTGAAGATGCAGGTGGCCAGGGACCACTCCATCTCACAGCAAACAGATCCTCTGGAAGGAGCACCGTCCCCATCCAAAACGAGAACAGACCCTTCCTGCTGCTGGCCGGAATGGATATCCTGCTGGCATGCAAAGTACCTTACCGAGCATCAACAACACACCTTCCCGAAGACGGGGCTGCAGACTTGGACATGGGGCACAGGAGGGGCTGCAATGATGGGCATTCACGGCACAGTAAAGCGGCATTTGATGGGCACAGTGAGGCCGCATTGGTGGGCACAGTGAGGCTGCATTGGTGGGCACAGTGAGGCTGCATTGGTGGGCACAGTGAGGCTGCATTTGATGGGCACTGGTGAGGCTGCATTGAGCTCTTGTATTATGTCTGCAGTCTCTGACCATTTCCTGTATCATGTCTGCAGTCTCTGAGAGAGTCTGGAATTTGATATATATATATATATATATATATATATATATATATATAAAGCCCTATGTGATTTCATATCTATATATAATACTCTCTTCATCAAACTTGCTTTAAAATGTATGGTTTTCCCTTTCATGAACAAGAACATAATGACGTTATGCTGTTGGGCTGGTATAATAATGCTGTGGGGCTGGTATGAAATTTTTCCCAGGGCTGGTTTTTATTCCCAGTCCAGCCCTGACTTTAAGTTTATTCATCCATTTTCAACATATTTAAATGTTATTCTCTACTCTTTTTTCCACATGTGCACACACATATATACAGAAATAAATTCTACAATCTTATGGATCAAAGTTTAAGGTGATCTCCATTGTAGCATTAATACATTTGTTCTCAGAAAGTAGCTGGTGTTAAACATTTGATAATTATTCTTAGAAGTTAAAGTGTAAACATTTAAAAGCAGAAATGACCTCCTTGCTACTCCATGTGAAATGTAATTGTGGAATAAAAGTCTATACGTGCTTATGGAACTATAATTATGGTAAACATATTTCAACTATTTTAATGTAGACTAATGTGAACAATTCAACCTGTGAACGGTTTCAAGAATAATTGCGTACAGGCATACCCCACTTTTAAGTACGCAATGGAGTTTATTTACTAAAGCTGGAAAGTGCAAAATCAGGCTCACTGCTGCATAGAAACCAATCAGATTCTAACCCCGGCTTGTTCAATTAAGCTTTGGTAATAAAACCTGGAAGCTCATTGGATTCTATGCAGAAGTGAGCCTGATTTTGCACTTTCCAGCTTTAATAAATAAACCCCATTGCGTAATTAAAAGTGGGGTATGTCTGTATATCGCAATCACCTTTGTAACGGTTTACCCATATTTTCCTCACCATAAGACGTACTTTTCTCCCCCAGAAATATGAGGAAAAATGTCTCTGCGTCTTATGGTATGAATATACGACAGGCACCACCCCCCGTCGCCACCAGCACCACCCCCATCACCACCGGCACCGCCCCCCATCGCCAACAGCACCACCCCCCATCGCCGCCACCAGAAGAGAGGTAGGAGAGCGGGGAAATTACATCCACACCCCCTGTGGGCGCTGGTAGATCTCCCGGCTGGGCCTGCCACTGCTCCTGAGAAAACAGAGCATTCGGCCCCTCAGGCTGCTCTGTCTTCTGTCAGGCGATAACATCAGGTAGGGCTGTGTTTGTGGCAATGGTCACTCCGCAATATTGACAATGGTTACTCTGTATTATTGGCAATGGTTACCCTGCATTATTGGCAATGGTTACTCTGCGTTATTGGCAATGGTTACTCTGCGTTATTGGCAATGGTTACTCTGCATTATTGGCAATGGTTACTCTGCGTTATTGGCAATGGTTACTCTGCGTTATTGGCAATGGTTACTCTGCATTATTGGCAATGGTTACTCTGCATTATTGGCAATGGTTACCCTGCATTATTGGCAATGGTTACCCTGCATTATTGGCAATGGTTACTCTTCATTATTGGCAATGGTTACCCTGCATTATTGGCAATGGTTACCCTGCATTATTGGCAATGGTTACTCTTCATTATTGGCAATGGTTACCCTGCATTATTGGCAATGGTTACTCTGCATTATTGGCAATGGTTACCCTGCATTATTGGCAATGGTTACTCAGCGTTATTGGCAATGGTTACTCTGCATTATTGGCAATGGTTACTCTATTTTATTAGCAATGGTTACTTTGCGTTATTGGCAATGGTTACTCTGCATTATTGGCAATGGTTACTCTGCGTTATTGACAATGGTTACTCTGCATTATTGGCAATGGTTACTCTGCGTTATTGACAATGGTTACTCTGCATTATTGGCAATGGCTACTCTGTGTTATTGGCAATGTGTACTCTGCATTATTGGCAATGGTTACTCTGTATTATTGGCAATGGTTGCTCTGTATTATTGGCAATGGTTACTCTGCATTATTGGCAATGCTCAGGCTGCGTTTATGGCTATGGTCAGTCTGCGTTTCATGGGCACTAGTAAATATTTTAGTACACCATTTGGTTCAGAATATTTTTTTTCTTGTTTTCCTCCTCCTAAAACCTAGGTGCATCTAATGGTGAGGTGCATCTTATGGAGTGGAAAATATTGTATCTTGTGCACCAAGCATGATTCAACCCACTTTCTGTGAGACCAGGGCACCAAGGCTCTGCCCCCTGCTATGGATTAACAGAAGAATGCTGCACTATGTATTTTAGGTTGGACCCACTGTTGAAGAAGATTCCTGCTAAATCTAAAAGTTAAAACTGTATTGAGGTAATAAATAAAGCTCTGTGTGTGAATGAGGTCTTTGGGGTCAATTAACATGAGTGCTGGGGCCTGCATACTGCGAATCAGTGTTTTCTCATGTGGTTGAAGCTGTGTGTAGGCAGCCTATGTTAGGCTATGGGGATGCATCAGCTGTGCAAACACAGCCACAGGTCTTAACCACTTTCAGACCGGACCATTTTGCTGGTAAATGACCAGAGGTCTTTTTACACTTTGGCACTGCGCTGCTTTAACTGGTAATTGCGCGGTCATGCAATGTTGTACCCAAACAAAATTTGCGTCCTTTTCTTCCCACAAATAGAGCTTTCTTTTGATGGTATTTGATTGCCTCTGCGATTTTTATTTTTTGCGATATAAACGTAAAAAGACCGCAAATTTTGAAAAAAAATGATATTTTCTACTTTTTGTTATTAGAAAAATCCAATAAACTCAATTTTAGTCATACATTTAGGCCAAAATGTATTCAGCCACATGTCTTTGGTAAAAAAAAAGTCAATAATTGTATATTTATTGGTTTGCGCAAAAGTTGTCACATCTACAAACTAAGGTACGTTTTCTGGAATTTACGCAGCTTTTAGTTTACGACTGCCTATCTCATTTCTTGAGGTGCTAAAATGGCAGGGCAGTACAAAACCCCCCCAAATGACCCCATTTTGGAAAGTAGACCCCCTAAGGAAACTGATAAGAGGCATGTTGAGCCCATTGAATATTTTATTTTTTTGCCTCAAGCGATTGAATAATGACAAAAAAAAAAATTTTATTTTTTTTTTACACAAAGTTGTCACTAAATGATATATTGCTCACACATGCTATGGGCGTATGTGAAATGACACCCCAAAATAAATTCTGCTGCTTCTCCTGAGTACGGGGATACCACATATGTGGGACTTTTTGGGAGCCTAGCCGCGTACGGGGCCCCGAAAACCAAGCACCGCCTTCAGGCTTTCTAAGGGCGTAAATTTTTGAGTTCACTTCTCACTACCTATTACAGTTTTGAAGGCCATAAAATGCCAAGATGGCACAAAACCCCCACAAATGACCCCATTTTAGAAAGTAGACACCCCAAGCTATTTGCTGAGAGGCATGTTGAGTTCATGGAATATTTTATATTTTGCCACAAGTTGCGGGAAAATTACAAACTTTTTTTTTTTTTTTTTTTTTTAACAAAGTTGTCACTAAATGATATATTGCTCATGCATGCCATGGGCATATGTGAAATGACACCCCAAAATAAATTCTGCTGCTTCTCCTGAGTACGGGGATACCACATATGTGGGACTTTTTGGGAGCCTAGCCGCGTACGGGGCCCCGAAAACCAAGCACCGCCTTCAGGCTTTCTAAGGGCGTAAATTTTTGAGTTCACTTCTCACTACCTATTACGGTTTTGAAGGCCATAAAATGCCAAGATGGCACAAAACCCCCACAAATGACCCCATTTTAGAAAGTAGACACCCCAAGCTATTTGCTGAGAGGCATGTTGAGTCCATGGAATATTTTATATTTTGCCACAAGTTGCGGGAAAATGACAAACTTTTTTTTTTTTTTTTTTTTTTTCACAAAGTTGTCACTAAATGATATATTGCTCACGCATGCCATGGGCATATGTGAAATGACACCCCAAAATAAATTCTGCTGCTTCTCCTGAGTACGGGGATACCACATATGTGGGACTTTTTGGGAGCCTAGCCGCGTACGGGGCCCCGAAAACCAAGCACCGCCTTCAGGCTTTCTAAGGGCGTTACAGTTTTGAAGGCCATAAAATGCCAAGATGGCACAAACCCCCCCCCAAATGACCCCATTTTGGAAAGTAGACACCCCTAAATTTAGGGGTACACTAGTGAGACTAGGTAATAAATGGCGGGTGCCCTGAAACTATAAAAAAATAACTAACCAACCAGCGTCACCTGTAACAGTTATATGGTGATCACTGGTGAAAGGGTTAACTAGGGGGCAATTAGGGGGCTTTATGCGGTAGTATATGGGGGTCCCTGGCGCTATAAAAAGCTGCAGCGAACCTAAATACCTACCTGCCTAACTAGCGTCACCTGTGACACTAATACAGCGATCAGAAAAACGATCGCTTATTAGGCTGGGTTCACACTGGAGCGATGCGGGAACGCCACGAATGCGCGGCGGGTTCCCGCATCGCATGCCTCCCGGCGGCAGTTCACACTGCCCTATGCGAACTGCTGGGAGTGTCAGTGAAATGTTACTGACACCCCCAGATCAGTTTGCATATCGCAGTGCGATCTGCAAACTCGGATCGCATGGTGTGAACACCCATGCGATCCGATTCTGCTGCGGGCCAAAAAAAGGGTCCCGTGCGAATTTGCGGCGGGTGTGGCGGGTGCGGCGGGTGCGGCGAATGGCTGAACTCGAATCGCACAGAGATCGGATGTGATTTGCACTGCAGTGCGGTGCGAATCACATCCGTTCTCATAAACCGCTGCAATGTGAACCCAGCCTTAGTGACACTGGCGACGGGGGGTGATCACGGGGTTAAACCTTTATTGGGGGGGTTAGGGGGGTACCTTAGAACTAAAGGGGGCTAACCCTAACTGCCCTAACAGTTATTAGTCACAAATGACACCCGCCGGGTGATCAGGGGGTTAAACCTTTATTAGGTAATAAATGGCGGGTGCCCTGAAACTATAAAAAAATAACTAACCAACCAGCGTCACCTGTAACAGTTATATGGTGATCACTGGTGAAAGGGTTAACTAGGGGGCAATCAGGGGGCTTTATGCGGTAGTATATGGGGGTCCCTGGCGCTATAAAAAGCTGCGGCGAACCTAAATACCTACCTGCCTAACTAGCGTCACCTGTGACACTAATACGGCGATCAGAAAAATGATCGCTTATTAGGCTGGGTTCACACTGGAGCGATGCGGAAACGCCGCGAATCCGCGGCGGGTTCCCGCATCGCATGCCTCCCGGCGGCAGTTCACACTGCCCTATGCGAACTGCTGGGAGTGTCAGTGAAATGTTACTGACACCTCCAGATCAGTTCGCATATCGCAGTGCGATCTGCAAACTCGGATCGCATGGTGTGAACACCCATGCGATCCGATTCTGCTGCGGGCCAAAAAAAGGGTCCCGTGCGAATTTGCGGCGGGTGCGGCGGGTGTGGCGGGTGCGGCGGGTGCGGCGAATGGCTGAACTCGAATCGCACAGAGATCGGATGTGATTTGCACTGCAGTGCGGTGCGAATCACATTCGTTCTCATAAACCGCTGCAATGTGAACCCAGCCTTAGTGACACTGGCGACGGGAGGTGATCACGGGGTTAAACCTTTATTGGGGGGGTTAGGGGGGTACATTAGAACTAAAGGGGGCTAACTCTAACTGCCCTAACAGTTATTACAGTCACAAATGACACCAATGCAAAAAAAAAAAAAAAAAATGACATTGGTGTCACTGTGACTGGGGGGCAGGGGTAATTGGGGGGGTGATCGGGGGGTAAAGGGGGGGTGTGAGTGTGCCTGGCATGTTCTACTGTGTGTGTAGAGTGTTGGTGCAACTCACTGATCCGCTCTCCTCCGTGTCGGAACGAAAAATACCGACACGGAGGAGAGAATACATCACTTCCTCTCCTGTGTTTACATTACAGGAGAGGAAGTGATGTCACCGGGGATTTCTATTCGTCGGGAGCGATCGCGAGGGGGTGGTAATGAATGAATGGCCGCCCCCTCGTCCCGGATCGCTCCCGGACGAAAACCGACCGCCGCAGGCACCGGGCGGGGGCCCGATCGGGCCCCCGACCCGCGGGAGGCAAGGGACGTACATGTATGTCCTTATGCCTGCCCGTGCCATTCTACCGACGTACATCGGCGTGCGGCGGTCGGCAACTGGTTAATTTGCAGACATTATGATGCAGGTGTATGGCCCTGAATGCAGACGGTGTGCATTATGAGCACCTTACTCACACCTTGCACCCCTGTCAAATAAGGACCTGCGGCTGTGTTCATACAGCTGCTGTGCCCTCATAGAATAATCAGTGGCTTCAGCCACAAAAAAACAAGCCGCTTGTTCACACTATATGGGCTTGAGAACCCATGTGAATAAGCCCTTCGTTTTTACATTATTTTCTTCAGTTTTTGTAAAAAAGAAAAAAATTTATATAATTTTTTATTTACTTATTTATTCTTTACAATGCTGATGGGGGGGGGGGTCTTTGACGATGAAATATCAAGGGTCTAAACAGCCCCCGATGTCTCACTTTTGAATATAAATTCTTCAGTCCCTTTCTCTGCAGCACTGGACCGTGAATGAACAGGAGGCACTGTTCATTCACAAACGGAAGCATGGTAAAAACTGATAAATGAGCACATTGAGTGATCGGTACTGGTCAATCACTGTATTCATTCAGAAAACGTAGGGGCCTCCGCTGCACTGATCACCCTATCTTCTGCCCACATCCAATTCCTTTGCTGTCCTGGATCATGGGCAGGGTCACAATGGGGGGTGATTGGGGTGTGTTCAGACACATCTCGCACAGGCCTATATACTTTGCTTTGGAAACGAAAATGTGATCCAGTTTTTCCAGGTGTCTAGAGAGGAAATGGGAAAACTGGACTGCCATGAAGAAGACTACTGTCAGTCTCATGTCTCTCATGCAAAATTGAAGAGTGAGTCAACTCTTGAACAGAACAGTCCAAGTCTGGGAGCAAAGTGTTTTCAGTTTTTCCTGGTGAAGGAAAACTTGTGCTTGACCTGTGTCTAGGATAAGGCCCAGGTCTAAACAACACTTTTTAGGGTTGGAATTCCTACATCACATTGTTGGTCAAAATGTATACCAACTTCTCCATAAAAATGAGGTCATCCAAATATTCCACAATGGAGATGCCATGGGAACAAAACAAAACAAACACGGAGGCTAAAATCTTGGTGATCACAGGTGGTCTGGAAGAGAGGCTAAATGGTTGGGACTTAACCTGAAAAATTTGAAAATGTTGGGGATCCACAGGTAAATAGTACATGTTCTTGGTGTCTACAGAGGCCAGAGAGTTTTTTCTGATGGAGGGAGGCTATGACAGACACTTGGTGGATTCCAGTAGACTTTTTGGGACCACATAAAGACATTTAAAGCCTTGAAGCCACCTCTTGCCACCAGGCATCTGAGATGCTATCCTTATTTGGTTAAATGTCACAGCATTTGGATAA
The DNA here is from genome assembly GCF_037356315.1 of Lithobates pipiens. Classification (NCBI taxonomy): domain Eukaryota; kingdom Metazoa; phylum Chordata; class Amphibia; order Anura; family Ranidae; genus Lithobates; species Lithobates pipiens. The sequence goes on along the minus strand of NW_027507758.1, from coordinate 544,594,733 downwards.
CAGTCACAAATAATACTCTGTAATGTCTAATATGTTTATTTCCGATCTAGTCTTAACCATCTAGTTGCCATAATGCAGTATGTTCCTGAAATACCTCAATCGGGATAATACTGCATCATGGCTACTAGATGATCATGGAGCTGACAATCATATGAAATAAACATATCAGACACATTTATTTGCAATGGCTGTGCAAATGCTTTGACACCTGTACAGTAATTTTTTTTTTATATATACATGGGCCCTGAAGTTACTGTCCACAAAAAAGCAAACCTTCTTTCATTTATGTAGTAGGGGGTATTGTATGGTGATTTACAGTTTGCTTTTCTATACTGTATAAGGTATGCTACTGGCTGTTTGAAATCTGAAATCAGCAGCGGTGAGGTGGACTGCTTGCTAGGAGGAGTTCAACAATAGATATCTATGCAGTTCTATTAGCTAACTATTAGAATCTCCTGAAGGGAGTAAACAATCAGAAGGCAATCAATCGCCAAACAGCCTTTTCTAAATAAGTGGAAAGTGTGTAATTATATTCTAAAGAAATACTTGAAAAGTTATTTAATCGGTTTAGAAAGAATGCCCCTTTATGCAAAGTCCTTAACATCCCACACAATAAATTCTGGATACTGGCTCTGCTGAGAAGTGTACATCCATTAGGAAGTTTTCATACTCGCACCGAATAAGGATTATAAAAGGATTACACACAGCTCTATACAAAATGGCAGCCTGCCAGCTGCCTTACTTCTTGGCAATTTAATACTAGAGAAAAGTTCATACAAGTAAATACAGTATGGGGCAGATACAAATAAAGAGAACAGAGTGGGAGTACATGTAAAATTATAGGCCTTGATGTTTAGCTCTTTTCAATTGTAGGCATGCGTTAGTGGAACCTTTAATTTTATTGCAATTCGTTTTTAATAAGGCAATAGTTTGATTGGAAAATACACAAAAAAAAAAAGTAGTAAAATATTCCTTGATGGCGATTTTGGAACAATTTCAAATAACTTTTTTTTAACATTTACTCTGGGAGTAAAAATACACATACTTACATAATGCTGTGCATTCATGTGTGATCAAATAGGTTCTCCCTCCCCACCCCATACACACGCACCTTCCTGTTGCAAACTATATTGATGGATACATCAGTTTGGACGACATAGACCTGTTTTCTTTTTTTTTTAGTTGGGGGGGGGGGGGTGGTCGTGGTACGTAACAGGTGCTGATAACTCTAGATAACTTCTCCCTTTCAGCTCCATGTTAAACTTAAGAGGTGCTCAAACATAAGCATTCTCCTTCCTACTGTGGCCTACACCAATTTCTATCCTTAAGTGCAACTGCCAAGTCCTGGTGAATCTGCCCCTAGATGGGATGGATTCCCCATACACGGCAAATATAAAGAAAATAGGCTTTCTTTTACCATACAGCAGTACTGGCAAATTCTTACACACATTCAGGTTTACACCCTCATTCAGTATGCTCAATCTGCATCTCTGCTTTTCTTCTTAAAGATATGTTTGCTATCCGAAGTCTCATTTTAAGGACGGCACTTCCTATTTTCTGTGAACAACTGGAAATTCACTTATACAATTTTACACAAATAGGGACAATGCACAGTCAGATCACATACAAAGTACATACACAGTGCACATGCTCAAAGCACACAAACAGAACAGACAGCACACATAGAGTGCACATCCACACAGAGCGTGCACAGTCACAGCCAGGGCTGTGATAATGCAGTACAACCAGACCTGTTTTACCGGGCCCGGGGTCAATCAGCTTAACGGGTGGGCCGAGCAACTTTGTTGTTCATTTCTAGCTAAAAACAAATATATAACTTTATTAACTTGCCCCCACTTGATTACCAAGGTGTATAGTAATTTTCCTGGGCCCCATCAGGTTAACATCCGGGACTATTCTCCATTTTCGGGCAGAGGCAGCAGGGATGGCCTGTCCATTAAGGCTGCATGGGCACTGCCCCTCCATCAATGCCACCCCCCTATATGATTAACAGAAAGATTTATGCATAGCATGAAGCTATCAACATCCGCCGCGGCCACCCCCTATTCATGTGTCTGGCCCCTTTCAGGATGCCGGGCACATGAATTATAGAGGTGGGGGTGTTTTTTTTAAGCACCTGATTAGAGCCATAGGGTGGACTCATGGCACAGAGCATTGCGCTCGGAGCCCACTCAGGTGTGTTAGAAAAGCAAATGAATATTCGCTTTTCTAACACTGAATCGCCTCTCCGCCAATCAGGAAGCAAGGGTCTGATACCCATTTCCAGATCGGCTGAAAGGTCGGGCGATCCTATTGGACACCTAGGAGGAGGAGGGAGGATGCCACCATGATCCACACCACAGGAGGAGGAATAAAGCTTACAGACACGTTGCCCGCCCACCCGCCAGCTTCCTAGATGAGGTAAGTGCAGGGCTTTGATATCCTGACTGTTCCAGGGGGGCGTTGCCATCGCATGGCTTCCCCGGCTGACCAACTGGGGGGTGGCTGTTTGCTGCCCCCCAAAGAAAAAACCACCAGCAGCCACTGGCAGGCAGGTAATCCTGTGCCGCATGCTGCTCTGCACCAGTGAACCTGCACAAGCTAAAGTTCCGACTGCCAGCATGCCGTCCCTGGCAGATGGATTCTTGTCAATATTCCCATCTCACATGTTCCTGGAAAGTATGGCTCATAAAATGGTGGGTGCTGTAGTGATTACCAGTTGGGTCCTGGAAACATCAAGCAAGTGAACATATTCACCAGCACACCATGGATCAACACTTCCGTCCAAAGGTTTCTTTTATTAAAACAGATCATATCACAGAAATAAGAAGTGCATTGTTTCAGAGCCTCGCAGGGCCCCTTCGTCAGACATGTCACTTGCCTGATGAAGAGGCCCTGCTTGGCTCCGAAACGTTGCACTTATTTCTGTGATGTGATCACTCTTAATAAAATAAACCTTTGGACGGAAGTGTTGATCCATGGTGAGCTGGCGAATATGTTCACTTGCTTGATGTTTCCAGGAACCAACTGGTAATCGCTACAGCACCCACCATTTTAAGAGCCATACTTTCCAGGAACTTGTGTGATGGGAATATTGAAAAGAATGCCATGCCATCAGAGGGCCAGGTGCAAGAATGCAGAAAAGGCAGATTGTTCCCAATGAAGAAGGAAAAGAAGATGGTGTGGCAGGACCTGGCATGTGGTAGCATAGATTTGATAGCAGTGTGAGTATGTAGGCAGGGATTGCTCTGTTGCCCCTTTGAGAAAGTTTCTCCTTTAAAATCCTTCCGGGAAGGAGAATGAGTTAATTTTCTTCAGGCAGGATCATATAAATACTTGGGGTGGAGCTTAGTTCAAGGTAGACCTGCCTGGCGAGTGGGAAGATTGATTGGAACCAGGAAACAGAGAGGTGACCTAAGAAGCCATTCTTTCCTATACTACCACAGGGATACTCTGCCATTCATTATTGAATTGCTGTTTGACTATTGAAAGAGTGGTTAAACTCATGGACTGAAGAACTGTAATAATAAAATTGAGTTGGACTGAGCCTGTAGCTGCTTCATGTGTCAGAAGTGGATTCTCAGTAGACTTGCTGTTGAGGTACACACGTGAAAAGAAGGATCTTGGTGAACCCAACTGATTGCACACCTGGTCGAGCTATGGGATGGTGAAGGGATGGGGGAGTGAGAGCCTGACCTGGAACCATGCAAGACAGGATGTGTCCCCAGCCAGAGAAGCATTTCTGATAGAAGTGACCAGGGGTATGGTGAGTGTGTGCATTGGGTGCACCTTGTCTTTGTCACACTTTACATGCAAGTGTGCAACAAAATGGAGTACTGGAGGGCTGTGGACTATGTGTGACCTGGGAGAAAGGCCCTATCTGCCTTGTTTTAGGCAGGCCCTGGTGGAGGAAATGTAGGTGACTCAGCCATATTTTGGGCCTCTTCTTCCAGTGTGTTATAACCCAGGAAATAAGGTGTGAAGTTTCTCTTGAAGTACCCTGAAAAAAGTGACACAATTGGGCTGGGGGAACTATAGTAAAATTTTGAACAACTAGCCACTCATGCACTGCACTGGTCTCATCTGAACTAAATAAGTTTAGGGTAAATGAAGGTGAATTGAAACTGGTTTCTTTTTTTTTTTACTTAAATTTTATGCAGTGACTTCTGCTGGAGTTTCTGGTAAGCCTTCTAGCTGTAGCCTTCACAGAGCCAAGCATACAGTCTCACTTCCCTCGCTGCATGACTTGTTATGTAAAACAAACAGAGAATCCCACTGTTAAAATGCATTCAGTAAAATGTCTATTTAACTTTTAATTAATAAAGGATGCTTTGGAGATTCTATAGTAATAAGATAAGCATTTTATTATTCTTATTTATTTATAATAAAAATATATTGTTATTATAAATAAATAGGAATAATAAAATACTACACCTGTAGATATAAAGAATTTTATACATTGTTAATATTTCATATTTACCAACAGTGACCAGCAGCTGGTTATATTATTCATCATAGCCATCGTCAATGGTGCCTCAAACATGCCTAATGCCACGTACACACGACCAGACTTTTCGACAGCAAAGGTCTGACAGAAGGAATCTGTCGGACAATTCGATCGTGTGTGGGCTCTATCGGACCTTTACAGTCTAAAAATTTGACGGACTTTAACCACTTTCAGACCGGACCATTTTGCTGGTAAATGACCAGAGGTCTTTTTACACTTTGGCACTGCGCTGCTTTAACTGGTAATTGTGCGGTCATGCAATGTTGTACCCAAACGAAATTTGCGTCCTTTTCTTCCCACAAATAGAGCTTTCTTTTAAAGGTATTTGACTGACTCTGCGATTTTTATTTTTTGCGATATAAACGTAAAAAGACCGCAAATTTTGAAAAAAAATGATATTTTCTACTTTTTGTTATTAGAAAAATCCAATAAACTCAATTTTAGTCATACATTTAGGCCAAAATGTATTCAGCCACATGTCTTTGGTAAAAAAAAAGTCAATAACTGTATATTTATTGGTTTGCGCAAAAGTTGTCAAATCTACAAACTAAGGTACGTTTTCTGGAATTTACGCAGCTTTTAGTTTACGACTGCCTATCTCAATTCTTGAGGTGCTAAAATGGCAGGGCAGTACAAAACCCCCCCAAATGACCCCATTTTGGAAAGTAGACCCCCTAAGGAAATTGATAAGTGGCATGTTGAGCCCATTGAATATTTTATTTTTTTGCCTCAAGCGATTGAATAATGACAAAAAAATTTTTTTTTTTTTTTTACACAAAGTTGTCACTAAATGATATATTGCTCACACATGCTATGGGCATATGTGAAATGACACCCCAAAATAAATTCTGCTGCTTCTCCTGAGTACGGGGATACCACATATGTGGGACTTTTTGGGAGCCTAGCCGCGTACGGGGCCCCGAAAACCAAGCACCGCCTTCAGGCTTTCTAAGGGCGTAAATTTTTGATTTCACTTCTCACTACCTATTACAGTTTTGAAGGCCATAAAATGCCAAGATGGCACAAAATCCCCACAAATGACCCAATTTTAGAAAGTAGACACCCCAAGCTATTTGCTGAGAGGCATTTTGAGTCCATGGAATATTTTATATTTTGCCACAAGTTGCGGGAAAATTACAAACTTTAATTTTTTTAAATTTTTTTTTCACAAAGTTGTCACTAAATGATATATTGCTCACGCATGCCATGGGCATATGTGAAATGACACCCCAAAATAAATTCTGCTGCTTCTCCTGAGTATGGGGATACCACATGTGTGGGATTTTTTGGGAGCCTAGCCGCGTACGGGGCCCCGAAAACCAAGCACCGCCTTCAGGCTTTCTAAGGGCGTTACAGTTTTGAAGGCCATAAAATGCCAAGATGGCACAAACCCCCCCAAATGACCCCATTTTGGAAAGTAGACACCCCTAAATTTAGGGGTACACTAGTGAGACTAGGTAATAAATGGCGGGTGCCCTGAAACTATAAAAAAATAACTAACCAACCAGCGTCACCTGTAACAGTTATATGGTGATCACTGGTGAAAGGGTTAACTAGGGGGCAATCAGGGGGCTTTATGCGGTAGTATATGGGGGTCCCTGGCGCTATAAAAAGCTGCGGCGAACCTAAATACCTACCTGCCTAACTAGCGTCACCTGTGACACTAATACAGCGATCAGAAAAACGATCGCTTATTAGGCAGGGTTCAAACTAGAGCGATGCGGGAACGCCACGAATCCGCGGCGGGTTCCCGCATCGCATGCCTCCCGGCGGCAGTTCACACTGCCCTATGGGAACTGCTGGGAGTGTCAGTGAAATGTTAATGACACCCCCAGATCAGTTCGCATATCGCAGTGCGATCTGCAAACTCGGATCGCATGGTGTGAACACCCATGCGATCCGATTCTGCTGCGGACCAAAAAAAGGGTCCTGTGCGAGTTTGCGGCGGGTGCGGCGGGTGCAACGCAAATTCAGCCATACTATCTGTATGGCTGAACTCGAATCGCACAGAGATCGGATGTGATTTGCACTGCAGTGCGGTGCGAATCACATCCGTTCTCATAAACCGCTGCAATGTGAACCCAGCCTTAGTGACACTGGCGACAGGGGGTGATCACGGGGTTAAACCTTTATTGGGGGGGTTAGGGGGGTACCTTAGAACTAAAGGGGGCTAACCCTAACTGCCCTAACAGTTATTACAGTCACAAATGACACCCGCCGGATGATCAGGGGGTTAAACCTTTATTAGGTAATAAATGGCGGGTGCCCTGAAACTATAAAAAAATAACTAACCAACCAGCGTCACCTGTAACAGTTATATGGTGATCACTGGTGAAAGGGTTAACTGGGGGGCAATCAGGGGGCTTTATGCGGTAGTATATGGGGGTCCCTGGCGCTATAAAAAGCTGCGGCGAACCTAAATACCTACCTGCCTAACTAGCGTCACCTGTGACACTAATACAGCGATCAGAAAAACGATCGCTTATTAGGCTGGGTTCACACTGGAGCGATGCGGGAACGCCACGAATCCGCGGCGGGTTCCCGCATCGCATGCCTCCCGGCGGCAGTTCACACTGCCCTATGCGAACTGCTGGGAGTGTCAGTGAAATGTTAATGACACCCCCAGATCAGTTCGCATATCGCAGTGTGATCTGCAAACTCGGATCGCATGGTGTGAACACCCATGCGATCCGATTCTGCTGCGGACCAAAAAAAGGGTCCCGTGCGAATTTGCGGCGGGTGCGGCGAATGGCTGAACTCAAATCGCAGAGATCGGATGTGATTTGCACTGCAGTGCGGTGCGAATCACATCCGTTCTCATAAACCGCTGCAATGTGAACCCAGCCTTAGTGACACTGGCGACGGGGGGTGATCACGGGGTTAAACCTTTATTGGGGGGTTAGGGGGGTACATTAGAACTAAAGGGGGCTAACCCTAACTGCCCTAACAGTTATTACAGTCACAAATGACACCAATGCAAAAAAAAAAAAAATGCATTGGTGTCACTGTGACTGGGGGGGCAGGGGTAATTGGGGGGGTGATCGGGGGGTAAAGGGGGGGTGTGAGTGTGCCTGGCATGTTCTACTGTGAAGTGTCGTGTTGGTGCAACTCACCGATCCTCTCTCCTCGGTGTCGGAACAAAAAATACCGACACGGAGGAGAGATTACATCACTTCCTCTCCTGTGTTTACATTACAGGAGAGGAAGTGATGTCACGAAGGATTTCCATTCGTCGGGAGCGATCGCGAGGGGGTGGCCATGAATGAATGGCCGCCCCCTCATCCCGGATCGCTCCCGAACGAATACCGACCGCCGCAGGCACCGGGGGGGCCCAATCGGGCCCCCCACCCGCGGGAAGGCAGGGATGTACAGGTAGGCCCATATGCCTGCCCGTGCCATTCTGTCGACGTACATCGTCGTGCGGCGGTCGGCAAGTGGTTAAAAATAGAACATGTTTCAAATGTTTCCGCCCAACCCAGTTCCTATGGAGAAATCTGCTCGTCTGTATACTAGTCCAATCGTCGAAAACCGACGCTAGGGCAGCTATTGGCTACTGGCTATGAACTTCCTTATTCTAGTCCGGTCGTGCGTCATCACACTCAAATCCGTCGGACTTTGGTGAGATTGTGTGTGGCCAAGTCCGCTCATTCATAAAGTCTGTCGGAACTCCGCCGAAAGTCCGTCAGGAAGACCATCGGACCTAGTCTGTCGGAAAGTCCGGTCATGTGCACGTGGCATCAGTCTTCCCACACATACAATGTTCAATACAATTACTGCTGTGTTTTCTAAATGAAAAGCACAGTATACCTGTATACCTGTATAATGAGCAGCTATGAAGGCCTCAAGTCTAGACTTTATATTTTCTATTCTTAATATATATATATTCTTAATATATATTCTTAATATATATATAGATATATTTCTAATGTATGAATAAATTTACCTCATAAATAAACCTCAAGCCATCAAACAATTCAGCTTGTAACAGAATAAATGAATGTATCAACATTGTGCCTCTTATTGATTTTCACAGAGTAAACCGAAAGAAGGTTTTAAAGTATTTCAGAATGCGCTCATTTATTTTATATACTATATCAAATTAGTTTCAGACTTGTTTGAAATATATACACTCCAGAGAGCTCCCAGTTTTCTGTATTCCATAAATGTGTTTTATATATACACCAATCAGTCATAACTTTATGATCAAATGAGCCCTGACCAGTTGAGGCATGGACTCCTCTAGACCTCTGAAGGCATGATGTGGTATCTAGCACCATCAAGAGTAGTGTCATGGTTATGCAGTGATCTTCCTATGTTTGCTTACCTCCCCTCATGTGTTCAGACTAAGAGGCCAGCCACTTCCACCTGGTGGTTTTTATAACCTCTCCTCTAAGCATGGCTCCACCCCAGGCCCTATCAGGGAGCCCTATATTAACCTGTGCACTGCAGGCCATCAGGGCTGATCAACCATTGTGTATTCCTTTGTGTGTTAGCTTCCTGTTACCTGCTGTGTGCTCTTCTACTGTTTTCCTTTACCGACTTTGGCGTGTCTTTGACTATCCCTGTTTGCCTGTGATCCTGACCTTTTGGCGTGTCCCCGACTATTCTTGTCTGCTTGTGGCCCCGACCTTGGCTTTGTCCCTCACCATCCCTATCCTCCTGTTGCCTACTGTGGGTGTGAGCTGGGGGACCCTGGGGGTCGCGACCTGGAGCCAGTTGCAGCCAAGTCCATCCTCACCACTCGAGGCTCTGGTGAACACCTGCTGGCTCTTAGACTCCGCGCCCCAGGGAATCTTACGCTCTAACCCCGGTGGGACCTGTCTCCCGTCCGCGGCAGTCAGACGTAGGGTCCACAACCTTGCGGTGCACTCCTGATCCCTACGGTGTGCATCTGTCACCTCGCCTCAAGGTGCCCTGACAGGTAGATCCTTTAAGTCCTGTAAGTTGTGAGGTGGGGCCTCCATGGAAGGGACACTACATCCCATAGATGCTTGATAGGTTTGAGATCTGGAGAATTTGGTCAACACCTTGAGCTCATTGTGTTGATTGTAAATGAAAAACATTTATTTAAAAGAAAAATAACAAACATGTCATACTTACCTGCTCTGTGCAGTAGTTTTGCACAGAGCAGCCCCAATCCTCCTCTTCTTGGGTTCCCTGCCAGCAATCTAGGACCCTCCCCCTTGCAGAGTGCCCCATAGCAAGCTGCTTGCCGAGTGCCCCATAGCAAGTCACTCTTGAGCCAGCTTTCTAAAGCCCTGTACACACTATGAGAAAACCAGAATAAAAATTCTGTACGAGGCACAATTGTTCAATTTTAGAATAGTTTGTACTAGGGGTGCACAGATACCGATACTGATTGTCCTTGACTGTCCCCTATGTCCTCCTCCTCCATGCTGCTAAGGTCTAACTGAGGAAGAATTTTGTTTTTGTTTTTTCCTTTTTTTTGGATATTTATTATAGCAAAAAGTAAAACATTTTGTTTTTGTTTTTTCAAAATGTATGTTTTTTATTGTTTATAACGTAAAAAATAAAAAACATAGAGGTGATCAAATACCACCAAATGAAAGCTCTATTTGTGAGGGGGAAAAAGGACAATTTTGTTTTGGTATAGTGCCACACGACTGCGCAATTGTCAGTTAAAACTATGCAGTGCCATATTGCAAAAAATGGCCTAGTCATTAAGGGGGCAAATCCTTCCGGTACTTAAGTGGCTAGAGTACATGTACGTGTAAAGACAGGTGTCCCAATATAGTATATATACAGTATATCTATCTATATATATATATATATATATATATATATATATATATATATATATATATATATATATATATATATATATATATATATATATAGATAGATATACTGTATATATAATTACACAGTATATACTTTTTTTAGCGTATATATATATATATATATATATATATATATATATATATATATATATCTACTGTATCTATATATAGATATATCTAGATATAGATACAGTGGTGTGAAAAAGTGTTTGCCCCCTTCCTCATTTCCTGTTCCTTTGCATGTTTGTCACACTTAAGTGTTTCGGAACATCAAACCAATTTAAACAATAGTCAAGGACAACACAAGTAAACACAAAATGCAATTTGTAAATGAAGATGTTTATTATTAAAGGTGAAAAAAAATCCAAACCATCATGGCCCTGTGTGAAAAAGTGATTGCCCCCTAAACCTAATAACTGGTTGGGCCACCCTTAGCAGCAACAACTGCAACCAAGCGTTTGCGATAACGTGCAATGAGGCTTTTACAGCGTCCTGGAGGAATTTTGGCCCACTCATCTTTGCAGAATTGTCCTAATTCAGTTACATTAGAGGGTTTTCGAGCATGAACGGCCTTTTTAAGGTCATACCACAACATCTCAATAGGATTCAGGTCAGGACTTTGGCTAGGCCACTCCAAAGTCTTCATTTTGTTTTTCTTCAGCCATTCGGTGGTGGACTTGCTGGTGTGTTTAGGATCATTGTCCTGCTGCAGAACCCAAGTTCGTTTCAGCTTGAGTACACGAACAGATGGTCGGACATTCTCCTTCAGGATCTCTTGGTAGACAGCAGAATTCATAGTTCCTTTTATCACGGCAAGTCTTCCAGGTCCTGAAGCAGCAAAACAGCCCCAGACCATCACACTACCACCACCATATTTTACTGTTGGTATAATGTTCTTTTTATGAAATGCAGTGTTCCTTCTACGCCAGATATACTTGGACACACACCTTCCAAAGAGTTCCACTTTTGTCTCATCGGTCCACAGAATGTTGTCCCAAAAGTCTTGGGGATCATCAAGATGTGTTGTGGAGAAATTGAGACGAGCTTTGATGTTCTTTTTGCTCAGCAGTGGTTTTCTCCTTGGAACTCTGCCATGCAGGCCATTTTTGCCCAGTCTTTTCCTGATGGTGGAGGCATGAACGCTGACCTTAACTGAGGCAAGTGAGGCCTGCAGTTCCTTGGACGTTGTTGTGGGGTCTTTTGTGACCTCTTGGATGAGTCGTCGCTGCGCTCTTGGGGTAATTTTGGGCGGCCGGCCACTCCTGGGAAGGTTCACCACTGTTCCATGTCTTCGCCATTTGTGGATAATGGCTCTCACTGTGGTTCGCTGGATTCCCAAAGCTTTGGAAATGGCTTTATAACCCTTTTCAGACTGATAGATCTCAATTACTTTCTTTCTCAATTGTTCCTGAATTTCTTTGGGTCTCGGCATGATGTGTAGCTTTTAAGGATCTTCTGGTGGACCTTACTGTGTCAAGCAGCTCCTATTTAAGTGATGCCTTGATTGTGAACAGGTGTGGCAATAATCAGGCCTGGGTGTGGCTAGAGAAATTGAACTCAGGTGTGGACAACCACAGTTATAGTATGTTTTAACAAGGGGGGCAATCACTTTTTCACACAGGGCCATGATGGTTTGGATTTTTTTTCACCTTTAATAATAAACACCTTCATTTACAAATTGCATTTTGTGTTTACTTGTGTTGTCCTTGACTATTGTTTAAATTGGTTTGATGTTCCGAAACACTTAAGTGTGACAAACATGCAAAGGAACAGGAAATGAGGAAGGGGGCAAACACTTTTTCACACCACTGTATATAGATATAGATAGATAGATAGATAGATAGATAGATAGATAGATAGATAGATAGATAGATAGAGATATAAAGATAGATAGATAGATAGATAGATAGATAGATAGATAGATAGATAGATAGATAGATAGATAGATAAATTATTATTATTATACAGGATTTATATAGCGCCAACAGTTTGCACAGCACTTTACAACATGAGGGCAGACAGTACACTTACAATACAAATCAATACAGGAGGGATCAGAGGGCCCTGCTCGTTAGAGCTTACAATCTAGAAGGGAGGGTCAAGTTGAAACAAAAAGGTAATAACTGTGGGGGTGTGCTGATGGAGAAAATTTAAATACAGTTGTTAGGTGTGGGTAGGATAGGCTTCTCTAAAGAGAAGGGTTTTCAGAGATCGCCTAAAAGCTAATAAAGTAGAAGATAGGCGGACAGATTGGGGTAGGGCATTCCATAGGATTGGAGAGGCTTTGGAAAAGTCCTGGAGGTGAGCATGGGAGGAGGTGATGAGGGAGCTAGAGAGCAGGAGGTCTTGAGAGGAATGAAGAGAACAAGTAGGTTGGTATTTAGAGACTAAGCTAGTGATGTAGCTGGGGGGCGAAATTGTGGATGGCTTTGTACGTAGTTGTTAGTATTTTGAATGTAATTCTTTGCTGAGCGGAAGCCAGTGGAGGGATTGACAGAGAGGAATAGCAGACACAGAGCGACTGGTAAGGTGGATGAGTCTGGCAGCAGCATTCATGATGGATTGAAGAGGTGATAGACTATGTAGAGGTAAGCCAATGAGAAGGGAGTTGCAGTAGTCGAGGCTAGAGATGACCAGCGAGTGAATTAAGAGCTTTCTTGTATTTTGTATTGTGGAGATGTTGCGGATGTTGAAGCCGCAGGATTTGGACAGTGATTGGATGTGTTGCTTGAAGGAGAGGTCAGAGTCCAGGACTACACATAGAACTTTGGCATGTGGTGATGGGCTTATGGTTGTGCCATCAATTTTGACAGTGAGATCAGGGGAAGGGGCATATGTGGGAGGAAAAATTAAAGTTCGGTTTTGGATAGATTGAGTCTGAGGAAGTGGTGTGACATCCAGACTGATATATCTGATAGTAAATTAGTGATACGTGAGGAGACAGAGGAAGTGAGCTGAGGGGTAGAGAAATAGATTTGGGTGTCGTCAGTGTAAAGGTGGTATTGGAAGCCATGGGAGGCTATCAGTTGACCCAGGGAGGAAGTGTAGATTGAAAATAGGAGCGGTCCAAGAACAGATCCTTGGGGGACCCCAACAGAGAAAGGAAGAGGAGAGGAGGAAGTAGAGTTGTAAGAAACGGTAAAGGTGCAGTTGGATAAGTAGGAAGGGAACCAGTGAAGAGTACAGTCACGGAGACCAAAGGTGTGGAGTTTTTTGAGGAGGAGGGGGTGGTCAAACGTATCAAAGGCAGCTGAGAGGTCCAGGAGTAAGAGTACTGAATAATGTCGATTGGTTTTGGCCGTTAGTAGATCGTTTGGTAGTTTTAGGAGAGCAGTTTCTGTGGAGTCTTGGGGACGAAATCCAGACTGAAGGGGATCAAGAAGGCTATTATCAGTGAGGTGGATGCTCAGTCAGTTGTAGACTTTCAGACTTCTAGTAACATCTGTTTGCCAAGGTTGAAGGGGTGTCAGGGTTTGATTCTGTGTGTAGTGAGGGGGGCCAGTGAGTCCAGTGAGGCTAGAAGTGAAGCGTTGGAAACATAAGTGGCTAGGTTTGTGCAGGATAGGGGTGAGATTTTGTTGTAGAGGTTGTCGATAGCAGAGTAGAGAAGAGAAGGGTTGAGATGACGTAGGTTTCTGCTGGTAACTTTTATGCAATTGGAGGGAGAGGAGGTGAAGGAGAGGGAGAGAGTGAAACTAATAAGGTGGTGATCAGAGAGCGGGAATGGATGGTTATAGAGGTTGCATGGAGTGCAAAGGTGAGAGAAAACGAGGTCAAGGATATTGCCTTCAGAGTGAGTAGGAGCATGTATCCACTGCTTCAGGTCAAAGGAGGAGGTTAGGCTGAGAAGTTTGGAAGGGGCAGGAGTGTTAGTATTAATAGGGATGTTGAAGTCCCCGAGAATGATTGTGGGGATTTCAGAAGAAAGAAAGTAGGGTAGCCAGGCAGAGAAGTCATCAAGAAATGTTGGTACTGGTCCAGGGGGCCTGTAGATCACAGCTATCCTTAGAGAAATTGGAGTGAAGAGACGAATGCAGTGTGCTTCGAAAGAGGAGACTGACAGAGAGGGAGGTGGCTGAAGTACCTGAAAGGTGCTATGTGGGGCTAGAAGGATTCCGACACCTCCCCCCTTACGTCCATTGGATCTGGGGGAGTGAGTCCAGAGAAGACCAACATGGGATAGGGCAGCAGAATATATATATATATATATATATATATATATATATATATATATATATATATATATATATATATTAATAATAAATAATAATAATAATTAAATAGATAGATAGATAGATAGATTTTTTTATTTTATTTATAAATTAATAGAGAGTGTTGAGCTGGAGTGAGCAGGAAATGTCTGACTGGGCAAGCCACCTGGTCCTGTCATATATTACAAATGGGTTCATAAAGAGGCATCTGCTGCTGAAGCCTAATCTTTCCTATAAAAAGCTGTCTGTGTAGGACAGGAAATACAGGCATACCTCGACATGCGCAAATCAATCTTCCTGATATCTCCCCATAAATCACTCATCAACAGACACAGGCTAATAGAAAGGGAGAACCAAAAATAATTGAACATACAAATAATTTTAGAGCATTGTAAATATATATGATCACAGGTGGAAAATCTATATTTTATTATTGTGATGAATGGATAAGAAAACTGTGAGTTTTAAAGCGGTTCAACAGTCAAATGCATAAATATTTTGGAAAGAATAAAAAAAAAAAAATATATATATATATATATATATATATATATATATATATATATATATATATATAAAATTTAACTAACGATAAAATGAATAGAAGACCAGAAGCTGTGTTTTCTTTCTTTATTTAAAGAGAAACTCTAGTAAATGTAGCCCCTTTCTAGCAACTAAATACATCACTAGTTTTTTTTAAGAAAACTTTATAGCAAACTCTTAACTGCTTCAATCTGTATTGTGTTAGCATGTTCTCCCTGTGGGTTTCCTCCGGGTACTCAGGTTTCCTCCCATACTCTAAAAACATGTTGGTGGGTTAATTGGTTCATGTCTAAATTGTCCCTTGTATGTGTGTGCAAAATGGCTATGCATTCTGTCAGTCTCTAGGCCATACTAATAGGGGGGTAGATAAAAGGCCTGGTGACCTGCCTTGTAAAAAAAAAAAAAAAAAATATGGCTAAGAAAACTCCATGGAAAATAGCTTTCAGTCATAATGTACTACGTGCCAGAGAGCTTGTCGATGGAATATCAATAGACAGATACAACTGAGCTCATACAAATACTGTATATACTTATAATGTAAGCTATCATGCATGTGCTCAGATTTCAAGGTGGACATTCAGTATTATAATAGAGTAAAACATGCTGCAGTTCCTCCATCTCTTTACATTATAGGGGGTGGAAATTTCACTGTAAGTGGTAGTGGTAACCATGCACAAAACGGGGACATCCTAGGGCCCAGATCTAGGGGGGTGCTTGGGTGAGTCCCAGTCTTTAGTGGTGCATCCTAAGCCCTTGTACACATGGTCGGGCCAAGTGCCACGCATGCTCAGATCAAATTCCTACATCAAAGCTATTGGCTACTAGCCTGAATGTAGTCCCATCGTAACGAAATTACGTCATCACGTTCTGAAAGATCGGATTTTTCGCCAACTTTGTCCGACCGTGTGTATGCAACAGTTTCAGACAAGATCCGACGGACAAAATCCAACGGGCAAAATCCGATGGATTTGGTTGTGAAAATCTCCGACCGTGTGTACAGGGGCTAAGAGTTTTTAAGAGTGCATTTACTGATCTATGAGGCATTCTGATGGGAACAACTGATGTAAGAGGGACTCTGATGAGGACATTTTATGTAAGGGAGCATTCTCATGGGACAATGTATAATTAAGTGCAGCGCATAAAAAGTGATATTCAATTGTGAAATATAGCAATATCCATATACACTCACCGTCCACTTTATTAGCTACACCTTGCTAATACCTGGCTGGAGACCCTTTTGGCCCTCAGAACTGCCTTAATTATTTGTGGCATAGATTCAACAAGGTGTTGGAAATATTCCTCAGAGATTTTAGTACATATTTACATGATAGCATCACCCAGTTGTTGCAGATTTATTGGCTGCACATCCATTAAGCAAATCTCTCTTTCCACCACATTCCAAAGGTGCTCTATTGGATTGAGATCTGGTGACTGTGGAGGCCATTGGCATACAGTGACCTCATTGTCATGCTCAAGAAACCAGTAGTGAGATGATATGCGCTTTATGACATGATGTATAATCCTGCTAAAATAAAAAAATATCAGAAGATGAGTACCCTGTAGTCATAAAGGGATGGACATGGTCAGAAACAATACTCAGGTAGGCTGAGGCATTTAAATGATGCTCAATTGGTAATAAGGAGCCCAAAGTGTGCCAAGAAAATATCCCCCACACCATTACACCCCCAACCTGAACTGTTGATACAAAGTAGGCCATGTTTTCATGTTATTTACACCAAATTCTGACCCTGATCTGAATGTCGTAGCTGAAATTGAGACTCATCAGACCAGACCAGAGATGGTATTCTGCAAACCTTGGTTGTAACAAGTGGTTATTCGAGTTACTGTTGCCTTTCTATCATCTCAAACCAGTCTGCCCATTCTCCTCTGACCTCTGACATCAACAAGGCATTTTTTTCCACACTACCGCCGTTCACTGGATATTTTCTCTTTTTCAGAGAATTCTCTGTAAATCCTAGAGATGGTTGTGCGTGAAAATCCCAGTAGAACAGTAGTTTTTTAAATACTCAGACCAGTCCGTCTGGCACCAACAATCATGTCATGTTCAAAGTCAATTAAATTCCCTTTCTTCCCTATTCTGATGCTCGATTTTAACTTCAGCAAGTTGTCTTTACCATGTCTAGATGCCTAAATGCATTGAGTTGCTGCCACGTCATAGGCTGATTAGCAATTTGTGTTACCAAGCAATTGAACAGGTGTAGCTAATAAAGTGAATAAAGTGGCCAGTGAGTGTATATTTATGCAAGACATGGGTGCTACTTTCTGTGGGGTACTTGTATATCCAAAATGAATCACAACTTGGGAAAACCTTCACACAAAGATGTTATGACTGCTCTATAATTTGATAGTCAAAATCCTAAGCCTCTTCTCACATAAGGGTGATCTGCACTGGTGTGGCTCTAGTTGTTACCTTTTGAATTTATGTTTTTCATTATTTCTCATTATTGAGAAGGTCAGGATTTTCATTCTGATTGACCTTTTTGGAATTCGGACTTTAGTCACATAAACATTTTACACATTAACTTTTCTTTACTTGCGGGCGTGGCCAGCGCGGCAGGGGAGCGGACTTTTTTCACAGAGCTTTCAGCTTTATCCTGCTCTGATCTGGTTTCCGGCACCCTAAACCACCCGCTTTCAGACACCTATCATAGGGGAACATCTCCTTATCCTGCTGCAGTTTACTCCCGCATAGCGGTAATGATGACCCGGGGAAATCGTGGAGACGGCCTGAGGATGGATCACCAAAATGGCGCCGACTCGGCATCCACACAGAAGATGTGAGGCAGGGAGAAAGACAAAGCAAAGGAAGCAGTAAGTAAACAGCTGAAATACCCCAAAGACTGTACCAGTGATCACCCCAAAGACATACACTACTACGCCCAGAAAATGACAGCGAAATCGGGCATGGTGGGAGGGCAGTGCCTGGAAAGTGGCACAGGATTCAATGACACTGATATGAAGCAGGGAGAGAGAGAGCAGGGGGCGGCCGCCATGTTTGACCAGACTAATGACTGCACTGATATGGAGGAGACATCTGAGGACCCTGGTGAGGAGGGGGGAGAACAACCAACTCTGGCTGCTATCCTGAAATCACTAAACAAATGTACAGTCTCAGTGAAGACTTTACAGGACCGGTTTGGTGGTCTAAGGGAAGAGGTCAGCTTAATAAGGCAAGACATACAGAAAATAAGAGAAAGAATCACAGCAGCAGAGAGAAGGATCAGTGAAATTGAAGACATGCTGCCTGCTATGCTCAGGGAGACCCAGTCCACCTCACACCTGGCTAAAGCTACTGACATGCACGCTGAGGACTTTGAGAACAGCCTAAGGCACAATGATGTCTGTATAGTAGGGCTGCCCGAGAAGGTGGAGGGTCGGGACCCCACGCAATATGTGGAACAGTGTCTGTCAGATGTCTTCGGTAAAGAATCTTTCACACACCTATATGCGGTCGAGAGGGCCCATAGGGTCCCAGCCAGGCCTTTACCACCGGGTCACCCTCCCCGCCCACTACTGGCACGGCTGCTGAACTACAGAGACAAAGAAATTATTTTACGCATGGCCAGGGAGAAGAGAAACATACAGTTTAATGGCACGCATGTCTCCTTTAACCTGGACTTCTTGGCCGCAGTCCAGAAAAATAGATCATGCTTCTCTGAAATTAAAAAACACCTGATGAACCTGCAGGCCTCCTACGCCATGCTCTACGCAGTGAAACTGCGGGTCATCATGCGAGGGCAGGCCCACTTCTTTGAACACCCGGCTGAGGCAGCAGCATGCTTAGATGCCAATGAAAATGCACTCAGACAAGCCCAGAGGTCCATGGTGGATGAGGACTGAACCCCTAGATGGGTCCAAGACACCTTGTCTTATCCGGCCAAGGGTACTGCTGGAAATGTACAATTACTTATTTCACAACATGCGAGTTCGGAATTGAGATTATACATACTAATGCAATTACAAATGGTCCCCTGTTGCCACTGTTAGCGGCATACTGATGGTTCAAGGGAACTGTTGTCCCACAAAGTTTTGGAGCCCCAATTGACACCTCGGTGTCCAGGAGTATATAGAGCTTGTGCTCTCATATGAATCAGCCGCTTGCAGGCAATTGAACCACCACAGGTGGGATATGTTCACATGTTTAACTCACCGTTGTGTATATTATGTAACTACTTTGAAAAAAACGGTTCCAGATCAGAAGGATCCCCTCGCCGTACATACAGGATTGCAGCACCTGGCACTGTGAGACAGAGTTGACAGTCACAATTGAGCAACAACACAGGGACACCGGACATGATTCACTCCCTACATGGGGCCACTCTGAGAGGGGGCCTTGTCCCTACTGCAATTGATTTCTCACTGTTCTCCGATGACAACAGTGACACTCATATCTTGGAACATTCGGGGGCTACATGATCCCTTGAAGAAAAAAAAAACTTTTCTTTACTCATTTGTTTTTATATACAGTATGTTAATTCAAATTACACGGGATCACTATTGTTACTGGATAATATTCATTCTTAAATGATTATTCACTCTTTGTGATCGGCAGCACTGATTTGTAGCACTGATGGGCACTGATTGGCAGCACTGGTTGGCACTATTGATTGGCACTGATGGGCATTGTTGGGGCTGCACTGATAATCAGGGCACTGATGATCAGTGCCCTGATTATCAGTACAGATGTCCCCTTTTACAATTGCCAGTTACCTCTCTTGCTGGACTCAGCTGATCACATGGAAAAGAGCCGCTGTGATTGGCTCCTTACCCCAAGCTGTGATCATCTGTGTCCGAAGGACACAGCGATCACAGATCACGTGAGGTGTGCGCGCGTGGAACTGGACAACTGTGCTGTAGCCGTCAATCTCCCCCCTGAAAATGTTTAGAATGTGACAGACTGGGCTCTCATACTAACGATGATGACCAAGGACAACTGGTTCCAGATCCCCTGATCGCTGTGATAGCCTCTGATTGACGATCACAGTAATCAGTCATTGTGAGCCCACCTTGTGTTTACTTCCTCTTCAGAATGAAGAAGAAGATACAGTGTGTAAAAAAAAAAATGAAGAATCTCTCCGCTGATTCCCACTGAGCAGGTGGATGACAGGTCTGTGGCTGCTCCGCTATGCAGAGTGGACATTGACACAGTTCCGCTCTGCTCTATGGGGCAATCAGATGGAAACGGACTGCCTGTCCATTTCCATCTGATGCCACCTTATCTTATCCAATCTGCTGGACGGATGAAAAATAGAACCACCATCCGTCTGTTTTTGCAGACAGGATCAGATTGGATGGCAGCGGGTATCAGTGGACATGTGTCCACTGACATACACCGTTCCATAGAGGACAATGCAGAGTCCAATTAGGTCTGCCTGAGAAAACTGACAGGTGGACCTGATCAGACAGCCTGTGTGAAAGGGTCCTAAAAAATAAAGAAAAAGTTACTAGAACAAGGTTTGCTAGGGTTAGTGTTAGGATCAAGCTTGGAGCCAAAGGTTATGGTCAGCATGTTTTGGTTACAATTTAAAATAAATAAAAATAAATACATTTTAAATTAGTAACAGTGTTAGTTGGCATCCGTATGTTTTAGGCAGGATAAAAAAAATGCAAAATGTGCACTGTGACGCAACCGTACAGCTATTAGTCAAGATATATCTTCCTCCACTCTGGACCCAGTAACCAGGTCTTATCGCTGGGCACCCAGAGACTGGAGAACACTAGCTTTGGTGCAAGCTGGAACTCATTATTGTAAATGCACACAGAATATATAGCACACAAGATCAGGTGAGCATTACTACATTATCGTATACTATGCAAACTGTAAACAGAAATATAATTAAAGTGGTTGTAAACGCTTCCCCATAACTTTGTCCCATGTAAATCAGCATAAAAAACCCTAATGAACATTGCTTGTAGATATCTCCTTACTTGCTTAATATTGTTGTAATCCTTTTTGTTCTTTAGAATGAAGTCACTGAGCATGCCCAGATCTCCCCTGATTTACGGCACACTCTCTATGTGCTTATCTATTTGTTATCAGGACTTCCTACGGCACACCACTGAACTCCCAGGAGACTTCAGAATCATTCAGAGCTTCCTCCTACACACCATGTGACCATGTGACATGACATGCAGTATAAACTTGGCCATTACTGCAGTCTTATCAGCTGAAGTTGATAATACTGGCAAAGGGAAACATTAGACATGGCACAAGTAAATACTATGAAATAAAACAAGTCAGCTATGAACAGGGAAGCAGGATTGCCATAGAAACGTTGGATTGAGAAGGAGGCTTGATTCACAGTACAGGAAGTGCTCAATGTAAGGGCGGAAATACACTCCACTGTGGACTCAGAAAACAATACTTAAGATGGTGCTGCCTAACCCCTGGAAACAAGTTTTTTAAAGTTTCTTTAAACAGTAAGTAATATGTGATGTGGGCTGGAATACAGTGGCTATAGTCTGATAGTTACTTATTATAATGGACTAAATGAAAAGAAGCATCAGAGTGGGAGAGTTTACTCCCTCTTTAACATAGCTAAGGAACAGACAACATAAACATTAAGCTAATTAAACAACTAGTCATTTAAACAAGCCTAGGTTCCCAGTTGGGTCTGTCACACAGTACAAATAACAACTAACATACACATATATGGTACCTTTGTGATCATCATGAGCAGAAACATTTCTTTTAGGTGGTTCTTTGGTGGTAAATTATGGTAACAGCAATACAGCTAAATGTGTTTTAAAAAAAAGATTTTTTTTTTTTTTACTATTTTGGGACAGTTTTTCTTTGATAATAAAAAAATAAAACAGGAGACATATGTTATGGATTACCACCAAAAAAAAGCCAAATTTGTCCTGAAAAAAACAAAAAAAAACACGGTATAATCCACTTGGATACACAAAGTAGTGACAATATATACAGTTTTACTAACACATGTCAAAGTTGCAAAATTGTGCATTAACACTGCACAATTGCATCAATGCATAGGCATTAACATTTGTTTTACCCTCAGGCACTAAGGGGTTAAACATTGCTATAGCTGTTGAACTGCCATGCATATATCTAGGAGGATTTTTATATTATTTTTTTATACTTCTTTTGCAATTCATTAACCACTTCAGCCCCAGAAGAATTTACCCCCTTCCTGACCAGAGCACTTTTTGTGATTCATCACTGCGTCGCTTTAACTGACAATTGCGCGGCCGTGCGACGTGGCTCCCAAACAAAATTGACGTCCTTTTTTCCCACAAATAGAGCTTTCTTTTGGTGGTATTTGATCACCCCTGCGGTTTTTATTTTTTGCGCTATAAACAAAGAAAGCGCGACAATTTGAAAAAAAAACACATTCTTTTTTACATTTTGCTATAATAAATATCCCCCAAAAATATTTAAAAAAACTATTTTTTTCCTCAGTTTAGGCTGATACGTATTTTTCTACATATTTTTGGTAAAAAAAAATTGCAATAAGCGATTATTTATTGGTTTGCGCAAAAGTTATAGCATTTACAAAATAGGGGATAGTTTTATGGCATTTTTATTAATAAATTATTATTTTAAATGGTGGAGATCAGCAATTTTTATCGTGACTGCGACATTATGGCGGACACATCAGACATTTTTGACACATTTTTAGGACCATTGTCATTTATACAGCAATCAGTGCTATACAAATGCACTGATTCCTGTGTAAACGGCACTGGCAGATAAGGGGTTAACCACTAAGTGGCAGTGTCGGGGCTAAGTGTGTCCTGGGGTGTTTTTCTAACTGTGGAGGGGCGTGGCTGTGTGTGACATGTCACTGATCTCTGCTCCGAACACAGGGAGCAGAGATCAGTGACACTGTCTCTAGCCAGAACGGGGAGATGCTTGTTTACATTAGCATCTCCCCGTACTTTTTCCCCGTGAGGCGATCGCTGGGTATCCCTGCTGGCCGCCTCTTAAAGTGCCCCATACAGGTACGTGATTCTGCCTGTACGAGCCCTTCTGCCGACGTATATCGGCGTAAAGCGATCGGCAAGCGGTTAATATAACCAAAATAATAAACATTCTTCAAGTCACACCACAGCATTTTAATTGAGCTTATGTCTAGACTTTGACTTAATAATTCCTGAATATAAATGTTGTTCTGTTTAAGGTAGATCTAAGCTCAATCACTATCATTGCATGTAAGTATTAACATTTAATGTAATTTCAATATTTTTTTTTTAATAAAGGGAATATATAGAGATCCTGCCATAAAGGACTTTGTTTAGGCACTTCCTTCCATGGTCTTACAGTTGTACTCTTGTGCTGTCTCCCTGTTACATGCACACTTGATGGAGACTACAAGTGGCCATGCCATGCGTATTGTACAGGCATGGTCCACTGTTATCACTATTAGTAAATCGGTCTGGAGCAACAATGTGCAGCTGATGCTGAAGTAAGTGCATGTAGAATGAAGGTGGTTGGAGCGATCAGCAGCACGGTAACGGAAAAAAGTTGGGGATAGAATTTTGTGAAAAAAACATGGCAGTTGTTTATAATAGATGGTGCTTTAGAAAACGAAATGTCACCCAGTTAGGATTTAGATCTACCATGAACCATTCGGTTGTTGATATATTCTTCTCTTTCATGTCAGTGGCTTGTTGCATGGCCAAAGCTCTATTAAGCTCCAAGTGATCCCCATAACTAAGCTCTGGAAGGCGGATTGAACACATTGTGAAGGGGTGGCCTGGTTGGAGTCCAGGCTGAGGTTGCCACTCTACTCACCATTCCAAGACACTTAGATGTGCAACTCTTAGGGGCTATCCCATTGTTCTCTCACAGACTGCTAGCCTGATCTTCTGTAAAATTCTTAATACAAATTTAAATGTATTGCTCTCCTGTTTTTGCAAGCTCTCATCATCCTGAGACAGGTAAGCAAATAAAACCATCATGTTCTTCCCACACTGATTCCTGGATAACAGATGCTTTTTGTGTTGGCATGTGTAAGCAGATGCTTCCAGAATGTTCTCTGTGATAAATGTTTCCATATATTTTTTGTTTTGCGGGTTTTGGTTACTCTGTTTGCTTGTCTTGTGAAAACTGTGTATTTTAATTGGAGTTTATTGTGTTGTTGTTCGTGGTTGTTCTTCTGCTGAATCCTAAGAAGCAAGGGTTAACACTGTTGGCCAGGTTTCCCCAGGCTTTTCAGGGACCACCCTCTGCAAATCAAGCATCTAAAAAAGGGGTCACTAGGTCTCTCGGGCCCAATGTAGCTGTCAATCTGTTTCTTTACCACCCCTTGTGGGAGCTTGGTTGAGTTCCAAGGGTATAGACTCTGCCTTTCTAAAGGACTCTAATGAACTTTCACACCTAATTAAGGTATGACTACCTCATGGGGCAAAAGGGGATACTAGTGGCACAATAGAAGGGCACTTAGAGGACTTTGTATAGGAATGAGTATGAAAGATGTTTCTGAGATCTGTGTATTTTTCATCTTAAACTACTTTCAGTAAAATAACGTTGTTGCTATTCAATTTGCCTGGTTTTAAGTCACTAAAGGGGTGCATGCATGGTGTATTCAAATAACAGGGTTTACTAAGGGAACATGAAAAGTTAGAGAAGACACAGTATAAAGGTCTTACAAGCAGATAAGCTATACAAGGAGGCTATACTGCTGTTGTTAATGACTACAGTACTTTTGCTGTGTGCTTAAGCAACCAACCAGTCGGGAAGTGAGTGGCATGGCAAGGGTGAAGGAGACTCTGGTAGTGAGGGAGTTAGATGCTTGGCTCCTTCTCTAGGACCGGTTCCCCAAATTTTCCCAGAAGTCATGTAAGGCCTCAGGAGAAAAACAAGCATGGATTATGGAAAAGTGAGCTTTCGGTACCCAATCGCCACATACAGATAGATGGCATTGGGAATTAGGTGACAGGACTACTGAGTTGTTGCAGACCAGTACAAGCTCAGCGGTACCAGCTCAAAAATACTGCACAAACTTTAGTGAGGGAAACGCTCTAAATATCATGAGGAACTAGTGTATGTCCGTAATGAACCTTGTGAAGTGTTACCAGAGTCAGCCACGGATTATACAGAGATATTAGTATGCTGATGGGGGAGTCTTGCTTTTAGTTTAAAACATTGCCTTAATGCTGAGGTCAAGTGACAGCGCCCTCAGTCCACCTTTGGGGGCACTAGCGAGAACTCGCTTCAGGTTCACTTACTAGGCATGCTCAACCCCACCCAAAATTGTGTTGCTTCTCAGCACTCTATAATGCTTTGCATATTTGGCACAAAAGGTAATTTTTTACCTCATCCAAAAGTCTAGATCAGCCTTTCTCAAATTTGTAACCGCAGAGGAAATCCTGAAAAATTATTCAGGTTTCGCGAAATGTTTACTAAAACCAATTAATTAGTGGTCAGTGGAAAGAATACCCCTTACATTGGTGGTCATTGAGAAGAATGCCCCTTACATTAGTGGTCAGTGGGAAGAATGTCCCTTATATTGATGGTCCTGATGGTCATTGATGCCCCTGTTACAGCAGTGGTCAGTATTTCACCCTTACTAAAAGCTAAAAAGATCATTGGTGTCATGCAGCTGGATCTGCCAAGTGGTATTGACCTTGGAACTACTGTATGCAGACACTTTTTAAATGGGAGGTCAATCAGCCACAGCTCAAGGAACCTACAGCAACCTTTGGAAGAACCCATTGGGTTCCATGGAACCATGGTTAAGAATGGCAGGTCTAGAAGGTCTTTTATAAATTTGAGATTTAAAGCAATATTTTAAAATTACTTTGAAGAGGAATGATTTCTTCTTAAGTGTCTATCCATAACACATTTTTCCTTTTTGTACAGTGTTTTTCTTTTACTGGACACACAAGTGGAGGTTTTATTAAACTTAGGAGATTTCTGCAATGGAATGGAATTGTTTTTCAGTGTAAGTGTTGCATGCTGAGCGATCATTGTGATCTTTGCAGAATGCCCACTCCTAGAGAGAGCTGAAGCAGAGCTACTGTATCTCCATTTTTAGACAATTTGTCTCCCTGTAAATCGAAAATCCAGGCCTTTGTAAGTGCTTTTACAGCAGTTTCCAGCTTCATGAATCTCTATAATTCTCTTAAAGGCCTTTGAAATGACTGATTACAGTAAATTTAAGGCAAACAGGTGCTTCTTGAGACTCCAGTATCCAAGATCTGTGTACTTTATTATAGGACTTGCAAATCTTACCTTATTGATTTGGCTCTTACAGTCTTATGTTTCTGCGCTTGTGATTATTTCCCCACCTTAATGATATGTGGGTGGAGCCTTAAGCGGAACTGAACTCAAAAAGTAAAAATTTGCTATGTTATAGAGAGGATCTAGAAGTGTTAATTGTGCATAAGTAATTTTGTCTTGTATTTTTCCTGACATGGCTATGCCAAATCACTCCATTTATATAGCATCATAGCTGTATATCTGCAGTGTGAGATCATCCAAGGTAATTCTGCATGTGACTACTAGTCTCACCAGATTTAGGGTGAATTTTGGTGATGTCAGGCTCATAGCATGAGTCTGAGCCATGACTAAGGCCTGAGGGCCAAAACGCATTGGATTTTCACTGGCTCCAGCCTTTACTTTTGCTCAATAAATATTGGGGGTTTTTAGAGACTTTTGAGGCTGGGAGACATTGCTTGTAAGCTGAGTACGACTCACAGGAGGTAGTAGTTCTATACACCTTTTCCAGGTTGCAACCTTCCCCTCTCTACTGAACATGCATTTTAAGACTTACAATCACTTCCTGTCACGACAAAAAGTGATGGAAAATGTTTCAAAAGGGACACCAGCCTTTCTCAATATTTGCAACATAGGAACCCTTGAAATAACTTTAGTCTCAGGGAACGAACCCCTACTAAAAATTACTATATCTACTGTATAACTCATGTGCCATTAATGGATCTTTTTAATCAATCTCTTCTAACGGGATAAGTTCCCCATGACTGGCAGACAGCTAATATTGCACATATTCACAAGAAGGGAAGCAAGGTAGAAGATGGCAATTACATGCCAGTGTTTTTAACACTGTAGTCAAGTTAATGGCACTCCTGAACAGGAACATTGATCACTTCAAAATATAGAACTTGCTGGACGCAAAGCAGCATGGCTTTACTGAGGGCAGATCATGTCCGACTTATCAGATTTCATTTTTTGAGTAGATTATCAATGTTTTGGAGCAGGGTGGTGCTGTGGACATAGCATACTGTATCTTGGTTTCAGCAAGGCATCTGATACAGTTCCACATAATGACCTAATACAAACATTGTACAAACTAGGACTTATCCCTTGGGTGGCTAAATGGGTTAATCAGATATTTAGTGAAACCTCAGTTCTGGAGACCTCACTTACAAAAAGAATTGAATAGATATAACGAGTCCAGAGATGGGTAACACAAATGGTGAAATGTCTGAGGGATAAAACATGATTGAGAGCGACTTCAGGAACTTAATATGTACAGTCTGAGGGAAAGAAGGG
Organism: Lithobates pipiens; assembly: GCF_037356315.1. Classification (NCBI taxonomy): domain Eukaryota; kingdom Metazoa; phylum Chordata; class Amphibia; order Anura; family Ranidae; genus Lithobates; species Lithobates pipiens. The sequence continues at coordinate 544,567,175 of NW_027507758.1, read as the reverse complement.
AAAGAGGAGATATGATTGAAACATTCAAATACATCCAGGGGGTGAATAAGGTTCAGCAGGGCAGTATTTTCAATATGAAACCAAGATCAAAAACATGCGGACATGACCTCAAACTAACTTAAAAGGATTATTTTACTGAAAGGGTAGTTGATGCTTGGAATAGACTACCAGCAGGGCCAATGAGTTAGTCAACAGTAATGCTGTGTACAGACGAACGGAAATTTCCGACAACCAAACCATGGATTTATTTCTGACAGATGTTGGCTGAAACTTGTCTTGCATACACACGGTCGCACAAATGTTGTCGAACGTCAAGAACGCAGTGACGTACAACAAGTACGACGGGACTAGAAAAAGGAAGTTCAATAGCCAGTGTGGCTCTTCTGCTTGATTCCAAGCATGTGAATTTTGTACACACAATCTGAATTTACGACAACGGATTTTGTTGTCGGAAAATTTGAGAACCAGCTCTCAAATTTTGTTGGTCAGAAATTCCGACAAAAAAATGTCCGATGGAGCCTACACACGGTCAGAATTTCCAACAACGAGCTCACATCGAACATTTGTTGTTGGAAATTCCGATCGTGTGTACGCGGCATTAGTGCTTTCAAACATGCATGGGACAAACATAGATCTATACTTTAGACAAAAGTAAACCAAGAAGCAAAAAAGACAGAAAAAAAAATGCAGAACATGTATAAAAAAAAAAAAAAAAAAACAGGCAGACTCAATGGACCGCAAATATACCTCAATATTGTTCATAAAAACACCACAAATGATAATGGATACTCAGATAAGTGTGAACAATAGGAGAAAAAAAGGGGTGGGCTGCGCTAAAAAAATATTATAAGAATAATACTTATAAGCGATAAAAACCTTAAAGTGAAAAACTTTAGGAAATAACTGTTTAGTTAATATCAACTATACCAGAAGATAGAATTATATTAGGTATAGGTAACAAATATATATCAATATTGTCAGTGAAGACACCATCAATAATAATGAATTATCCTAATATGATGTGAACATTCAAAAAAAGGAACAATGTGACATCCAATGACCAATTGCCTTAAAACATTAATAAAACATCAATATATGTGAAAAAAAAATATCATAACATTGAATATTAAAGTGTTCATAAAGTCCATGAAAAGTACCTATTTTCAAAGTATTCCACGGTGATATGGTGACAGCATAAATATCCAAAACGAACGTGAACCGTGCACAACCTCCACCACAGATATTACTGCCGCTTACCGAAGGTGTATGGTTCCTTATTACAGAGAACCATGCAGAGTGGATGACTGATTCCCCCAGTCCAGGGTTTTCACAATGGATGCAAAGGAACTCTGGAACCCGTTCGCCTCCAAATACACTCCCTCTCACCGGTTTACATAGAAGGTAATAAAACTCACAATAGTGTAAAACCCAAGTAAATTTTAATCGAACGTAAGAGACAAATGCGCACTTACAGAAACAATGTTTAAAACGATCGTTAAGCAAATCCGAGCCGGCCGGTCTCGATTCGCGCTTCCGCAAACAAACAACGCGAGCTGGTGGCGTCAGGACGTCAGGACGTGGTCACGTCCTATAGTGACGAAACGCGTAGGGAGGAGGAGCGACGTCCTGACGCCACCAGCTCGCGTTGTTTGTTTGCGGACGTATTGGGCGCGAATCGAGACCGGCCGGCTCGGATTTGCTTAACGATCGTTTTAAACATTATTTCTGTAAGTGCGCATTTGTCTCTTACGTTCAATTAAAATTTACTTGGGTTTTACACTATTGTGAGTTTTATTACCTTCTATGTAAACCGGTGAGAGGGAGTGTATTTGGAGGCGAACGGGTTCCAGAGTTCCTTTGCATCCATTTGTGAAAACCCTGGACTGGGGGAATCAGTCATCCGCTCTGCATGGTTCTCTGTAATAAGGAACCATACACCTTCGGTAAGCGGCAGTAATATCTGTGGTGGAGGTTGTGCACGGTTCACGTTCGTTTTGGATATTTATGCTGTCACCATATCACCGTGGAATACTTTGAAAATAGATACTTTTCATGGACTTTATGAACACTTTAATATTCAATGTTATGATATTTTTTTTCACATATATTGATGTTTTATTAATGTTTTAAGGCAATTGGTCATTGGATGTCACATTGTTCCTTTTTTTGAATGTTCACATCATATTAGGATAATTCATTATTATTGATGGTGTCTTCACTGACAATATTGATATATATTTGTTACCTATACCTAATATAATTCTATCTTCTGGTATAGTTGATATTAACTAAACAGTTATTTCCTAAAGTTTTTCACTTTAAGGTCTTTTTCGCTTATAAGTATTATTCTTATAATATTTTTTTAGCGCAGCCCACCCCTTTTTTTCTCCTATTGTTCACACTTATCTGAGTATCCATTATCATTTGTGGTGTTTTTATGAACAATATTGAGGTATATTTGCTGTCTTCATAGATTCAGCACTTATTACTTTTATGTGATCGCTTAAATTTTCTTGCACTTAAAACTTTTTTGCATAGGATTGATAAATTATCAAGTTAAAGTTATTGGAGTTTTTTCACACAGGTGTATTTTTTGTTTAGTAACTTTTTTAGTGCAACCCACCCTTTTTTCCTTTATGCCAAATGTAGTATAACATTTGGGTTGCTGCTTTTTCCTAGTTTCTTATTTGATAAGCGCGGTTTTTCCTCTTTTTTTAGACTCAATGGACCACTTGGTCTTTTTTGTGCCGTCACTTTTCTATGTTTCTATACATTAGTGTGATGGTCACTGGGAAGAATGCCCCTTACACTGGTGGAAATTGGGAAGAATTACCCCCTTACAGATCTCTAAAAAAACAATTGTGTTAGTGGGAACTTATATGTGCAACAAATATTGCTCAAGGAACCCCTAGGAACTGTCCGTACCCTATCCAAAACAAAGTGGCTATAGCTGAGCTTCAAGATTATGGTGCTTAACATTTCTTATGTGAACACTGCCCCATTCTATCTCTATCATGTTAGAAATGTTAAAATCCCAAATTACAATTAAGTTCCAGCCAAATCGCTAAACACGCATTAGAAATACATATATATGGACTCCATAACTTTCAAAATGATTTAATGATTTCAATGTTCTTCTTGTGATCCAGGCACCCATGCACTATAGGCCCCCTAGCCAGAGGGAGGAGGGGAAGGCGGACCTCCTAAGTTTGGAATAGCGGTAAGGATGGGAAATGTCATTATAATGGGGGATTTTATTTATCCAGACATAGACTGGGTGGAAGGAACTGGGCATTCATATAAGGCTCACCATTTCCTAAATGTCTTACAGGACAATTTCATGGGTCAGATGTTAAATGCACCAACAAGAAACAATGCATTACTAGACCTAAGGATTTCTAACAATACAGACTTGATCGCGGATGTAGAAATACGAGGCAACTTAGAAAACAACGATCACAGGTCAATTTGTTTCAGCATAAATCACACATATAGGAAACATAAGGGGAATACAACTGAATTTCAAAGGGGCCAACTTACAGAAGCTACACTCCTTGCTAGAAGATAAAATGGGATAAAATCCTAGGAACAAAGAACACAGACGAAAAATGGATGTGCTTTAGGAGCATATTAAATAAGGTTATTAGCTAGTGCACCCCAAAGGGTACTACATTTAAAAGAGCTAAAAAAAAAAACCCTGGGTGGCTTAACGCCAACGTGAACAATCATATAAAAGCAAAGGAGAAGGCCTTTAAAAAATGCAAGGCTGATGGATCACCTTCAGTATTCCAACTGTATAAAGAATGCAATAAGAAATGTAAGGGTGTAATCAGGGAGGCTAAGATAGAACATTAAAATGGCACATAGCGGAGGAAAAAAATCCCAAGAAATTCTTTAAGTACATAAATAGTAAAAGAGGGAGGACAGATCATATTGGCCCCATAAAGAATGATGAAGGGATTCTGGTTACAAAGGATGGTGAGATGTCAAAGGTTTTTAATGTATTCTTCTCCTCAGTCTTCTCGAGGGAAACTGGGGGCTTCAGTAACCAAAACTGCAATTTTTGTCCTAATGACATGTCACAGAAAGCACCTCCATGGTTAACAAAGGATAAAATCAGAAACAGACTTGAAAAACTTAACATAAATGTAGCACCGACCCCCGAAGGAGCGGCTGATTTAATTGGGCTTACCGTTACCTTCTTCACCCCGTGTGTGTCTAGGGGATTCCCGAGGTAGATGGCCCAAGAACTGCAGAGACTGACGCCAGATCCACTTAAAGGGATTTCTATTTGCAAAAAATAGTTAACGAACACAGTCTCTCAACGTAGGGTTAGAGGGTTTAGGTAGGAAAGTCCAGGTACTCTTAATGCTAAGTCAAATATGAAAAAGTCTCTCACATTAGGAAATCCAGAGAATTCACAGTTGCTGGGCCTTTCCGCTGTCCGAGACGGCACCAGACCACATTTGAATCCTTCTTTCAGTTTTTTTGCCTCAGGCTAGCCAGCCCTGAGACTTGGAGTCAGGTGGATTCGCACTCCAGGCCATGAGGACCAGGACCAACAGTCAGAAAGCACTTCTGGACCGGAACCCCGAAATACGTGACATCTCCCAGAAGACACAGCAAGAGGGACTCTCTCACTGGGCTGGTCCCGAAAGAGAATACAACTTAATGCACCCAACTAAACTGCGTTCTACACCCTATCAGGGATGACAGCACCACCTATGGTCAGGCAGAACACCATGCAGTCCAGTCAGACTGGTGCTGAGGTCAAAATTTAGAGTAATTAAACCCAAAACCAAACTGCGGTTCAAGGGTAAAGTTAAATGACAAAACACATAGTGTGTGCTCTTCAGGAGCCGGCGCTACATAAATAAGTCACCAGGGCCAGATGGCTTGCACCTGAGGGTCCTTAAGGAGCTCAGTCAAGTAATCACCAGACTGTTGTTCCTAATTTTTACAAACAGTCTACTGACTGGTATGGTACCAGCTGATTGGAGACAAGCCAATGTAATACCAATTTTTAAAAAAGGACCAAGATATATCCCTGGAAACTACAGACCAGATAGCTTTACATCAATAGTATGCAAGCTCTTAGAAGAGATAAGGGACTATATACAAGATTTTAGTAATGAAAACTGTATCATTAGCAGTGATCAGCATGGATTCGTCCTTGCCGAACACATCTATTAACCTTCTATGATGAGATGAGCTGCCATCTAGATGAAGAAAGGCTGGTAGACGTAGTATATCTGGATTTTGCAAAGGCATTTAATACAGTTCCTCACAAACGTTTACTATACAAGCTAAGATCCGTCAGCATGGACCAAAGGTTGGGTACCTGGATTGAAAACCAGTTCAGAGGATAGTGATAAATGGGGAGTACTCGGAAATGGTCCAATGTGGAAAGTGGGGTCCCTCAGGGTTCTGTCCTGAGATGGGCAACTATATGGCAAATGAGGTTTAATGAAGAAAAATGTAAAATAATGCATTTAGGTGGCAAAAACATTAATGCATTCTACTCATTAGGGTGAGAACCTCTGGGTAAATCTAGAATGGAAAAGGACCTGGGGGTCCTAGTAGATGACAGGCTCTGCAACAGCATGCAATGCCTATTTGCCGCAAGAAAAGCCAATAGAATATTGGCATGCTATAAAAAGGGAAATAACTCCAGAATGAAAATGATAATTATCCTACTCCTGGAGTATGCTGTCCAGTTCTGGGCTTCAGTCCTCAGGAAGTTTGTGCTGGAAATGGAGCGAGTAAAGAGAGCGGCAACAAAGCTAATAAAGGGACTGGAGGACCTTAGTTATGAGCAAAGGTTTTGAGCACTGAACTTATTCTCTCTGGAGGAGAGACGCTTGAGAGGTGATATAATTTCAATGTACAAATACCGTGCCGGTGACCCCACAATAAGGATAAAACTTTTCCGTGAAAGGGCATTTAAAAAGACTCGTGGCCATTCACTAAAATTAGAGGAAAAGCAATTTAACCAGAAACTGCGTAAAGGGTTCTTTACGGTAAGAGTGGTAAGAATGTGGAATTCTCTTCCACAAGCAGTCATTTCAGCAGGGAGCATAGATAATTAAAAAAAAAACTATTAGATAGGCACATAAACGACTACTACATAGAGGGATATACATTATAGTATTGATATAAAAGTGTACACACACAGGTTGGACTTGATGGACTTGTGTCTTTATTCTACCTTACCAACTATGTAACTATGTAAAAAAATGCAGCTGCCACCATTTTATGCTATGGGGCCTCTTCTTTTATAAAATATACAATCGTCTGGGGGCTTTAGGAATTTTCTAGCAGATTTTAAAATTGCCCTGGACTTCAAGTGGTTAAAAAGTAATGTTTGCGAAAAGATGGTTAAATACACTGGTGCACAGTGAATTGGTGGACTGCAGTATAAAGGCACTTTAAAACAGCATTGCTCTCTTAAGGGCCCGCCAACATGTCCACTCCAGATGCTTGGCTCCCACTGACTGAGACGCCGTTTCTCCCCAGTGCTTAAGTAAACAAGAGGTAAGGTCATTGATATTACAAGGGGCGAAGCTGCCCAGTGATGTCACTGACGATACATGGTGTCAGCTCTTTTGTATATATTCTGCTGTCAGTGGGGAATCCCCGCTGACAGTATAGTTGAGTCATGGCTCCTTGACAACCTGCAGGGGGAGGCTGTAGGAGTGGGAACATGTTACATGTTTCACCCTAAAAATTAGTGGAACATGTGACATGTTCCCAAAGGTGAACTTATCTTTTAAATATTGAAAAATAAAACATTTAACTTATGTAGTATTTAACATGCAGTTTTTTGTGCATGTTAAAGAGTTAATACAGCTTGAATTATTTTAACTCAAAAATAAATGCTGTATTTAACTCTTAGTGAATTGACCCCTAATTGGTCAATGGTTAATGGAGGGGTCCTATGGTGCTACTTATAGGTATTTCCCAATAGGCCATAGACCTCCACTGGTCCCACGTGGCTTTCCCCAAGGCACAAGAGTTGTCATTCTGCAGTAAGGGAAAACACTTCACCTCCTCAGACTGCCAACGTTCCCAAAAATACCCTGGGGTGAGTCCTCCTAAACCTTAAATAGACACAGGTCAGGGCCAACCTAGAGGATATGACCCAACAGGGAAGTAAAGAAAGGGGCACACTAGATTAAGCCCTACCTACATATTGTTTAGAATGCATGTATTTTACATATATTTGATACTAGATTCACTATTGGGTATGGGTGTTCGGTAAGCAGCAGACAAGAAAGAGTGGAAATAGGTGTCCTTATAGAAGGTTAAGTGGTCATCACCAATATTACAATGGTAACTGGCAGTATGATTAGCTAAATTAGCTAAATTGCAGCTTGTAAAAGATTCTAGCCTTCCTATACCATACATCAAAATACCATAGCAGCGTTTTGGGAATTGCAAGAACATGTTTGTTTCTTTACAAATCCTTTGGCAGGTAAAACAACTCCTGTGTATACATTTCAACTGTGTATTTACCTGCTTGGCTGGACGTGCCCTTTAAATTACATTTGCTTTTGCCAGATACAGTAAAAACACAGTATGCTTCCGAGTATATTGACACATCGCATGCCTCTTCACATCACCACCTGAGGGGTAAATAACACCTTACAGAAGGTGAGCTATCATTTAGACTTGAGGGAGAGATGCTTTTTCCTGACTTGTGCAAGTCCACAGAGACACACAGAAACATCAAAATAGACATGTTAGTAAAATTGCACTGGAAAACCAGCCGGTAGGGCTCATGAAGCCAGGTCAACAGTTAGCATATGATAGGTGAGGAGAAAAGATAAGGAGATTTTTCTTATTGAAAATAAACCTTGTCACAGTCTCCAAATATTTTAGCTTGAATTTAGTTTCTGAAACGTATCTATTGTACTGAGTGTATAGTGCCGTCTGTTATTTTGCCTGTCACTCAAAATATAGAAAATATTCTTTAAAGTGCTCAAGCTGTCTTGTCTGGAAAAAAAGCTTTGCTATAACAAGGTATTGGAAGCTAAGATGACTTTAAAAGGTTTTTTGACTTTACCTGTGCATTTATCTAATCCCTTCTTGTACCTCTTTATAATTACAAGAGGAAAGTTTTGTGTGAAGCAGGATATAGCTGCGTGTGCTATCACTCACTGAGATGCCATCTCATATCTACAATTGTCCCACATACTTTCAGTTGGGTAGCTCAGTAGAGCAGTGCCTCTTCTGCCTTCATTCCCAGAGTTTACCTGATCAAATGCTTTAACAATCATGATGCTAAATTATATGTTCAAAATCCTGTAGACACCTGACCATTGCATCTATATGAGCTTGTTGCCATTCCAAAACCATGGGCAGTAATATGAATTTGGTCCTCCTCTGTGGTTTTATAAACCTCCTCTCCTCTCGGAAGGATTTTCAAAGGATTTTGTTGCATCTTTGGGAATTTGTGATGATTTAATCAATAGAAAACTAGCGAGGTCAGGTACTGATGTTGAATGAGAAGAGCTGGCTCACCATCGGCATCCCAGTTAATCCCAAAGGTGTTCAGTAGGGTTGAGTTCAAGGTTCTATCCAAGGCACTTGGGTTTCTCTACACAAACCTCATACAACCATGCCCATAAGGACTTGAATTCTTTCACAGGATACAATCATGCTGAAACAGAAAAGGGCCTTCCCCAAATTGCGACAAAGCTGGAAGCACGCAAATATGTAAAATTTGTTATCATTCACTTCTAATTACATATTTGGTCATATAGCATACCTTCAACAAACCAGAAGTAGGTTAGCATTGATGGTCTCTTCAGGACCTTTATGGCTTTAAAGGATATATTCACCTTTTGTAACAAATTACATGTTACAACCATATTCAGGGTGTAACACTTAACGTGTTACAGATGCATCGGCCCTGGAAACACCCCCCTCCCCCGACCCCACATTTTGATAGTACTTTCTCCCCCCTGCTTGCTGTCACAATCTAAAAAAACGTAACATGTGTGGATCTGCGCGCCCGACTTTATCAGTCATTCACAGTGTTCTGTGAATGAGACAAGTTAAGGCGCAAACATCACATAATAATATGCCCAAACAACAGAGGGGAGGCTGTCTGTATAAAGCAATGGTACATATGAGATATCTTAGTATCTCAATAATCAAGTCCAAAAGAAAATGTCTCAGTTTTTAAGAGTGGGAATTCCACACGCAGATACAAGGGAAGAAAGGAGGGGGCGCCTCTGGGTGCAGATTTTTTAAAACAGTTTATTCACAATTTCTTAAAAGCAGAAAGATTTTGCACTTACATTTTCCATAGTTAAACAAGCATATAGGACAAGAAGGGTCATCTGATTCAATCTGTCAGTGTAAGTCCGGTCCGCAGGTGTCCTGTTACCCTCTCCTGGTGTTACCACTGGTAAGATGTTAGAAGAAATCCGGCTCGGTGGACACAGGGGATGTAGTTCCAAACTGAGGTTTGGTTTGTTGTGACACGCAGGTCACGGAGTTATGACGTCATGGCGGGCGACGTGTTTCCTGAGCGTTCGGGTCGAGGTAGAAGGATGACCGCGCTCTTTCATCAGGCCAATCACTGTGAATGAGAAAACTATAAGTACCAACAGCCTTTATGGCTATCGGCTTGTAGTTCTCAATGAACTACCAGGGCACTCTTGAGTGCTCTAGTAAATGAATGAGTCCTCAAAGTGAAACTGCCTGCCCGTATTGGAGGTATGGGCACACAGCTATACAGACATTCTGCAGGACTGTGGCATATCACACTCAAAATCAGCTGATAATGGCTGTAGCACGCTACAGACCCCTAACAAAAAATATAATAAATGCATATTTTTTATCAGCAAAAAATGCATTTATTACTTTTTTTGTAAAGGGGAACTTAGCTTGAAAAGGATTGTGTAAAGGGAAATGAATAGATGCTTTTAAAATTGTTGATAGATATATAATTTGGTTTCTGATTTTTTAATCAAGTAAAAGTCGTATTCTTCAAAACAGTTTGGAAATTACAAAAGATTCGTTTAGAGAACTCCAACACTTTTACCTCCATGCTGAGGACATTCAGCAGCAAGACATTTACACATGCCCAGCATTGCTAACACTTAGATGCCCCATATGCATGGTCGGACATTCCGACCACAAAATCTGTCGGATTTTGGCCGAAACTTGTCTTGCATACACACGGTCGCACAAAGCTGTCGGAAAATCTGATCGTTCGGAACGAGGTGACGTACAAAACGTTCAATGGGACTACATAGAGGCCAGTAGCCAATAGCTTTCGTCTCCAAATTTTTTCTGAGCAAGTGTGGCACCTTGTACATCAGAATGGTGTACACACGATCGGAAAAAGTCCAATCGGATTTTGTTGTCGGAAAATTTTAGATCCAGCTCTCAAACTTTTTCTGTCAGAAATTCTGACGGAAAAAGTCCAATAGAGCCCACACACAATTGGATTTTCCAACAACATAATCCGATCGGACTTTTTCCGTTGGAATTTCTGACTGTGCGTATGGGGCAAAGGACACCTAAAGGTTTACGGAAACTACTGCCTAATGAGAAGTATTTAGCTTATACACAGTTCATGAGCACATAACCAATGAACAAGAGTTCTGCTCAAGTCTGTCCTCCAAGGCCCAACTACTCTGCTTTTTAGGAGCTGCCAACCTAATGGCCCGTACACATGATCAGAAAATCGTAAGAAAAATACTGCTTTTGTTTAGATCATACAATGATCTGATTGTTAGTACACAGTTTTCGAGAGCCGATCACGACAGTTCATCTGTTATTATCCAATGAGACAAGCGCGAAAAATGTTCTCGTACCATACCAGATCATACAATTTTTGTTTAAACAGTACATTTGTGGCTCGAAAATACAATACAAATACACTACAACAGATTACATCACTTCCGAATTCTTATTCTGCCGTACGAGAATTTTTGGCACTTTGGTAAATTTTTCAATTTCCATATGAGACTATCATGCAAGAAAAAAAAACAGAACGATCATTCGTCTGATAATCTCATTGTGTGTACTAGGCATTACTCTCACATGGCATAGAAAAGATGAAGTAAGAGTATTAAATACAGCCCATGTATCAAAGACTTATGCCCTGTACACACAGTTGGACTTTCCGACGGAAAATGTGCGATCGGATAATGTTGTTGGATAGAAAGGCTCACATTAATGGTTATAGGTTTTATTCAAGCATCAGTCCCCCTGAAAAAGGGCACTGTTCATGTCTATCTCTTCACCTGCTGCAGATCTTGAGGACTTCCTCTTGTCTTCAGGATCCACTTAACTTTAGATACAAGCAGCTGCTTAACTCGGTTTGAAATGTTCCTCAATTAAATTTCAAAATGCTGTCATACCTGCAGCAGGCATGGAAGATATCCCCATTGGTCTACTGAAGAACGTTAACATCTTGGCACTGGACCAACACCAACTCTAACAAAAAGCAAACTAAAACTGACTCTTTACAATAGTAACTGCATGGGTGAGTGCAGAAACAGAGGTATGAACAGTATAATAAAATACATTTTAAAAAAAAGGTCAGGAGGCTTCAAGGATAGAAGGTATAATACGTTGGAGGTAGGGGAAAGTGGAGGAGGGTTTTAAACTTCAACTCAGTTTTATTACGAATTGCAAAAATATACAGGTGTGGTGTTTTTATTTTCATGCTCTTCACAACACTTACACACCACTAAAAAGTCATAATAAAAACTGTGTGGATTTTCACTTACATGAAAACAGTAAAAAAAAAAAAGTGTTTAAATATGTAATCAATTCATAAACTTTTAAAACAAAAAGTTGAAAATCAAACCATTTTAGATTCCCTTTCAAGGATTTGTAAGGGGCACAAGAAGAAATTCACATGGTGCACATTTTCTCTTGTCCAATCAAGTGCTTGGTTAAGTGCCGTACTTACAGCTGAGATATTATTATGAATATATATTTCACATTAAGCTGATTGTCTCCAGGGAGTTTCCATTTAAGGCAATCCATTCATATTCAAAGTAAATTATAGCCATATTGGTGATTATACCTTTTCAGTGGCTTGAATCTCCAGAAAGTGAAAAATTCCAGCTCTGATTATCCTTTTTTAATTCATTACAATTAATTAGTCATTATTGCAAATTGCAGTAAGACACATGAAGTACTTAACCAATATTGTTCTATAATGAAACACCTGAAAATCATGTTTTTGTAAAATCTTGAGATTCGGTGTATCTCTTTGCAGTGTTGAATTAGTGAGACGATAATGTACCCTGACAATAATTTTAGAAGTCAGCGTGGTGTTCTACTGTATGTCCATAAAAAGGCATGGGACTGCTATTTACACCAGATGCAGCCAAACACATTTTTAAAAGCAATAATATGCAAGAAATATTACTTTAATGATCCTAGTTTACATCATTGCAGTGCGTTCATGTGCTTGTAATCATGTATATGGAACTGCACATTGAACGCAGGTACTGGGGTGTAAATGAACCCTTTCAAAATAAAGAATTCCTACGCTAAATGTTTTTCAAAGTTTTTTTAAAGTACTAAAAACAAAATAAAGTAGAACTATAGGCAAAACTTTTTTTTTTCTTTTTTGGGGAGATTTACCCCACTTCCTGTCCCATAGAGAAAACAGGAAGAGAGACAAATTCTCTGCAAATTAAAGGAATCTTTTGGGACCCCCAGGTCATCAGAACTATCTTTCCCCTTTGATTTTCCTTCTATTACTTTTCTGGGGACAACCCAAAATTTGGGAATTTCTTTTACTTTCAATGATAATGGTAAACAAGGCAAATAGAAAATGTGCATCTCCCTGACGGGGCAGAGGTAGCATCTCCACTCTATCCAAAACTAAACAAAAGTATACTGTATACATAATTACTAAAAGTTCCTTTTTTGATATATTCAGCCTTCAAGCAACTATTCACTATGGATGTTCTAAGTATGGCCAGGACAGACCTTATGACTAAAATACAGGAGAATGGACTAACCACAAACATGTTATATCTTATTATGTTTCCTAGTCTCTTGCTTTCTATACTTTTGAGCCTCTGTTGTGAATTCACAAGGGTTGCATTTGCTTTCCAGGGTATTTATCTAATCCCTGCACATTAACTGTATCCACTTCATGTTGCACTGTAATTATTCTCATATAATATATCTTTATGGATTATTAACTTGTTTATTCCGCTGCCTACAGTGTTGTAATTGAGCTTCACTGCTTGCCCCTTTTCCCCATGTGACAGGCACTGGTGCATTGGCATTGCATGTGTGTGTCCTCTCTGTGGGCTCCCTGGTGGAGGGATGGGTACCGGGACCTGGGGCCGCCTCCTCCACTTGCACGCGTCCTGGTGTGGGCTTCTGCCCTTTGGTCGTGGGGCGAGTGCGTATGCGTGCAATCTCCTCGTGCGTACGCATTGCGTGAGCTTTGACCCTGTGACATCACATGCCAGCCGTTGGCTGTCAAACGTCACTGGTTGGGAGCTACAAATAGCAGGCAGTCCACCTGCTCGTTCATGTTCTGGACCCTGGTGCCCGGGATTCGTGTGTTTCAGCAAGCCCTTGGTAAGTTACCTGGGAGAGTTATAGTTTTATTGCAGCCACATTGCAGCTTCCCCTGTTAAAGGGAAGTGGCAGTTGGCTTATCTAACTTTGGGTACCGTTTCCTTCCCCTTATGTTACCTGGGTAGGAGTGTGTATGCCTTACTGTGCTTCCACCCCTTGTCCTCCTTCTGCAGTGCTATATACTGTGACTGCACACCGTTGCCCTCTTCCCCAGTGGGACTGTCCCTCCTGGGATCCCCAAACTTTTTGTATCTACATACAAGGTATATACTGTGTCCCCTACCTACAAAGCTCCCCATTGTTTTCACCTCCTCCTGATTTTTTGTCACAATCCCATCCCCCCTTCCCCCACACTCCCTCAACATTTGCAATGCACACGCTTTAATAATTTATTCCCATCCTAAATTCACATATAATTTCAATGATTTGATGATTTGATTGATTTTTTGATTTTCAACTAAAAACCTTTAAAATAATATTTTATTATTTTTTTCATACTGCCAATTCACTCACCATAATTCACTCCACTGCCTTCCATTTAAACTCTACCTTCACTGTCACATTTTAGTGTTCCATCCCACTCCATCACTCCACTCACAATCCTTCACTTGTTCACTTTTTGTTTTTTCAAGAACACAGCATACCCATTATATCTACCCTATTTTATCTATTTAGACTCCAGTTTATTTTGTTTGTTAGTCCCCCCTTGACGGTGACACCTTGTACCCTGTGCCTGCCGGGATGTGGATAAGCAGCCTCGCTCTTATATACTTATATACATAAAGACTGTCTAAATGACATGTTGTTCTAAAACTTTGCTACTGTTTATATGTTTGGGTAACTATATTGTTCTTGATCATCTGCTAATTCAATTACAGATACCCTCCTGATAAAGTGGCAATAGTCCGCAAAACTAGTTAAGACGTTATCTGTGATGAATTGTCCCACTGTGATCTTCCCCATTTGGGTATCGTTATCTTGGTGATATACATGGATTGTTACCACGCTTTTAACCTGTAACTGATTGTTATTTTTGTAGCAAATCATTTTTGTGTTATTTTTATATATCTGTTATACATTTGAATTTTCTTGCTCTACTGTACCGAGATAGTCCAATTGCCCTTATTTCTTTGGGGAAGCCTGTTTGGGGACCAAGCTCCTGATCCCTCTTAAAACTGAGAGTGAGAAGGAAACAAAAAATGTATGGACTGTCTGAAATGGAGAAGAAGGAATATTGGGCATAGATGGGCCTGTGACTCCCAGAGATGTGGGATATCCTCTCACTTTCAGGAGATATCTACCCACTTCTTATTATGACAGAAGTTAGGGTAGATCATTCTGATGGGATGATGACACAGACAGCAATACAATCCTGACAGAAGTTATAATGCTTTCCTGCACCCCCAAATTGATTTCTAATTTAAAGTTCCCCTTTATTCCAACATATCTCTTTTCCCCATTGTATTCCTTCCTCCTCCTCGACCTCTTGGCACTGGCCTCTGCCAGCCCTTTAGGGTTTAGAAAAAATGTGAATGCAGGCTTCCTAAACATGTGCTCATTGTGATAGGCTGTCAGATGAGCTGGAGCTCCTCCCATCATTTCCCAATCATAAACAGTGACAAGGATCAATAGGTGCCAAGGAGGCTGGAGAAGCAGGCTGATAAATGACCTGGTGGTGCATCATCAGGAAGGGGAGGGACTACAAAGACCCAGAAAAGACAGCCAGCTCCCAAATCACAAGAGATCAACACTGGAAATGATGGGCGTGTAAGTATGCATATATATTATGGACAACCCATCAAGCATAAAAAATTAAAGCATGGGGATGAAGTTCTTCTTTAAGGTATGTATAGACATATAATGCTTTGCCCAGTCAAGCTACTTACAGTAGAATCTGAAAGCATTCCTATACGAGGGATCTACAAAAAGTTTCTGTACTTTTTTACTTCTATTTATTAGTAATTTCAAAAACAAATTACATCACTTTTCTGCATAGTCACCTTCCTTTGCGATGCATTTTTCCCAGCGCCGTACCAGCTTTTTAATGCCATCAGCAAAAAATGTTTTATAAATTGCACCAAAGAGTAGCTATAGCCACTAAAGCATCACTGCTTTTACTTCATCATCGCATGAAAATCTTCTTTCCCTTAAGCATATTTGAGTGGTCCAAAAAGGTGGAAATCAGATGTTGCTAAATTTGGCTGGGTGGCTCTACAACCTCCCACTCAAACTACTCTATGAGAGAGAATTTTTTTTCCTATACTGAGAACACAGTGGAAATGAATTTGAGCTCCTGGCACACCTTCCGCCCACAAAAAACCTATGACAAAACGCTGTTCCTCTTTGGTGCAATTCATATGTTTCGCAGCCATCTTCATCACAGTGTGATAACTCTGATACCAAACTGCAAGGTCAGCTGGCTTGCCAGATAGACTAGTCACATGATACTCTTAGACATGACCAATTACCAATCCTTACCATTTCCCACAAAAATATAAAAATGCGGAAACTTTTTTAAGACCCCTTGTATTAATGGCCCTCTGCAATGCACTACTAGACCAGTCTTGGAGATGAATCAATACAAATTGGTCTTGGTTTTCTCAACTGATTATTTTCTACCAAGCTAAGCCGTCACAGGTCACTTTACTCCCCCCACCCGCCTTCTCATTTGGCAAAATATGCAAACTTGGATGTGGGTGATCCAGCTGTTTATGTTTATGGAAGGATTGTAAAAATATCTTTCAGAGTGTTCACATGTCCCTTTATTCAATGACACCTCCTTAGGCCCAGTCTGTCCAGACAGTATGGTCACCTGCTGACTTGCCACCATCCTCAGACAACTTAAATATTCCATAAGACACAGATGTTAAATCCAATGCAATTTTACTTCTCACAAGTGCATTACAGAGGATGTTTTTCCAGTTTTTAGAGGTGTAAGACAAAAATGATTTTCTTGAGGGAAAATGGAAGAAACAGGAAGGGTCTAGCTAGGACTAAACTAACCTGCACTAAACAGGAGGGGATGTCAAAAGGGAGATACCCTATTACATAATTTAAACATATCATAATGACCCAAAACTGCCCCAAGGTCATAGTATACATCAGCATCAGCATAAATCAAATATAAGTGAAACAGAACGAGCAGTCAATCTGGTATCTAAAGATAAAACAGAAGCAATAAGCTCCAGCCAACAAAAAACCTATTGACACCAGTGATAAAACTTTACACTGTAACAAAGAGCAAAACTGAAGTTACTAGGAAATCAATAGAGTTGGAAATCAACCTATAGATACTAAGGCAGCAACATGCAAAATACATGTTGCACATTTAGGCAATTACTACATAGAATATCCTGTGCCCCTCCACGGAGACTGCAATTCTGCAAATATTCATTTATCAGATTAAATTTAACAACGGTCCTAAGTTGTTCCACGTGGGAAGGAAACATGAAAATGCTGGCACATTAGCTATATCAGATACTCTGGGTAGAAGTGGCTGCAGAAGCAGGTAAAGTGGCATTCCCCATTTAATAAGTGCCATTTCACAGTTTTTGAAGCATTAATCCAAAATGTTTCTTTCTATAGCAGCTTTTTCATTTTGTTTTAGTGAGCCTGTTATTAATCTGTTCTTGCAAAAGCCTTTTTAAATCTGATACTTAGTGCTTGAAATTACTAAAATGCTTAGCTGCTGATCTGAGCAGCCTGAGCAAACACAAGAATTTTATCTAATTTTCTTCTTATAGGCCGACTCTGTAAAGTGACCATGAGTGTATGCAAGAATCTGAACATTGTCTCAAAGTAGAGCAAAAGGTCTACATTTTTTAAAATTTTGCATGGTGTAAGGGAAAGTTAAAAACTCTGCATGTACATAAATGATAAACTCACTGCTGCTGAACCCTCAGTATCCTCAGCCTGTTGTGCAAATAGACAGTGCTCGCAGTCGACTTCTGGTTGCCATCCTGAGGGTCATGATTTGTCATTATTAAGAAGTTACATCTTTAGTCCCATCGCTAGCGTGTTTCCACCGCATGTGGGCCTTAACCACTTGCTTACTGGGCAGTTAAACACCCTTCCTGCCCAGACCGATTTTCAGCTTTCGGTGCTCTCACACTTTGAATGACAATTACTCAGTCATGCAACACTGTACCCAAATGAATTTTTTGTCCTTTTTTTCCCACAAATAGAGCTTTCTTTTGGTGGTATTTTATCACCTCTGGGGTTTTTATTTTTTGCGCTATAAATGAAAAAAGACCGAAAATTTTGAAAAAAAACGTATATTTCTTTGTTTCGGTGACAGAATTATGCAAATTATTAATTTTTCTTCATAAATTTTGGCCACGATTTATACTGCTACATATCTTTGGTAAAAATAACCCAAATTAATGGATATTATTTGGTCTTTGTGACAGTTAGAGAGTCTACAAGCTGTGCTGCGAATCGCACAAAATTGATCACATCTGATGTACTGGTGGCCTATCTCGCTTCTTGTCCCCCGAACAAGTCAGGAAAGTACAAATACCCCCCAAATGACCCCTTTTTGGAAAGTAGACATTCCAAGGTATTTAGTAAGAGGCATAGTGAGCTTTTTGATGTTGTCTTTTTTCCCACAATTCTTTGCAAAATTAAGATTTTTCATTTTTTTTATTTTTTTCCACAAAATTGTCATTGTAATAGGTTATTTCTCTCACATGGCATGTGTATATCACAAATGACACCCCCAAAAAAATTCTGCTACTTAAATTCCTCTGATCTTCCCTATGGCTTTCCCCGTGTTGTCATGGGGGCGGGTCACCGTTTATGTAAGTTGTGCAGTTTGTTGTGTATGGGGCTTTAAAGCCCATGGTGACCGATGTCCACAGCCAAAAGCTTCTACAATAATCACATGAACATCACAACTGGGCTATGGAGCAATGAAAGAAGGTGGCCTGGTCTGATGAATCCCATTTTCTTTTACATCACGTGGATGACCGGGTGCATGTGCATCACTTACCTGGTGATGGGATGGCACCAGGATACAATATAAGAAGGCAAGTTGGCAGAGGCAGTGTGATGGCAATGTTTTGCTGGGAAACCTTAGGTCCTGTCATTCATGTGGATGTTACGTTGGTGCCCATGACTCAATGGGTCAGGGCTCTACTGTCAGCTGCTTGAACTCATGCTGATAATACACACTGTTGTCCAGTTTCTAACTAGCGATTGTAGTTAAATACAGAGCCAATAAGCAGATTACACAAGTCTGCATAATTAAAATTCTGAAATGATGCAACACATATGGACAGCATTATTTTTCAAGAAAATGTTAGGGCCTGTTCACACATGTCTGCACGCTAACAGGCAGGAGTACATTCTGTGCCTTACATTGTTGCTTTACTAACAAATGATAGACAGCATCATTTTTCAAAAAAACATTAGGGCCCATTCGCACATGCCTGCTAAAGGGTGGTGCCCATTCTGTGCCTTATGTTGTTGCTTTATAACAGTGTAAGGCACTGTTTACCATTTTAACTTTTTTTCGGTTTCAAACTTTTATGAAATGTCAATGTTAAATTTCATTCATGTCTACCTACCACAGAGGAATTGCGGTGAGATGACCGGTACTGACATCAGCTAAGCTCTAGTGTGTATTGGAAAATGCAGTATGTCTGCATTTTTCCACACTGTACCTCACCAGCTTTATGGTGTGTAGGGATGAGACAAACTGCTAGGCTAGCAGACTATTTCATGCATTAAAAGAGTACTCGCTCAAGAAAGAAAACGATAATTCTTCCAAAATTCTGGATCAGCCACATGTGAAGTATGCATTTCAGTTTTGGTTGCTCAGGAAGGATATTGTGAACTGGAGAGAATTCAGCCTAGGGCAACAACATTTGTAAGGGGTAGGAATGAGCTGAACTGCCCTGGGTTTAGTTTGAGAAGCGTTCGGTGAACTTCAAAACAAGTTCAGATGCCAAACTTCAACCCCATTGAACCCCCTTGGTGAATCTGTCAAAACAAAAATGCCCATTTTCTGGACTAATGGGCAAAAGGTTGTGAAAAAAAAGGGGGGGGGCACTGCCCTGAAGAACATGCAAACGTGCATTCCATGGACCCTAGACTAAATGAGCTGTCATCATTTTATTTTTCTTGGAGTTGGGCTTTATAACAAAAAAATATACCGGGCTTCTTTATGTTAGAATGTTGGGCACAGTCAGGAGAAGCTTTTGAAACCAGCCAACTAACACGTTTTACAAAGAGTTCAGCAAAGATAGAAGTGAAGCAATTTTATGTTCCTGTTTATGGGATTAAATATTCAGATTCTTGCAGATGCCAGTTATGACAGGTTCTCTTTAAGTTTCCATTACTTTTCCTTCATTATACATACCAATGTTTGTTAATTTAAATCAGACATAAGGGGCGAGATGTAATTCAAGTTTGCATGCTCTCCCTGTGCCTGCAGGGTTTTCCTCTGGGTATTCCGGTTTCCTCCCACACTCCAAAGACATACTAGTAGGTAGGTTCCTGTCTAAATTGTCTCTAGTATATTTATGTATAAATGTGAGTTAGGGACATTAGATTGTAAGCTCCTTGGGGGCAGGGACTGATGTGAATGTGTAATATATGTGTAAAGCGCTGTGTAAATTGGCAGCGCTATATATGTACCTGTAATAAATAAAAAATAATTAAAAAAAAGCTAAAAGCAGCTTACAATACCTTAGTGACCTTGGCGCCCTTGAACTAGAGGGCACTAACCATGCATATTGGACTTCCAGCTCTTAACTAGAATTGTAGGCGATCCTTTGCAACCATCTGAGACATTTACTATGGTGGTAAAGTAGTATAATAAAGCTCTGATTTCAGAGCTGGAATTTTGCACAATGGGTGATCCCAGTTTAGGGGCTTCCAGGTCATGATGATTTTAAAAATAGGTTTCGTCATTGATGTGCCTGCTGTTAACTTTTTATATATATAAAGTTTATGACACATCAGACATAATAAGTGTCACCATTTAATAACACAAAAAAAACCTTCCAAAGCTACAGGAAGTGCTGGCCTTTCTTGCCCCAATACTCTATTATAGAACATTACACCAGTGATAGTACTAGACTGGTGTCGTACTGTTCCACACAAAAGTTGGATTCTCCTTGAAAAGGAGGCCATCCCAATTCCAGTCTCTGCTCTCCTATTGATTCCCTCTGTCCTGCTCTTTTATGATGTTTCATCCTTTAGTTGGAAACACCCTGAATGTTTTGCAGGATGTACATACCCCACTCCTAACCGACCCCATGGAGTCATGAGTGCTCCCTGTCACGGGTCCTCCTGATTTTCCCCCTGGCCCCTATGATAACTTCTTTGAGTCATTTAAAAAAACAGCATCATAGACTGAAACATTTAATTGCTCGACCTTTGAAATGCTTTGCAGGAACCCAGACCCACTACAACATCCCCTTTCCCTTCATACTCGTTGCTGGTTGTGGCCTCACTAGATTTTCACTCCTCCTCATATTCAAAAGTGGTAAACCAAATTGGGATACTCTTTCTAATAGCTGCAAAAAGACAAAATCATTTACTTTGATGACAAGGCTTCTATAGCATGTACAATTTAGGAATCACACTTACCTACACAAGCTTTTTCCTGTGTTTTCCCTGCTTTGCTTGAGGTGCAATGAAATATGGGTCATGCTCTTTCATATCTTCTAGGCACTCCCTCTCTCTGAAACCCTTTTGGATTAAGGTAAAGGCAATTAATAGGGACCTCACAGAAATAGACCCGGTTGGTGACCCAGCAGACATTGTAAAAATGCTCCTCACTTAGTTAATTCGGCTTAAGACTGAACTGTACTGGAAACAGGTAACTCCCCCCACAGACAGTCCAAAATTTCAGAAACTCTTAGGATGGAAGATTTAAATTCCTCCCTATACCATCATGGAGAGGTTATTAAGAAAACCTGGTTTAATTGACCAATATATTTTTTTTAAATTGATACTGTCACCTGGCCTGAAGCCTCCACAACCAACCCATGCCATGATTGGACCCTTGATACCCCACAAGGGCATCTATATATATGGCCTGCCTCTCCATAGGCTATCCTCTCTTCAGTCTATCATGAATGCTGCTACCAGACTTATACACAATACCAACCGCTCAGTGTCTGCCAACCCTCTCCTCCAATCCCTACACTGGCTCCCAAACACCCAGCGAATTAAATTCAAAATACTAACTACAACATACAAATGCCCTGAGCTACATCACCAATCTTGTCTCCAAATATCACCCAAATCGTCCTCTCCGCTCTTCTCAAGACCTCCTACTCTCAAGCTCTCTTGTCTCCTCCTCCCATGTTCATCTCCAGGATTTCTCCAGAGCCTCTCCCATCCACTGGAACTTGCTACCTCCACCTGTCTGGCTATCCCATACTCTTGCTACCTTCAGGTGATCTCTGAAAACCCTTCTCTTCAGGAAAGCCTATCACATCTCCAACTAATCTTTTACCACTTCCATCAGCTCATTCCCCACAGTTACAACCTTTTGTACCACCTGCCCACCCTATTAGAGTGTAAGCTCTTCTGAGCAGGGCCCCCTTAATCCTCTTGTATTTTATTGTATTATAACTGTATTGTCTCCCTTTTTATATTGTAAAACACTGCGTAAACTGTTGGCGCTATATAAATCCTGAATAATAATATTAATAATAAACTATACCCCCCATGGCAAATACACCGTTAATATCTTCCTACTGTCTCACCCTTAACGTTGCCTTAAGCAACAACAATAACTAGGGGCTATATGAAAATCCAGTACACTCTAGGGTCAATGGAAAGTGTTTCACTGGAAACATTTTAAAAATAAATAAATACAAAATAATTTAATAGAAATAAATGTATTAATACTTTCAAAAAAGCTTTCATTTATAGGTCTTTTTTCTTTGTTTCACTTTTGCATGGTCGGTGACTGGGCTAAGCAGGATTCACCCGCTGCAGCTTAGTCCAGTCCCCAACCTGGGCTGTTCTGATGTAGGAGGATTACTCAATAAGCCTAAAGTAGATTTGGCTCACTAAGTATAAAAAAACATAGCATGCAAACTGTGGTGTGCAGAGGTTCTATAAGCACATAGACTGCTGCCAATAATACCAAGAAAGTATCATTGACTGACATGATTAACAGGTAATTTACCTATCAAGAACATTTCCATAAACAAGGGGCACAGAGATATTATAAAAAATGATTAGCTTTCACTTTTTTTTGGGGGGGGGGGGGGGGGGGTTACTGACAATTTAACATCCATTGATAAGATTTTTTTTAATTAAAGCTGATACGTTTAAAAATGTAAAATAAATACATAAATAAATACAATTTAAAAAGCTACAGTGTAAAATATGGGGAGTTGGAGCAGTTTTAAGCTTAGCTAGGTCTATCCTGGAATTTCACTTTAATTTCCCTGTTTGTGTGATCTATGTATCCAAGTCTACAAGAGCTCTTCAGCACACTGTATATATTACATATATTGTGAGATTCAGGTATGAAAACCTTTAACAGTACCCTTTTGAAAGCTGCAAAAAAAATTCCCCCTTTAGTACTGCCATTGAACCTGCCACAATGAAGACAGGGACATGTTTCATTCTTATTATAACATAGGAAGGCTTTTCTTTTGTGTTTTGTCTGCTATTTTAACAGCATCTGCAGTAGACATTCTTTTTAGAAGAAATCAATGGAGGCTTTTTGAAGAGACTGTCTCAATCTAGGAACATTTTATAAAATGTTCTACTATTTATTCACGGTCTATCTAATGCTTTTGGACCTGAGTTTATCACAAGGTCCTTTCTGACAATCCTGCAGGCTTTGTCTATCTACCATAGTCCCTCATTCCGTAGTTACTACAGGTGGAATTTTCAACAAAGAAGGTGTCATAGTTGGAAATCTTATGTGCCCTAAGTTATATACTTGTAGTTAGCTTTGTCTGGCTTAGGAAAAGAAGGAAAATAAGCCTGTAAATCTATTTGTACATCTGTTGCTTTCTATATGGCACATTTGCATGATCCCCATTGTGTGTTTGCTATTTCGCTGTGGAAGTAAGGTTTTCTGGGGGCTGCCTAACAAGTCTTAAACTGGTACTAACCCAAGAAGTACACAGGGTCAGGTATTGTCTTTCATTTGTACTCATTAGTGTCCTTTTTTTTTATTGTTCTCACAGTTCTGTTTCCAAAACATCTTGTAATGACCTTGCCAAAGACAATGATGTAATTTCAGTACAATTCTAGGGGTGAGTCTGGGTATATGTATACAAATGATTACAGCTGATTGTTGTGAATTCATGAAGAAATACATTTAATATTCACTGGCAGAGATGAGAGATTTCAGTAGGCCTCAAAAAGTGGATGAACTATAATTTTGATATTATTGAACTGTTACCCTTTTGGAGACATTTTACATGATCTCACACTTTTTGTTTTTCCAAATGTTCAGGAGATTAGTTATCTGTAACTTTTACAAACCCTGTGTTGAAACAAGAGACTGGAACAATGATAACTCTTGTCACCACTCACCAAACAAAAAGATGTGTACTTATTTTGTTGGTTAGATTGAGAAGACCAAACTTGCATAGGGAATGATCACATGGAAATAACCCTTAACTAGAAAACCCCACTGTGCTCAAGTCAAGACTGTTTGGACAATATACAACCATGAAGGCAAAATTCAATAGCTAACACCTTGTCCAACAAAACCTATTGTGTAAATTTTAGGAACTTGAGGACACAGCTAAGCTATCTAAACCTTTATTGGACTGCTCAAAGTCCATCTCAAAACATGGTGTTAGAGGGATATGCAAGTCAGAAATATTTCAAAGTACCTATGATCTTTTATAAGTCATTCAAATTATATGTGATATTTGTAGGTCACAAAAGAGATATTATAATTTTAGTATCTAATGATCTAAAGAACTTTGTCATAAAGAAAATATATATGAAAGTGTGATCATAAGTAGAAGTGTTTTAGCAACTAATTAGTATTATGAAAAACATATAATCGTGGTTATAACTGTATAAGAATTTAACCTATGTTTAGATAAACAAATATTGATTGAATACCCGAATTATACATGTATCCATATAGATAATCATTTTAGGTGATTTTGATTGATATATATAACCTGTGTCCTTTCTAAATAGACTAGATTTAATAGATATACATTGATATACATATATATAACCATTTTATACAATGGGGATTATTGTATGAAACATATAATCGTGGTTATAACTGTATAAGAATTTAACCTATGTTTAGATAAACAAATATTGATTGAATACCCGAATTATACATGTATCCATATAGATAATCATTTTAGGTGATTTTGATTGATATATATAACCTGTGTCCTTTCTAAATAGACTAGATTTAATAGATATACATTGATATACATATATATAACCATTTTATACAATGGGGATTATTCAAAATTATGTTAAGCGTATTGTCTATTATATCGTTTACTATGATTCCCGAACACTAGAGATATATTGGTTTAAACATATATAAAAACAAATGCATATTATAAAAAAAATAAAAAAAAAATATTAATTTAAAGAGATAAAACACCAAACACATGTGAGACACCTGGTGGTTGAAGGTGCTATTACCTTAAAATCATTAGACTCCTGGGATTACATGTTGCCTGCCAATGAGGAGGGAACACATACCTTTTGGGCAGAACTTAGTATAATTTTATGATCTTTTTGTTTAAGAGGATGTTTAAGAAACAAGAAAGATGCCATATGAGGGAGCTCAGGGACACACCCTGGGGGGGACACGGGGAGACTCCCAGACAAACTGACACTCATGCACCATGCATGAATACATATTTTTACATTCACGAAGATCCCTGCTCCTTGGAACTCGGAGGTCACACAAAGTAGTTCCTCTGTAAGAGAATCTATGTTGAAAGCCACGGCAGCCATCTTAAAAATCCTGGTAACCAACAATCCAGACTAGTAGCCATTTGGAATGGGTAAATATGCCTTGTTAATAATATCTTTTATGTTCTCTTAAATATTGATGTATTGAATATTCTATTATTGAAAATCGTTCTCCCGAATCAATAACAGCCTTTTAGATTTTTCTCTAAATTCAATTTTTCATTATATATTTCTTTTTACATAGATGCCACTTTTATTAATAAACAAACGTCTAATTTATTTCACATTGTTAACCACTTACTTACCTGCAGTATAGTAGCGGTTGGACGTGTGAAATACAGACGCTCTGTTTAATTGTCAATCATCTTACAAGAAGTGATAATGGTAATATAAGTCCAAAGTACTATACTCCCATTTTGTGGGTGTTTCCATTAATTGTCAAGGTGTTCATGTGATGCAATCGATATTTTAATTTCATGTAAATATTTGTTTTTTGTCAACCAATAAATGTAACTATTTTGTATGATCACTTGTCTCCGTGATCAAGTTTCACATGTATAGACTGTATTATATAGATTGATTTTGTATCTTAAAAATATCTTCGTTAAAAATACTTACTTAATAAATACTGTGCAGGAAACTGTCCTTAAACAGCACAACATGGTGGAAAATTGTCAGGTTATTAAAGCATTTGTATTTTCTCTTAAAATAACAAACATGTTATACTTACCTGCTCTGCACAATGGTGCCGCAAAGACCGGCCTCAAGTCTCCTCTTCTTGGGTCCCCCACTGGTGATGTGATGTGATTTTAATGTTTCAATAAAGATACCAAGAAGTACAGCAATATTCCGGCTTTTTGCATGCTACTAAGTACAGTATACTGGGGGTGAGGGGGCAATACACACTGAAATATTTTTTTACCTTAATTCAGGTAATTTAGGCTTTACAACCACTTTGAAGCAAAGCTCCAGCTTAAAGAAGAATTCCAGGTATGTATTTTTCTATACATAGTTACATTAGTCCAGCTTGGACCAATGTAACAATGCATATACCATACTTGAAAGCTGGAGATCACTGAAGTAGACACCGCTGCTCCAGTGATCTTCCTTGAATCAAGGTCCCACGCTGAACTGCTGCCTTCTTTGTTGCAGTCTGAACACAGTGGGTTGGCAGTTTGGTAGGGATGCAATTCAGAGAATGTTTTGCACTTTCTGAATGATTGCAAAACATTCTCTGATTGGATAAGGTAGAAGGGCAGGGTAGTGATGGTGTCCACTTCAGTGATTATAGTTTTTCAGGTGACAGGTATAGTATATACATAGTTGTATTGGTCCAAGTTTTTAAATGTAATAAATACATCCCTCCCCCACGCACACAATTTTTAAAATCAAAAAATAAAGTTTATCGAAATATTGTCAACACTTTTCAGAGCATTTGTGCCACAATTAAGACATACATTGAAGCCTTAGAACTAGTACAAAAAAAATAGCATGTACATAAGACAGGGGCAAGCAAACCCAATCCTGGGTTAACGGTACCAGAGTTCTTTCTGCAGCAATATACCCACACAACAATACATGGAACTATAGTTATGAGTACTCACTGGGCAAGTTCTAACTCATGTAGCATAGAAGAAATGTCCACTGCGATCATCTATTCATGACAGTCCATCAATGCCAAACCAAGCACAGCCAACCAGCCATCCCAACCCTGGTGTTGATATACAACTTTTTCATACCTAAGAGTAGTGTCCATATGAGTAACCCACTCCTGAGGAGAAGGAGGGGAAGCATTTTTCCAGTGTAGCAAAGGAACCATCTGTGCCTGAAGCAATGCTCTAGATCAGGGGTCTCAAACTGGTAGCCCTCCAGCTGTTGGGAAACTACAAGTCCCATGAGGCATTGCAAGGCTGACAGTTACAAGCATGACTCCCACGGGCAGAGGCATGATGGGACTTGTAGCTGTGCAACAGCTGGAGGGCCACAAGTACTGCCACTTTAATTAATATACCAGGCAGTATGTCATCTAGTATACCCAGCATGCATTGTATAGGATAAGAAGCAAGGGTTCTTTGAAATGACTGGCTGAGAGTATGTACGACAGTTTTCCAATATCTGTATAGCTTGAGGTATACCACAACTTGAGGATCAAGTCTCCAGCAGTCATCTGGTCAGTCATGTGATGTCCTCTTATCCCAGTGGAATTTTGTAACAACATCAGCTCCTGATGAGTGGGGAGATACCCACGAAACACGTCAAGCTACCCCTACCCTCCCTGTGTGAGGTATATCTAAATGTTGTTGATCTTTTCCATATTACTGGCTCAGTGCACTTACAATTTCTATTTTACTTTGTATATTGCCAGTATTCATCGACACTGTATAGGTACCCCACATGGATTTTTAACCATTAGGGCCCCTTTTTGCACGCTCACTAGCCGGCTGATGCTGTCCTGTGTGTGGCTGTTGAGTGTTTGGGCGTTGCTGGGCTCTTTCTCCTCCCTGTGGGAACTGCGATGCGCCAGCGCTTCCTCCCTGCCTCCCCTATCACTTTCTGATCGGGATGCTCCGGTGGATTTTGCTTTGCGCATCGGCGCCACGCAGCCCACGCCGTGCGTGTGACGTCAGCTTCTGATGTCATCGCGCCGGCGCTCGGTATTTCCTTCTCCGTGTAGCCTTTGGGAGGGCATGGCACACCTGTCGTCTGGCTGTCAATCCAGGCCAGGCGTGGCCCCTCCCTGTGTGTTCTCACGTGCGTGGCGTTGGCGGCATATTTAAACCCCACTCGGAGCCAGCTGTATGTTGCCGCTGGTCTCTGTATGGGGTTTATACACACCAACCTCTTGGTTTGTTGGTGCTATCTTTGGAGCGACTTTCGGGTAAAAACTCTGTCCCTTTCTTTATTTAACTATCACATTTGAGTTCATGGGCAATTTTACTATGCTCCCCTGTTTATTATATGATACACACATCACATCCTCATTTATTTTCACTCACCTCAATTTATGCACCTATACTTCCATGCATACACGCATGTTATTCCCCCAAATTAGTGCATTACATAAAATGACATCTCTTTTCACACAAATAGAACACAGCACCATTTGGTCAATTTGTTCATCCCCCTTTTGGGTTTCATTGGGGTTCACTATTCACTTCTATAACAATTTGTCAGTATTACATTACATTATTGAATATACTTACATCCCACACCTTGTCCCTAGATTTAATGGGTTCAATTATTATTACACTTTTTATTTTTAGACACACTTCTTTGCTGGTGCTTTCCTTGTTTTGCCCGAGGTCGCATCCATCTTCCAGCCGCCTCAGTTCCGGGGGAGGTAGTATGTGCCTAGCCCACCCAGCATCCACCGGCATACACAGCGCTCACCGCCGGAACTGGTGAGTCTGCTCTGGCCAAAACCATCTACATGTATCAAATCTTCACCATCAGGCTTGGTACATTATTTTTATTTTCGATTTTTTACTTCACAGGAATTTTGTAACAACATCAGCTCCTGATGAGTGGGGAGATACCCACGAAACGCGTCGAGCTTTATTGATTATATGTCCCAGTTATATGTTATATGGAATCATGTTTATTGTGCCATGAGTTGATGAACTTAAATATATATCAATTATTCTTATTGGATGTGAATCTACCATGTGGGTATACCTATCGATGCCGGGCTTGCTGTCATAGGCATTACTATGCCACTTCATTTATTTTATGTACATCATCATTGTCGAGTACTGTTATGTGGATACCATATATTGTGTTTTAATGTATTGATATTTATATATATTATGAATTTGCTCTATTATTATAATTTATGGCTTTCCATTGAACAATTAATAAATATTCAATCATGATTAAAACTCACCTCCACTATCCAAGCGCTTCATTTAAAGTCCCAAACCTCCCTTTCTATACATATATATATATACAGCAAATGAATACAGAAATAGTCCATAATTCTGATAAAATGGAAAACAAGAGTATGGCTCATTGTCACTATACAGGTCCCACATTGGGGTATGGAATTTCCCATCTGCTTCAGGGGTCCCAAAAAGGTGTTTTTCGCATTTCAGCAATCATGGCTTAGTGCTAGTTCACACCAGATGCAGTTCCATGGGCTTTTTTTCTCTGCACTAAAAATGCATGCAGTGTTTTCCATGTATTCCAATGGCTCTAGTTCACACCTGTGCAGTCAGTTTCTGGTGCAGAAACTGACTGCATTGGTGATAACTAGAGCCTTTGGAATACATGGAAAACACTGTGCATGCATTTTTAGTGCAGAAAAAAAGCACACGGAACTGTACCTGGTGTGAACTGGCCATCTCTCCCAAAGTAGCCTACACTGCTCACTCAGGTGTGTCTGGCTCTCTCTCTCACAGATAGGCATCGACTGTTTATTCTTCCTTTTCTGGACTCTGATGTACCTGGGTTAACCCTTTTAGAACCAAAGTCCCCGTAATCAGGGTTTGTAATTCCAAATCTCCTTAAGGCTCGATTCACATCTATGCATGTTGCTTTTGAGCATTTCTGCAGTGCTTTTTGTGGTGCTTGCCACGTTTTTGGACCCACGTTTTTACCACCATTTTTTGCTTTTTGCGTTTTTTTTTCACTGTATATAGCTGGTTGCTAAGGAGAGGGCTGAGAAGCCGGCCGCCACGTCCTTAGCAAACAATAAGTCATCAACTGTCAGCTGACTTCCCTCTGTATGTAAAAAAAAAAAATGCTGGCTAAAAGAAAAAAAAACGAGAAAAAAATGGTGTGGGTTCCCCCCTCTAGGTCCATACCAGGCCTTTGGGTCTAATATGTATTCGGAGGGGACCCCATGCCAAAATTGTTTTAAAAAATGGCGTGGGCGTCCCCCCAAAATCCATACCAGACCCTTATCGGAGCATGCAGCCCAGCAGGTCAGGAAAGGGAGGGGACGAGCGAGCGCTCCCCCCCCGAACCATACCAGGCCGCATGCCCTCAACATGGGGGCCCATCAACATGGGGGCAAGGTGCTTTGGGGTGGGGGGCAAGCCCCCCTGCCCCAAATCACCCATCTACCCATGTTGCTTTGGGGAGGGGGGCGCAGAGCCCCCCTGCCCCAAAGCACCCATCCCCACCATGTTGAGGGCATGCGGCCTGGTATAGTTCAGGGGGGGCGCTCGCTTGTCCCCTCCCTTTCTTGACCTGCTGGGCTGCATGCTCGGATAAGGGTCTGGAATGGATTTTGGGGGTACCCCCACGCAATTTTTTAAAAAAATGTTGGTGTGGGGGTCCCTTCCAAATCCATACTAGACCCAAGGGCCTGGTATGGACCTGGGGGGGGCCCCACGCCATTTTTTTCTCAATTTTTTTTAGCCGCAATTTTTTTTACATTCAGCGGGAAGTCAGCTGACAGCTGATGAATCATCAGTTGCTAAGGACGCGGCTGCCAGCTTCCCGACCCTCGCCTTAGCAATCAGCAAAATACAGTGTAAAAAAAGAAATAAAAAAATGCAAATCGCTGCAAAATTGCGGGAAAAACCTTCCATAGGAACCCATGTTAAAAAATGTCCCTGCATTTCTGCAAAATACAAAATGCATCAAAAAAACGCATTAGTGGGAATCAAGCCTAAAGCTCTGAAATTCCTTTTCTCTAACAAGGACAGAGATAACCTGTGATTGGCTACCACAGTGATCAGTCACTGTGAAGTCTAACCCTGTGTTTCTCTCTCTTTGAATGGAAAACAAAGATACATTGAAGAGAAAAAAAGGGTGTGTAAAAAATAAATAAATACATTAATTAATAAATATTAAAAAAGAAAAGAAAAAAATACCTAGATCAAGGTTTGATTTAGGTCAGTGCAAGGGTTAATGTTCGGGTCAAGTAAGGGTCTAAGGTCTGGGGCAGTAGTTTTTGGCCAGGATCTTTTTTTTTTAAAGATTTTTAATTATTATCAGTGTCAGTGTCAGTGAAAGCTAATCATTCTGCAAACCTAGGATAATAACTATGAGGGCTAAATACACTTTCTGAGATAAGTGCACAGGAATTGTGCACAAGACACAGGACAGCTCTTAATTTCTGAAAGGATCGTCGGATATTTTTTGCACTTATCAAACAGATATAACAATATGCATTCAACAGTGTATTTAACAGACCAAAAGGTAGCATATCAGATAAGTTGGATGTACATGCACTTTACATATGATTCAGATTGTTGCAACTTCTATTTTAACCTCTAAAGCCCCATACACACATCAGATTTTCTGTTGATTGTTTCCTTCAGATTTACCAAAACCATATAATATGAGGTCATACCTTAGGAGTTTCAATTTGTATGCAATCAGGCAGGCCCTTGCACTACATGGTTTTGGTAAATCTGAAGACAAAAATCAGCAGAAAATCCGATAGTGTGTATGGGGCTTATCTTTCCATATAATCCATATATGCAGTGCCAGGAATAGTGGACTTTAACACCCATATTCGTCCTCAGCGGTCAGAGGTTGTATGTTGAGAGCATGCACCCAGCACACTGGCCGAGCTGTCATGGGCGGCTCATGATCATGGCTTCTGATTGGGAGCCAACCGGACATGCTTCTGATCATATGACTACTGTGAGAGCCAATCAAAGCAATCACAATAGAGAATTGTCTCCCAGGCATTAAAACTCAATAAAAGGGTCACTGGAAGGAGGTATGAAGGAGTTAGCCCAAAAAATTCTCTGGGAAACAAAACCTAGCTCTTGCTGTATTTCACCGCCAATCTTTTCCTCCATGATTTTGAAGCCTTCTATAAATGAAAGGGACAATCATGTTTACATCACAGCACTCCTAATATCACCCTAGGCACTATGAAGAGCTTTACTTCAATAACTTTATTTATAGCGGAAATTCAAGAGCTGCATCCCAGCTGTGTCTAGCTTTGTTATGGATGTATCAAAAAGGGTAATTAGTATCCCCATAAATAAAAGAAGCAAAGTAATTTTCTTCTCATTGTGCACAAATTATATATTTGCTGAAATATCAGAATTTTCTATTTTAAGGTAAAATTGCATGTTCTGGGAAAACCCCCCACAGGGAACTTAAGAACAAGGAGCTGTTTTGTTACACTGCATATTGCACAACTAAATGTAGCTCTATTTGTGTCAGTGGGGTGGCATCTAGCCTTGCTTTATCATACCAAATAGCTAGCTGCATATGTCACAATAAATGCATGCTGTACCTTTGTATTTGTTCAGTTAGTTTATCGTTAGGGAGTTATATTAAAACAAAATGAGCATTCATTTGTACTCATTTGTCTTCTTTTGTCATTTGTCATGGTGGTTTACTTTCTTCACTTTTTTCATTTATGTATAGCAAGCATACATGGTGTTGAATTATATTAAAAGCACAATGCAAAGACAAATACCCCACCGTAATACTGGGAATCTTGGAATTAATGTATGCAGCTCACTCTAAAAAGAGAATGAGAAAACACTAAGTTGGGTCCCGGATAACAGGCTTCACAATAAATTCTCAAGAGATCTTAAAAAACACTTCTCAAGGTTGGGTGCACCAAGCCCAACATCAGTGCTGCTGGATACTGGTCCACGAGGTGTGGATTTAGGAGGTGAATCATGGTAACAATAGGTAAAGTCCAAAATTTATTCTGCACCTTGTGGACACCCAACCTTAGGATGTGGCTTTGAAACCTCTTATGGTGGACTTCTACTATTTAAAGTGGAAAATCACCTAAAGGTGAAAGTTCTGCTAATCTGTGTTTATCAAAATGTCTCTTGTACATTCTAAAAGTGATGAATGCACCAAATGTATGTACATCATGTATGGTGCACCACATTTAGAATGCATTCGAGACACTTCTGATAAATCTGTCTAACCCATTTTTTTCTTTCTTTACGTCAAAAAAGTTTTGCATGAAAGTCATGGCCACGGCACATGTGGTTTGGTGTGCTGTCAGTTTAGAGCACAGTGCGCATGCACCGGTGACATCACTGGCTGCTTTAAGCGTGAATATCTCCTAAACACCTCAAGTTGAGGAGACATTCACTGTACCTACAGGTTAAACCTTGTACACACAATGAGGTTATCAGACGAATGATCATCCTTTTTTTTGGCATGCTAGTCCCATATCCAAAATGAAGAGGTTACCAAAATTCTTGTACGACAGAATAAAAATTTGGAAGTGATGTAATGTATTGTATTTGTATTGTATTTTCAGATGAAAACTATACCGATTAAGTGAAAATTGCATGATCTGGTATCGTACAAGAAACATTTTCATGCTTTTCCCAGTGGATATTTTCACACAACCTGTTGTGAATGGCTCTCAAAAGCTGTGTAATAATGATCAGATTATCGTATAATTGCTTAAGCGGTAATTTTTGTATGATTTCCTGATCGTGTTTATGGGCCTTAAGCCTTAATATGGGCTTTCCTGTAGGTATAAGTTAAAAAACAGCACTTACTACTACTTTAAATTATCTGTAGCAGCTGACTTTTTATTTAACCACTTGCCACCCGCCATATAGCAATATGACGTTGGCAATGTGGTTGCCGTATCCTGACTGGATGTCATAAGACGTTGCCAGAATATCAAGCCTCTGCGCACCCCACGGGGGCGTGCATCATGGCAATTGTTGTTGCAGTCTGTCAGTTTGACATACCGCAACTCCCATCTAGGTAAAGAATCTCTGATGGAGACTCTTTACCAGGTGATCAGCAGTGTCCAATCATGGCTGATCACAGTGTAAACAGAAAGAGCCGGTGATCGGCTTTTCCTCACTCGCATCTGTCAGACATGAGTAGAGAAGTGTCGATCAGCTGCTCCTCTGATAGAGGGGGTCTGTGCTGATTGATTATCAGCACAGCCCCCCCAAGGATGCCCACACTGGACCACCAGGGATGCCCAACATGAGTCACCACCAGGTATGCCACCCATGGCCACCAAAGATGCCAATCAGTGCCCACAAGGGATGCCAATCAGTGCCCATAATGGATGCCAATCAGTGCCAAACAATAATGCCTGCCAATCAGTGATACCCACCAGTACCATCCATAAGTGTACATCAGTGTCACCTATCAGTGCTCATCCATGCCCATCTGCTCCACCTATCAGTGCCCATCTGTGCCGCCTATCAGTGCCCACCCATGCCACCTTTCGGTGCCCATCAGTGCCTCATTTCAGTGCCCATCAGTGCTGCCTTTCAGTGCCGCATATCAGTGCCATCTATCAGTGCTGCCTATCAGTACCCCATTAGTGCTGCATATTAGTACCCATCATCAGTGCCACCTCATCTGTGCCCATCAGTGCCGCCTTATCAGTGTCCGTCAGTACAGCCCCATCAGTGCCCATTATTGAAGTAGAAAACATACTTATTTACAACGTTTTGTAACAGAAACAAAAATATGTTTTTTTTTTATATTTTCTGTAATTTTTTATTTGTTTAGCAGAAAATAAAAATCCCAGAGGTGATCAAATAACACCAAAAGAAAGCTCTATTTGTGGGAACAAAATTATAAAAAATTTGTTTGGGTACAGTGTAGCATGACCGCGCAATTATCATTCAAAGTGCGCCAGCGCTGAAAATTGGTCTGGGCAGGAAGGTGTGTAAGTGCCCAGTATTGAAGTGGTTAACAAAACAGGACTGAAGTAACTCTTTAAAGTGGAAGTAAACTCCCCTATCGTTTTCAGCCAAGGAAGCTTCCATCTTTGCCTCTGTTTAATCTTCAATCTTCAACTGCTATGGTGCTGCACATGTGATTCGTTATGACACCAGCCATTGGATGGTTTGATAGTTTGGCTGATAGCACAGCCAATGTGCAGTTAGCATTCCCGACATGATTTTTTTTTTTAACTGTTTAAATCCATGGGTTTACTGCCACTTTAAGCCTGCCAGCAGGGACACAATTTGGTAAGTTGCATGCATTGATTCCAATTTACCTGTCCATATGCTCATACTTTTGTTTTGTATTCTACAATTGTGCTAAAATTAATATATAGCACTTTTGCTATCTATTTATTGGTCAGGACTAAAGAAAAATAAACATCTACTTCAAGCCTTATGGTCGGTACACACAATCAGAAAAATCATATGAAAAATACCGTATCTGAAGCGATCATATGATAATCTGATCATTAGTACACAGCTTTCGAGAGCCGATCAGGACAATTCATGCAAAATTATGTGATGGGGACAAGCACAAAAAATTCTCAAAGGATACCAGATCGTGCAATTTTCATTAAATCAGTACAGTTGTTATTCAAAAATACAGTACAAATACACTACAACATTGGGGTTGATTTACTAAAACGGGAGAGTGCAAAATCTGGTGACGCTGTACATGGTAGCCAATCGGCTTCTAACTTCAGCTTGTTCAATTAAGCTTTTGCAAAAAAGAAACTGGAAGCTGATTGTTTTCTTTTCTTGCACCAGATTTTGCACTCTCCAGTTTTAGTAAATCAACTCTACTACATCACTTCTGAATTTTTATTCCATTGTATGAGACTTTGTATAACTATATAACTTTAGTAAGTTCTTCATTTTCGATATGAGATTAGCATGAAAAAAAAAAGGACGATCATTTGTCCTATAATCTCATCGTGTGTACCAGGCATTAGGCTGTACAGGGAACATGCAGTGTGCAGAGCCTGTGTAATGAAGTTTTCTGAACCCACTGACGTGGCATACAACGCCCTATTGAGAAGCATTAGAATAGGTGGCTGTGCATAGACGGATGTTCCAAATGCAGATAGTGTGCATTTAACACACACATCAGTGCACTTGCGGGTGCTTACTCATAACCCAGTGCAAAATCACATACAGCTGCTTCTTCTAATGCATCTCAATGGATGGCTGTACATGACAGTAGTGGGTCCTGGGAAAGTCATTATTCAGGCTTGGCACACTGCGCGGCCATGTGCATAACGTCTTATGGTGAGGTGGAGCAAAGCATAGCAGAGCCTTCTTAGAGCAGAAGGTAATTATATGTCCCAAAAATAAGGGGATCAGTCCTCATTTTATAATAGCAAGTGGAGCCACGCAAATATTTTTTCTACAATCCTTTGAGCGACTGTAAATCTGTTGGTATATAGTACAGATACAACTTAATATTATAGAGCCATTTATTTAATACTGTATACAGCTGTTTAAGGCTTGTTGGCTATGGTTTCCATTCACTGCATTACCAACATGCCTGTAATAGCTGCCCTTGCTGCATTGGATTGGTTTTTGGAGGGCAGTTGATATCAGGAGTGATATGTCTCCTCCTCACTGCCTGTTTTTACCCTGAAAAGGTCAAACCACTGGGCAGCAACTGTGTGCATCTCCCAATTTCACTTTCAAATTCTGCCGCAGTACTGGCTGACAAACTCAACAGAGGTTTATTCTTTTTGCTGTGGCTGCATGTCCTTTAGATGAGAGGTTGGGGAGTGGTATAACCACGACACAACGTGAGTCTGTGGGAACAAACCCTTGCGTGGAGGAATGGCGTTAAAAGGAGGGTCAGTGTTAGTGTTAGAGCAAGGGTATCAGAAGAAGTCTTTATATTAGCTTAGGGGTCTCTACACCAGGAGCTCTGTGCCCAAAATCTTATTCTTTACACTGTAGTGTAGCAGCTGAGTTCTATTCTTTGGAGATCATAATTCCCCAATCAAGGGAAAAGGTGTCAATCCAGGCAGTGTGTAGAGTCTACATAATATCTGAAAGTGTACATGCATTTGGTGGATTTAGATCGTATGCATTTAAGGAGAAATATATTTCTATAATTCTATTTATTTTTGCCCAGAATTCAGCTTTATGTACATATATTTGTTAGCAGGGAGTAGACTGCTTGTGTATGTATGTGCTAGATTCACTATTCTATTCTATAGCTGCTACTCTATTAAACACTAGGTACACCTTTTTATATCTTTAATTCAGTAAAGACACCTCTTCTTAGTGTAGCGGCCCTAACCCGTTGCAAGGCGGCCTTGACTGAATGGGCTTACTGGTTACCTTCTCCTGGCCTGCTCTTCCGCGTCTAGGGGTTCCCAGGGTTGATACCCAACGACTTGTACACCGACACAGATAAAGTCTTTTCAAAAGGTTTTATTTTGCAGTAGAACTTTCACAAAACACAGTCTCTTTGGGAACAGAGGGCATGGGTGAAGAACTCAGGTACCTCGAACTGCAGGTTTATCAAAGTCTCTATTTCCACCCAGAGAGTAGCCACTCGCAGCTGGGTACTTCAAGGCTGAACAGACCTCTAGCCAGAGGTCATGGCAGTCAGCATGTTGACTCAAACTTGAACAATCAACTGAAGATAAACAGGAACCTTTTTCTGACTGTACCTGAAACGTTTCCCGCTTCCTTTAAGGTACTGGAAAAGTGTGGACTCGTCAATGTCCTTTCCAACTCAGTAACCAGGCACTTCTCAGGATGCCACTTGTCGGCCCTCCTCCGAAGAGTCCTCCCCCGGTCACTTGGACGAGCTGTGGTGTCCCTCCAAGCTGAGAGCACACCCGGACACTCTGAATCCTCCCTCAGTTACAGCGCCTCAGACTTGCAGGTTCCGAGACTCGGGAACAGACGGATCCCTACCCCAGACCAGTCGGGTCTATCAGGGGCCACTGACAGGAACATGCTGCGGGATGTAAAACCCCCCTTGCCTGGGACACCTCACAGGGCTACCCCGGTCCTGGAACCAGAACAGACCACACGGGTCTCTCGAACAACTCCGGAACCCCTGAACACGTGACCCACACCTGCTTAAGTACCCCCTCCTAGACTCCTTAGCGGGTCCGGCACTCCTGCTGATTGGCTCCAAGAGGGCCATACCAAAACATCCAACCAAGCCTGGTTCTCGCCTGTCATATGCACCTCACCGTTCACATGACCAGGCAGAACATCAATCATGGCCTGGCCAGACTGGTGTTAAGTCTTACCTACACAATTAACCCTCAGTACTGTAAGGTCCCAAGGCAAAAACTAAATTTACAAAGCGTGTGACATTTTCTCCCAAATGTCATCCGCTACATTAGGAAGTCCATAGGTGATACAATTTTCTTTCCTGAAACCAATGGAGTTCAGCCTTCAAGGTGATATAAAGAAATTCAAAAAGTATTACGGAAACCAATGTACGAAACATGTGGGTTTTATTGTAAATTCAGGTCATGGTCCTGGTAAGTTTTATAATCTTGGCCTAATAGCTTAATCAATTCAGGACCAAAGAAATAATTTTAAAATGTTGGCAAGTATGCAAACAGAAGCAAACATTAATGCACTTCGTGTGCACTTTTCTGTGCTTTTCAATAGAGAGAGGTCCTTTATCCTTGAAAACAACAACAACACAACAACACTTGTAGAAGGGAATAAATGCACATACTGAAAATGTACATACAAATTGTACTTCGCAAAGGAAATAAATTAAATGAAAGCCGTAATATATATTTACTGTACACATATGATAAACTTGTATCAGTTCAAAATATTCCATAACAGATATAAAAAGTTCTTATATATATATATTCTGTAATCATAAAAACTATATAAACATCATCAAGCGTGAAATCAAGTGTCCACACCAAGAGAACTCACTAGATGATGTGATCCCTAAATCAAAAGTGGATCCGTTATGCTTTCTAATCTCCCCAGGGATTGTTATCTCCATACACAGATCTTTGTACCTCTTTATATTGAATCCCATCTCATAACCATTCTCCCTTATTATCTCATTAAATCGCAGAATATTGAGAACAAGAAGGATACCACAGCATATAACTCTATTGTACAAACGTGGTTGTAAAGCCTTAAGTTTTTTTTTTTTTAACTCAATGCATTCAAAAAAATCTCCCCCCAGCCCCCCCCCTTATGCTTACCTGAGACAAACAGAGCGGGTAAATCTCCCTAATGGGGGCACAGACAGGAATAAAAACTTGGCAGGTATTGTCCTTAGTTATAGTTATACTCTACGTTGACCTATCATTAGCTGCATATCTTTACAAGTCTGCATGAATAAATTCATGGCATGGCATGGCATGCCACTATACACAACAGTTTAAATTTTCACCTTTTATGCTTATAAAAAGCAATCCTACAGGAAAAAAAACAATTGCTTGCCTCCCCCCTTTCCCACAATAAGATTGTAAAGTTGCTGCAAGGCATATGATCGAAGGCCCCAGAACTGCACAGGCACTAGAATGCACACGATTGTGTCTAGGTCCAAGTAGACGTTGTCCCTGACCCTGGGTGATATTTGAACAAAGTTCAGGTTTTCTGTGGTAAAAGGCAGATGAAGGCATGATTAGGGGAGTACTCTGATATCTGAGAGGTCATAATAATAAAATTATTACAACTACACATACATTTACATAAAAAAAACATATCTAGTACTAAGTTCACTTTCTACCTTACCTACACTTACTCTACATTAACTACACACTACAATTACTTAAATTAACAGGGAAATAACTTCAGTGATGCAACTGCCACAAGCTCCCTTGCTGATGCTTTTTAATCTTCCTCTGGTTTTCTTCCAGGTTTGGCACTTTCGACCATTTGTCTTGCCATACCAGAATGACCTAACTTTTGCACATGCACCTTTTAGGTTAATCCAACCTGGCACCAAGGCATGCCAGGTTGCTAGTAGGCAGATAAGAAGCTTTATTTTCAAAAGAAACCTTCACAGCGTGCATGCCTGGCTGTGAAGACCTAATCTTAAGCAAGCAGTTATACAACTACAGCCCCAATCCTGATATTGTTTTTTAGAGCTGGTGATCATCTTTTAGGTAAAAGTGATCCAAGGGGCTCTACAGCCGCCAAGTCATTTTTACAGAGCTTGGAAGCTGCCACCCGTCGGCTGCCCACAGAGGAGATGGAGGAACATTAATTCCCCAAACTCCTCTGTGACCACTGAAGCCGGAAACAACAGATTTTGTCACATCGGCCCCTTTAACACTAGTGGAGTCCACCAGTGGATCCACCTGCTCACCAGGGGATCTCTCCGCTCATCCCTGCAGGCCAGGCAGATGACAGGTCTGTGCCCGCTCCACTGATGGAAAGTGGACACAGACACAGCCTGCTGTCCTCTATCGGGCTGTCGGATGGAAACGGACCATCTATTTAGTAGACAGGATCTGCTTAGATGATGGAGGGTGTCATCTGCTGCTCCATAGAAAGCAATGAATGGCCCGAACGGGGCCGCCTGAAAAACTGACAAGTGGACCTGAACAGTTTGTCAGTGTGAAAGGGACCTTCCAGTTTTAGTGTTTTGTTTCCCTGACTGGTAAAGTCAGGGAAACAGACAATCAAAACAGATCTCTGTTTGATCGGCTGCCTTGAAAGGTAGAGCAGGTGTCAGGGGTCAATAGACCCATGATCTCTCCATAAGGAGTACCTGCCACTACCCAAAGCGATCACTAGCAATAAAGTTCAATTTAAAAAAGTAAAAAGTGTAAAAAAAAAAAATATATACATTTAAAAAAAATGTATGCACCCTGATCCCCTGTGCTCACAAGCAAATTCAAATATGCTTGTATGTCCCCAATAGCATGGGGGGGTTACACCCTCCTTTGGGTTCCTCCTATAGCAAGCCGGGTGGTAAGGAGGCACTCCTGAGTCCAGCTGTGTGCGTCCATGGACAAACACAATGCCAGTAAACCATGTCCCTCCTCCCAGGAGTTAGACTAATGGCAGGAGGAGCCCATGGCTCCAACTGATCAAAGTGTCTCCTATGAAAGCAGGAAGTGAGGAGGGCTGGAGTTGTGAAATGGAGCCAGGTTGGTGTTTAGGTACATTGAAGGTGTAGGACAGGTAGTAAAGTATGTTTTACCTTAATGCACTGAATGCATTAAAGGAGAAGTATAGCCAAAGCTCATTTGTCTGTACTTCTCCTATGGATCACAGGAGTGCAATTCGTTTTGCACTCCTGTGACCCATTTTCTCTGCTGATGTCAATGTCAGTCCAGGCACCGCATCATCCTGACAATGGGAGTCAGGATCCGCCATTTGCCTGGACTGACACCTGACTCAGCCTCTCAGCGAGCCACTGAGAGCCTGAGCCGAGTGCTCTGCCTCTCCAAAGCCCAATGGTCTAATGAGCGAAGAGCTCCATGAACAGAGAGCTCTGACTGACCGTCTGCAACTCTCTGCTCATGGAGATCTGAAAACGAAGTGATCGGCAGTGTTCAATCGCTTGGTTCTCAGAGCAGAGGCATCGGGGGATAGATGCAGCATCTGACCAATGCTGCATCCACCTAGGTATGTATGAATCTGCAAAAATTTTAAGGTTAAAAAAAATAAAATTTAAGTACTACTTTAAGTGTGGTCTAACCAATGGAAAGTTCCTAGCTGTTTATCAAACACCAGTTATCTGTTTATGGCTTTCAAAGATCAATTGAGATTAGTCAATACGAGTCTTTTTCTGGTTTAATTATCAAATAAATATTCTGTAAAAGTTCCATACAGTAGACTTCAGAAGGCAAAGTCTGTATCGGTGGGGTTCCAGACTTCTCATTGTGTGTGAGAGTGTTTAATGCCAGAACAGCGGGGCTGGCATTTCATCTCTAACTTTTGTCAGCACAATGCAGCTCAAACAAGTTCTAATATAGATTTTCCAAATGATGCTCACAAACTGCAGCTCCCACTCATTGAATTATCAAGGTCTTTTGTTACAGTGCAGCCAGGAAAACTTTTCAGTAGTGCTTAAAGTATTCACAGCTTCGCTTCAATCCTGCCACGCTTTATTTCAAAGGTCATGACTCCATTTTCCATTGACACTCCTGATTAAAGCTTTAAGAATAACAGCAAGTGCAACCAGTGAATTTAATCTGAACTTAAAGACCAACCTACCTGCTGATCCTAGCCTGAGGTCTTCACAGGCGTTTTTAAATGATTGCATGAACAAAAAAAAAAAGAAGGTTCTATTATGTCAACTTATGAAAACAGCCAATCTATTGTAATGTGACACTCTAGAGTACTTAAGGATGCATTAAAGCGGAGTTCCACCCAAAAATTTAACTTTAAATCCTGGTGACTCCCTGACATGCCATTTTTGGCATTACATTTTTTTTGGGGTGGAGGGGTACCCTGTTTTTACAGGTACTCAGCTCCCACTTTCTCCCCTGGCACCGTGGCACCGGAA
This sequence comes from Lithobates pipiens, assembly GCF_037356315.1. Classification (NCBI taxonomy): domain Eukaryota; kingdom Metazoa; phylum Chordata; class Amphibia; order Anura; family Ranidae; genus Lithobates; species Lithobates pipiens. The sequence goes on along the minus strand of NW_027507758.1, from coordinate 544,524,605 downwards.
TGAACATCACCTCTCTCCCCTCCCTCCCTGCACTCTTCTGGGACATGTCACAGGTCCCAAAAGATTGCCCGGCCACTCACAGCATGCAGCGCTGTGAAGCCACTGCCAGGCACCCACAGTTAGAATGCCGGCACTGCAGAGAGGAGGGGGGAGGAGCGAGGCCCACATCGCTGGATTGTGGGACAGATGAGTGTCTGATTATTAAAAGTCAGCAGCTACACCTTTTGTAGATGCTGACTTTTAAATGGGCTGATTGCAGGCTGGGAAGCTGATTTGCCCATGTTTAGAGTGTGGTCGGGGCTCCAGACGACGTCCAATGATGAAACGCGTAGGGCGTGGCCTAACGTACACACTCTCTCCCACAAGGCGGCGGCGGCGGTGGTTTGTGATGCTTACGAACGATTTTTATTCTGTGTTTATGTGAGTAGCCATCTGTTTACATACAATAAAGGCGCTAATTTTAAAAACAATATTGCACTATGGATGTTCTATATCTTTTATAAAAACGAGGAAACAAGGAATTGAATACCAAGCGGACCAGCTCCCCACAGCGACACAGGGGCTCACACGGTGAATGCAAGTTAACCCCTGCAGGGGCAGGGGAGCTGGTGAGTGCGGCAATTTGCTTTAGGCACGGAAAAACGCACCGGTTGAGATTCAAAACACACCAGGCACTGGGCACAAGTCCCTCTATTTGAACTTTTGCAAAAATCCTTTAACCAAAACTCCTTTTTGCACGAAAGTCATTTTGAACATTTTTGTTTTACTTTGTGTTTTCAGTTTTTTGCATCTTGTGATTTTCAAAGAAATTTTCTTAATGTGTATATATATTCTTTGACTTTGAAATGGTTGTTGGAAGAAGATGATTTAAAATGTATAGGCTGTAAATGCACGTATCTTGCACTATAGCACGCAAGCACCTTTTTTTGCACTTTTTTGCACAGTTATCAATTTTATTAATTTTCAAATGTTTCCTTTACATTTTCAGTATTTTGAATTGTGATCTAACATATTAGAACATGCAACACTAGCACTTTAAGATAATATTTTAGTATGCGATTTCTTGCATAGCCATAGGAGAGCACCATAACTATCACCTTGATATGTATATAGCTATACACTACCCAGGACATATGTATTCATAATTTGTGTATATTATCTGTGTAGTAGTGTATACAGCTATATATACCCACACCTTCTTCCATCCTGTATATAAAGACCTTTCTCCATCATCATTGACTGCAGATTTACATAATTTGTCCTGTTACTGTATATATAGCTGTATACAGGACACATGATGTATATCTGCAGTCAGTGAGGATGGAGGAAGGTCTCTATATACAGGAAGGAAGGTGGGGTATATATAGCTGTATATGAGATGGCACTGCTGGGCACAAATGAGAGGGCACTGGTGGGCACAGATGAGCGGTGGCGCATGCAGATGTAGCGTCTGGGTGCTCTGTACAGCAGTGGGAGCGGAGGACTGTTTGCTATGAGCGAGAGGAGCTGCTGGCTATTTGCTGTAGGCAGGAAAATGCTGTGTACTATGAGAGGCCAGGACTACGCTTTGGTTTCGTGTCCTGTTCAGCCACCTGCCTTGACACTGACTGTCCCACTATGTGCCCTGCTAGGAGCTTTGCCAGAGATTCGGCACTTTGGGAAGTGTGCTGAGACTGCAATCAATGCCATGGTAGCTGCTGCAGAGCTGACAGGAAAACAAGAAAAGCACAGGCGGAAAAGCAAGCAAACTAAGCAGTGGAGGTGCAGCACACTGAAACTTCCCCTGGAGAGCTCATGTTTAGCTGAGTGTGCTGGGGCTGCCGCTAAAGCATCCAAAGGAACTGTTGGGGGTGCTGATGTTTTTCTTGGGAGACACTGGAGCAAACGGAGGCATAGGAAACAGAAACGGGGTAAGAGAGCAGGTATAAGATTAAGACTGGAAACTCGCCCATATAGACCTATGTTGCCAAGTCTTTTTCTTAGTAATTGCCAATCTCTTTTAAACAAGATGGATGAACTCAGGCTGTGGTTTATTACACACAAATTAAATAGCTGTGTGACTGTCCTCACAGAGACCTGGCTGGCTGGTTCTATACCTGATGAGGCAATTGAGCTGGCAAGCTGCTCTGCCTATCGAGCGGATAGGACTGCGAACTCTGGAAAGACTAAAGGAGGTGGTCTGTGTGTATATGTTAACAATAAATGGAGTACAACTATCAATATTATCGGGACATATCGTTCACCTGATTTGGAATATCTTATGGTTAAATGTAGACCTTTTTGTTATACCAAGAGAATTGACTAATGTTATAATTGTGGCTGTGTACATACCTCCACAGGTTAATTCTAAGCTGGCTCTGGAGGAATTATATGATGTTATTAACACTCAGCTGAATGCACATCCAGAGGGGGTTGTGATTGTGGCTGGCAATTTCAACCACGTGGAGCCAGAAATGGTTCTTCCTAAATTTTATAAGAATGTGCACTTTCCAACAAGGGAGAACAATATTTTAGATCAGGTATATACAAATGTTTCCAGTGCATATAAAACTACTTTGTTGCCACATCTTGGTCTATCAGATCATACCTCTTTAATGATGATCCCGTGTTATAAGCCTCTTGTTTGCAGAACAAAACAAGATATTAAAACTATACAGGTTTGAAGCGAGGAGTAAAATTCACTCCTGCAAGAGTGCTTTGAATCAACTGATTGGAATGTATTTGCACAGGATGCAGACTTATGCCGCGTACATGCGATCAGACTATCCAGCGGACTTAGTCCAGAGGACAATCCGACGGACTTTGCAGCAGAGGTCCGCCGGACATTCAAGCGAATGGACTTGGTCACACACGATCACTCCAAAAGTCCAGCGGATTTGAACGAGATGACGTAGAACAAGGAAGTTTATAGCCAGTAGCCAATAGCTGCCCTAGCGTCAGTTTTAGTCTGTCGGACTAGCACACAAACGGATTGTCCGCTAAAATCCGAGTCTGGCGGACAATTTTGAAGCAAGTCTTATTTCTAAGTCCGCCGGACTTTTGGGAAGAAAAAGTCCACTGGAGCCCACACACAATCAAATTGTTCGGCGGACCAGTACAATTGTATATACATGGCATAAGAGGAATATGCTTCATCTGTTCTAGCTTATATTAGCTTTGGTATGGAGATGTTCCTAGTTACAAAAGCTATTTCAGTATTCCCAAACCAAAAGCCTGGGTTGGATGGTAAAGTAAGGGCTCAGCTTAGAGCAAGGGATGTGGCCTTTAGATCGGGCGACCCTATGGCTTATAGGAATAAAGGCATTAAGGAGGCTAAGCATAGATATAAACAGTGCATTGAATCTTATTTTGAAAATCAAAATTCTTGTAGCATGTGGAAGGGGATTTAAACAACTGTAGACTTTAAATCTAGGAATACACAGGTTTGTAAAGGGCTCCCTGACACCTTAAACCAATTTTTTGCTCGCTTTGAGGGTCAAAATATGTGATGTGAAACCCATAGTAAAGAACTAGTGGAGGACAATCATTTACTGGTATTAAAAATACATGAGGTCAGGTCAAATTTGAGGAAGATTGACATCAGAAAGGCAGCAGCACCAGACGGGGTGTCAGACCGTATACTGAGGGGATGTGCTGACCAGTTAGCAGGTGTTTTTACTGATATTTTTAATTTGTCATCGAAGCAAGCTGCAGTACCTTCTTGTTTTAAATCTACTGCTATTGTCCCAATACCTAAAAAATCAGCAGTAACATGCTTAACCGGTTCTCAACCGGCGCACGCTGATGTAAAAAGCATTGGGCCTATGTCCATTGCTGCGCTCATGGATTATGGATTGTCTAACAAACAGGCCACAAATGGTGAGAATTGGAGATCAGGTGTCTAACACTATTATTTTGAATACAGGGCTACCACAGGGATGTGTGTTAAAAACAGCAACACTTGCACAGTACCACCCAGGGGCCAGTCCTACTGGCTATAACCCCTCACACTGCATCCAGCAGCTCAGTTTGTCAAAAGCAGTACAAACATAAATAGGAGGGGTGGGTGCTGTGTCCATCAATGAACTTCAGAGAACAGGATTTTACGGTGAGTACAAAAATTCTATTTTCTCTGAAGTTCATTGACAAACACAGCATCTTCATCTTAACCGTAGGGACATCCCCAAGCAGTGTCAAGAAACGAGGGGTGGGAACAGCAAGAAAATAACACCACCCATAACAACCAGAGCTCCTCAACGGAGGAGTTGCAACCTTAAACAGCCGCCTGCAAAACCTTGCAGCTGAAGCAAGCACCCGAAGATGCGCTCACATCAACCTTCTAAAATTTTGTGAAAGTGTGAACGGACGACCAGGTCACCGCCTTACACACCTAGGAAAATGGACACTTGATGTCGGAAAGCCCAAGAGGCACCAATTGCCCTGGTAGAATGTGCTGTGACAGGAAAGGTAGGCGCCCGTCCCCTTATGGCATAAGCCTGAACCACAATCTGTCTGATCCACAAGAAATGGTGGTCAATGAGACTGCCAGTCCCTTCTTCGGACCAGCCACCGATACAAACAGCGAGTCCAACCTCCGAAAAGCCATAGCGGACAGATACACCCGTAGAGCCCAGACTATGTCCAAGGAATGCAAAGCCACCTTTTTTGGGTGTGACATAAGGATGGAAGCACAATTTCCTCATTTAGAGGAATATAGAGGAATATAAGGACGAAACAACCTTTGTCAGAAACGAAGGCTGCGGACGCAGCACCGCTTTATTCTTGTGGAGGATCAAGTAGGGAGACTTGCAAGACAAGGCTGCCAACTCAGAAACCCTCCTGACAGATGTAATAGCCACTAGAAAGATTACTTTCTGAGAGAGTGTCAATAAGGGGATCTCCCTAATGTTTTCAAACGGCGGTTTCTGAAGCACCGAGAGTACCAGATTCAAAAACCCACGGAGGTAGCAGTGGTCGCCAAGGGTCGCTGAAAAAAGACAGCCAAAGCTGATATCTGCCCCTTGAAGGTGCTTAAGGCAAGTTTCTGATCCACTCCTCGCTGCAAAAACAGCAGGATCCTGGAAATCCATCTCCTGGATCCATCTCCTCACACATGGATGTAAGCCTTCCACGTACGATGATAAATCTTCCAAGAAGATACGATGATAAATCTTCAGAGAATCTTTTCTGAGAAGATCCAGCATAGTGGATATTACCGAATCCGACAGACCTCAGTCCCTTAGCATCTGGCTTTCAACAGCCATGCCGTTAAAGCCAGTGGCGGTAAAGCAGGATGAAGTATTGGACCTATTGGACAGAAGGTCCTCTTGCATTGGCAGTCGCCAAGGAACATCCGCCACAATTCGTACTATGTCAGCATACCACGGACGCCGAGGCCAATCTGGGGCAATCAGAATAACTGGAATCCCCTCGACCTCCACTCTGCGAAGAAGATGTGGTAGAAGTTTGAGTGGGGGAAAAAACATAAATCAGACGATAATGCCCCCATGGAGACGAAATGCATCTGCCGCATCCGCCCAGGGATCCTTTGACCTGGGCACAAACCTCTGTACCTTCCGATTGAGTTGAGAAGCCAGGAGATCCACATCTGACGTGCCATATCTTAGGCAAAGGAGCTGAAATACATCTGGATGTAGCGACCATTCCCCTTGGTCCAGCATCTGACGACTTAGGTAGTCCACTTGCCAGTTTTCTATGCCCGGAATGTACATGACCAACAGAGCCGGCACGTGGCACTCTGCCCACCGCAGGATGTGAGTGACCTCCAGTGCTGCAGCTGAGCTCTTTGTTCCTCTTTGATGGTTGACATATGGCGTTGTTCGACTGGATCCTGACCGGACACCCCTGCAGCCTCTGTGACCATGTGGAGAGGCACCGCCTGATCGCCCGAAGTTCCAGCACGTTGATCGGCAGGTGGGATTTTTCCTGGGTCCAGCGACCCCGAGTTGAGTGTACGCCCCGAACTCCCCCCAACTGGTCAGCCTGGCGTCTGTTGTGATCACGTCCAATAAAGAGGAAGGAAAGACTTCCCGGACCGAAGGGCCGGCGACCTCAGCCACCAGAGCAAGGAATCCCTGACTAGCTGGCTTACCTGAATTTGACAATCCAAGGACAACGAAGATTTGTCCCATTTGGACCGGATCTCCTTTTGCAAGACTCAAGTGTGGATTTGAGCATACAGTACCGCCTCAAAAGTGGCAGTGACAACCACCTGCGGGACACCAACAACTTCCCTGCAGCTGGAAGAGTCTGCAGCTTGTCCAAAGTGAGAGACTCTCGCCTCTGAGGAGTCCAGAAGCAGGCCCAGGTACTCCAGGCATTGAGTTGGCACCAACACCAACTTCTGTAGGTTCAGTACCCCAACTCCTAAAGAGTTTGCATAGTGATTGCCACACCCTCCCTTAATTCTGAGGCAGAAGCTGCTCTCAGAAGGAGGTTGTCCAAGTAACCCACGATGGCAATCCCTCACTGCCTTAGCAAAGCCAAAATTGGGGCTAGCACCTATAAAGACCCTCGGTGTCGACACTAGGCCAAAAGGGAGAGCTACAAATTGGTAGTGCTTGTCTCCGACTGCAGATCGCAGAAACCTCTGATGCTTGATGCATATGGAGACATGCAAGTATGCGTCCTTGCTGTCCAGGGATGCCAGAAAATCCTCCTGATGGAGTGCAGCGACCACTGAGCGAACAGCTTCCATCCTGAACCTTTGTACCTTCACAAGGCTGTTGAGGGCCTTGAGGTCCAGGACCGGACGGAGCCCTTCGTCCTTTGGGACTATAAACAAATTGGAGTAGAATCCCTGAAACCTTTCCAGCATCGGTACAGGTACTATCACCCCGCACAAGAGCAGGTCCTGTACTGCCTCCTAACAGGGCTTCCCAACGAGCCGGAAGAAGATGAAGGTTGGAGGGAAAAAATCTGTTTAGCGGACAAGAAAGAAACTCTATCTTGCATCCTGATGAAACCAGTTTGCAGACCCACTGGTTGTAAAGTAGGGAGGTCCGCCGGGCTGCAAACTCCCGAAGGCGACCCCCCACCCGAGAGACGGGAGGGGGCAAACCTTCATGCGGTAGCCGATTTGCTCTCACTGGGACTGGGAACACTTACCTGCCGCTTCTGAGCAGAAAAGGAGGGCCCTTGCCTACAGCTTGGCTCCTTTCCTTTTCTAGACTGTGGGAGCAACGTACTCTTACCCCCAGTAACATTCTTAATAATGTCATGCAGCGAGGCTCCAAATAGCCTCTCCCTGGAAGGGCAAGTACGCCAGTTCTTTTTTAGATGCCTGGTCCACAGACCAGCATTTCAGCCAAATCAGACGACGTAGCACTACTGCTGATACAGAGGCTCTAGAGAGCAAGGGGGCCATATCTAAGGCCGCATCACAGACATACTTAAGGCCCTGCACCAACTGGTCTGGCAGCTCCACACAGACTGGGGAAGCCTGTTGCTTCTCCAACTCACGGTGCAACAATTTTGCCCATTCAGTAAGTGTCTGTGACACCAGGGCCGTGGCTAACACTGGCCACAATGCTGACCCCACCACCGTAAACATGGACCAGGCAACTGCCTTGACCCTTCTGTCGGCAGGGATCTTGAAAGCAGGAGTCCCTTCCACCAGAATCATGGTTACCTTATTTAACCTGGATACCGGGGGGGTCAACAATCGGAGGAGATGTCCATTTCTTCAGGAAACTCTCCTCAAAGGTGTAACGCCATGCCTTTTGGGACTGAAAAGGCCCGCTGCGGTTTTCCCCACTCCTTGTAAATAAACTTATCAAAATAAGTTGGGTAAGGAAACACCTTAGCCGTGCGGGCCGGCTTGTGGGGCCTGAAAGGGACCGACACTTTTATAGATGCCCCCACTGTATTCTCCATCTTTGGGGTATCCCACACCACTGTAATAAGTGCTCCTACAAATGCCTTTTCCTGCGCTGACCCGGACAAGGAGTCATCCTCATTGTCCTGGTCCTGGTCTGCATCCTCTGATATGTCAGAACAGGGGCCGCCTGTCACAGCAGGGCCAAGTCTGAATCAGAGCTTTCCCCAGAAGACGGTGGGGGGAGGGGGCATTTTTTACCTCCCTTGTGGCCGCACTCCACTTCCACCCTGGAAACAAGGGCCTCCAGGACCGCCGACAGAACGTCCATAGGCACCGCAGATGCAGGGGAACCAGTTGCAATAACAAGGATGTCTGGGGAAGAAGCGCCAGCTTCCAACGCCATGCTGACCTACACTCGCCTGTTACCACTTAGGGACCTAAGGCAAGTCACACAAAATATCCACCCTCCTAGCTGCCACAGACTGAGGGGCCCCTTCCAGCAGGACTCACCACACTGACCCAGGTACTGCATTGTGCTGCTGCTGTCCGCTTGCCCTATGTCATCCACGAGGTGTCTGTGTGAAAAGTGCACTGTTCTAGAAGGAAACAAGCATCCAGTGCTAGAGGCAAAACTACCTGAGGCTACTAGAAAATGTCCACTGGCTGCCTCAGCAAAAACTTCTGAGGGCGCTGAGAAAATGGCCACCGAAATTCCAGAAAATGGCTAAAAGGCAAAAACTGTCTGTGGCTACAAAAAAATGGCCGCGGACCCAGGAAAATGGCCGCAGAGCGCGCGGCCTGCCCACATGTCAAACCCAGCACAAACACCCCACCGTGGCCCAGAAACAGGGAAGAGGATGAGCGGACCCCCAACACCCAGCGCAGCCCCCTGCAAAGACCCAGAGCCCCCATGGAGGACCCCCGCCAGGTACGTGCACCACACTCCCATGTGCCCAGTCACACAGCGGCCCATAGCATGGGGAGGAGGGAAGGGACAGCGAGAAAGATAAAAGGGAGAGTGAGAGACCCCCTAGTCAACCTCCCAGGGAATGCCCAGCTGCTCCAAACTGGTGGAACCATACTTACCCCTCCTGCAGGGACTGCTGGGTGCATTCCACAGACAGACCCATCACCCGAGCAGTACAGAGTGGCTGTCGGCCCCGGCACACTGTGACACAGACAGCAGTAGCCCGTTCATATGTGTGCCCTGGAGCATATACCTCACCAGCCGCCCCTGGATCAGATGGGGCATGTCGTGGCTGACCCAGCGCATAGCTAGGGCCTGCTCACGCTCGATGGCCAGTGTCAGAGAAGGACTTCAATGCTCGCCATGCTATTGCGCGCATGAGCGGTGGATTAGTGCTCCGGCACGCGCACGTGCACGGCCCGTTGGTGCGGTGCGCATGTGTGCGCAATGGCCCACGTGTGCGGGCAGTGGCCTGCAAGTGTGCTCGACTGCGCACGGGTGTGCGCGATGGCATGCGAGTGTGTGCCGTGGCGCACACGCTATGGCGTGGCTATTTTAACGGCTCTGGCATCCAAACGGGTTGCTGCTTTGTTGTTTCCTGCTGTTTTGCCTGATTACTTGTTTTGACCCAGACCGTCCCTGACTACATAGCTCTCATCCTTGATTCGAACCTCGGCTTGCTTAACGGACCTTTCCTGATCTGCCTTGCAAACTGTCTTGCTTGATTACCTGGATTGACCCTTGGCCTGCCTTACAGACTCTCTTGCTTGATTACCCAGATCTGACCCTTGGCTTGCTTCACGGACTTGCTACTCTTGTTGCCTGATCTCTTGTTACTTCCCGGATTGTTCACTACCAAGCACGTGAACTTCAGTAACTCACTGCTCAGCTCCTCAGCTCTCTTCAGGAACTTACACCTGCTGGTGACCAGTGCTTCTGCGTGCCACCCACTCCCTGTACAACCTTCGGGGGACAGGGTGCGCGTAGTTGCAAGAGCTAAGCGCTCTCGGCATCTCGTCCTCGGTAACTACTTGTTGTGACAGCCAGGCTGGGGAGACTACCTGGATCTATATTATCCAGCCTGTTACCCAGCCCAGCTGTTGATTTTAGATCACAGGATTAAAAAATGCAGAAAAAAGAAAATAAATCCCAGGACCAATGGTCCCAGCGGGAGCCAGGTCCTTCTCCTACACTAGGCAGAAAAAAAACAGAGCTGCTGAATGCAGTGTGAGGGGTTGTAGCCAGTAGGACCGACCCCTGGGCGGTACTGTGCAAGTTTTGCTGTTTTTAACACTTTCTTCCTAGTCCTCTCCTAAAGGGGCAATATAATCCTAAAGTCAAGATGAAGATGCTGTGTCCATCAATGAACGAAAGAGAAATATATATATGACTGTTGTCATCATACAGCTTACAATATCATATAGCATGAATATACACACACATTTCATAAAATATAAATATTAATACAAAAGTGATCTATAAAGTGCTCATGTGCATATAGGTCCATGATACTCTGACCATCCAGGGTCAGTTTTCAGCATCCTTAATACAAAGATAATAAACGTGACTTGATAGGTGACTGTGAATATAGCAATCTGCCGCAGTGATTCAACTCAGGTGCTCCCCACCGCAAGGTAATGGCCACTCACCTCAGAGCGTCTGACCTCACATTTAAGTTTGGCCAGTACACGCGTAAACGTGAACACTTTACCATTTTGACTGTATGTTCAAGATTCATTCCGGATTATCCAAGAAAGACCTTTTCACTCTATCACTTTATTCTGAACTGTAATGGACTTTCCATAGATGTTTATTATTCACTCTGGACTTTTATGTTTTGGTTTTGCTCACATTCAATTTTGCACTGCCTATTTTACCTTATCAGGTTCATACGTTATTCACTTGCTCACTTAGCGCCACACTTTTGTGTTTTATTTCCATTTTGCACTGTATGTCTAGTGATGTGTAGGCTGCTCGTTTTGTTCTCTAAGTGCAATGTTTTTCTTTTTTATAATTATAGACAAATAAAATATACATTTAGAAATCTACCTTATATGCAGTCCATTCCTCACCTTTTTCATATTTAAGCTGCACATTCTGTTAAGCTTCTGTCTTATGCATGTGAGTTTATTTCTATTATTTCTCTTTTCTCCTCTTCCTTCTTATCGAATGTCATTCCCCTTTGGTCAATCAAACTCCAATCTCCCTCAAAAATTAGCCTGAGGCTGCACAACTATGTTTGTTATATCTGAAATGTTTCTAAAATCATGTGTCCTATGCAAGTACTTGGATGCATTTTCTTTTCTTTTGATACATTTGGAGATTTTTTATGTTTGTTCAGTACTGTAGTTTGTATTCTTTTTTTATATAGTTTGACCTTTTGTAAATTGCAAAACTTTCTGAAAACATCTGTAAAACTAAATATTCCCCATACCAATGCTTATAGATTTTAAATATAACAATACTAAAGAACACATCCATATTCATTCAAAATAAAAAGGACCAGTGGTCATATATCCCACCTGAGAGACAACCATTGGTGAGATACTTCTTTGGAGAAGATAACATAATAATGACCCCAAACACACCTCCATGATGACCACTGCCTTGCTAAAGAAGCTGAAGGTAAATGTGATGGACTGGCCAAGCATGTCTCCAGACCTAAACCCTATTGAGCATCTGTGGGGCATCCTCAAACAGAAGGTGGGAGAGCGCAAGGTCTCTAATATCCACCAGCTCCGTGATGTTGTCATGGAGGAGTAGAAAAGTACTCCATTGGCAACCTGTGAAGCTCTGGTGAACTCCATGCCCAAGAGGGTTAAGGCAGTGCTGGAAAATAATGGTGGCCACGCAAAATAATGACACTTTGGGTCTAATTTGGACATTTGGACATTTTCAAATAAGGATTGCATTGCAAGCCACGAACATTTTATTAGATATACAATATCTCACAAAAGTGAGTACACCCCTGACTTTTTTGTAAATATTTTATTATATCTTTCCATGTGACAACACTGAAGAAAATACGCTTTTTTTACAATGTAAAGTACAGCTTGTATAACAGTGTAAATTTGCTGTCCCCTCAAAATAACTCAACACACAGCCATTAATGTCTAAACCACTGGCAACAAAAGTGAGTACACCCCTAAGTAAAAAAAAAAGGTCAAATTGGGCCCGATTAGCCATTTTACCTCCTCAGTGGCATGTGACTCATTAGTGTCACAAGGTCTCAGGTGTGAATGGGAAGCAGGTGTATTAAATTTGGTGTTATCGCTCTCACTCTCTCATACTGGACACTGGAAGTTCAACATGACCCCTCATGGCAAAGAACTCTCTGAGGATCTGAAAAAAAAAAGAATTGTTGCTCTACATAAAGATGGCCTAGCTATAAGAAGATTGCCAAGACCCTGAAACTGAGCTGCAGTATGGTGGCCAAGACCATACAGCAGTTTAATAGGATAGGTTCCACTCAGAACAGGCCTTGCCATGGTCGACCAAAGAAGTTGAGTGCACATGCTCAGCGTCATATCCAGAGGTTACCTTTAGGAATTAGACGTATGAGTGCTGCCAGTATAGCTGCAGAGGGTGAAGGGTTGGGGGGGTCAGCCTGACAGTGCTCAGACCATACGCTGCACACTACATCAAATTGGTCTGCATGGCTGTCGTCCCAGAAGGAAGCCTCTTCTAAAGATGATGCACAAGAAAGCCCGTGGTTTGCTGAAGACAAGCAGACTAAGGACATTGATTACTGGAACCATGTCCTGTGGTCTTATGAGACCAAGATAAACTTATTTGGTTCAGTTGGTGTCAAGTGTGTGTGGCAGAAACAGGTGAAGAGGGCAAAGACAAGTGTGTCTTGCCTACAGTCAAGCATGGTGGTGGGAGTATCATGGTCTGGGGCTGCATGAGTGCTGCTGGCACTAGGGAGCTACAGTTCATTGAGGGAACCATGAATGCCAACATGTACTGTGACATACTGAAGCAGAGCATGATACCTTCCCTTCGGAGACTGGGCCGCAGGGCAGTATTCCAACATGATTACAACCCCAATCACACCTCCAAGATGACCACTGCCCTGCTAAAGAAGCTGAGGATAAAGGTGATGGACTGCCAAGCATATCTATTGAGGTTCTGTGGGGCATCCTCAAAGGGAAGGTGGAGGAGCACAAGATCTCTAACATCCACCAGCTCTGTGATGTCATCACGGAGGAGTGGAAGAGGACTCCAGTGACAACCTCTGAAGCTCTGGTGAACTCCATGCCCAAGAAGGTTAAGGCAGTGCTAAAAAATAATGGTGACTACACAAAATATTGACACTTTGGGCCCAATTTGGACATTTTCACTTAGAGATGTACTCATTTTTGTTACCAGCAGTTTAGACATTAATGGCTGTGTATTGAATTATTTTGAGGGGACAGCAAATGTACACTGTTATACAAGCTGTACACTCACTACTTTAGATTGTAGCAAAATGTAATTTCTTCAATGTTGTCTGAGAGGTGTACTCATTTTTGTGAGATACTGTGTATATAATATAAATATAATATATATATATATATATATATATATATATATACACACACACACACACACACACACACACACACACAGTAAAATGGTTCTAAATGCAGAAAGTTTTTTCCTGCATGCAACCCCCCCCATACTTACCTGAGCCCAATCTCGATCCAGCGATGTGCATGAATACAGAGGCTCTCTCCTCCTTCACTGACTCAGAGACAGCGGCCAGTCACAGCCAAGGATGATGGAGTGGGGGGTGTAGAGCCTAGCCACTTTCTGTGTGTCAAAGTGGGCTTAGGGAGAGCATGCATGAGTGCTCCCATAGCAAGCGGCTTGCTTTGAGGCCACTCGGCAAGAGGGAGAAGCCATGAGCGCTGGCGGGGGGGCCCCATAAGAGACATTGAACAGAGCAGTTACGTATTATATGTTTGTTGTTTTGAAAAAAATAAATAGAGCATTTACAATCATTTTAAGAATACAGTGGTTAATGGGTTAGCACTTCTGTCTAGCAGCACTAGGGTCATTGGTTTGACTCCCAGCCATGGCACTATCTGCCTGAAGTTTGTATGTTCTCCCTAGGCCTGCATGGGTTTCCTCCAGGTACTCCGGTTTCCTCCCACACTCCAAAGACATGCTGGTAGGTTAATTGTCTCCTGACTAAACTGGCCCTAATATATGTGAATGTGAGTTAGGGACTTTAGATTGTAAGCTCCTTGGGGGCAGGTACTGATGTAAATGTACAATATGTATGCAAAGCATAATTGACAGCGCTATATAAGTACCTGTAATAAATAAATAATACATACTTAAATAGAATGTTCTTTTTTTTTAACCACAGTTTAGGGTCACTTTAGGGGAAAAGCTGTCTATGCGTGATTTGCTTAAGCTACCAAAATGAATTTAATATTTGAACAATACCAGTCCAGGGTAAAAACCTTTACAGATGATTGCAAGCAAATGATTGCTTCCCAAGATAAATTTTAATAAAATAAATTCATTTTTTCGAATTATTATATTTTTGCATAGAGGGGGCCGCTTTCCGGTAGGTGAACAAAAGTTCATTGACACAAGCCCTTAAGAGCATCTTTCAGAGTCACTCATCTGCCCCATTCTATCTCTGGGGTTATTATTATATGTGTTGTTTTTCTCCAATATAATTGTATTCAAACAACAAAAGGGCAGTTTTCTTTAAGCGAACTTTTGAAAACAATTGTTTTATGTTAATCTTTCACTTTGTAATGTATTTACAACATGTCTAATATCCTGCCATGAAATGAGTTTAATGCTATGCTGGACAGCGTGTAATTTAAATCCCTATTTGCACACAAACGACACAGAATTTTTATTGTGGCGATGTTATAGTGGATTTTAATAAGCTTTTAAGTAATATATGAATACTTAAAAAGATTTGGCCGTAGTGTTCTTTAATTTGCAAATCAATGGCAATTATGTTAATATTTTATGAAATGTTAACTGCTGCAATATTATTTTACAGCTATTCTGTAGTGAAATACAGTACAGAATCGCAGTTTGCTGATACGGCTTGCTGAAGGCGTTTAGCAACAGATTTAAAGTGAACCTCACATTGGAATTTTAGCATTCTGGCCGAGGTGGATAAATAAAGAACAATAGAAGTGCTAAAATGATTTTCTTTCCTGGGGAAAATACAGCTCTGTGTTCCCTCCAGTGCTGCTCAGATAGCCAGACACTTAGGCATTTGGTCACAGAGACTGGCTGTCTCTCTTTGAAGATTCACTTTGGATTCTGTCCATTTTTTATATATATGTGTACAGGGGGTGTGCCAGGTGTGCCTGGTCACACCCTAATCACTACTTGAGTGCCGATTCCCCCTACTGGCCAGGATTCCCCTATGTTGGCCCCCCACTCTGCAGGTTTGCTGGTTTCCCTCTTCTCCTCTCCCCCCAGCTGCTTCGGGGGATGTTTCAGAATGGAGAGTGGTGGAAGGGGCTAATAAATATGTAATTCACAAGCGCCTTCCTTTTCACTCATTTTGTTCATTCATAACTGAAGCGTAGCAATCAGTTTCCTATGCTTCCGTTTGTGAATGAACAGGAAGCCGCTCAGCACAGAACACTGTGTTTGAGGCATGTGTGTTTGAGCTTTGGGGTGCACACCCTAATGCAATAGGCTGTGCACACCTATGCACATGACCTTTGTTGAAGAGCATGGTTAGCACATATGAACTCTGATCCTGATCAAATGCCTAGGTTTTTGGTTAGGTGACCATCAAATGGAGCAGAATTTTCCAGCAAAGGTAATAGTTCCAGCCCTACCATTATACTTTATTTACTAAAGACAAATAGGCTGGTCATTTTGCAGTTGCACTTTACAAGGGAATTTGCCCTAGAGCTTATGGATGTGCAAAAATATCTAAATAATATGCAAGGAAAAAATAAATAAAAGCAGGATTTTGTTTGCACATTATTGGATGATGGAAGTCAGCAGAGCTTTAAGTGGTATTATACCCAATGCCAAAAACGTAATATATTGCTGTTTACTAAGCATTAAATGTGGTGGCTGAATTCGTTTTCTTTTCTTATGCCCCGTACACACGAGCGGACTTTTCGACATCCAAACTCCGACGGACTGAGTCCGGCGGACTATCCGATCGTGTGTGGGCTGCAACGGACTTTAGCGAAGCTAAAGTCTGACGGACTTTAGAAATGAAGCATGCTTTAAATTTTCCCGACGGAACTCCGCCGGACCCGGTCCCCTTTGAAAAATCCGCTCGTGTGTGTGCTACTCCGACGGACTAAAACCGACGCTAGGGCAGCTATTGGCTACTGTCTAGGAACTTCCTACGTCGAATCCAGTCGTACGTCATCACGTTCGACTCCGTCGGAGTTTGGTGTGATGGTGTGTGGTCAAGTCCGTTCGGTCGAAAAGTCCGCCAGAACTCCGTCGGAACTCCGGCGGAACTCCGGCGGAACTCCTTTGGAGGTCTGTCAGACTTAATCCCTCTCGTGTGTACGGGGCATTAGGCTTTTTTTCCTTCTGTTTTCCCCTGGTGATCTGGTCAGTAATACACCTCCTGTATTTTGCCCTGTACACACGGTCAGACTTTCCGAAGGAAAATGTGCAATCGGATTGTGTTGTCGGTAATTTCAATCGTGTGTGGGCTCTATCTGACTTTTTCCATCGGAATTTCCGACACACGTTTGAGATCTTGTTCTAAAATTTTCCGACAACAAAATCCGATCGTTTAAATTCCGATCATGTGTAGACAATTCCGACGCACAAAGTGCCACGCATGCTCAGAATAAATTACTAGATGAAAGCTATTGGCTACTGGCCTCTTTATAGTCCCAACGTACTTGTTGTACGTCACCTCGTTCTGAACGATCGGATTTTCTGACAACTTTGTGCGACTGTGGCCGCGTACACACGGGCGGACTGTCTGCCGAAACTAAGTTCGTCAAACAGTCCGCTCAAACTTTTGAATGAACGAACTTGCCCACACACGGCACTTTTTGAGCGGACTAAGTTCGTCGTACTAAGTCCGCGCAACTTTTGAAATGAACGGACTCGCCCACACACGAGGACAGTCTGCTCATTTCGAGCGCGTGTCAAGGTAGGCAGGGCCCGCGACGGAGACGTCGCGGGCTCCGCCTCATGGAATGGACTTAAAGGGGAACCCCAACGCCGAAAAAAATCGGCGTGGGGGTCCCCCCAAAGTCCACAACAGACCCTTGTCCGAGCACGCTACCCGGCCGGCCAGGAAAGGGGGGCGAGCGAGCGCGCCCCCCCTCCTGAGCCGTACCAGGCCGTGTGCCCTCAACATGGGGGGTGCCTTGGGGAAGGGGGGGCCGCGCGCCCCCCCCCCACCCCAAAGCACCTTGTCCCCATGTTGATGAGGACAAGGGCCTCTTCCCGACAACCCTGGCCGTTGGTTGTCGGGGTCTGCGGGCGGGGGGCATATCGGAATCCGGGAGCCCCCTTTAATAAGGGGGCCCCCGGATACCGGCCCCCCACCCTATGTGAATGAGTATGGGGTACAATGTACCCCTACCCATTCACCTGTAAAATAAAAGTACCCAAAAAAAAACACAACACACGAGATAAAATATTTTATTGCACAGCTCCGGGGGTCTTCCGTCTTCGGGGGTCTTCTTGCCGGACTCCTCCGCTATCTTCTTGTAGCTCTTTTGCTAGCGGAGGAGTCCGGCTTTCTTCCTCCCCGCCGCCGGCCTCTTCTCCCGACTTCGGGGGTCTTGCCCCCCTCTTCGGTTCTTCTGCCGGGCCACCGCGCCTTCTTATAGCTCTTTTACAGGCGGTGGCCCGGTCTTCTGTCGCCGCTGTCGCCGTCGCCTTCCGTTCTTCTTCTTCTTCTTCTTCTTCTTCTCCAGGAGATGTTGACACGTCGCTCTCTCCGGCCGGAATGCCAGAGCCGCGCTGCGCGGCCACTTATATAGTGACAATGGGGCGGTGTCACATGGTATATGTCACATGGGTTGGTCACATGGTGACCCCACCCCCTTACGATGTCATAGTCCCCATGTGACATCAACCCATGTGACCAACCCATGTGACATATACCATGTGACACCGCCCCATTGTCACTATATAAGTGGCCGCGCAGCGCGGCTCTGGCATTCCGGCCGGAGAGAGCGACGTGTCAACATCTCCTGGAGAAGAAGAAGAAGAAGAAGAACGGAAGGCGACGGCGACGGCGACAGCGGCGACAGAAGACCGGGCCACCGCCTGCAAAAGAGCTATAAGAAAGCGCGGTGGCCCGGCAGAAGAACCGAAGAGGGGGACAAGACCCCCGAAGTCGGGAGAAGAGGCCGGCGGCGGGGAGGAAGAAAGCCGGACTCCTCCGCTAGCAAAAGAGCTACAAGAAGATAGCGGAGGAGTCCGGCGAGAAGACCCCCGAAGACGGAAGACCCCCGGAGCTGTGCAATAAAATATTTTATCTCGTGTGTTGTGTTTTTTTTTGGGTACTTTTATTTTACAGGTGAATGGGTAGGGGTACATTGTACCCCATACTCATTCACATAGGGTAGGGGGCCGGTATCCGGGGGTTGTCGGGAAGAGGCCCTTGTCCTCATCAACATGGGGACAAGGTGCTTTGGGGTGGGGGGGGCCGCGCGGCCCCCCCTTCCCCAAGGCACCCCCCATGTTGAGGGCACGCGGCCTGGTACGGCTCAGGAGAGGGGGCGCGCTCGCTCGCCCCCCTTTCCTAGCCGGCCAGGTAGCGTGCTCGGACAAGGGTCTGTTGTGGACTTTGGGGGGACCCCCACGCCGATTTTTTTCGGCGTTGGAGTTCCCCTTTAAGTCCATACCAGGCGGCGGAGCCCGCAATGTCTCCTTCGCGGGCCCCGCCTACCTGGAGACGCGCTCGAAATGAGCAGACTTTTCTCCGGGCGGGAACAGTCCGCTCATTTCGAAAGTACAGCGGACTGGCCCACACACGGGCGGACTGTCCGCTGAAACCAAGTTTCAGCGAACAGTTTTACGGAAATTCCGTAAGACTTTGTTCGTCAAACAGTCCGCTGAAACTGTCCGCTGAAGCCCACACACGAGCGGACTGTCCGCTGAAACACTGTTCAGCGGACAAAGTTGGGCGAACAGTCCGCCCGTGTGTACGCGGCCTGTGTGTATGCAAGACAAGTTTGGACCAAAATCCGTCGGAAAAAATCAGACGGATTTTGTAATCGGAATGTCCGGCCGTGTGTATGGGGCATTAGAGTGCCCCCACTCTGATTGAAGGAGCACATGGGACCCCTTTGGGGAGTGTCAGATGTACTAGCAGATTTAAATACACTTACAAGTTGAAGTCAAACGCCAGCTAACACCTTATAATCAGTTGCTGTACAGCAGTTTTTTTCCTTTTGAAATAAAGGTTTTACATAAAAAAATAAAAGGTGATCATTGCAAGCACTCCTGCTAGTATTAAATGGTTTGTTCTATCTCTGTAGCTGATACATTCTGCTGAAGAGCGTGTGCATTTCAAAAACAGATTTACTGCCGGGATCAATAAAAATAAAAGAAAAAAAGGCTAAAAAATAAAATGAATGCAGCTATCCCATTTAAGAATTGGTAAGCTGCACTATAATAAATGTTTACTTTTGGGTTTAATATTGTGAGATAGTGAAGTTACGGAAAACAACATAGGGCAAATACATTGAGGCTAAATGAAGATTTAATACAAGACATAATAACACAAAATAAAAAACGAGATAGAACAATATTTTATGCTGAACGATTTCCCTGACGTGAAAAGCCATAACATGGGAAGCACATAAAGCTTATATCAGAGGTGCGTTGATATCTATAGGTGCGAGAAAGAAGAGGGAAAAGGCAATAGAAATGGAAAGGGCAATAAAAGAAATATATGAGTTGGAACAGATACAGTACATAAAAAGAAAGCTGACACTGAAGTACAACAGACATTAACACTAAAAAGAGATCAACTAAAAGACTTAATGGAACAAGAAAGTTCTTTATTAAAGTGGCGAAAGATAGCTACAAATAGGGGAACAAACAAGGAAAATATCTTGCAAAAATCCTAAAAAAAAATATGTTCAATTATATAGAAAATATGAAAAAATAGGATTTTTAAAACAGCTTACCTGTAAAATCCTTTTCTTTGAAGTACATCACGGGACACAGTGCCATAGTATTTACTATGTGGGATGTCCCATAGCAATGGCAACTGAAGGGAGGGAGACAGAACAAAAAAGTAGGGCATTAAGAGACTAGAGGACTCATACTGCAGCCTGCAATACACTGCACCTAAAGGCAATATCCTCATGACCTTTACACATAGATTTGATAGAATCTGGTAAATGTATGCAGGGCCGGTGCTACCACTAGGCGGATTAGGCAACCGCCTAGGGCGTACTGCACTCCCGCACTGTATGTCCTCCATAGAGCCATGTCAAGCAGCGCCACCAACCTCCCGCCCCCCCCCCCCCCCCTCTTCCCCGCTCTACAGTACAGTGTTACCACACAGTAATCCCTCCTTTCTGCTCTTCTATCATACGAGCTACCAGCAAGTGTCACATGTCTGTCCAGCAAGGCGGCGTCCAGGGCGCTCTCTGATCACTGTGTATCACAGACAGTGTCACTGTCAGGCAGCAGCAGCCCCCTTCCCCCCTCCCTCTCCCTCTCCGCTCTCCTTCTGACACTATCAGACAGTCTGTGACATGTCATGTGACTGTCCCACCGTAGAGCACACAGCAACACTCTCCATTTCCTGTGTGTGTCCAGGCCAGCAGCACAGCCCCCCTTGGCTCTCCCCCACACTCTCCTGGCCATCACTACTGGAGTGGAGAACATGGATGGAGGATTCATGATAGAAATGGGATATAGCATAGTGTGGCAGTGGCTCTCTGGGCTTGGGGACAAATATAGCTTGGGCTGGCTATCTGGAACTGGAAGAGGCATCAGGCACTGCACCGATACAGAAGCAGCAGGCAGGTACACAGGCAGTACAGCAGAGTTGGTGCAACTGCAAGCAAGGAACAGGTGTTACTGGTGTGCTAAGTAAGAACTGTTGAGTTAATGAGATTTTATATGCGATGACAATGAAATGTAATTTTAAAATGTGTGTGTGTGTATGTATTATATTGATTGATCTGCTCTGCCAAATGTCCCCCCCCCCCCCCCCCCCAGGCTGCATTTGATGGTCACTGGTGAGGCTGTATTTAACCACTTGCTTACTGGGCACTTAAACCCCCCTCAGTCCCAGACCAATTTTCAGCTTTCAGCGCTGATGCACTTTGAGTGACAATTACGCGGTCATACAACACTGTACCCAAATGAAATTTTTATCATTTTTTTCCCACAAATAGAGCTTTCTTTTGGTGGTATTTAGTTACAGCTCGGAGTTTTATTTTTTGCTAAACAAACAAAAAAAGATGCAAAAAAAAAAAAAAAAAATCATGTTTTAATAGTTTGTTATAAAATTTTGCAAACGGGTCATTTTTCTCCTTCATTGAAGTGCGCTGATTAGGCGGCACTGATAGGCTGCATTGGTGGGCACTGATGGGCTGCATTGGTGGGCACTGATGGGCTGCATTGGTGGGCACTGATAGGCTGCACTGGTGGGCACTGATAGGCATAGTTAAGGCGGCACTAATAGGCACAGATAAGGCGGCACCGATGGGCACAGATAAGGCGGCACTGATGGGCAAAGATGGGCACAGATAAGATGGCACGGATGGGTGGCACGGATAAGTGGCACGGATGGGTGGCACGGATGGGCACTGATAGGTACCACAGATAGATGGGACTGATGGGCACTGATAGGTGGCACTGATAGGTGGCTCTGATAGGTGGCACTGCTGGGCACTGATGGGCGGCACTGCTGGGCACTGATGGGCGGCACTGGGGTGCAGCACCTTTGAGGCAGATTTTGGGTGGCACTGTGGGTGGCACTGCTGGGTGGCACTGTGGGTGGCACTGTGGGCACTGCTGGGTGGCACTGGGCACTGCTGGGTGGCACTGTGGGCACTATGGGCACTGCTGGGTGGCACTGACAGGGGGGCACTTACTTTATTTCAGGATGGCACTGCGGGTGGCAGGTGGGCACTGGCAGGGGGCAGGTGTCCGCTTGAATTGCTGGCCGTGATCGGGACTGATGTCCCGAACACGGCCGCCGGCGATCGGCTTTTTTTTTCTCCTCGCGCTGTCAGCGCGAGGAGGAATACTCCGTTTTATCACATGATCAGCTGTCATTGGCTGACAGCTGATCACGTGATAAGGGGTCGGGATCGACCCCTTACACGGATCGGTGATCAGGCGAGTCTCACGGACTCGCCGATCACAGAGCGCGCCGCGCGCGCCCCTCAGGGGGCGCGCAGGCCGCTCGTAACCGGGACGACGTCAATAGACGTAGTCCCGGCAATCTAGGTCCGCGCTAATGCCGTCATTCGGCAATAGCGCGGATCCCAAGTGGTTAATGGGCGCTGGCAAGGCTGTATTTGATGGTCGCTGGCGAGGCTGTATTTGATGGGCACTGGCTGTATTTGATGGTCGCTGGCGCGGCTGTATTTGATGGTCGCTGGCGAGGCTGTATTTGATGGGAGCTGGGGAGACTGTATTTAATGGGCACTGGCAAGGCTGTATTTGATGGGCGATGGGGAGGCTGTATTTAATGGTCGCTGGCGAGGCTGTATTTGATGGGTGCTGGCGGGGCTGTATTTAATAGGCTCTGGTGAGGCTGTATTTGATGGACGCTGGGGAGGCTGTATTTAATGGGCGCTGGCGAGGCTGCATTTGATGGTCGCTGGCGAGGCTGTATTTGATGGGCACTGGCTGTATTTGATGGTCTCTGGCGAGGCTGTATTTGATGGGCACTGGCTGTATTTGATGGGCGCTGGTGAGGCTGTATTTAATGGGCGCTGGCGGGGCTGTATTTAATGGGCGCTGGCGAGGCTGTATTTAATGGGCACTGGTGAGGCTGCATTTGATGGGCGCTGGCGAGGCTGCATTTGATGGGGACTGGTTGTATTTGTTGGTTGCTGGCGAGGCTGTATTTGATGGGCACTGGCTGTATTTGATGGGTACTGGCAAGGCTGTATTTGATGGTCACTGGCGAGGCTGTATTTAATTGGCGCTGGCGAGGCTGTATTTAATTGGCGCTGGCGAGGTTGCATTTGATGGGCGCTGGCGAGGCTGTATTTGATGGTTGCTGGTGAGGCTTTATTTGATGGTCGCTGGTGAGGCTGTATTTGATGGAGCGCTGGCGAGGTTGCATTTGATGGGGCACTGGTGAGGCTGTATTTGATGGGCGCTGGCGAGGCTGTATTTAATGGGCGCTGGCAACGTTGCATTTGATGGGTGCTGGTGAATTTGTATTTGATGGGCGCTGGTGAGGCTGTGGGGGGGGGGGGGGGGGCAAAATGAGGTTTCGCCTAGGGTGTCAAAAATCCTTGCACCAGCCCTGAATGTATGGACTGAAGACCAAGTTGCGGTCTTGAAGATCTAGGCCATGGAGGCCTGGTGATGCACTGCCCAAGAAGCGCTAACAGCCCTGATGGAGTTTGTTTTAAAATGAAAAGGAGGAATTTTTCCCTTTAGACCATAAGCTTGAACAATTACTTGACAAATCCATTTGGAAATAGCCTGTCCTCCTTTAGGACCTTCTGGCAGTACACACAAAACATTTCTTTTGCGAATCTGATCGGTCTCCTTTAAATAGACCTTGACCGCTCTCACTACATCAAGGCAATGTAGTGACTTCTCTTTCCTAGATCGAGGCTCTGGGAAAAAAGGAAGACAGAACAATATCCTGGTTTAAATGAAAACCTGTCACTACCTTTGGTAGGAATTCAGGAATTGAGGCCGCAATACCACCTTATCCTTATGAATAATCAAAAATGTCTCTTTACAAGACAGAGCCGCCAATTTCGATACCCTTCTCGCAGAGGCTATGGCAATGAAAAAGATTATCTTTCTAGTCAAAGGAATCAAGACTAAATTCAAATCCCAAGGGTTCAGGGGTTCCCTGACGGGAGGATTAATCCACGTTACCCCCTGAATAAAGCTATGAACCAGATAGTGAGACGCAAGAGGCCATTGAAAGAATACTGATAAGGCTGAGACCTGGCCCTTGATAGTACTCAAGGCCAGCTTCATTTTCATTCCCATCTGCCCAAGTATCCTACCTATGACATACTTTCTGGGGTGCCAACCCCTGGATCCACACCAGGAGACATATGCCTTCCAGGCTCTATAGTATATGACTCTGGAGGCCGGCTTCCTAGCATTAACCAAAGTAGACACTACTGAAGGAGATAACCCGCGGTCCTTTACAATGTGGGTTTCAATAGCCAAACCGTTAAATTTAGTGTTTGTAAGGTAGGATGGAATACCGGACCTTGTGCGAGAGGGTCTGGCAACAACAGTAGGGTCCAAGGGTCCCCTACTGACATTTTTATGATCTCTGCAAACCAAGATCTTCTGGGCCATGCTGGGGCCACCAGAATCACCTCTTTCCCTTCCTGTTTGATCCTGCAAAGAAGACGCAGAAGCAGCAGAACTGGAAAGAAAGGCATATATCGGTGAAAACTGATCCCATGGAAAGACCAAGACGTCTGTTCCGCATTGGCAGCGGATCCCTTGTCCTTGACACAAAGTTGTGGACTTTGTTGTTGAATCTGGACGTGAACAGATGCACGTCCGGACACCCCACTTTTGACATATCGTCAGAAAGTTGTTGGGGTGAAGGGACCATTCTCCTGGAAACAATTGTTGGCGGCTCAAGTAGTTTGCCTGCCTATTTTCTATCCCCAGAATAAAAATGGCAGATAGGCAAGGTATGTTGCTTTCTGCCCAAGATATAACATGATTCACCTCCTTTTGGGCTGGATGACTTCTCATGCCCCATGAGTAATTGATGTATGCCACAGCCGTGACATTGTCAGATTGAATCCTGACAGGACAATTTCATAATCTGAGCATCCAGGCCACTAGGGCCAGACATACTGCCCCCGAATTTCTAGAATATTGATGGGTAAGGTCCTTTCTGATTTGCACCACTTCCCCTGGAGCCTTTTCTAGGACTGCTCCCCAGCCTAGAAGGCTGGCATCCATTGTTACCACTTTCCAGGATACTGGTAGAAACGATTTTCCCTGTTGAAGGTTGCTGGATATCAATCACCAATTGAAGCTCTGACGCACCTCGGGGGATAAGCACATTGGAAAGTCCAAAGCCTGGATGTTCTTGATCCAGGTCAACAGAATGCTGTTTTGCAGCAGTCTTGAATGAACCTGTGCATAAGGAAAGGCCTCGAAGGAGGCCACCATCTTCCCTAACAATTTCATGCACAGCCGAATGGAAGGATTTCTTTGTTTTGCCATGTCAAATCAGTTCCTTTATGGAGCTCATCCTTGCCTGGGGTAAAAATAGCTTATTTTTAACGGTATCTATGATCAGCCCCAGGTACTGTAATCTCCTTGATGGCTTTAAGAAGGATTTTTCTAGGTTGAGAATCCAGCCTAGGAATTCTAGGTAGTTTACGGCTGAGATTAAACTTTGGTTTACACAGGTGACTGATTTATTTACTAAAAGCAGATAGTCTAGGTAGGCTAGAATTGTTATACCCTGAGCCCTTAACCTGGCTAAAGGAAGTGCCAGGATCTTTGTGAACACTAGCGGTACGGTGGCTAGACCGAACGGCAGAGCCACAAACTGAAAATTACAATTTTCTACCTCGAAGCGTAGAAACTTCTGATGAGCGGGAAATATTGGTACATGGAGACAGGCATCTTTGATATCGATCGATGCCAAAAATTCCCCTCCTTGTACAATGGAGACAACTGATTAGATTGACTCCATTCAAAAGCAACGAATATTCAAGTGGTGGTTCAGATCCTTGAGATCTAGAATGGGTCTTACCTCCCTGTTTGGTTTTGGTATCGTGAAGAGGTTTTTGATTAAAACCCTGATCCCTGCTCTTCTGTGGGAACCTCTGATATCACCTTCTGAGACAAGAGATGATCCAGAGACAGAAAGAGAGACTTCCTTTTCCCTAGATCTCTGGAAACGTTTGATTTTAAAAAACGGGGAGACGGAATTCTCAGAACTCTAGTTTGTAACCTAGAGAAATTGAGGAAGCCACCCATCTGTCTTGACAATGTTCCTGCCAGATCTTTGAAAATTGTAGAAGCCTTCCCCCAACCAGAGTTAGTGGGGGCGCCCCTTCATAAGGAGGCTTTAGTATTTTGCTTTATGGGCTTCCTGCCCCAAGTCCTCTTTTGGCCCTGGGACTGCCCCTGAGGTCTTCCTCTTGAGCTTGACGGTGGAGGCCATCGAGACTGTCTGGAGGCAGATGCTCCTGGCACTGGAGAAGACGCACGTGTAAAGGAAAAATGTTTAAAATTCTTCTTTACTGGTAAAAGAGAACTTTTCCCATTAGAAATCCTTTTCGGTATGCTTATCTAAATCGTCTCCAAACAACCGTTCACCATGAAATGGTAAACTTGCCAAGAGCTTTTTCCATGTCGCTTCGGCTGACCAATTTTTCAACCATGGGACTTTGCATATGTATCAACCCTAGCATAAGCCATGAGGCTTGAATAATAGAATCTTTCATAGCATCCACTGTAAAACATAGTGCTTTTGATATGCCGGCTCATTGCTGGGCCTGCTGATCAGGAATAATCTTGAGTATCTCCACAAACTGGTCCTTTATGGACTGAGATACTCCAATCGCCACAAGAGCCGGCTGCACAACTGAACCTGCAAGAGCAATGTTGTTCTCAAAAAGAAATTTTAACTTTTTATCTGTTGGATCCTTCAACATTTGCGCATTGTCTACAGGACAAGTGAGGTTTTTATTTACTGAGGATATCGCATCATCAATTGTTGGAATCGCCCATTTCTTTTAGAATTCCTCCTCTAGGATAAAGTATAGAAAACTTTTTTGGAGGAAAAAACTGTTTATCTGGGTGTTCCCACTCAGAACACATTAGCTTTTTTAGCCTTGGATGCACAGGGAAGGCATCCACAGATTGGGACGGTGTCACAGATCAGCTGCGGAGCTGATCTGTGTCTCACCTTTACTGCTATAGGTCAGCTGGCACCTGGTGTTCCACTAGCTGGTGTTCAGCTCTGTGCACTCTGCAGCTATGGGTGTCGCCGCCCCTCAGCTGTTGCCTAATATATGATTCCTTCTTGCTACTTCCTGTCCAGCCCCTCATGTGCTTCTCTATTTAATTCCCTTTAAAACCAGCTACTGGTTGCTTGAGCAACATTTGATTCTGAGCTCCGTTGGTGTAACCTGTTTTACCTGACCTCTCGTGAACTGATCTCTTGTGTACCGGCCCAGCTTGTTCTGATTACGTTGTCTGCAGCCCGTCCTGACCTTGGCTCACTATCCGGCTCTCGTTTGCTTCATCCATCCTTGTCTAACAGTGTCTTCTGGTACTTCCCTAGTGAACAGGGTGTCGTGACCTGGGGTCAGCACGCAGCTAAGCCCAAACCCTCTTGAGGGGGTCCCTGGCGGAATAACTGCTGGCCCTTAGACTCCACGCCCTGGGGGATCCCGTGTCACCTGCTCATTTATGGGCTCGCTGTAAGTAGTACGATGACAGGAGGCTTTAGTGATCCCAAATCAGAGGTGGGTTCATGAATAGACTGTGCTACAGGCAGTAAAAAAGTTGAGCGAACCAACTTAGTAAGGGAGTGTACCAACAGTCTCTCTTGTGAGGCTGCTCCCTCCACATCAGGATCCTCAGAAGAGACAGCATCTTCTTGATCCTTTGAAAGAACTTCATGATCCCCTGCCCCTTGCTTCTCAGTATCAGGGTCCTGAGCAATAGATGGGGATCTGCTACGCTTGGACCCACTATGGGAAGTGAACATAGCATTAATCTTCTGTTCCAAACTTAAAATGTAGAAGAAAAAAACTCCTGAGTAATAAATATAGGGGCTGAAGTGTCAAGAGCTGCTGCAACACCAGATGGCCCATTCTGACCGGCCGCATCACTCAGAGGAGGATGACATTTTCTTAGACATGGATTTAGGTTGCCGTAAAACAATCGATCCTCTAGAACCCTTTGAGGTGTCCCTTGTGTCCCTTCCGCTCATAGCCTGATGTACAAAGCAGAGGCACTACCAGAAGGCATACATACACTGCTAGGTCTATAGTCCAGCAAAATTTCTGCTATTAATGCCCAGCCTGTTGCAGCAGTAACAATGTGTTAAAGGAAATGCTGTGTCACCAAACCTGATAATGGCAACTCTTTGCTCTTGTGTCCCTCCACAGCCTGCAGTAGCACATGGTGTGCTTCTAAAACTTGCCTGCTCATGCACCTGGCATCGGAGAACGCCGACGCCGCTAAGCTCCGCCCCTGCATTGCCTACGGCTCCACTCCCTATTTTAAAAAGGATTTCCCACGCAAGCCGTGGACTACAGGTCCTCTCAGACCTACAGAGAGAACATGGTGCGGGGGGCTTACAAGCTGCCGAGGGCTCGCTGATCTCGCTTCCTGTCCATTTTTTTTCCAAAAAACTAATCCGATCGCTTTTACCCCATGAGGGGGAGAATATCAGCATAGGGGGATGATAAGTGGGGAGACAAACCCCCCCTTAAGCTTACGAGAGGATCTCCTGCTCGGCTGGAGGAGTAGGAAGCATTTCGGCTTTCTGACACAGCGCTGTTTCCAGCATGAGGTGGTGAATGCCCAATACAGCCCCCATTGGCGACACATAGGCATGACAACATTTTTATGTTTAAAGGAGATATTCATAAGAACATTAAAAAAGATTTCTTGGAAAACTCCACTTACCTTTCCCGCAGCAGGGTTTTCTGTGGTAAACCAACAGACTCAAGCTTTACCCTTCACGGTGGGTTCCGTTAAACCTTCAGGAGCAGAGGATCCTAGAGGAAACCCACAATCCTGGACCTGCAACAGTATCCTGCCAGTAAAAACTTTATGGCCTTACTATCAAAAAGTACTGGATCCCAGGGTCCAGCTCTCTAAAAAGTGAAGCATTCACAGGCATACGAGGCCCGGGTACCATTCAATCTGGCAAAAAAAGACACTTTGAATTGATCCGGTCAGCATGGCTAGCCCCAGCAAGGATTGCTCCAATCCTTGCTGGGGCTGCACAGCCCATCTTTACTCGTGACCAACACCTTAGACACTTGCGAAAAAACGTATTGTACTCCCAGTAGTGAGAGGGGTTATATAGGGAGTGTAATTTTTGTCTTAGAGCGAGCCAGTGTCCATTAGCTGAAAGTGGCCTATAACCCACATAGTAACTACTATGGCCCTGTGTCCTGTGATGTACTTCAAAGAAAAGGATTTTACAGGTAAGCTGTTATAAAAATCCAATTTTCTTATCATACATCACGGGATACAGAACCATAGTAGTTACTATGTGGTATGAGAAAAAACTTATACTTAGGGGGGCGTGGCCTGGACATGGAGAAATAGAGACGTGCATTGATTGAGCTCCCGGCCGTCTCCCACCTTATCTGAAGATATTTACTGGGTTACCACACTATGCCCTCCTCGAAAAAGTGGGCCACGCAGAGGAAGAGCGCACATGCCAAGCCGTCTCTTCCAACGCCGCAACCGGGTGATATTGAGAGACTTTTCCACCTTTCACAACTCCGCTCCCCGGGACCTGTAATGGCGGCACCACGTGACTGCGGAAGCAGTGACCGCGCTACCTGCGCCTCCCCGGACCTCGGCCCGGAGGCCTCCACATCGGATCCCTTTCTGGGCACCCCCTTGGATCTTCACCGGGAGGTCACTGACACTCCGAGAGCAGCTGTACAGACGCTCCAGATGAATGCAGAACTCCGTTCGCTGCTGCACTCTCTCCCTACCAAATCGGACATTACCACCCTCATCGGTGCGGTGGAAGCTGCCCACCGCAAGGAGATAGCCCTCGTGCGGGAGGAGGTAAAGGCCCTCGCCACCAGAGTGACGGGTGGCGAAACGTCCTTGATGGCCCTGGAAGGGCGAGTGGCGGCGTTGGAGGAGGTTCGGAATGCCCAGGCGGAGGCATTGATGGTGCAGCAGCTGAGGTTGGAAGAAATAGAGGACCGCAGTCGCAGAAACAATCTGCGGCTGCGAGGTCTACCGGAGGCGACGGGACCGGAGGACCTGGCGGACACAGTGGCGGCGATATTCCGCAACATACCTGGTGTGGACCTGCCACCTCGCCTGGAATTCGATAGGGTCCATAAAACCCCAGGCCCACGATCGGCGGATCCTGCCAGACCACGCGATGTAGTTTGCCGACTACACAATTATCTACATAAGGAGGAGGTCCTGCGGAAATCCTGGGAAGCCCCTGCCATGGAGTTTGATGGGGTGGAACTGAAGATCCTACCGGACATCTCCCGTGCTACACTGCAGCGGCGAGCCCTGTTAAAACCTCTACTGGAACTGGCCCGATGCAGAGGTGCAACGTACAGATGGGGCTACCCCTTATCGGTTACCCTCCGCCATCCTGGCTCTCTACCGGACCTGTTTGTTTTCCTGGCGGCGGAGCCTATCGCGCTCCTGAATTGGTTGGCACCTCTGCCCCGTGCTCAGGGTACAGACGCAGGACCTGGCCGCCGCGGAGACCTGCCACCCAGACAGCAGAGGAATCGTCGCAGACCCAGAGCGTCCTCACCGGAGATCTCCAGGGAACTGTGAGGTAACTTTTGACTATGGGTTTCCCTCCCTCCCCCCCCCCCTGCTGCAGCTGATACTGTTGGCGCCCTGGGCAGACCGTTTCCCTCTGCCTATCCGGTAGCCGACCACGTCAGGACGGTTCTCCCCTGCTGAACGGTCGCGACCGTAGTGGCTGATCTGGCTCCCCCCCGCTGAACTGGGTCGCCCGCTGCAGCACCAGTCCGCCACTTCTGCCCGGTCTGCTGTGTAGCTGCCTTTACGCTGCTAAAACTGTTTTTGCCCACCGCCCGTCCTGGTGTACTGGTGCGGATGTCGGTACCGCATGGACCTTCCTGCCTTCAGCCCTGGGTCTCTGGGTCCCTCGGGTGTCCCGGACCTCTCTGTTAACTCGGCCCCGGAGTGCCTCCCCCCGCCCCCCACAGCATTCCGTTATACCTGAGCTGTTCTTGCTCACCCCCCCTTTTTTTAATTTATTTATTTATTTATTTATTTATTTATTTTATTTTTTTTTTGCCCGATTGCTCTACCCCCTACTGCCTACTTACACCTGCTCAATAATGTCTGCAATGGGGATGCCTAACCACCTAGCTGAGGAACCCGAGTGGACAAATACTACACATGGCCGCTGGGAGACCATCTAGAACTGCCGTTCCGCGGAGGACCCGGATTTGTGTGGGTGGGGGTTCTGGACCTTCTGGGGAGTGGGTGCGGGGCTGGCAGATCCCCCTCTGGAACTGACGTGGGGGACACCTCAACTGAGGTGCCTAGTGGGACTTAGTACACACTTGTCTGATGCTTGTAGGACGGGGACTGGGTGGGGGGAGGCTGATTGCGGTTGACGGGGGTGGGTTGGGAATGTGTTCCTCTGTTGGGGCGGAGCAGACGGTACGCGGCGTCCATACCTGTGTGCGGATTTGTGCGGATGGGGCCGTGTATCGTCCAGGTCTGCTACACGTTGAGGGCCTCCATGTTTCTTTATGATGTATGCGGGGGCGGGGGGGGGGGGTGGGAGTGTACTTATTTGTCGAAACCCTGCAGACGATGCACGGTTTTGGTACCTGGCTGCAAATTTGTACGGACTTGACCGTGTATCGTCTGGGTTCGTTGTACCTTAATGGCCCTCGTGCTTCTTTTCCTTTTTTATGTTTTTATTATCTATTTGGTTGTTATATGTGGATTGTTTGCTATTTTGTTATTATTTGCTTATTCCTCTAAATGTGTGCATTTTACCCGGAGTTGTGCACCTTGCAACAGTGACACTAAGAGGTGGGAGACGGGTATAGGGAGCTGGTTATCTCATTCCTTGTCCTGTTCGCTCCCCCCAATAGGCTAGCATGTTTTGCTAGAGGGTGCGTTTTGCCCTCGAAGCACTATATGCACATAACTAAATTGTTTTTCTCTGGAGACGTAGGGCAATAGGCCCGGTTTCCGACAACCGTTTTACTTTTTTACATTCTCTCTTTGTTTTTGTCTTTTTTCTTCCTCTTTCCCTGTTCTCCCACCTCCCCCACCTTCCCTCTGTCCTTCCTTCACCCACCTTCCCTCCCCTTCCTGCCAACCTCCATCCCTCCTGTGTCCCCCCCTGTTTCCCTTGCCTGGCCATGGCCTCACCTTCACCTTTTATCGCTTAACGCGAAGGGCCTTAATACACCGGAAAAACGGCGCATCCTACTAGCGGACCTGAAAAGGTTACACACGGATATTGCCTTTATACAGGAAACACATTTTAAACCCAATGCGCTACCATACCTACGCAATAGACACTACCCGTTCTCATATCACTCTGTCAACCCGATGGCCAAGTCAAAGGGGGTCTCCATACTTCTCTCTCACAAACTTCCATGGAGATGCCAGGACTCCCTGATAGACGCGTCTGGCCGTTATATTTTCCTGAAGGGACTCATTGGCACAGTCCAAGTGACCCTGGCGACTATATATGCACCTAATGAACTCCAGGCCACTTTTGTGGAGGGAATTATGGAGAAATTACAGGGCTTCAGAGCAGGACAGCTAATATTGGGTGGGGACTTTAATGTCCCCTTATTGCCATCTGTAGACACCTCGGCTGGTCGTACCTCCATGCCGGTGAGTCAGCTTAAATGGGTTGCGAAAGCGCTCCACAACTCCCAACTGACTGATGTCTGGAGACTCCAGCACTCTGGAGAACGGGACTATACCTTTTACTCCCCTGTACATAAGGTTTACACCCGCATTGACTATTTCATGATCCCTCACTCCCAACTACATACAGTAGAGCACTCCTCTATCGGAAACAGGACTTGGTCGGACCACGCACCAATATTTCTGACTTATAAACTGTCTGACGTCCCGCCCCTGGCGACCAGATTTTGGCGCCTCAATGAAAGCTTACTACAGATCCCAGAAGTGCTGGAAGACGTGACCACGACATTGCGTCATTATTTCCGGGAAAATGATCTCCCAGAATGTGATCCGGGTGTGCTCTGGGAGGCTCACAAAGCAGTGACCAGAGGTGTCCTAATTAAACACGGGGCACGGATAAAACGAGAACGCACTAAACTTCTTGACCAATTATTGGAGAAGCTACACACTGCGGAGGCCAGACACAAACATGCACCTACACAGTCCTCTGATACCGATCTACAATTTTTACGGAAACAAATCACGGACATTCTTCATTATAGAGCTAAAGCGGCCATGCAGTCCTGTCGTAAGATGACCTATGAGGCGGGTGACAAATGCGGGAAACTGCTGGCGCGGCTAATAAGAGAACGTAAACTTCTGACGTATATCCCCCACATTGTTGCGCCAGGGGGACAGAAAGTTACTATGCCTCAGGGTGTTACTCAGGAATTTCGTGATTTTTTTTTTTTTTTCCATAAAGATTTTATTAAAGATTGCAGAATTAACAGGAACAGGTCGTCACAAATAAACAGGTACATAGCATGAGACAATCAGCACAAAAGAAGAAACACTTCAAAGGAGGAACCAGAAGGGGCCTCCTAAGGGTACCAGGCTAAAGAATGGGTGAAAAAGACTGTTCCAACCACTATATCGGAATTACGCTAAGTCTAACTATAATGGATACACAGCGGCGGGGGGGGAGATGGCTCGGGTGGCTACCAGCGCCCACCCGAGACATCCTAGGGTAGAAAACCGGGCAAAAGGCTAGGGCAAAGCTAGGCGTCAGAAATCGGGCAACAGACGCACCAACAGGGGAGGGGAGGAGTAATGGGGTAAGGAGGGGGGGGGAGGGAGCAAGGATGGGAGGGAGAAGGAAAAGGAGGGGAAAGGGAGAGGGAAAGCGAAAAGAAAAAAAAAGGAGAGGGAAAAGGAAGAAAACGAAGAAGAAGAAAAGGAGAGAGGGGGGGACGTGGCCCCCCACCCCAGAGACCCAGGGGGTACAAGGGATAAATGACGGGGTTCCAGGGGAGGGTCAGCACTTAATCTGGGGAACGTGTTGTTTAAACTCAGGAGTAGTTGTGAAGTGAGACCAACAGGCCCACGTAAAGGAGTATTTCTCCAATCTCTCTTGGGAGACGTGAATCAGCTCTTCCATGCCAGCAATCCTGGAGATGGTCGCAAACCATTCACCCAAAGTTGGGGTGCGGGTGGTCCGCCAATGTCTAGGAACACACAACCTTGCAGCGTTAACCATGTGCATGGCCAGGGATTTGAAATAGGCTCTCCGAGAAAGGGACGTGTGGTGGAGGAGAAATTGTGCCGGTGTGTAATCAAGATCAAAAGTGGTAACTGCTAGGATGAGTCTGTGAACTTCCCTCCAGAAAGGTTGGATGCCCGGACATGCCCACCAAATATGAAGCATTGTCCCAACATCAGCGTTGCATCTCCAGCAAACATTCGGGATGGTAGGGGAGAATTTATGAAGGCGGGATGGAGTCCTATACCATCTAGTTAGAATTTTATAACCGTTCTCCTGGATGGCTACATTCAGTGAGCCACCATGAGCGTATTCATGGACTCTAGTCCATTCCGCCGGTGTTAGAGGAGTCGGCAGATCCCTGTGCCAGGAGGATTGCGACGGGGATAGGGTCAAGACACCCGGGTCCGAGACAAGGGCATATAGGAGGGAAACGAGGTGCTTTTGGGGCGTCTTACGGTTACATAAGTCCTCAAACGGGGTGAGTGGTCTTATCCATTACTCCAAGGGGGCCCGGGTAGAGAGGAAATTTCGAACCTGACGGTACGTCCAAAACGAGAAGGAGGAGGAATTCGAGAGGCTACGAAGAGCATCCAAGGAGGCGATCTTACCCCCTGGGAAAAAGTGTAGGGCAAGGACATCCTCAAAGGGCCAGTCCTGCCGAAGAAAGGTGGGCGAATTTCTAGGAGGAAAGTCAGGGTTGGATCGCAGTGTAGTTAAGGGGCCTGGGGACGGCGCAATGGGAACGGAGGCGGAGATTTTCCTACATAACATCAAGGAGGTGTAGATAAATGGGTGTGTGGCTAGGGAGTGGGGCCATTGTTTCGGGAGCAACCAGGGAAGGAGATGAATGGGGACAGGGGAGAACGCGTTTTCTAGAGACACCCACAATTTTTCAAGAGAGTGGATATTCCAGTCCGCTATCCTAGTAAGGTGGCAGGCTACATAGTACTTGTATAGGTCTGGGAGGGCAATCCCCCCCTTAGGTTTGGGCAGCGTGAGTCTGGAGTATTTGATGCTCGGGGGGGAATCTCTCCATAGAAAGGCCGAGCAGACCCTCCGATAGGAAGAAAAAAAACTGCAGGGCAAGGCCATAGGGATGGTTTGGATCAGGTATAGGAAGCGAGGCAAGACGATCATTTTAAGAAGGGCTGCTCGTCCGAACCAGGACACGTTAAGGTGATTCCAATCCTTAAGATAGGTTTGGGTGTGGACCAGAGCCGCGTGGAAGTTGAGGGAAAAGAGGTCAGAGTGGTGGTGAGGGATTTTAATGCCCAGGTATTTCGTGATTTTTATTCCGATCTCTATAACCTCCGGACTGACCCCCCAACACAGACAGCCATGGCCGATTATATTGTGGCGTCCCAAATGCCCTCCATTTCACCAGAAGCCAAAGAAGAACTAGAATCCCCAATAACTTTGATGGAGATCCATAGAGCTATAGGATCCATGAAGCTGGGGAAAGCCCCGGGCCCAGACGGCTATACCCTGCAATACTATAAAAAGTTATTAGATCTACTAGGTCCGCCCATGCTCACGTTATTTAATGCAATAGGCTCGGGCGGGCGATTTACTAGAGACTCCCTGAGTGTCCATATCTCGGTGATACCCAAAGAAGGGAAAGACCCTACGTCCTGTAGTAGTTACAGGCCGATATCTCTCCTGAACATAGATTTGAAAATTTATACTAAGATCCTAGCCACTAGGATAGCTGCCCACCTCCAACACTTAATACACCTAGATCAGGTTGGTTTCATCCCCTCTAGAGAAGCCCGTGATAGTACCACGAAAGTTTTATATCTGCTCCATGTGGCGAAAACCACAGGGACCCCATGTGTCCTGGTGAACACGGACGCCGAGAAGGCTTTTGACCGTGTGAATTGGTCGTTTATGTTCGCAGTACTCCGACATGTGGGGTTGGGGGAACAAATGCTCAACGGGATAGCTGGGGTTTATTCTAACCCCACGGCCCAAGTTAAAATTAATGGGACTCTCTCGACCCCCTTTCTGATAACCAATGGGACACGGCAGGGTTGCCCCTTATCCCCTCTTTTGTTTGCATTATCCCTGGAACCCTTTTTAGCCACGATCAGACTAAACCCCGACATACAAGGGGTGCGAGTCGGACAGTCACAGCATAAGATTTCGGCTTATGCTGATGACATGCTTTTTACGCTGACCAACCCAGGGATATCATTACCAAATTTGCTTCGGGAATTTGAGAGGTATGGGAGGTTTTCCAACATGAAAATAAACTTCACCAAATCAGAAGCGATGGGACTCTTGATATCGCCACGATTACTGCCTGCTCTGCAATCTAATTTCCAATTTAAATGGACATCCACCACCCTGACCTATCTCGGGACTAACATCCCATCAGACCTATCGGACCTCTACGAACAAAATTTTCCCCCTCTACTCGCAAGGGTGAGGCTGCTCTTGGACTCATGGCAAAAAGGGATCCACTCATGGTTCGGTAGGTGCAATTTGCTGAAAATGTGCATCTTGCCCAAATTTCTATACCTTTTTCAGGCGCTGCCGATCAAAATTCCGCCCGCGTATTTTAAACAAGTACAGGCATTGTTTACCCGTTTTGTCTGGGCCCAGAGACAGCCTCGGATACCCCGATCCCAACTCTCCCTACCGAAACCTTATGGGGGGTTGGCGCTCCCAAACGTTAAGCAGTATTACTCTGCTGTACACCTAGGTAGGATGTTAGACTGGAGTCGCAACCTCGATGCTAAGTTATGGGCACAAATTGAGCAACAACAATGCTCTATTCCATTGAGGACGGCTCTCTGGTGCAGAGAGGCACTACCGCGAGCGGTGAAATCCCACCCCATCATAGGTAACACGATCTCCCAAGGCGCAAAGGCAGCACTGCAACAGTCCCTGACGACCACAGCGCCACCGTTGACACCGATCCTAGGTAACCCCAGATTTACACCAGGTTTGTCGAATACACAATTTCAGCCGCTACGGAACTCCAATCTCTCTACGGCCTCTCAGTTCGTACTTCGGGGTAACTGGACTTCCATCCCGGATCTTATGGACCCTTTAGGTCCGTATCGTCTGGATTTTTGGAACGCCACTCGCCTACACCACTTTCTTCATTCTCTCCCGAACCCCTTAGACTATGCCAGACCAATTACCGCATTTGAGGAATACTGTTCTGACACTGAACCGATTTCCCGAACCCTTTCTAAAATGTACGTCCTACTCAATACGCCTGCACAACCACCACGCATCGCAGGTCTCACTATATGGGAAGTGGATCTGGGCCGCACCTTTACACAAACACAAATTAATAACATACTGCGGTTCGTTCTGAGGTCCTCGATATGCACCAAAATACAAGAGACGAACTATAAAATTCTTGTCAGGTGGTACTTGACGCCTAGTCGCCTGCACCTTATCTACCCTGACGTATCTGAGTGCTGCTGGCGCTGTCGCGAGGGAAGGGGCACAATTCTTCACATTTTCTGGTCCTGCCCTAGGCTTTCGGAGTTTTGGGCCGTGGTCCGGACCATCTCTCAAAAATTTACCGAATGGCAAATCCCTAATGACCCAGCCTTCTTTTTACTGCATGTTTCAGACATACCCCCTAGAAAATACACACAATCGATACTACGTTACCTAACGAATGTGGCCAAGTCCTGCATCCCCTTGCTTTGGAAACAACAGACACCGCCTTCTGCTGCAATGTGGGTGCGGAAAGTGGAAGATATTAACAAAATGGAGGATCTGGTGCTTACAGCCCAAGATCGACAGGAGACATATCGAAAGACTTGGTCTCTCTGGAATGCGTTCGTATACTCAGACGAGGGCAAAGCCCTGTTTGGCAACTAATTGACTTACTACTGGTATCTGGCAGACCGCGTTGGAAACGCCGATCCCACCCCTCCCTTCCCTCCTCCCTCCATACCCACCACCGTCTTCCCTTGCCTCTCCCTCCCCCCCCCCCCCACCCCTCTCCCCCATCTCTCTCTCTTTTCTGTTACTCTCTTACTCTCATCTCAGTCTTCACTCTTTCTCTTGGCCACGGCCCCAAACCTGCTCACGATGACCTTATGCCGAGGCGCTAGGTTAGGCTTCGGCATGACTGATTCATATGGAGAGGCAGGGGCATCTTTACTGGTTCTGGCCGAGTTGGTTTTGCCTCCAAGGCCGGCAGATAGGGCATGCTTTGCTGATAAATCATACGTTGCCATGCCAGTACATGTACAGCATGTTTGTGAGGCTGCGACCTCTTTTGTTTCCTTTGTTTCAATTATCATTGTTTGTTTTGGGGCTTTCCCCATATGTGTGTTCTTGATATTGAAAATACTAATAAAATGATATTTGCAAAAAAAAAAACTTATACTTAAACTTAAATTATATAGAAAAGATAAAAAATATGAAAGGAGGGATGGTGTATGAAAAATCTAAAATAGCAAAGGTTTTCCAAAGAAACTATAGCAACCTATACTCAGTAAGAGGGAAGGAGACAAGAGTAATAGAGGAAAGAAGGAAATAGCAAACACAGGAATA
This sequence comes from Lithobates pipiens, assembly GCF_037356315.1. Lineage (NCBI taxonomy): Eukaryota > Metazoa > Chordata > Amphibia > Anura > Ranidae > Lithobates > Lithobates pipiens. The sequence continues at coordinate 544,486,022 of NW_027507758.1, read as the reverse complement.
TCTAAATGAAGCAAAACTGCCTAGAACAGGAACGGGGCAACCCCCAGGATGGGTGCCGCAAACAGCACACAAAGCCTCTTTTGCCAACACTAAAAATTCCTCCTCATCAGCAGAGCAGCGCATGGACGTGTCAGTGAGACACTAATGCATGTCAGTTTCAGAATTCCCCATGCCACACCTGCACTAATGGGGAGACACTGTGCCCCCACACATTGTAATAGATGGGAAACATTGTTTGGTTCTCAAACTTTGCTGTAGCTGCAATCGTCAGCTTTTGTGATGGGGAAGAGCACATGGACTGTGAGTGCAGGTGGGCTGTGAGTGCACGTGGGCTGCTAGTGCACTTGGACTGTAAGTGCACATGGGCTGCAGCTACTAGACATGTGCATTCGTTTTCGTCCGAATGCATTTTCGTCCGAATTTCAGCTATTTTCGTTTTCGTTTTGACAAACGATAACGAAAGCACAAAATCCGAAAAACGAAAGATCCGACATAAATAAATGCTTTATTTTCGTTTTCATTGTTACAACAGTTCGATATAGAATAGGAGATTCGACATGACTCTGACGATAACAATCTGTGTCTATAGAACCTGTGGTCGAATGTGCCTAACCTTACCTCTATTAGTCCAAGATTATATAGAGAAAATATTCGACAGAGAAAAAAGATTTGACAGAGAGAAAAGATTCTGCAAGTTACTGTCCTAAAAAGTGTTTGGGGACCCGGGTCCTGCCCCAGGGGACATGTATCAATGCAAAAAAAAGTTTTAAAAACGGCCGTTTTTTCGGGAGCAGTGATTTTAATAATGATTAAAGTGAAACAATAAAAGTGTAATATTCCTTTAAATTTCGTAGGGGGGGGTTGTCTATAGTATGCCTGTGAAGGGGCGCATGTTTCCCGTGCTTAGAATTGTCCCTGCACAAAGTGTCATTTATGCAGGAAAAAAAGTCCTTTAAAATCACTCGCAGCTATAATGAATTGTCGGCTCCCGTAATACAGAGAACACTCATTGAAAGTCATTGATAAAAAAATAAATAAAAAAAAAAGCGTGAGGGTCCCCCAAATTCAATTACCAGGCCCTTCAGGTCTGGTATGGATATTAAGGGGAACCCTGCCTCAAATTTAAGAAAAAATTTGACGTGGGGTTCCCCCTAAATATCCATAACCAGACCCTTCAGGTCTGGTATGGATATTAAGGGGAACCCCGCGTCAAATTTAAAAAAAAATTGACGTGGGGTTCCCCCTAAAAATCCATACCAGACCCTTTATCCGAGCACGCAACCTGGCAGGCCGCAGGAAAAGAGGGGGGGACGAGAGAGCGGCCCCCCCTCCCTCCTGAACCGTACCAGGCCACATGCCCTCAACATTGGGAGGATGCTTTGGGGGTCTGTGACCCCTCAAAGCACCTTGTCCCCATGTTGATGAGGACAAGGGCCTCATCTCCACAACCCTGGCCGGTGGTTGTGGAGGTCTGCGGGTGGGGGGCTTATCAGAATCTGGAAGCCCCCTTTAACAAGGGGACCCCCAGATCCCGGCCCCCCCCCTGTTTGAAATGGTAAGGGGGTACAAAAGTACCCCTACCATTTCACAAAGAAAGTGTAAAAAATGGTTAAATAAAACAAACACACTTTTGAAAAATATCTTTATTAAAAAAAAAAAAAGATTCCAGCGGCGGTAATCCACTCTTGCTATCCAGCGACGGGTCTCCGGGGTCCAGCGATGTCTCATGTCATCCAGCGCAGCGAATCTCCGTCCTTCCTCTGTCTCCGTGGAGGAGACACTACAGACATTCCGGCGGCTTGACGTTTCTTATATACGGTGGGCGGGGCCACCCGTCACCTGACCCCGCCCCCCTCTGACGCAAGGGGAAACCCGGGGTTCCCCGTGACGTATGGGTGACCCCGCCCCCCTCTGATGTAACACAGGCAGGTTTCCGTTACATCAGAGGGGGGCGGGGTCACCCATACGTCACGGGGAACCCCGGGTTTCCCCTTGCGTCAGAGGGGGGCGGGGTCAGGTGACGGGTGGCCCCGCCCTCCGTATATAAGAAACGTCAGCGCCGGAATGCCTGCAGTGTCTCCGTGGAGGAGACAGAAGAAGGATGCTGCGCTGCGCTGGATGACATTAGACCGTCCGTCGCTGGATAGCAAGAGTGGATTACCGCCGCTGGAATCTTTTTTTTATTTTTAATAAAGGAATTTTTAAAAAGTGTGTTTGTTTTATTTAAACATTTTTTACACTTTCTTTGTGAAATGGTAGGGGTACTTTTGTACCCCCTTACCATTTCAAACAGGGGGGGGCCGGGATCTGGGGGTCCCCTTGTTAAAGGGGGCTTCCAGATTCTGATAAGCCCCCCGCCCGCAGACCTCCACAACCACCGGCCAGGGTTGTGGGGATGAGGCCCTTGTCCTCATCAACATGGGGACAAGGTGCTTTGAGGGGTCACGGACCCCCAAAGCATCCTCCCAATGTTGAGGGCATGTGGCCTGGTACGGTTCAGGAGGGAGGGGGGCCGCTCTCTCGTCCCCCCCTCTTTTCCTGCGGCCTGCCAGGTTGCGTGCTCGGATAAAGGGTCTGGTATGGATTTTTAGGGGGAACCCCACGTCAATTTTTTTTTAAATTTGACGCGGGGTTCCCCTTAATATCCATACCAGACCTGAAGGGTCTGGTTATGGATATTTAGGGGGAACCCCACGTCAAATTTTTTCTTAAATTTGAGGCAGGGTTCTCCTTAATATCCATACCAGACCTGAAGGGCCTGGTAATTGAATTTGGGGGACCCCCACGCTTTTTTTTTAATTTATTTATTTATTTATTTTTTTATCAATGACTTTCAATGAGTGTTCTCTGTATTACGGGAGCCGACAATTCATTATAGCTGCGAGTGATTTTAAAGGACTTTTTTTCCTGCATAAATGACACTTTGTGCAGGGACAATTCTAAGCACGGGAAACATGCGCCCCTTCACAGGCATACTATAGACAACCCCCCCCCTACGAAATTTAAAGGAATATTACACTTTTATTGTTTCACTTTAATCATTATTAAAATCACTGCTCCCGAAAAAACGGCCGTTTTTAAAACTTTTTTTTGCATTGATACATGTCCCCTGGGGCAGGACCCGGGTCCCCAAACACTTTTTAGGACAGTAACTTGCAAATTAGCCTTTAAAATTAGCACTTTAGATTTTGAACGTTGGAGTCCCATAGACTTTAATAGGGTTCTAAAGTACGCTATATAGTTAGCTCCGTCGAATCTTCTTTATACATTCGACAGACACCATAAGCCTTCCAAGACAGATTCGACCGTAATTCATGTGGATTTTCGGACGAATGCAATTTTTGAACGAAAAACTAAATAAATAAAAACGAATTTCGGGAGTAACTAAATAAATTAAGTTTTCAGATGAAAACGAAATTCCGAAACGAAATATTTTACTCTGCACATGTCTAGCAGCTACACGTAGACTGTGAGTACACATGGGCTGCGAGTGCACGTGGACTGTATGTACACGTTGGCTGCAAGTGCACGTGGGCTGCGAGTGAAGGTGGGCTGCTAGTGCATGTGGACTGTGAGTGCATGTGGGCTGTGAGTATCTGTGTATTGTATTGTTGAGTACCTGTGTATTGTTGAGTATTAGTGTCAGGAAGCTAGTTTTTAGTTAATTTAGACAGGATATAATCCCCAATCTTAATTAAATTAGTAGGTCGATACCCGGCTGGTGTGGAGATGCGACTCAGTGTACATCTTGCGGCATGTATGCATTCCTTCATTATCTGATCAAGGGTGAATACTGCTGTGCAAAATGTAAGCACATTGTTTCCCTGGAAGCCCAGGGTCTGAATCTAGGGAAGCAACTGTCAGCACTGAGAAGACCCTCCATAATAAAGGAGAGCTTGGAACATACCCGGCAGGGGCCAGCACAGAGGCGGGTGGAGACAAAGAGGTGCACGCACGAGAAAAGAGTAGATGGGTGCCAGGAAGGGTAGAGGGGAAAGTGCCAGGAAGTCCTGGGATGGAATATCCCAATAAGTACACCCTGTTGAGTGACATTGGTGAAACCAATCAGGAACCAGCACTGCTGGAGCTGAGGGACTCCCTTAGCTGCCAGGGGAAGAACTCCTCTAGTGAGAGTGGGGGGGAGCAAAGGGAAAGGAAAGACAGATTCTGGTGGTAGGGGACTCAATTTCTTAGCCCTTGTACACACGGTCGGAGATTCTGACGGAATGTGTCCGATCGGACTGTTTTGTCGGATATTCTGACTGTGTTTTGTCTACATCGGACTGTTTCCATCGGAGTATCCGACGGACCAAGTTTTCCAACTTGTTGGTAAAATTTTCCGACAAAATGCTCTGATCGGACATACTCCGATCATGTGTAGAGAATTCCGATCGGACAAAGTGCCACGCATGCTCAGATCAAATTCCTACACCAAAGCTATTGGCTACTAGCGTGAGCGTAGTCCCATCATAACGAAATAATGTCATCACGTCGGATTTTCCGACAACTTTGTCCGACCGTGTGTATGCAACAGTTTCAGACAAAATCCGTCGAAGAAAATCCGACGGACAATATCCGACGGATTTGGTTGTCGGAATCTCCGACCGTGTGTACAACGGCTTAGAGTGACAGAGAGGGCAATCTTTGACAAAGACAAAGGAAACAAGTGGCTGAGGAGCTGGAGAGGAAGGAGGGGTTTGGGTTCCTGGAGAACTGGGTCGACTAATCGAACGACTAGATAAGCACCTGAACGACCACAACATACAGGGATATGCAATGTAATACTGACATATTAGTGTCTTTTTTCAACCTCACCTACTATGTAACTATGTATGTAAAAGATTGAGTGCAGTTCTACTAGGGGGGACGGTCCCTGTTTCCTGGAGGAAGAGGACTGTCATTGGCCACTGTTAAAGCCAATCACAGTCCTGCTAGCTCCGTCCACCAGCTGGGGGAAGATGACTCACTTGGTTGCCACTACCAGTCTCTGAAAGAATGGATTTCACTGTGATTGAGAAAACCACAATCAGATGACAGTGTGTGGAATTACTGTTGAGCTTCTTTGTTGAAATTATTCCTGAACCTTTGCATCATTTACTACTGAACCCCTGCACTCTGTGTCCCTTTAAGCCACAGCCAGTATTCACCACAATGAAAGCCACACCCAAATTTTGCAGCAGCGCTCAGCGCCACACTTTCTCTCATCTGCGGGGGCCCAAATTATGATCCTGCACACAGGCCCACTGCTTTCTCAGAAAATACCCCTTACCTGATCTTATCATTGCGCATCCATTTCAGATGCTTGTATGTGAAATCACATACAAGCAGGTGGGCTGGATGCGAGAGGTGGATCAACAGGATGAGTGTGCCAGGACAGGTAGATGTGTCTCATCTCTGCTTCCTTTTCACTACTCTGCGTACCATGCATATCATGGATGAGAAGAGGGTACAGTGATGGGGAAAATGAGCAGGAGGTATTCAGAGGTGAGACAGAAGAGCAGGAGGGTACAGCAGTGGGGAAGATGTTCATGGAGGTACAGAGGTGGAAGAGATGAGAAGGGGGTTCAGCAGTGGGACAGAAGAGCAGAGGGGTTACAGTGGTGGGACAGATGAGCAGGGGGGTTCAGTGTTGGGACCAGGGCCGGTGCTACCACTAGGCGGATTAGGCAACCGCCTAGGGCGCACTGCCGCCTAGGGCGCCCGACCGCTGGCTATTTTACTCCCGCACTGTATGTCCTCCATAGAGCCATGTCAAGCAGCGCCACCAACCTCCCGCCCCCCCCCCCTCTTCCCCGCTCTACAGTACAGTGTTACCACACAGTAATCCCTCCTTTCTGCTCTTCTATCATACGAGCTACCAGCAAGTGTCACATGTCTGTCCAGCAAGGCGGCGTCCAGGGCGCTCTCTGATCACTGTGTATCACAGTGTCACTGTCAGGCAGCAGCAGCCCCCTTCCCCCCTCCCTCTCCCTCTCCGCTCTCCTTCTGACACTATCAGACAGTCTGTGACATGTCATGTGACTGTCCCACCGTAGAGCACACAGCAACACTCTCCATTTCCTGTGTGTGTCCAGGCCAGCAGCACAGCCCCCCTTGGCTCTCCCCCACACTCTCCTGGCCATCACTACTGGAGTGGAGAACATGGATGGAGGATTCATGATAGAAATGGGATATAGCATAGTGTGGCAGTGGCTCTCTGGGCTTGGGGACAAATATAGCTTGGGCTGGCTATCTGGAACTGGAAGAGGCATCAGGCACTGCACCGATACAGAAGCAGCAGGCAGGTACACAGGCAGTACAGCAGAGTTGGTGCAACTGCAAGCAAGGAACAGGTGTTACTGGTGTGCTAAGTAAGAACTGTTGAGTTAATGAGATTTTATATGCGATGACAATGAAATGTAATTTTAAAATGTGTGTGTGTGTGTGTATGTATTATATTGATTGATCTGCTCTGCCAAATGTCCCCCCCCCCCCAGGCTGCATTTGATGGTCACTGGTGAGGCTGTATTTAATGGGCGCTGGCAAGGCTGTATTTGATGGTCGCTGGCGAGGCTGTATTTGATGGGCACTGGCTGTATTTGATGGTCGCTGGCGCGGCTGTATTTGATGGTCGCTGGCGAGGCTGTATTTGATGGGAGCTGGGGAGGCTGTATTTAATGGGCACTGGCAAGGCTGTATTTGATGGGCGATGGGGAGGCTGTATTTAATGGTCGCTGGCGAGGCTGTATTTGATGGGTGCTGGCGGGGCTGTATTTAATAGGCTCTGGTGAGGCTGGTTTGATGGACGCTGGGGAGGCTGTATTTAATGGGCGCTGGCGAGGCTGCATTTGATGGTCGCTGGCGAGGCTGTATTTGATGGGCACTGGCTGTATTTGATGGTCTCTGGCGAGGCTGTATTTGATGGGCACTGGCTGTATTTGATGGGCGCTGGTGAGGCTGTATTTAATGGGCGCTGGCGGGGCTGTATTTAATGGGCGCTGGCGAGGCTGTATTTAATGGGCACTGGTGAGGCTGCATTTGATGGGCGCTGGCGAGGCTGCATTTGATGGGGACTGGCTGTATTTGTTGGTTGCTGGCGAGGCTGTATTTGATGGGCACTGGCTGTATTTGATGGGTACTGGCAAGGCTGTATTTGATGGTCACTGTATTTAATTGGCGCTGGCGAGGCTGTATTTAATTGGCGCTGGCGAGGTTGCATTTGATGGGCGCTGGCGAGGCTGTATTTGATGGTTGCTGGTGAGGCTTTATTTGATGGTCGCTGGTGAGGCTGTATTTGATGGAGCGCTGGCGAGGTTGCATTTGAAGGGGCACTGATGAGGCTGTATTTGATGGGCGCTGGCGAGGCTGTATTTAATGGGCGCTGGCAACGTTGCATTTGATGGGTGCTGGTGAATTTGTATTTGATGGGCGCTGGTGAGGCTGTGGGGCAGATGTGAAAGCGGGGGGGTTACAGTGGTGGGGCAGGAGTGCAGGGGGGTACAGAAATAAAACAGATGTGCAGGAGGTACATTGGTGAGGCAGAGGAGAAAGTGGGTTACAGTGGTGGGGCAGGTGAACAGATGGGTTCAGTGTTAGGACAGATGAGAAAGTGATTCAGTAGTGAGACAGAAGGGCATGGGGATACGGTAGTGGAGCAGATGTGCAGCGAAGTACAGTGGTGGGGAAAATGAGAAAAGGGGTACATTGATGGGGCAGATGAGCAGGGTGTTACAGCGAAGGGACAGAAGCACAAGAGGGTACAGTGTTGGGGCAGATGAGCAGGAGGACAATGGTGGAAGGGATGATAAGGGGGTTCAGCGGTGGGACAGAAAAGCAGGGGGGTACAGTGATGGGGCAGATGAGCAGGGGTTACAGTGGTCAGACAGATGAGTGTGGGGGGTTCAGTGTTGGGCCAGATGAAAAGGGGGTTCAGCGGTGGGACAGAAGAGCAGGGTGGTTACAGTGGTGGGGCAGATAGGAAAGGAGGTGCATTGATGAGACAAATGAGTAGGGGTTTACAGTGGTTGAGCAGAAGAACAGGGGGTACAGAGGTGAAGCAGATGTACAGGGGGGTACAGTGGCGGGGCAGAGAAGAAAGCAGGTACATTGGTGGGACAGATGAGCAGGGAGTTACAGCGTTAGGGCGGAAGAGCAGGGGAGTACAGATGTGGGGCAGATGTGCAGGTAGAACAGTGGTGGGGCAGATGAGCAGATAAGTTCAGTATTAGGACAAATGAGAAGATGGTTCAGCGATGGGACAGAAGAGCAGGGGGAACATTAGTGGGGCAGATGAGCAGGGGGTTACAGTGATGGGACAGAAGAGCAGGGTGGTACAGTGGCAGAGCAGATGAGCAGGGGGGTACAGAGGTGGGGCAGATGTGCAGGGTAGTACAGTGGTGGGACATATATGCAGGGGGTTACAGGGGTGGGGTAAATGTGCAGGGGTTGCAGTGGTGGGACAGATGAGCAGGGGGGGACAGAGGTGAGGCAGATGTGCAGGGTAGTACAGAGGTGAGGCAGATGTACAGGGTAGTACAATGGTGAGGCAGATGTGCAGGGGGTTACAGTGGTGGGACAGATGTGCAAGGGATTACAGTGGTGGGGCAGATGTGCAGGGGTTACAGTGGTGGGGCAGATGTGCAGGGGGTCACAGCGGTGGGGCAGATGTGTAGGTGGTTACAGTGGTGGGGAAGATGTGCAGAGGGGTACAGTGGTGGGGCAGATGTGCAGGGTGTTTCAGTGGTGGGGCAGATGTGCAGGGGTACAGTGGTAAAACAGTTTTGCAGGGGGGACAGTAATCTGAAATGTGAAGGTGCATGAATTGGGGCAGATCTGAGGCGTGAGACTGCAGGATGTTAATTTCTCACTACTACTCAAGTAGTCTACAGCATTTACTTTATAAAAAATCCTTTTCACGATTGAGAGTGTGAAGTTGAAATTTTCTTTGTTATAAAATTGGCACGCTCAATTTCTTTGAAAACATTTTTCGGCACACTGTGCTCAAAAGGTTGCCTACCCCTGACCTAGAACCTCGGTAGATAAACTACAGGAGTTGGAAGATCCAATATCACAAGAAGAAGTCAGAAAAGCAATAAATAGTACAGCAATCGGAAAAAGCCCCGGACCAACAGATTTACAACCAGATATTATAAAATATAAAAAGAACAACTAATTCCAAAAATTAGTGTATACCTGAATAAATTAGGGGAGAGGGAGGAAATGAGGGGAGAGTCATTATTGGCATATGTAACAAGAGGGAAAAGACACAACATTATGCTCTAATTATAGATCAATAGCATTATTAAACGCAGATACAAAATTATATGCAAAAGTCTTAGCGACGATATTTAAAAAGCTGATGCCGAAGTGGATCCATGCGGATCAGACAGGGTTTATACCGGGAAGAGAAGGTAAAGAAAACTACATAAGAACATTACTATTGTTACAGAAGGGGAAAGGAGGAAAGTCCCCAGCTATACTCCTGTCAATAAACACCGAAACACCGATTTATGGTGGATACAATAGAAAACTTGGGAATAGGACCCAAAATGGCCAAATGGATCAAAAACCTATATGATTATTATTGTTATTATTATTATACAGGATTAATATAGTGCTGACAGTTTACGCAGCGCTTTACAACATTAGGGCAGACAGTACAATTACAATACAAGTCAATACAGGGGGAATCAGTGGGCCCTGCTCATTAGAGGTTACAATCTAGGAGTGAGGATCAAGTTATACAAAAGGATAATAGCTGTGGGGGATGAGCTAATGGACAAAACAGTGCAGTTGTTAGATGGAGGCAGCATAGGCTTCTCTGAAGGAGAAAGTTTTCAGGGATCGCCTAAAAGTGAATACATTTGGAGACAGTCTGACAGATTGGGTTAATTCCAGAGGATGGGAGAGGCTCGGGAGAAGTCCTGGAGGCGGATATGGGAGGAGGTGATGAGGGAGCTAGAGAGCAGGAGGTCTTGGGAGGAACAAAGAGGGCGATTAGGTTGGTATTTTGAGACTAGGCTAGTGATGTAGCTGGGGGCAGAGTTGTGGATGACTTTGTAAGAAAGCGTTAGTATTTTGAATTTAATTTGTTTGACAAGTGGCAGCCAATGGAGGGATTGGCAGAGAGGGGTTGCAGACACTGTGTGGTTTGTAAGGGGGATGAGTCTGGCAGCAGCATTCATGATGGACTGAAGGGAGGATAGTCTATTTAAAGGTAAGCCAATGAGGAGGGAATTGCAATAGTCAAGGCGAGAGATTACTAGGGAGTGAATCAGGAGCTTTGTGGTTTCATTGGTTAGAAAGGGACATAGTTTAGAGATGTTGCGGAGGTTGAGGCGGCAAGCTTTGGAAAGTGATTGGATGTGGGGCCGAAAGGAGAGTTCAGAGTCTAGGATAACACATAGCACACTGACATGTGGGGATTGGTGGATGGTTGTGCCATTGCTCTTGACAGATAAGTCAGGGGAAGAGGCACGTGGGGGAGGAAATATTATAAGTTTGGTTTTGGACAAGTTGAGTTTGAGGAAGGGGTGTGATATCCATACAGCTATGTCTGTTAGTAAGTTAGTGATGTGTGAGGAGACTGATGGAGTGAGTTGAGGGGGAGAGAGATAGATTTGTGTGTCATCAGCGTAGAAATGATATTGAAAGCCATGAGAGGCTATCAGCTGACCCAGGGAAGAGGTGTAGATTGAAAATAAAGAGTGGAGGAAGTAGAATTGTAAGTTACACTGAAGATACGTTGGGATAGGTAGGATGAGAGCCACTGAAGAGCACAGTGACGGAGACCAAGAGAGTAACATTTTTTGAGGAGGAGGGGGTGGTCAACTGTGTCAAAGGCATTTGAAAGGTCCAGTAATCACCCCACTGCATCAGTAAAGGTCAACAGAAGTATGTCGCCATCCTTTCAGATGTTCAATGGAACAAGACAAGGATGCCAACTGTAACCCCTCTTATATGTACTGTCGCTGGAAACCTTATTGGCAACTATAAGGAAAGACACAGACGTGAGTGGGGTGAAGATGGGAGAAGAAGAACACAAGGTTGTGGCATACGCGGATGATATATTTTTCTATGTCTCCAATCGTAGAACAACACTTCCAAATTTAATAAAAGAACTGAAGAGATACAGGGAAATGTTACTACTAGCTCATTATGAAAGACTTACCTTAGAACGAGGCATCAGCAGGTGATCTTGGTCCATGCCCAGGAAGCTGACATTATCCCTCAGTGGGTTTTCTGGGTATCACGGCTCCGGCTATGTGAGTGGCCGGAGCCGCAATTTTGTCACTCCCGCATATGCGCATGGGAGACTTCTTTCTGGCAAGGTCCGGCATCTGCCAGACCTTTCAGCCTGGAAATTCAGAGCACAAATATAGATCCATTCAAAATATTGTTAAGAGACATTGGTATATTCTGCATATGAATCTGAAACTAGGATCTATCCTACTCCCAGCACCACAGATCACATTCAGAAGAACATGTACTCTGAAGACCATTGTTGCCCTGAGCAAACGTAAGAATTCTTGAAAGGACAGAGTTATGGACATTAGGTCCTATTTCGATAACAGAACTGGTATTTTCCAGTGTAAGAAAAGGGGTTGTCTGACTTGCCAGTTCATCCAACATGGCCAATCCTCTTTTTCTGATTTGGCCGGTAATAAGTACAATATAAAGAAATGTATTACCTGCTCCACTGAGTATGTGATATATGTACTCATATGCCCATGCAACTTGTTATACGTGGGCCTTACAATGCAAACCTTACGAAAACGTGTAGGAGAATACCTAATGCCCCATACACACTATCGGATTTTCTGACAACAAATGTTGGATATAAGTTTGTTGGCTGAAAGTCTGACCATGTGTATACTCCATCAAACATTTGTTCTCGGACTTTCTGCCAACAAATTGGCTAGCAGGGTCTCAAATTTTCCTCCAACAAAACTTTGTTGTCAGAATTTCCAATTGTCCGAAGCACAAAAGTTCACGCATGCTCGGGATCAAGCAGAAGGAGCCGCACTGGCTATTTAACTTCCTTTTTCTCGGCTTGTCATATGTCTTGTACGTCACAACGTTCCCACGTTTGTATTTGTTGGCCAACATTTGTGTGACCGTGTGTATGCATGACAAGTTTGAGCCAACAACCTTCGAACAAAAATCCATGGTTTTGTTGTCAGAAAGTCCGATTGTGTGTACGGGGCATAAAGGTTGTGGCCATCTAATGCATCCTGGGTGGTTCTCTGACTGATAATGAGAGGTTCTCCTTGTTGCGCAAACGAGAATCATTCTGGATTTATAAACTGGCCTCTCTATCTACCAATGGGTTGAACAAAGGCCTAGAGATTCATAGTATCATCTAGACCTCTTCTGTTATCATTCCTGTCCTATCACCACCATTTTTCAGTCTGCATATCCTCAGGGTGTACCTATAGGTTACATACTGAGGGAATCATAGTAAACATATAGCATAGGATGTGTTGTATTGGGCACCACTTGTCCATTCCTACATGGCTTCCAATCACCATTATATATTTTATTACATTTTTTCATCCATATACTTGTTATATATGCATGGTAATGGATAAAACACCAAATAGGTTCTCATTGGGTTTTGACACTATGAACCATGGGAACATTAATCATAAACGAATGAATCATTCAATGAATTAACTAACTAACTTACCTGCTTCTATCATAAATATTATTATCATTAATCTTTAGTGATTATGTACTTTGGGCTATCATATACAGTATGGTCTGTATAAAATGTACTTTCTTGAGAATCATCCTTATCATTATAAATTATTAATTATTATTAATTTTATTTTCATTAGTAATTCAAATTTATTATATATTTGTATATATATATATATATATATATATATATATATATATATATATATATATACATATATATATATGGAATAAGAAAGGGTAGTAGATAGTGGCGCTATACCTATACCTCAAATAAATAGTATTATTAAATGTATACCACCATATAAACCGGGGGTAACCTAAACGTGATAATTGGAATCATGCATGTGATACCATCAACTGATTAGTGCCGTGATGAAAATTCAGTAAAAATTCAATAAAAATTCATTATGTGTAAAAAAAAAAAATGATGGCTGCCCCATCATTCCGCCACACATCATTGGGGATCCGATCGAGGCTCCACACTGTCCACCTGGCTCTGCCCACGCTGGTTTCCTCTTCATTGTGACATCCAGGAACACATGAAGGTTTTGCCATCGCAGCACTTCCCCACCAAGCCAGTCCACCACCAACTGTTGCTTAAGGTACTGTCACAGTGAGGAGCGTACTTTGCAGTTGTTCCATCTATGCAAAGGAGATGTCTAGATAATTGTTCATCCAATCATATGTTATTATTAAATCTGCACATGCTTTTATCTCATTGAATGTTTTAATTATTTGACTGTTTGCCCTTTCAAGACGGTCCCGAACAGCGCTTTCAATTGTGGTTGCTCCTGAATGTTTTAACCTGGGTTGACTTTAGAACACTAATAGAAGAGAAATATATCTAATGGGGACACTAGTTCTGGTGACACTGGTGACACGCAATGATGCCTTCACTTTGGATGGATTTTCTCTCACTTCCTGTTTTGGCACAGGGTACAGGAAGTGAAGGGGAAAAATGAAAAATAACATTTTTTTTCTTTAAACCCAAGTTTAGTGTCACTTTAAACTCTCATTTTCTATTCCACATAAAAGGGGCAAACCCATTAGAATAACACTTGTTGCAGCGTAACTAACATTGTGGGCTGGAAAATGTAGACTTGTGGTAGGCACCCCATGGCAAAATCATAGCTTTTAGTCAGAAAAATTTAATATTTTATATCTCTGGGTCCAAGTGTGTTTAGCCATCTACTATATTGATTTTTAACACAAAGGTCCAGATACCCTTTAAGTTGTACTAGCCTAAAGGCCTACATAGTAGAGAAATATCTCTTCAGCTTGAACAAAATGGGATTGATTTACTAAAGGCAAAAAAGGCTTTTCACTTTGCAAGGAAAGTTGCATCTTGCAATTTGCCCCTGAGCTTAGTGCATGTGGTAAAGTTTCACTTTGTAACTAAATAAAGGAGCCAGCACTATGGACTCAAACTGTGCTTCACATTTATATCTTGAATACGATTTTGCTAAATTTGTAATATTTGGTTCATGGTTTTATACCTTTGGTATTGACCTTTTTTTTTTTTCTATTTCAGGATTAGTTCACACCTATGCATTTTTAATGCTTTTTTAGTTTTGCAGAAACACACTACAGTCCATTCAACATAGTTTCCAATGGGTCACCTTCACATCTGTGTATTTTATGGAAAGGGACAGGCTCTTTTTTTCAGTTTTTTGGTTCCATAGACTTCAATGGATCAAAAAGCGTGTATTGAAAAATGCAAAATGTGCCTGGAATATGCAAACTGTAACCTGCAGAGGTGTGAACCAGGCCTAAAGTGATGCTAAAATCTATTTTTTTGTGTAAAAATAACAAACATGTTATACTTACCTGCTCTGTGGAGTTAATTTGCACAGAGCAGCCCAGATCCTCCTCTTCTCGGGTCCCTCTTCAGTGCTCCAGGCCCCTCCCTCCTGTTGAGTGTCCACACAGGAAGCAACTTGCTATGGGGGCACCCGAGCCGAGCCACAGCTTTCTGTGTCCATTCAGGGGGCTGAGGGGGGTTGCTGCACACAGAAGGCTTTTTATTTTAATGCATAGAATGCATTAATGTGGATGTAAACCGGATTCACAAAATTAGAGCTGGGTATATATATTTGCAGTGTTTTCTTTTCTCTCTTCAAAGCCCTAAGTCCCGTGGCTTTCTCCTGCTCCGTTCTTCTGTTTTCAGCATTATAACTTCTGACAAATTTTCTGTCAACTGTGATAAAACCAGTCTGAATTTTATGTGGGTGCTGTAAATAGATTAGCAGAGAGCTGGTCTATTCACAGCACAGCTCTGCCTGTGTGGAGTGGGGGTGTGCCTTTCCTCCAATCAGCTGTCTCCCAGTGTATGGCAAGAATCCACACCCACACATGAATCAGGAAGAGACAATACTGATAGGGCATGCACTTTCTAAACAGTATATAAAGCTGAAGACAGCAGATGTAAAACTTATGGAGGATTTGTTTCATTTCTGTGTATCATCTTGTTCACTGTTTACTGGGTATAGGAGAAAGTTTACATCCACTTTAAGATAATAAAAAAAAACTTCTGCCTTTACAACTATTTTAACAATTTTTTATTGACGTTTTTCCAAAATGCAAAGCCTTGCATAATGACATTCCCTTATATTGCAATAGGCCAACCAAATACACCTGGCAACAGTACAAAGAAAATGGTAACTATGTAGCAATGTAGAATGACAAGTAAGAAGGCCAGTATGGTGGCCTGAATTTATGGGAGGAGCCCGGAGAGGTATTTAATCAGCCCATTCGGCTGTGTTCCTTGTCGGGTCCTGTGCGCGATATCTGCTACGTCAGAGATCTAGGGCCGACTATTCAAGACCATACGTTGTGAGTTCAGTGTTCGTGAGTTCCCGTGTTCGTTAGTCCCGATCGTGAGTCCGTGTTACCAGTCCATCTTGTCTTCGTGAGTGTTCGTGTGTTGTCATTGTCCGAGTGTCGCAATACTCTAAATTGTCGTTGTCGTACAACGCATTTGGTCCGGCCGTCGCAGGTAGGGCTTCAGCTCCCATTTCTCATTTCATTCTTTTACTATGTCACTAAAACACGATATCCTGAACTCACGAACCACTCACAAAACATTTCACTAACGTATTTCCGATCGTGTTGCACGCATTTGTTACCTCAAAACATCGCTGCTCCTTAGCTTCTCGAAAGAAGTCGTTGTCACTCGTTCGTGACAGATCGATCATGCCACGTCAGGCATTCATTTCGCAGACATTTCATTAATTCGGAACTACTCCCTAGTCGTTTCTAAAAAAAAAAAAACGTTTTCGAATCGTTCGAATCATTTCTAAAATTACAGGCGGTTGCTCATCATGTCAGAAAGTTCTAATCAGTCTGGATCATTTCAAATCATTTCGAATCATTTGAAATCATTTCGAATCATTTCATTCATTTCTGTCACGTACCACGCTCCGATTCGAATCTAGTCGCATCTCCGATGCCCCGATTCGCTTCGGTGTGCCCCTCATTTCAGTACATGCTCCAGAGACAGAGTCACTCGCAGGTTCAGGCGCAGTCCCTGATTCTTGTCTTTGTCATGGCATATCATTTCTTGTCACATATTACGCTCCATTACGAATCCAGTCGCATTTCAGGAATGCACCGATTCGCCCCGTTGCGCCCAGTTGTCACACCTGTGCACTAAATTCGTTTTGGCGTACCCCAGGACAGGCCTCATTTCAGTACATGCTCCAGAGTCCGTTTCGTGCTCAGTCACAAGATTACGGCATGGCGATCCGGGCCTCTGCCATGGCGGACTCACTCATTTCACTGTCACGTACTGCTCCCCGGTTCCGGATCCAGTTGTTCTACAATGTTCCGATCCCTGCCGGGGGCCTTGCTCATTGGCCTCATTTCACTAATTGCCTCATTTAAGTACATGCTCCAGAGTCCGGTTCGCTGTCAGTTGCGTCTGCGACACGACCGAGTTGCTCCTCTGTCATGGCAGATGTTTCATTTTAAGGCAACATTTCATTGTGTTTGTTTGTCTCATTTCATTTCATTTAGTTTAATTTCATTTCATTTCAAACTCACCACCCCCATTAAAGTCACCATTTAGCCAGTTGTCTGTGACAGGTATGGAACTCTCAACTAGTTTTGCTTTCATATTTGCAGGTCAGTCGAGTCCAGTAGCATCCGCCATGCACTGATTCGTCTAGGCATTCCCCAGTTGTCTTGACCTCATTTCGTTCTGTGCTTCACAGTCTAAACTCATCGTTAATCACAACATACCAATTCTTGCCTATATCACGGCAAGCATTTCATTTATTTCATTATCACTTATCGAGTCGAATCCACTCAAACCAGCAACGCATTGATCCGCACCCGTCATTTCAGCCTTACGGGTATAACTCAACAATTCATATCGGATTCATTTCAGACACTCCACAATCGTTTGTGTCAGATTTATCGCATACAACCAATTCATAGGATTCATTTCATACCTACATCCGATTCATATCGGATTCATTTCGGACACATCCAAGTACAACTTTGTGCAATTGTTGCCCGCAAGCACACCCAGGCATAACTCCCTGCAATCATGGCAGACTCACATCCAAGCATAAACTTATGGCAAACGTTGCAACCACGCATCCAAGCATAGACTTCTTGCAATGGTTGCTAGCACACATCCTAGCATAAACTTTGCAGTTGTCACTAAGCAAGCCCCAGGCACAAACTTATTGCTAGCCTTGCTGGCAAGCAGCTCTGGCTGGCTCAGTGCATTGCTCTGGGTAAGGCCTGGATACTTTCCTAACGTACGTAATATAACGGGGTGCTATATTGTAGGTAGGTTGATCCAGGGAGAAATCTGATTGCCTCTTGAGGGATCAGGAAGGAATTTTTTCCCCTGCTGTAGCTAATTAGAGCATGCTCTGCGGGTTTTTTTGCCTTCCTCTGGATCAGCTGTGGGTAAAGCATTGGGTGTGTTGGGTTGTGCAATGTTGTTTGTCTAAATTGTTGATTTTGTCGTGGGCTGGGTGGACTTTTGTTTTTTTCAACCTAGCTAACTATGCATCCTAGCATAACTTCTTGCAATCGTAGCAAGCATGCATCCTGGCATAACTTCTTCAGTCTTTGCAAGCACATGCAGTCATACTGCTCACAGCCACTACAAACACATCTCCAGTGATGTTAACTCCCTCGCTATTGTTGTAAGCACACATTTAAGTGCAACACTTGCTATCATGGCTAGGCGCGCAACTTAGCACAACTTGTAATCGTTGCAAGCACTTTTGGTGGCACTCAGCCACACATCATTTTCAGCGGTACTCATTTGGCCACTTGGCCCCAGTGGCATTTTTCATACGAGCCACTCAACGTTCCTGACGGTCATTTCTCCCTTTGGGCAGTTGAGTTCAGCTTCCGTTCTACACCAGATGTCAAGTTGCCACACGCAGCTGGCTTCTTCTCATAACACTATCAGGCTATATCTAGCCAGCATCTGACATTTCTATCCTTACAGGAACCCGGTGAGCCGTCTCTGTTTATGGCCCATACAGTAAGATCCCCTCTAACTGGTATCCAGGAGCATCAGCCCGTAGCTAACGCTAAACGCTTGCCCATCACAAACTGCCATCTTTAGGGACATGTAGAATATCCTCGCACACCAGCTTCCCCCTTGACAAGCTGACCCTATCAGGTCAGTTTTTCAAACACTTCACCCACACACAGGGGTATACCTAGAAGCAGCTTCAGTCTGTTTCGGGAATGCTCAGTTCTGCAATATGGTCATTCCCCAGGGTTGATCCTTATGTCATGCATCCTCGTCTTCCCCTCCCAGATTCAGGGCCCCTGTCAGACCCTTAATCTGGACGCTGCGGACCTTTCAATGTCAGAAGTTCCGTACTACGTAGATCGGTATATCAATGTTTATACCATCTATCTCGCCCCTATCACCCCAGGTAGTGACAGATGTAGCGACCATCACAGGCTTCGCTGCAATTTTTGGCCACCATTGGTATACAGGACCACGGCCTCCAGAAATATTCTTAAACCCCGGGTTACCCGGATTTCCTCTCTCTTTAGCTACACCCGGTCATGGCAGCTCTGTCCCATAGTAACAGCCGCACAGCTCTGGGGTCATTGCTCGACAGGGCAAACTATGGCCTTCACCACCGACAACCAGCAGAGATTATTGCAAAGATAGGTCTAAATCCCTAGCAGTCATGTCCTTCCTGTGTAGGCTGGTACAGCTGTCATTATAAATTCAGTTTAAAGTTGACTGTACATTGTTCTTGGGCTAGAGCAGTCTCGCAGCAGATGCACTGTCGTGTTTAACTGGAGCCGATCCATTGTCAGCCATTGTCCGTGGTCGGTCTCAGCTAAACCCCTGTTTAGCACAACATCTACAAACAGCGACCAAGCTCGTCAACGTCTTACTTTCTCGCAACATGCTCAACCTACCAGATGGCCTGGAGGGCCTTCAAAAATTCCTGACACACCACTCCTGTGAAACTTCTAACATCAGGCAGATACTGGCCTTTATCTCATACTGCCATACCCAGCTAGCCCTATCCCATAACACTATTCGGCTATACCTAGCTGGCATGCAACATTTCTTGTCCTTGCGGGACCCCGCAAACCTTCTTTATTCATGTCCCACGCTATTTGAACCATGCTACGTGAAGTTCAGGAACTCCAACCGGTGGTCGTACCAAATGCTTACCCCGAACGGGTGACATCCTTAAGGGTACACCGACCATCCTGACTACCTCTTCGTTTGGTCTCTCCCCTAGCATGGTCCTACAAGCAGCCAGGTGTTGGCCTACTACAGGTCCCTGCGACCTGGAAAGTTCAGCTGCAGCAATCCAGCAGGCCAAGAGCTACATAGACGCTACTTAGCCTGCTACAAAGATCACTTCGTACTTCACTTAGCGGTTTCTAAAGAGCAGCAAGTAGGCTCCAGGTTAGACATCCACTTTACAGAATCCATAATAGCGGGTGTCCAGTTGCCACACTCAACCAACTGTCGACACTACTCCCCCAACAGTCGGACTCCAGTCCCCTTCTTCCTTTCTCGTCAAGCCCTTGAGTACTGGTCAGTTTATGAAACACATGAGGGTACTTCTACGCAACTTTCACCTGAATCCTATCCGGTACTCCCGTCAATCCTTCCGCATTGGGGCAGCCTCAGCAGCATCCCGTTACGGGGTCCCAGACCATGTCATTGAAAGGCTAGGCAGGTAGTGTTAGGTCGCCCGACTTCTCCTTGTGGCCTAGGCTCTTGGAGATGGCTCAGTGGAAGTCCTCGCCGGCGAGATAACCAATGACTCATACACAATTGTGATGCTGAAATGGTTACAATCTTTAATTCTGGTTTTGCCGTTTTATACTATTTTTACAAGACTCTGCCCCAATTTTTGGGGACCAATCAAAATTATACACATTAGCTCACATTATTCATTAGCTCATTATTCTGTAATGTCTTGTGACCTTAACCTCTGTATTTCAAAGCTTAAGTTCAATAATTCCTTACTTTCTGTTACCGTCTGCTGACCATGACGTGCCAGCCACAACTTCCTAAAAACCAAGTCTAGCCTTTCCATACCCAGTAACAGTGTACAGAGAGGAAAACCACAAACAGATGCGTCCTGAAACAAAGACATTTTTACAGAAATAGATAGACATGATCATGAGATAATTCAGTATTAAGCAATACTATCATGAGATAGATTTTCTAAATTGTATCAAGTTAAAGTTTTTCTAAATTACTTAAGCAGATTAGTAATCCTGTATTGATTTGTATTGTATTGATATAAGCAATATATCTCCAGGGTAAAAGCAATAATCAGAATCAACAATCAATAACGCAATGTATTATGGAATCTCCTTACAATCCTCCCTTTGACCATTCGATATTATCGAAATGGTCATTCTCTACCCATTTCGTTAGGCCTCATGGATTCATATCCTCCGGCCTCATGTTCCTGACTCTCGTACCATACAGTGGGATCTCTGGAAATGGAAGTCAGCTTCATGGTTTCGGAACGTGCTTCGCTACCCTTCCTGCAGAGGCATTTGAGTAACATGAAGCATGCATACAAGAACAATACGAAAAGCAGTATGGTGAAAATAGTCATTGCAGTGTTCTTCAACCATGAAGTGAGACCTCCTAAACTGAACCCGGTAGAGAAAGGGTCCCATGTTTTCCCAATGTCCCTTGCATCCTGTTGTAGCTTGTTTACCTCTTTTCGGTGTTGTGCAATTATGTCATAGTAATCAGGGATCTCGATACTCGTGTTATGTATCCAGGTGCAGCATTCATAGTCCTCAGTAATTTCACAGAGGCCAGTGAGGGCTGCACTCATGCTTTCTATAGCCAGGTCATGTAACTCTAGTTGTTTCCTAATTGCTCTGGTTTCTAGGTTTAGTTTTGTGATGTCATCAGAGTCCTTTTCCAAGATCTCATCTATGATTGAAGTGTAGTTGTTTAGTTTCTTCATCAAATCTATTCCCCATCCTGTCCAGGAAGGAAACCAGGCCCAGGTCATGTCTTTTTCTAGGAACATTTCTCTTTTCACATGGTGTTTTAGAGGGTATCTTGGGTGGGTACTAGCTTTAAGTAGGTGTCCTTGTCCATTATCCCCCACTACTCCCATTATAGGGACTATTTTAGCTAGATAACACCACCCTTGGGGTTCCTCAGGAATCCATGGGTAACAGAGCTTGCCACAACAGATGTAGGTTGTGTTGCCTAGTGCTAAGGGTCGTTGACTAACAATAGTCCTTGCGCCTTTTGAATATCCAGATGTCGTCAGCAGAGCTAATAACTGTGTGACCGGGGAGTGGGAGCTAGAATTAAAAAGGTCATAGATGGTAGCATTAATCACAGGGTCTGTGGTGTGAAAAAATGAGTTATCGGTAAGGGAAGCCATGGAGACATTAAGTTTCGACCATTTGCACACCTCAGCTCCCCTGGAAATGTTTCCCATTATGAAACACCAATCTGGAGCATGGCTTCTACCCACGATTTGAAAACTGAGGGGCTTTTTGGGACTTTTCCTTATGACATTGGCAAGAACAATAGGGGGTGTTCCATTCAGGAAAGGAGTGATGTTTAAGGGAATGGCCATTAATGGGATTCTGGCTGTACTAGGGTGGAGTTTGCTGCATATCCAACATTTCTTAAAACCAGACTTTTGTGCATAACTGTACTTAAACTTTAACAACAACATTCTGTCGGTGAAACCTGAAGGGGGTTCAGTGGGGTGTATACTTCTTTTATATTTTAAACTAGGTGGTGCATTGGCTGTCTGTGCTTTCCCACATATGCCTTCTAATAGCCCTGAATCTTCTGGATGGTACACACAATTTGCTATTAACCAAACAGGTATGAATACTATCAGAATCAGACATGTCCAGAAGCATAATGTTTTTCCTGACACAAAAGTGGAAATCATTTTTGTCAGGTATTGTGTACAAAGTTCTGCTACTCGTTTCTTCCTGTGGGTGAGGGATTTGTCTCGTCGTTCAGAGAGATTTGCTTTATGCCTTCTTGAACGTCCTTCAAGTCTGGTTGCTGTTCCTGGTCAGAGGAGTCCTGGGGTGCTGGAGGCGGGTCTGGGGTCTGGGGTTGCTGTGGACACTTCTTTAGCCGGCTGGCGTGGATCCAGGTGTTTCCTAGATCGGTCAGTACAGCAGTTCTGGAAACCTTCTCTATCTTCCAAGGTCCAGAGTAGATTGGTCCGATCCTCTTTTTGTGGGCCAGTTGCTTGACTAGCACTTGATCTCCTGGGATGAAGGGGTGTGTCGGCTCTGTGGGAAGAGGAGAAAAAGTGACAGAGACATGTTCGTTCATTTCCTGTAGCATACTTACCAGATTTTTCACGTACATTTCCTGTTGGGAATAGATGTTAATGTCAGTGTTTTGATCTAAGAGGGGCAGCTCTATGTTTGCAGGAACTCCCATCAAAATCTCAAAGGGCGAGAGTTTTGTTCTGGCATGTGGTGTTGTTCTGATCTGAAATAGGACAGAAGGAAGGTAATCCAACCATCCTTTCATGGTGCCCCCCGTAGCCTTTTTTAACTTGTCTTTAATGTTCCTGTTCATTCTTTCCACTACCCCTGCACTTTGTGGGTGGTAAGGGATGTGCAGTTTCCACTGTAAGCCTAGTAGCTTAGCTAAAGTCTGTGTAACAGAGGAGCTGAAGGCAGGTCCTCTGTCTGACCATATGGCCGTTGGTATTCCAAACCTACAAACCCAATGGTTCAGTATGCATTTGGCAGCAATTTTAGCGGTCTCACCTGTACACGGAATACTTTCAACCCAGCCTGACCACCTGCATACGATTACGCAAAGGCATCTCAAGTTGCCTCTTTCTTTGGGCATGTGTGTAAAGTCTATTTGTAAATCTGTTAGGGGACCTAGGGGTGGGGGCAGGTGGCCATGTAATCCATGATGTTTCCCTTGGACATTGTTTTGTGCACAGGTCATACAACTGCTGGTGAGGAGTTTTGCCTGTTTATTTAAGTTGTTTGTACAGAAAGACTTTGTGTATATGTTCGTTAGGGCGGTGGTACCTATATGTCCTGGACCATGGAGATAGGAAAGTATGAGAACACTGCTTGCTTCTGGTATGCCCAATATCTTCCCCTCTTTTGACCTTCTTGGTCCTTGGTCAAACCATCCTTGACCCAAAAAGAAACATCCTCCTTTGTAGCTAATCCCTGTATTTGTGCCACAATGGTTTTAAAGTTGGGTGATGTAAAATGTTCTTTGAAGAACATTGTTGTGGGGGCTGGCTGACCAATGTATAGGGCAGCGGCCTTTTTTGCTTCTCTGTCTGCCAGCGCGTTTCCTTTGGAAATTCTGCTGTTATTTGATGAATGTGCCTTTACCTTGATGACCGCTATCCGCTTTGGGAGAAGAATCGCTTGCAAGAGTGCTTTAATTTGCGTAGAGTTAGCAATTGGCTTGTTGTCAGCAGTTTTAAATCCTCTATTTGCCCATATTACGCCATAGTCATGCGTGACCCCAAAAGCGTACCTACTATCTGTGTAGATGTTTACCTCCTGATCTGAGAAAAGTATGCAAGCTCTTGTGAGCGCCTCCAATTCTGCTACCTGTGCCGAGGAGGGTGGTAAAGCTTTTGCTTCCAACACCACATCAGGGAGTTGGACAATGGCGTACCCTGTCAGGAATGTTGCATCAGAGGGGCGGGAGCAGCTGCCGTCTATGAAGACGTCCTGTACTCCTGGCAGGGGAATATCAGTGAGATCTGGGCGAGGGCTGGTTATTGCTGCAACCTGTTCAACACAATTGTGTTTCTGATCAGGGTCTCGTGGCAGCCTGAGCAAAGAATGCAAAAGGCGGACAGTGGGATTACTTGGTGGTGCGTGTTTGAGGGTGAGGTTATCAGTATTCAGAAGTGTGATCTCATACCCACTAAGCCTTTGTGCTGTCATATGCTGCGTGTTCATGTTTTGCAGGAGGTGAGTCACTGAATGAGTAGTGTAGAGAGTCAGCTCATGGCCTAATACTGATTTGTTAGCTTCTTGAACTGCCATTGCACAAGCAGCAAGGTTTTGTAAACAAGATGGCATCCCTTGTACTTGGGTAGGCAACTTTTTTGAGAGATAGGAGACTGGCCGGTACCCGGTTCCATGTTGCTGTGTCAAAACCGCAGCAAAAGAATTTCTCGACACCACACAGTATAATTGAAAAGGTTTGCCATATTCTACCAATCCCAGGGCGGGGGCCTGAGTCAGACTTTTTAACAAGGCCTGAAAAGCATGGAGCCTTTCTGTTGTCCAATCTATTGTCTTTGGGGCGGTGGATAAGGTAGCCTCCCTCAGAATGCCATCATAATATGAACAATCTGGGATCCATTGGCGGCAATATACGATTGCGCCCAAGAATGACAGCAAGGTTGCTTTGTCTCTCGGAGGACTGAGAGCCTGCAGGGCTGCGGCACGTTTGGGGGATACTAGCCTGGTTCCCTCCTTTAAAATGCATCCCAGGTATTCTACCTGACTTTGACACCATTGTATCTTCTTCCGCGATGCTAGGTGGCCAGACCTGGCCAGGTGATGTAACAGAGATGTGGAATCGACCGCACAATCTTCAGCAGATCGACTGCACAGGAGCAAGTCGTCCACATACTGTATTAGTACCGACCCGCGCTCAGCAGTCCATGACTTAACTGTCTCATTAAGGACCATGGAGAAGGCTGCCGGACTGTCCACATACCCCTGCGGTAATCTTGACCAGGTCAACTGCTGAGCCTTTTTTCCCCATTGCCATGAGAACGAGAACATGGGCAATACCCCTTCATCGATCGGGATGCTAAAAAATGCATTTGCCAGGTCCACTACTGTGTAGCAAAGGGAATCAGCAGGTATTTTCAAAAAAATGAAAGAAATATCTGCCACCAAAGGTGGCAGAGGTATAACCTGCTTGTTGACGGCCCTTAGGTCCTGTACAAGCCTCCACTCCCCATTCGCCTTTTTCACAGGGTAGATTGGTGTATTCCAGGGGCTTATAATGTGTTTCAGAATCCCTTTTGCTATGTAATCATCAATTAATGGTGTGATGCCTTCAATTTTTTCGAGTGGCAGGGGGTATTGCTTATGATATTGTACTTTGGCGTCTGGACGCATTTGTGGTGTGTAAGGTGTACAGTTAATAAAACCCACACTCCCTTTGTTTTCTGCCCATATGGCATGTGTTTCTAGAGTGGGTGGTAATGATGCAAAGAGTCCCCTGTAAGTGTGTCTCTTTGGAGCATGTAAATCGCAAAATGGTGAGCTGGCAGTGAGGGAGCCCCCTCTGTCAAATTTAATGGTGATATTCAGTTTTGAGAGTAGGTCCCTCCCCATTAAAGATACTGGACAATCCACAAGGACAGCAAAACTCTGGGTACATAGTTCCTGCCCTTCTGGAGTAGCCACGGGCAATGGTGGAGTGATGGGG
This sequence comes from Lithobates pipiens, assembly GCF_037356315.1. Taxonomy (NCBI): domain Eukaryota; kingdom Metazoa; phylum Chordata; class Amphibia; order Anura; family Ranidae; genus Lithobates; species Lithobates pipiens. The sequence continues at coordinate 544,460,419 of NW_027507758.1, read as the reverse complement.
TGGGTAATTGATGTCCCATTTATACCAATAGAGTTTCCCTCAGTACAGTGCGGTGTGTCATATATGGCATCATTCAAACTACTGAATGTAGCCCCTGAATCTAATAATAGACATATCAGGTGTTTGTCTACCCGCAATAGTACCTGCGGAAGACTTTTCCACGATGGATTATAACACACAAGGCTGAGGGACGGGACATTCTCTTGGCATCCCTATTGTGGGGTCCGCCGAGCGGATGGCCACTGCATCGGGATGCGTGGGGGTGGTCTATGAGGCTGAGGCTGGTATTGGGGTTGTGGTGGGTGAGGATACCTGATATCCTGAAGGCGATGTGGGGCGGTGGTGTTTAGATTCCTACCTCTTCCTCTCTGAGCGTTTGTTCCAATTCTGTAGGGACATTGGGACTTCCAGTGTCCCAGTTCCCCACAGTTAAAGCATCCCTTGTCTGGTGGGTAAGCCTGATCTGGGGGATAAGATTGCATTGGTGGATAAGGTTGCATTGTCATTATGTGGGTGGGCGGAGTCTGGGTTGGTGTCAGGGAGGGAAAAATGCCACCCTTCTGCTCAAATACCCCTGATGTTTCTCGTGATCTAGTATCCTTCATAAATTCATCTGGGGCTTGTTCTGCCCACTTTGGATTAGTGAATTTAAGCAGCTGTGTCACCTTCGTATCGCCACCAGCCATAATGGTGGAGGTGAACAATTGGGGGTTGGCGTTATCTATTGCTTTCCACAAGCCATACACCCGGGTACAAAATTCATAGAATTTTTCCTTTGGTCCCTGTTTTGCTAGGATAAGTTCCTGGAGTGCGGATGAACCCTTGTATATAGTAGACCAGTGATTCCCCATGCCTTTCCAAAAAGATACCCAATCTTTATCTTCCTTTATGTGGGCTGTCCATAAGGCCTCTACGGGATGCCCTTCTGGACTGTCAGGGTCAATTATACTAAGGATCCCTTTTATATCTTCCTTATCCAAGCTTGTCCCTGCACTGTATTTTGCAAGGAAAGCGCCAGCCTCCCTTGGGCTTTTCTTTGGACTGGGGCATAATTCCTTTATTTTTGACAGTGTGCCTAAAGGTAGGGGAATATGGACTTCCGTCTCCCCTATATGCATAAGCGGTGCTTTAAAGGTGGCACCCAGACTTTCCTGTTCCACGTCTATTTCTTTCTCACCCTGCTCCCTTTCCTCCTGTGGGGGTTTCTGGCTTATGGCCGATTTCGTTTGGCTTCTGAGTGTGGTGGATGGCTGTGAAATTATCTTTCCCTTGGCCTCCTCAATCCTTCTTGCCTCTTTCTCTAGTTTCCTTTCGTATGCCTCTAAATCTTCCCTTTTCCTCTGTATTCTTTCTTCCTCTACCTGCTGTCTCTTATTAAATTCTTTCTGTTTCTCCTCCCATTCCTTTTCCCTAGGGCTCAACTTCCCGACTCCTTCCTCTTCCCCCTCTTTCAGGGTCTTTCTATCCCTTTCTTCCTTAGTTATCGCAGAATATTCTCTCATCTCACCTTCCCTCTTATCCAGCTCTCTTTTATACTCTTCCAGCTCTTTCTCCCTCCTAGACATTTTCTGCTCTATTTCCTCCTTTCTTTCTCTAAGCTCTTTTAACTTCTCTTCTAATTCCCTTTCCATTTTTCTAATCCTCTCTTCTTCCCTACTTTGTATACCTTCTGCCCGGACTTCCTCTTTCCTGCTTCTACTTTCGTTTTCCCATCGTGTAACTTGTGCCTGATCAGCTGCCCCATACACTATGGTGGCCAACACTGCTGGGTCTAAGGATGGATACAGCTGAAGACATGGACCCAATGTTCCATCTTCCTGTTTAACCATCACATAAGGGGGGGGTGGTGGTGCCTCAGGTTGCTGAGATAGGGCGGGTGAGTTTACAGGCTTTACTGTGGGGACTTTAGTTACATACTTTGTTTTGTACTTAGCTAAGCATTTATTCCATGTTTTGTAACAATCTTTCATGTACTGGGTGTCTTCCCATTTCCCAGGTGGATAAGAGTGCTTGTGCACCTGACACACCTTGCTCACCTCTTTCCATTCATCCTCTGAACAGGGACCTAGTGGTCCTGGGTCATGTATTCCCAGCTGTTGGCACCGTTCTCTGACTTGTGTCCAAAAAGGTTCTACCTGTGGTCCCGGTAGTGTGTTTTTAACATACTCATAGGGGGATGGGTTGGCCGTGGTCTGGGTTGCTGCAGAATTCCCCATCTAATAACCTTGGTAGGGTGTGTCTAGTACAGGGACAGAGATGAAAGCAACCTGTTTGTGCTATAATCTGTTCCCTGACTTGTGAATATGTCCCCTCGTCTGTTATTGCTGTGGGGCTGATATAGCTATGAAGGTTAACCCTCAGTACTCGGTATAGGAAACCCCTCCTCGTGGTAGGATATACTCCCCTTGCACCAAGTCGGTATGAGAACCCAGTTGGTCTAGTAGTTAGCAGGATCCACGTCCTGTCAACACTAAGGAACAGTAAACCAAAGGTGCAACGTGGGCAGGCGGGCGCTATCTCACTACAATCGGGTTCCTGATTTATGTTGTTCATTTAGTGCATATATGTGTAATGCCTTAATAAAACCCTTCAAATCAATGCAATACTTTACATTCAGTTGTCATACATATATATATACCATACACTTATCTCTAATTCTCTATACACCCTAAATACTTACGGTGGTACCTAAAAGAAAAAACAAGCAAAATCTTATATATATATACAATGGCCAAACAAATTTACATTATATCAACATGTTATTATAAGTGCACTATATTTCCCCCAAAAAGATTGGGCGTCCACTCAGCCACTCCTTATACTGCGGGCGTATCCTATACTTCCCGAGTTTTAAACACACTTATTATATATACCTCTACCTCTACCTAACATACTCAATACAGTCAGACCAAGCCTAGTCAGACTACTCTAAAAAAAAAACCAAAATACCTGCGAGCCCCTCTAACCTTCCAAGGGGCCAGCCTAGCCCGTTGCGAAGGCACAGTTATGTAAGTGGGTGGATATACAAGGTTATTTGAACAAGGCAAGCACCAACACCAGTTCACCAAAAATAGGTAAAAAGGAGCAGAATGTGTCTTACCTGTTCAAACAAACGCCAGACCCCACTCTCCTGGTACCAAAACTGTTAGGTCGCCCGACTTCTCCTTGTGGCCTAGGCTCTTGGAGATGGCTCAGTGGAAGTCCTCGCCGGCGAGATAACCAATGACTCATACACAATTGTGATGCTGAAATGGTTACAATCTTTAATTCTGGTTTTGCCGTTTTATACTATTTTTACAAGACTCTGCCCCAATTTTTGGGGACCAATCAAAATTATACACATTAGCTCACATTATTCATTAGCTCATTATTCTGTAATGTCTTGTGACCTTAACCTCTGTATTTCAAAGCTTAAGTTCAATAATTCCTTACTTTCTGTTACCGTCTGCTGACCATGACGTGCCAGCCACAACTTCCTAAAAACCAAGTCTAGCCTTTCCATACCCAGTAACAGTGTACAGAGAGGAAAACCACAAACAGATGCGTCCTGAAACAAAGACATTTTTACAGAAATAGATAGACATGATCATGAGATAATTCAGTATTAAGCAATACTATCATGAGATAGATTTTCTAAATTGTATCAAGTTAAAGTTTTTCTAAATTACTTAAGCAGATTAGTAATCCTGTATTGATTTGTATTGTATTGATATAAGCAATATATCTCCAGGGTAAAAGCAATAATCAGAATCAACAATCAATAACGCAATGTATTATGGAATCTCCTTACAGGTAGGAGTCTGCCTGCTTCACCCAGTACAGCCACAATCCTCCAATGGAAATGGCTCAGGCATTTATTAAACTCACTCAATGATTAAACTCAATTAATAAAGAACTATCCCCTACCAGAATGTTTTTGCCCCCTTATTTTGGTATACCGTACGTTAGACCAAGGCACACTTTCAGGTCCATTTCAAGTGGTAAGTTCGTGTTAACCCTGTTTGTCATCCTTATCCATACCGGACATAGGGCTCTGAACCATTAGTAAGAAGGCCAGTATGGTGGCCTGAATTTATGGGAGGAGCCCGGAGAGGTATTTAACCACTTGAGACCCGCGCTATAGCCGAATGACGGCTACAGCGTGGATCTCCTTTGCTGGGACGACGTCTATTGACGTCGTCCCGTGCATGAGCGGCCTGCGCGCCCCCTGAGGGGCGCGCGTGGCACGCTCTGTGATCGGCGAGTCTTTGAGACTCGCCTGATCACCGATCCGAGCAAGGGGTCGATCCCGACCCCTTATCACGTGATCAGCTGTCAGCCAATGACAGCTGATCATGTGATACAACGGAGCCGGTAATCGGCTATTATTATTATAAAAAAGAGCCGATCACCGGCGGCCGTGATCGGGACATTAGTCCCGATCACGGCCAGCCCTACCAGTGCCCACCTGCCCCCTGCCAGTGCCCATCTGCCCCCTGCCAGTGCCACATGAATAAAAAATGTGTCCCCCCCTGTCAGTGCCACCCAGCAGTGCCCATAGTGCCACCCAGCAGTGCCCACAGTGCCACCCAGCAGTGCCCACAATCTGCCTCAACAAAGGTGCTGCACCCCAGTGCCACATATCTGTGCCCATCAGTGTCATCTACCAGTGCCCATCAGTGCCCAGCAGTGCCACCCATCAGTGCCCAGCAGTGCCACCTATCAGAGCCACCTATCAGTGCCACCTATCAGTGCCCATCAGTCCCATCTATCAGTGGTACCTATCAGTGCCCCTTAGTGCCACCCATCCATGCCACCCATCTGTGCCACCCATCCGTGCCATCTTATCTGTGCCCATCTTTGCCCATCAGTGCCGCCTTATCTGTGCCTATTAGTGCCGCCTTAACTATGCCTATCAGTGCCCACCAGTGCAGCCTATCAGTGCCCACCAATGCAGCCTATCAGTGCCCACCAATGCAGCCTATCAGTGCCCACCAATGCAGCCTATCAGTGCCCACCAGTGCAGCCTACCAGTGCCGCCTCATCAGCGCACTTCAATGAAGGCGAAAAATGACCTGTTTGCAAAATTTTATATCAAACTATTAAACATGATTTTTTTTTTTTTTTTTTGCATCTTTTTTGGTTTGTTTAGCAAAAAATAAAACTCCCAGCTGTAATTAAATACCACCAAAAGAAAGCTCTATTTGTGGGAAAAAAATGATAAAAATTTCATTTGGGTACAGTGTTGTATGCCCGTGCAATTGTCATTCAAAGTGCATCAGCGCTGAAAGCTGAAAATTGGTCTGGGACTGAGGGGGGTTTAAGTGCCCAGTAAGCAAGTGGTTAATCAGCCCATTTGGCTGTATTCCTTGTCGGGTCCTGTGCGCGATACCCACCCTCCCATCCCCTTTTTAGGGCATTTCTCAAGGCATCATACTCCTCACGAAAGTACTAATTTCACTTCATTTCATGTTCATTTCATTTAATCCTCATTTCTTACCTAGGGTATGCCCCCTTATTTTGGTATACCGTACGTTAGACCAAGGCACACTTTCAGGTCCATTTAAAGTGGTAAGTTCGTGTTAACCCTGTTTGTCATCCTTATCCGTACCAGACATAGGGCTCTGAACCATAAATAACAGATATGTGATCAGCAATAAAATCCGTAAAGTGCCTTTGGTACTGATTTTGAGTTCCTGGGTTGTTAGTGTTGGTTTCTTTCTTTAGTTGCATTTCTGAATGAGATACAACACAGACTCTGACTCAGAGCTTCTTTGCGGCTTTGAGTGAGCTTCCAAATGTGGTGGTAGGAAGTTTGACTTAGCAAATAATACTTAATCATGTGCACTTAAAAATAATAGCATTTTTGCTTGAACATGATTGGAGGATGGAAATCAACAGAGCTTTACCACATTCACTTAGCTCTGGGGAAAATCCCCTTGCAAAGTGTAACGTTTGTCTTTATTAAATCACCCTCAATGTGTTCTTGATTGTAAATAAATCTATTTTGAACTGTTAGTTTTAAACTGGTTGTAAACGCAGAAGTTTTTTTTTTTTATCTTAATACATTCTATGCAATAAGATAAAAAACCTTCTGTGTGTAGTAGCCCCAATAATACTTACCTGAGCCCCATCTCTATCCAGCGATGTGCACGAATGCCTTGGCCATCTGGGACTCTCCCTCCTGATTGGCTGAGACACAGCGCCATTGGCTCTCGCTACTGTCAATTAAAGTCAGTTAGCCACTTAGGAGAGAGAGGGGGCGGGGTCGAACTGTGGCTCTGTGTCTGAATGTACACACGGGTGCCCCCACAGCAAGCAGCTTGTTCGACAGGAGGGAGGGGCCTGGAGCGACGACGAGGGACCTGAGAAGAGGAGGATCTAGGCTGCTCTGTTCAAAACCACGACACAGAGCAGGGAACTATAACATGTTTATTATTTTTAAACAAAAAAAAAAAAAGACTTTAGTATCACTTTAATTTATGCAACTGTCAATATGCATTAAGAGAAAACTATGTATATTATATTGTTCTCACTCAGCACTATTTAAATTCTGTTTTTTAAACAGTGTTATGCATCTTCCCAATTAGTGTTACTCATTTGCATACCAGAGTTAGCATGTCAAGACAGACTGAAGTTATTTTAAAGCCCAGGGCTGCTCATTTGGTTTCTTTTTCATTTTTTTTTTTGTGTATATATATATATTTTTTTACTCCATGCTCCTGGGGGGATGAAAGAAATTAAATCTAAAAATAACATTTCCAGGACAATTTTGATAAAGGTTATACTTGACAATGAACATTTAGTTATAGATACTGTAGGCAACAAATAAGAATGGTTGCTTGTTTGACCTTACTTTTCGCAAGTGACAATAGCCGGTGAACTATGAAATATTGCTGCAATATGGTTGAAGACTTTTCTTTTTCTTAAGGTTAATTTTACGTTCTGAATCAAGTGACATTTATTGTTCCGTATATACACCGCCTGAGTTTGGAAGGAAAATAAAAGCAGGTTTTATGGTCTATTCCAAATGAGGTTTTTCAGCAGATTTATTGTTATCTGCATGTATCTTTTCTTAGGTCTTAAAATCACTCCTCTCCAAATATCATTCTCTTAGTTGCAAAGGTGTTTTCATTTTGTTTTATTTATTTTTTTAAAGGCATTGCCATTTTAAAGCTCTGTTACTCTTTGATATACAGTAACAGAGGTAAATGCGTAAAGTACTGAAAGGGTTTCTGTAATGCACCGGTCAAAGATTTCTTTGCTGGCTTAGTAGTATATTCAAACAGCTTACCCAGCGACGATCCTTTTTTTATTTTTTTAAGCAGTATTGATGAGCAAAGTGATTTCAGCAAATTTGAGTTTGCAACAAAATTACAATTTTGTCTGAAGCCGAAACTCTCAATTTCACTCTGGTGAAATTGGCCTTAAAATTACCTCTTTTTTTTATTTTATTTAGAGCAAGGGTGTCCAAACTTTTGGCTTCCTAGGCCACATTGGAAGAAGAGGAATTGTCTTGGGCCACACATAAAATGCACTAACAATAAGGATGAGCAGAAAAAGCTGGGCAGATCACAAGTTCACGATCACTAATATAGATAAAGTACCCATCTGAGTAATAAAACTTCATTTTTTTGTAGAATCTTTTATTAAAAAAGTAAAAAAGAGGGCAACATAAAATGATTACGAAATTTGACATGTTTTTTTAACCACTTCAATACAGGGCACTTAAACACCTTCCTGCCCAGACCAATTTTGAGCTTTCAGCGCTGTCGCACTTTGAATGACAATTGCGCGGTCATGCTACACTGTACCCAAATGAAATTTTTATCATTTTTTTCCCACAAATAGAGCTTTCTTTTGGTGGTATTTGATCACCTCTACGGTTTTTATTTTTTGCGCTACAAATAAAAAAATACCGAAAATTTTGAAAAATAAAAAGGTTTTTTTTTGTTTCAGTTTCAAAACTTTGTAAATAAGTACGTTTTCTCCTTCACTGATGGGCACTGAAGGGGCTACACTGATGGGCACTGATAAGGTGGCACTGATGGGCACCAATGTGGCACCAATGAAGTGGCACTGATAGGCGGCACTGATGGGCGACACGGATGGGCGACACGGATGGGCGACACGGACGGACACTGATAGGTGGCACAAATTGGCACTGATAGCTGGCACGGATGGGCGGCACGGATGGGCATGGATAGGCGGCACAGGTGGGCATGGATAGGCGGCACAGGTGGGCATAGATAGGCGGCACAGGTGGGCATGGATAGGCGGCACAGGTGGGCACTCATAGGCGGCACAGGTGGGCACTCAGGCGGCACAGGTGGGCACTCATAGGCGGCACAGGTGGGCACTCATAGGCGGCATCGGTGTTATAGTAATGGATGCCAATCAGTGCCAAACAATAATGCATGCCAATCAGTGATGCCCATTGTGGCCACTGATTGGCATCCATTATGGGCACTGATTGGCACCCATTGTGCTGACTGGCACCCTGGTGGTCTAGGGAGGATTATGGATTTTTATTACCTTTTCCCTGGTGGTCTAGTGGTGTCCCTGGTGGTCCAGTGTGGGCATCTTCGGGGGGGCTGTGCTGATAATCGATCAGCACAGACCCCCCTGTCAGAGGAGCAGCCGATCGGCTCTCCTCTACTCGCGTCTGACAGACGCGAGTGAGGGAAAGCCGATCACCGGCTCTTCCCATTTACACTGTGATCAGCCGTGATTGGACACGGCTGATCACATGGTAAAGAGTCTCCGTCGGAGACTCTTTACCGAGATCGTAGTTGCCGGGTGTCAGACTGACACCCCGCAACAACGATCGCCGCGATGCGCGCCCCCGGGGGCGCGCAGCGGCTCATAATCCTAATCACGTCATATGACGTCCGGTTAGGATTATGAAACCACTTTGCCGCCGTCAATTTGTAATAGGGCGGGCGGCAAGTGGTTAAATAAACTAACGCATCGATCTCTGGTTTGATGGATATAGTAGCAATTCTCAATTAATTCTCAAGGTGCTCATTAGATATTTTGGTTCTAAGTTTGCCCTTTGTGTGCTTCATCCTGGAAAATAGTTGCTCACAAATAGGGATGAGCCGAACACCCCCCTGTTCGGTTCGCACCAGAACCTGCGAACAGACCTAAACTTTGTGTGAACTTTAGAACCCTATTAAAGTCTATGGGACTCGAACGTTCACAATCTAAAGTGCTCATTTTAAAGGGTAATATGCAAGTTACTGTCCTAAAAAGTGTTTGGGGACCCGGGTCCTGCCCCAGGGGACATGGATCAATGCAAAAAGAAGTTTTAAAAACGTCCGTTTTTTCAGGAGCAGTGATTTTAATAATGATTAAAGTGAAACAATAAAAGTGTAATATTCCTTTAAATTTCGTAGCTGGGGGGTATCTATAGTATGCCTGTGAAGGGGCGCATGTTTCTGGTGCTTAGAACTGTCCCTGCACAAAGTGTCATTTGTGCAGGAAAAAAAGTCTTTTAAAATCACTTGTGGCTAAATTGTCGGCTCCCGTAATACAGAGAACACTCAATGAGTGTTCTCTGTATTAGCCGACAATTCATTCATTCATTGATAAAAAATTTAAAAAAAAGCGTGGGGGTTCCCCTAAATTCAATTACCAGGCCCTTCAGGTCTGACATGGATATTAAGGGGAACCCCGTGTCAAATTTAAAAAAAAATTGACGTGGGGGTCCCCCTAAATATCCATACCAGACCCTTCAGGTCTGATATGGATATTAAGGGGAACCCCACATTAAATAAAAAAAAAAATTGATGTGGGGTCCCCCTAAAAATCCATACCAGACCTTTTATCCGAGCACGCAACCTGGCAGGCCGTAGGAAAAGAGGGGGGGACGAGAGAGCAGCCCCCCCTCCCTCCTGAACCATACCAGGCCACATACCCTCAACATTGGGAGGATGCTTTGGGGGTCTGTGACCCCTCAAAGCACCTTGTCCCCATGTTGATGAGAACAAGGGCCTCATCCTCACAACCCTGGCCGGTGGTTGTGAGGGTCTGCGGGTGGGGGGCTTATCAGAATCTGGAAGCCCCCTTTAACAAGGGGACCCCCAGATCCCGCCCCCTCCCCTGTTTTAAATGGTAAGGGGGTACAAAAGTACCCCTACCATTTCACAAATAAAGTGTAAAAATGGTTAAATAAGACCAACACACTTTTGAAAAATTCCTTTATTAAAAATAAAAAAAATTAAAAAAAGATTCCAGCGGTGCTAATCCACTCTTGCTATCCAGCGACGGATCTCCGGGGTCCAGCGATGGATGATCATATCCAGAGGCGGGGGATCTCTCAGTCCAGCGCTGTCCATACATCCGTCTTCTGTCTCCACTCTGGAGACACTGCAGAGAGCCCAGCGCTGACGTTTCTTATATTAGGAGGGCGGGGCCACCCGCCACCTGACCCCGCCCCTCTGACACTGGAGAGGGAAGCCAGGGGTTCCCCAGTGACGTGTGGGTGACCCCGCCCCCTCTGATGTAACGCAGGTTTCCGTTACATCAGAGGGGGCGGGGTCACCCATACGTCACTGGGGAACCCCTGGCTCCCTTCACCAGCGTCAGAGGGGGCGGGGTCAGGTGACGGGTGGCCCCGCCCTCCTAATATAAGAAACGTCAGTGCTGGGATCTCCGCAGTGTCTCCAGAGTGGAGACAGAAGACGGATGTATGGACAGCGCTGGACTGAGAGATCCCCCGCCGCTGGATATGATCATCCATCGCTGGACCCCGGAGATCCGTCGCTGGATAGCAAGAGTGGATTAGCACCGCTGGAATCTTTTTTTAATTTTTTTTATTTTTAATAAAGGAATTTTTCAAAAGTGTGTTGGTCTTATTTAACCATTTTTACACTTTATTTGTGAAATGGTAGGGGTACTTTTGTACCCCCTTACCATTTCAAACAGGGGAGGGGGCGGGATCTGGGGGTCCCCTTGTTAAAGGGGGCTTCCAGATTCTGATAAGCCCCCCACCCGCAGACCCTCACAACCACCGGCCAGGGTTGTGAGGATGAGGCCCTTGTCCTCATCAACATGGGGACAAGGTGCTTTGAGGGGTCACAGACCCCCAAAGCATCCTCCCAATGTTGAGGGTATGTGGCCTGGTACGGTTCAGGAGGGAGGGGGGCCGCTCTCTCGTCCCCTCCTCTTTTCCTGCGGCCTGCCAGGTTGCGTGCTCGTATAAAGGGTCTGGTATGGATTTTTAGGGGGACCCCCACGTCAATTCTTTTTAAAATTTGATGCGGAGTTCCCCTTAATATCCATATCAGACCTGAAGGGTCTGGTATGGATATTTAGGGGGACCCCCACGTCAATTTTTTTTTTTTTATTTGACACGGGGTTCCCCTTAATATCCATGTCAGACCTGAAGGGTCTGGTAATTTAATTTAGGGGAACCCCCACGCTTTTTTTTTTTTTTTATCAATGAATGAATAAATTGTCGGCTAATACAGAGAACACTCATTGAGTGTTCTCTGTATTACGGGGAGCCGACAATTTAGCCGCAAGTGATTTTAAAAGACTTTTTTTCCTGCACAAATGACACTTTGTGCAGGGACAGTTCTAAGCACCAGAAACATGCGCCCTTCACAGGCATACTATAGATACCCCCCAGCTACGAAATTTAAAGGAATATTACACTTTTATTGTTTCACTTTAATCATTATTAAAGTCACTGCTCCTGAAAAAAATGCCATTTTTAAAACTTTTTTTTGCATTGATCCATGTCCCCTGGGGCAGGACCCAGGTCCCCAAACACTTTTTAGGACAGTAACTTGCATATTACCCTTTAAAATGAGCACTTTAGATTTCTCCCATAGACTTGTATAGGGTGTTCCGGCTTTTCGAATTTTCTGCGAACAGCCCAAATTGTTCACTGTTCGCTGAACAGGCGAACAGGCAATGTTCGAGTGGAACATGAGTTCGACTCGAACTCGAAGCTCATCCCTACTCACAAATATAGGTGCTGCCGAAAACTGATGGCATGAATAAGGCATGATTGTGAAGAGTGGGAGATTTTTCTTTGGGAAGATAAAACTTAAAAAGTCCAATTCAGAGTAATGTCAAAACTTTGTTCAGCCACATGTGTTCACTAAATGTAATTGCATTTTTGAATATTATGTGTGTTGAGGCACTAGATTTGTTGTAAATTAATAAATACGAATATCATATGTATGTATACCAATGTGTGCAAACAGTGCAAACAGTGCAAATCACAAACCCAATGGTGTGTATGTTGGCTAACTACAACAAAAAAATTCCAAAATACCATATACAAAAAAAACATCATATCAAAAAAAAGGACTATTACACATTATACACATATTATACATTATTTTTTGTTCTTTTTTTTTTTTATTGTTCTTTTGTTTTCTTTGTACAAAAAAATGCTTTGTGAATGTCTAGTTTGCACAAAAACCACAAATAATGCCCTTAAAATGGTTGTAAACCCTTACAAACCACTTTGACCTACAGGTAAGCCTAGATTAAGGCTTACCTGTATGTCCAAGAAATATCTCCTAAACCTACACGGTTTAGGATATATTTACTAAAAGACAGACACAGCTGTCTACGGTGCTTGCGATATGCCGTTAGTGGTGGCTCCCATGCGCATGCGTGGGAGTGACGTCATCACTGCTCCGGCCCTGTGAGTGACTGGAGCAGCGATACCCGGAAGAAGATGGACGCTCCGGACTACAGGGGGCAGCGGTGACATTGTTGGCTCCTGTGTCAGGTAAGTGACACATAATGGGCTACTATGCGATGCATAGTAGCCCATTATGCTTTACCTTTGCAGGGAGACAAAGAGGAAGTAAACTCATCAGGGTTTACTTCCTCTTTAATGTTTGTAATATGTTCGTGTAGCACAGCCCCCTTGAGAACTTCTGAGAATTACCTGCTCATCTGCACGGCCATGACCAAGTGAACCTTCCAACCCAACTGACACTCTGGGTGCAGACATCTTAGTAACACTTAGTAACACTGTTGCCTAGAGGCGACTCAGTTCGCATTGTGCGCTATACAAGTATTTCATTCATTCATTCATTCATTCATTCACTGTGTAGCAAGATTCAAACAACTTAGTAATATTAGGTTCTGAAAGAAAGAAAAGATTATCTTACAAAAGAGGTAATAAATCTGCTGAGCTGGGTTAACAGCACCAACCCAGCAGACAAATAATGATAAAGCAGCAGCGAACAATGTTATTCACTCAAAGGTCACCCCCAGTGGATGTTTCAGTTAACTGCATATAAATAGTCAGGCTATGCTATCCCAACTAAAGAGCAAGTTCTACAGAGTGATATATATATATATATATATATATATATATATATATATATATATATATATATATATATATATATATATATGTAAGAAGGCCAGTATGGTGGCGTGAATTTATGGGAGGAGCCCGGGGGGTATTTAACCAGCCCATTCGCCTGTGGTCTTTGTCGGTTTTCTGTGCGCAATACTACGTCACTAGGCCGACTGCTCGAGTTTCGTTGCCATTCGGATAACTTCTCTCTACTAGAAGTCTCGTGGTTTTCGTTCCCGTTCGTGTTTTTTGTACAACGTCTCTGGCTCGACTGCCGCAGGTAAGGGTCTCGATTGACCTCCCTTTGCTAAAAACATTTCTATTTGAGTGTCGTTAAAACCCTGAACTCTCAGTGCATGCTCCAGAGACCAGTTCGGTTTCCAGTCTCAGTTCTAGGCCTCTGTCATGACATAAGTTGTTCATTTCATTTCACTGTCACGCTCCGCGCTCCGGTTCGAATCCAGTCGCACCTAAACACGCACCGATTCGTTCCGGTTCGCCCCAGGTTTATTTCCCACATTTCAGTACATGCTCCAGAGTCCGGTTTGCTGTCAGTCGCACTGGCGACACGACCATTTCGTGCCTCTGTCATGGCAATCGTACTTCATTTCACTGTCACTTACCGTGCTCCGACTCGAATCCAGTAGCATCCGTGATGCATCGATTCGGTTCGGCGTGCCCCAGAGGGATCGGCCACATTTCACTTTTTCCACAGGTTGCCTTATTTTACGGTCACAGTTACAGCACTTATTTCGTGCTCCCGCACTTGACACGGATCATCCCACACTTCGTCCTTTACGCAAATGATACGTCGGATCGGGACAGCAGAATACACAAAAAAAATAAAAATGAAAATGATGATGATCAAGAAAGAATTATGGCGAAAAATGTCTACTCACCGGTGCACCTCGGTCACATTAGCCAGCCGTTTACGTCACTCTTCAGTTTACTTGTCAGGCTCCTCATCAGTTGTCATCTGTTGTTTCTCTCTCCAGGTCAGTCAAGTTCAGTAGGTCCACCCTGCACCAGCTTGGAGGTTATCTTTCCCAGGTAAAAAAAAAAAAAGAAGAGAGGGGAAGGCGCAGGAAAAATACGACAACAACCATGCTGGCATACATATATATATATATGAAGGCACATGACGATATGTATATATGTATACACGTTCGCTCCCGCCTTAGTACTCAGCAACAGGCGGGTTCGCTTGGTAAAATAGAGAAACAGTCTTGACTTATGTCACCCTCTATAGGTTCCAGTCGTCCATCTTTCGACCCCAAAAAGATAGGACATCACTCCAAGGGCACGATTCAACTGGAGCCATGTCCCAAGTCGGCAGCGAAGATCTTACCGCCCCCTTGTCTCCTCGCCCGCCTTCAGTGAGCGACAGCGTACAGTCCTTCAGGGGTTGGACTATCCCCAGGCTGACAGCAGAGCTGAGACGCAGGGGCATTCCCTTCCCCGCTACGGCTAGGAAGGCAGAGCTTTTCAGGCTCCTCTCTACCCCGCCAGCTACGGCCGGGCCCAGTACCCCGCCTTAGGCTTCTCTCCAGTCCATCTCAGCGGCTATTGCTCAACTACACTCAATGGTGTCGTCCTTAACCAACACGGTCACGGACATCTAGGCTAGAGTGACGCTCCTAGAGGCTCACCCAGCTACAACCACCCCTGTTCCAGTTTCAGTCCCGTCACCACTGCCGACAGGTAACGCAGGGACATGTCCTGTTGTCTGCCCAGCACATCTGGTGCCGACTGGCATAAGGAAGGATATCTTGGACGGCAAGGATGTCAACCTTGCCTCCCTGCTTATTTCGGTCCACGACCTCGCAGAAAACAAGGCCTACACATGGGGAGATGTCTCCGTAGTCCTCAAGGCCAAGGATCCCAGGCTGAACCGCAAAGTTTCCATCCCAGAGTTTGCCCTAGCCTTTGGGATGCAAATAGACGTCATTTTCTCAGCATCGCCCACCAGAAGGGAAGAGCTGGACTTGTACCTCCACACAGTGGTGGACCTAGGGTACAAATACGGAGGCTTCGCCTTTTACGATTACCATCGTTCTTTCTCCACCAAAGCAGCCGCTAAGCTGGCACAGTTCCAGTCACCCAGAGACTGGAGCCTTATGGACACCGAATTGTTCTGCCGGCATTTTGCCGACCTTCGTTCACCCCTGTGTGCCATCTGCCAGTCCTCCACCTACACCGCCTCCTGGTGCTCCAACATGACAGTTAGCCGCCCAGTAGAGTTCCCCTCCACCTCTGGTACAGCCCAAGGCCAACAGGCCCTGCGCCAAAGATTCAAGTTGACAAGTTTGGACG
Organism: Lithobates pipiens; assembly: GCF_037356315.1. Lineage (NCBI taxonomy): Eukaryota > Metazoa > Chordata > Amphibia > Anura > Ranidae > Lithobates > Lithobates pipiens. The sequence goes on along the minus strand of NW_027507758.1, from coordinate 544,444,791 downwards.
TTCGGTTCGAACCATAGGGGGAGCCGCCATTTGCAATAATTACAACTATGGCTCATGTAATTTTAGCCAGTGCCGCCTACTGCACGTCTGTGTCATATGTCACAGAGCGCACCCCAGGAATCTGTGTGAGGTTAAGGCTCACAAGGGCTCATGACTGAGCCGCACAGACGTCCTATGGTTGGGCTTCTACCTCACCATGCACCCCACTCCTTCACTAGCCACCTTCCTCATCTGTGGCTTCACAACAGGTTTCCATACCGGCCTCATCTCCCTGCCCCACACAACCTACGAGTGCAGAAACCTCCGCTCAGCAGCCTCCGACGAGCAGGCCATTGACCAATTGCTGCAAACCGAGGTGGAACGAGGCTTCGTCATAGGTCCCTTCACACAGCCCCCTTAAATATGTGGAGAGTTATCCCTATTGGGCTTGTCAAGGGAAAATTTTCGAATAAAAACCGTTTGGTGTACGACCTGTCTGCGCCTCATTCTTCCCACATTCCCAGCCTAAATTCCCTGGTTCCTTCCAAAGAATTTTCATTAAAATACGCCTCTGTGGACATGGCGATTCAGGCCATCCTTAAAGTAGGCACAGGTGCGTGGCTGCCCAAAGCCCACATATCTGATGCCTTTAAGCTGTTGCCTATCCACCCTTCACTCTGGTGTTGGCACGGCATTAAATGGAGAGACCAATATTATTTCGCCACTAAATTAACATTTGGCTCCAAAAGCAGCCCCTGGCTGTTCGACACATTCGCACAGTCTCTTGCTTGGATCCTCCTGCACAAGGCTTGTTGTCAGCAAGTTATCCATTACCTGGATGACTTCCTACTGATTGAACAGCCGGGCATACCTCCAAGGGACCTCGACAAATTAAGGACCGTCTTTGGGAACCTCAACGTCCCCATCGCCGAACATAAGGTTGATGGGCCTGCACAATTTATCACCTTCCTCAGAGTCAATCTCGACACCAGCTCCATGCAGGCCAGCCTGCCCCTCGACAAACTGACCCGCATCAGGGCAGTTCTCCGCTAATTCACCTGCACCAGGGGATGTACAAGGAGGCAGCTACAGTCGCTATTAGGCATGCTCAACTTTGCCATGCGAATAATTCCACAAGGTCGCTCCTTTATCTCGCGCCTGTTGGTCTACCTTTCTCAGGCACAAGACCCGGATCTAATCCTCAGCCTGGATACCGCAGCCATAGCAAACCTGTCAATGTGGGACGAGTTCCTGTCTACCTGGAACAGTATCTCCCTGTTCATCCCGTCCATCTCACCTCTCTCGCCACAGGTAGTAACAGATGCCGCAGCCTCCACAGGATTTGCGGCTATTTTTGGCCACCATTGGTTCGCCGGAACCTGGCCTTCTCAAATACTCTTGATCCCTGGGTTTAGTCAGTCTTCATCCCTTTTCAAGCTCTACCCCATTGTAGCAGCCGCCCAGCTCTGGGGTCATACCTGGACAGGACAAACCGTAGGTTTTACCACCGATAACCAGGCCACAGCCGAAATTGTCAACAAAGGCAGGTCTAAGTCTCTCTCCGTGATGTCCTTCCTTCGCAGGCTGGTGCAGCTGTCTCTGCAGCATCAGTATAATGTATACTGCACGTTTGTCCCAGGAAAGTACAACCTTGCAGCTGACGCACTGTCTCGCTTTATTCTCCTGTCCTTCTTTCAGCAGGTTCCCGGAGCAGATACGGTCTCAGCTCCTATCCCGCATTGGTCTCAGTTGACCCTGGACTAGAGCCGCATCTACATGGGGCCACTCAGCTCATCAACCGATCTCTCTCAGACAACACTCTGAGAGCCTACCGGGTAGCCTGGAAAGCGTTCAATACATTCCTGGTTGCCTCCACAGTAGGCACCCCCACAGATGCCAGGCATATACTAGCCTTCACCTCATACTGCCATAGTCAACTGGCCTTGTCCTTCAACACCATCTGGTTATACTTAGCTGGCATACAGCACTTCCTCTCACTACAGGACCCTACCAAACCATCCATCTTCTCGTCCCACGCGATCCGAGCCGTCCTGCGTGGCATCCAGAAGCAGCAACCGCCAGTTGTAGTCAAACGGCTCCCCATCACCAGTTCCATCTTCAAGGACATGTCCACCATGCTTACCAGCTACCCCTTCGGTGTTCTCCCCAGTCTGGTCATACAGGTGGCCATCTATCTGGCCTACTATGGCTTTCTACGACGCCCAGCGAGTTCACCCATAACAGCTCACACAGTCCAGTCCTTCGCAGACGTCATCTGCTCCGTCACCAGGACCACTTCATCCTCCACCTCTCGGTAACCAAGACCCAGCAGGCAGGTACCGGCGTAGATATCCACCTCTACAAAACCAACAACGCCTGGTGCCCGGTCACTGTGCTCACGCAGTTACTCTCTCTACTACCCGAGCTCCCGGACTCTAGTCCTCTTTTGCCCTTCCCGGTCAAACCATTAACGAACTGCCAGTTCATTAAACATGTAAGGATTCTCCTCCGCAACTTGCTCCTCAATCCCGGTGAGTACTCCGGCCATTCCTTCCGCATCGGAGCAGCTTCATCCGCATCCCGACACGAGGTCCCAGACCACGTCATCAAAAGATTGGGCAGGTGGAAATCGGCCTGCTTCGCTAGATACATCCCTAACCCACAGGCAGAAATGTCTCGGGCATTCACCCAACTGGCTCAATAAAGATAAAGCTGGAAACAATAAAACTCTCTTACCCCTTCCTAAGTGTTTTTGCCCCCTTTTTTTGGTATACCGTCCATTAGACCAGGGCACACTTTCAGGTCCATTTCATATAGGGTATCTTATGATAAGCTTGTATTGTTCAGATACGTATCGGTCATAGGGCTTCGGCCATAAGTAAGAAGGCCAGTATGGTGGCCTGAATTTATGGGAGGAGCCCGGGGGGTATTTAACCAGCCCACTCGCCTGTGGTCTTTGTCGGTTTCCTGTGCGCAATACCCACCCTCCCATCCCCCTTTTTAGGGCATTTCTCAAAACATTTCTCTTCAAACACATTCATTTCTAATCACTGGCATACGCCCCCTTATTTTGGTATACCGTCCATTAGACCAGGGCACACTTTCAGGTCCATTTCATATAGGGTATCTTATGATAAGCTTGTATTGTTCAGATTCGTATCGGTCATAGGGCTTCGGCCATAAGTAAGAAGGCCAGTATGGTGGCCTGAATTTATGGGAGGAGTCCGGGGGGTATTTAACCAGCCCACTCGCCTGTGGTCTTTGTCGGTTTCCTGTGCGCAATACCCACCCTCCCATCCCCTTTTTTAGGGCATTTCTCAAAACATTTCTCTTCAAACACGTTCATTTCTAATCACTGGCATACGCCCCCTTATTTTGGTATACCGTCCATTAAACCAGGGCACACTTTCAGGTCCATTTCATATAGGGTATCTTATGATAAGCTTGTATTGTTCAGATACGTATCGGTCATAGGGCTTCGGCCATAAATATATATATATATATATATATATATATATATATATATATATATATATACATATATGTATATACACATATACGTATGCTTTCCTATAAGTACTGACAAATAGTTTCACGTTGCAGATCTGATGTTCTTCGCTAGCTAGGTGGAGCTCGTTAACTGTAATCTGGTTGTAGATAAAACAATAGACTCCTTGGGGTGAAGATCTAAGATGTCTGAGCACAGTGTTCATGTAATGCAGTAAAGTGTTCTTGGGGTCACAATGTCTGTACAGTGTTCTGTAATAGTGGCAGTGGACAGATAAAGGATTGAGCAACTTGCTCTCTCACTAACGACCAAATTGTTACGATGTCTTCTGGACAGGAATATGTATAGCGCACTCGGGTAGCGAATCCGCTGTCTCGATCTTCCAAAGTACAGCTTGCCTCTCGCAACCACACCAACAGACAGGCGATCCAAGTGGTGTTAACGTCAGAATGTCCCACAGTGAGTGATGAAGCTGGGCCCCTAGGCCTTGTGTTAGAAGTCAGGCTCCACGTGGTAGGCTGCAACCTCACTATCTGCTGCACAGAGAAGTCTGTCCCACTTCAGGCCTGGGAGGAAGAGCGTTCTGCATGGGCTTCTTGCTCCTTTTAAGGTCACTCCCAGCAATCTCTATGTCACAGCAAAGATCCCTGGGATGTGTAGTCTCGGCCCTTGTACACACGGTCGGAGATTCCGATTGAATGTGTCCGATCGGACCGTTTTGTCGGATAATCCAACTGTGTGTGGTCTCCATCGGACTGTTTAAGTCTGAGTATCCGAAGGACCAAGTTTTCCAACTTGTCGGTAAAATTTTCCGACAACATGATCCGATCGGACCTTGTCCGATCATGTCTAGAGAATTCCGATCAGACAAAGTGCCACACATGCTCTGATCAAATTCCTACACCAAAGCTATTGGCTACTAGCCTGAACATAGTCCCGTCGTAACAAAATAACGTCATCACGTTCTGAACGATCGGATTTTCCGACAACTTTGTCCGACCATGTGTATGCAACAGTTTCGGACAAAATCCGTCGGACAAAATCCGACGGATTTGGTTGTCGGAATGTCCGACCGTGTGTACAAGGGCTTAGAGTACTTGAGTGCATAGCAACAGTCTCAAGGAGAACTATGCGTCCCATAATTCACTTTGTTGGGCACACAAATATGAGGTCACTGATTGCCAAAAGGGACAAACGATGTCTGGAAGCACTAAAAGGTACATTTCTTTCTGCTAACAGTCCATATTGCTCCATCCGTATTGTCAGTTTCTATTTATTGCCTTTTGCCAGGAGAAACTAACATTCCCCAACATTCAATCCTAAGAGAAAACAGCATTAAGAGCATTCAACCAATAAAGAAAATAGCCTAACACTACAGCTGAGAATAATCGACCAGAAGAAAAAATAATAAAGGAGACCTCTGCAATGTATACAGTCTAAGGAGATTCCTTTGTGAATGACTGAATGAATGGGTGTTTGGTGGAGCGAAGCTTAAGCTGCAGTGAAGAGAAACATTGAGCAGCCATATTACTACCACCTGTAAAGTCCCTTTCATACGGACGACTCCGTGAAGCAGGATCCGCTTGCTCAGCGGGGATCTCTCCGCTGATCCTCGCTGAGTAGGCAGATGACAGGTCTGTGTCCACTCCACTATGCAGATCGGACATAGACACAGCCGCTCTCGTCTATAGAACAATCGGATATCCAATGCCATCCAATCTCAAAGTGATTAAACTCTGGCAGTCACTTTAATGAGCTCACTATTATTGCTTGTCTAAGGCTAGCTATACAGTATACAAATTTTCTTGCGCAATTTTCGTTTAGATTTACAAAAATTGTATAATATGAGCTCAAACCTAAACAATTTTAATTTGTATGCAATCAGGCAGGCCCTTACACTACATGTCTGCTGAGAATCATAGGCACATTTTAACCAACTATTATATCAATACCTTACTCCCCAAAAAGACACAGAGATGGGTTCAGCCCTGGTTTACATTGATCCGATTTGGCATGCAATTTGATTCATATTGCCCGCAATGGAACCTTCCAAATCCAATTCCCAGAAGTAGTTTCTGTACTACTTTTGGCAATTTCAGGTGCGATTTCAATAGACATCTGTGCAGAAAATAGCACAGATGTCCCTGAAATTGTGCGAGTTCAGCTGAATTTCAATCCCGCAGCAGTGTGAACCTGGGCTTAGGTTGGAAATAGGGCAAGGCCACAGCTTTATTGAACTTACCAAATGTAACAACATTCAAAATACCCCATAACAATGCCAGTCACAGTTATACCATGAGCATGCATAACAAAACACTTAGGGGTTGATTTACTAAAGGCAAAAAGACTATGCACTTTGTAAAGTGCAGTTGCGCCAGAGCTTAGTAAATGAGATAAAGCTTCACTTTGCAAAGAGTATTCAATCATGTAAAAGGAAAATGAAAAAAATGTGATTGGATGATGAAAGTCAGCAGAGCTTCTGCTCATTTACTAAGTTCTGGGGCAGCTGCACTAGCAGAGTGCACAGTCTCTTTGCCTTTAGTAAATCAACTCCAAATAGTCCTCCACCATCAGTGCGAGACAGGCATTAAACTGACCCCAGAATTAAACTTGAGGGCATAGCCTATAAAGCAGCAATATCAATTACTGGCAAGGGAAAACCACCAATAAAGGTGTGATGCAACAGGCGGATGGGTGGTCGTGATGCCAGAATCTACCCAGGGTAGTGGGCCATGCACCTGCATAGTAGCCTTTTCTAGAGTTCAGGCTCCACGCAGTCACCTTGTGCCTTAGTGGCCAATCCCAATGGAGCCACGTAACCTCCCTATTTTAGGTTGACGCCCGGGTAGATGTCAAGCTTCCAGCAGTCAAGGCTCCCTTTCCCGGGGGGGGGGGGGGTGGCGGGGGGGCAGTTCAAAGGACCTTCATAGTATAGTTGAAGGTATATCTAAAGGAAATTAAATTAAATTAAAGGGAAATGGAATTAAATTTAAGGAAATTTTAAAAATGTATAATATATGGCCAGCTTAACCCCTTGGCACCGTCTGTAGGCAAATATGCAGCCTCTCGGCGCCTGGTCCTTATTGCTGAGGGGGTGCATATTTGTGTGAATTGCCCACAATACACCTGTAGCAAAAACTCCTGGTCACTCCTTGCAATTGGGAGTTTTCGGACCATGTGACTGCCGTGACAGCCAATCACAGTGGTCATGTGATCTTAAGTCGTGCCTGGTCCCCCGGTGTCATAAACCTCTTAAAGGGCTGGTGAGGTGCTAAGAAGTTTCTATTCTATGCATGAAGGTAAAAAACCTTCTGTGTGCAGCACTCCCCCTCCCCAATACTTACCTGAGTCCCCTCTCGATCCAGCAATGTCCACAAGAGCTTTGTCTCTGCGGGGACTGAGACTCTTGATTGGCTTTTGGCAGCAGCGGGAGCCAATGGCTGCTGTCAATCACAGCCAGTGAGCCAATCAGGAGACAGCAAGACAGGGCCGAGTCGTGGCTCTGCGTGTGAATGGACACACAGAACAGCGGGTCGGGAGCAGGCCTGCTTGGGTGCCCCCAGAGCAAGCTGCTTTTTGTGGGAGGAGCACCAGGCGTGGACCCAAGAAGAGGAGGTTCGGGCTGCTCTGTGCAAAACCATTACACAGAGGAGGTAAGTATAACGTTTGTTATTTTTAATTTTTTTTTATACCAAGCCTTTAATATAATTTTAAGTATCTGCAGAACAGATGAGAAAATGAATCCATGAACTTTGCTAAAGTCCTTGTCATGCATGAAACATAAAAACTGAAAGCTGGAATTATACTTTAATGCATACTTCTCATTTGGCGTAAACAGAAAACTGAACTTTGGACAATCATTTTTGTGTTCTATAAAATGTCATTAGGACCTTGGGCGCACGCACTAAACACCAATCAAAGCATGGCATGACTATTCTTACTTTACCGTTTCTTTCTTTGTTACGGTGTTTTGTAGGATTTTAGGCTGGAAGTAAAATATATTAGAGTTGGCCTTTTGACAGGTGACCTTTTACTTCTATGATTGAAAAAAATGTCTCTTAGTTTTTGCTTCACGCTCTGTATTCTCGATGTGAACGCGTTGCTGCTAATGGCGCCTTTGTCAGTGAGATCCCTGCCCTTTCAGAAAATTCTTTGTCTGCAGACCAAATTGTTATTGCGACAATGCTCTTTTGCAGAATTACACAGCTTTCATTAACTTATTTAAATATATTCTTAAAACAAAGAAAGGTCAGCAGTAAAATGTCAAAATCATAGAATGGCTCTTTAAAGCCATACTAGGATTTGATTGCTTAAATTTAAGAGAACAAGCTTTAAAACAAAAAGGAGATTAGATCTATTGTTTTATTGTATGTTTTGTTTCGTTTTTGTTTTTTTGTCCTGTTTTACAAACATTGTAAATATCACAGCGGGACTTTAAAGGAGTTTTCTACTCTCCCTGCAGATTTACCCAAAAACCTGTTGATAATTAAAAGATAAAGTTCCACTTATTGCAGAACGCAGCTTATGGTTTTGGATCCATGCAACAGCTGACCCTCTGATTGTTTACTTTCTCTCTGCATGCGAGTTGGAGGGTTGCCAAAGCTTACAAGTTTTTATATTCACAGCACGTTTGCAGCAACAGATCATGGAACCCCACTGCAAAATCTGGTGGAGCCTATTAGAGACCTCTTTTCATGCTTGTCTGCCAGTCTACAGTGACCCATGTGCCAGCTTCAGGAGAGCTCATCCTCACTCAGCAAACCACAATAAACATAGATATGAAGTATTCATCCAAAGTACAGGCATACCCCACTTTTAAGTACACAATGGGGTTTATTTACTAAAGCTAGAAAGTGCAAAATCAGGCTCACTTCTGCATAGAAAACAATGAGCTTCCAGGTTTTATTACCAAAACTTAATTGGACAAGCTGGGGTTAGAAGCTCATTGATTTCTATGCAGAAGTGAGTGTGATTTTGCACTTTCCAGCTTTAGTAAATAAACCCCATTGTCTACTTAAAAGTGGGGTATGCCTGTACTCGCAAAGAGAAGGAGAAGTTGCCTGCTAACCACTTCAGCCCTGGAAGATTTGGCTGCTGAATGACCAGGCCATTTTTTTGCGATTCGGCACTGCGTCTATTTAACTGACAATTGCGCGGTCATGCAATGCTCCCACAAATAGAGCTTTCATTTGGTGGAATCTGCAGTTTTTATTTTTTGCGCTATAAACAAAAAAAGAGCGACAATTTTGAAAAAAAACACTATTTTGTACTTTTTGCTATAATAAATATCTACATTTTTTTTTAAAAAAAGCTAATTTTTTTCTTAGTTTAGGCCGATATGTATTCTTCTACATATTTTTGGTAAAAAAAATCACAATAAGCGTATATTGATTGGTTTGTGCAAAAGTTATAGCATTTACAAAAAAGATTTATAGCATTTTTATTCTTATTTTTTTACCAGTAGTGGTGGCGATCTGCGATTTTTATTGGGACTGCAACATTATGGTGGACACATCGGACAGTTTTGACACATTTTTGAGACCATTGGCATTTATACAGCGATCAGTGCTATAAAAATGCAATTATTACTGTAAAAATGTCACTGGCAGGGAAGGGGTTAACACTAGGGGGTGATCAAGGGGTTAACTGTGTTCACTAGGTGTGTTTCTAACTGTAGGGGGAGGGGACTGATCTAGAGGAAGTGACGGATCATGGTTCCCAGCTAATAAGAAGTCACAATCTGTCACTCCTCTCAGAACAGACACTCATCCCTGTTTTGGCCCTTATGCCCGTGATCGCTCGTGGCCGGTGATCATAGCGACCTTCAGCCACAAGCATCGGCACCCCTGCTGTGCAGCGAGTGCGTGTGCGTGCCTCCAGCGGGACACGCGCGACTGCTATCCCGATCCCGCAAGCCGATGTAAAGCTACAATGGCTCGCGGAATTGTGCTGACCTGCCGCAGTAAAATGGCGGCGGCTGGTCAGTAAGCCGTTAAAAGGAGAAGTACAGCCAAAGCTCGTTTGGCTGTACTTCTGTGGATCACAGGAGTGCACCTGCGACCCATTTTCAGCAGACAGTAAGCTGAAGCCTGCTGTCAGCTGACATCACAGAGCCAGTCCAGGCTCAAGAATGATTGCGACCATATGGTCGGAATCCACCCACATGCCTGGACCAGCACCCAGCTCAGCCTCTGAGCAAGCCGCTGAGAGCCTCAGATGGTCGCACCCACCCCCTCCACAGCCCAGTGCTCCAGTGAGCCTAGCGGGGCAGAGCAGAGAGCCGATAACTGTCATACTTTTTAGAAAAATCAGCATTTATTTTTTTTGCTAGAAAATTACTTAGAACCTCCAAAAATTAGAGGCCATAGAGAAAAAATAGTGGGTGTTGCAATATTTTATGTCACAAATGCAAATTTTTGGGACAAAAATACAATTTAATGAATTTTAATGAACATAAACACAATATAATACCCAATTGAAAAAAATATATAAAATATTATCTTATGCTACTAAATAGATAGCATGTCTCGCTTTAAAATTGCTCATGACAATGGAATGGTGACAAACTACAGTACATAAAATTATCCATGGGCGACACATTGAAAAGCATTTACAGGTTACCAGTTTAGAGTTACACAAGAGGTCCAGGCCTAGAGTCATTGCTCTCGCTCTGATGTTTGCTGCGATACTTCACATGTGTGGTGTGATTGTCATTTACATATGGGTATGGAACCAGCATGTCCATTTGCCTTTGTGTGTAAGCACAGTGAGGCAGGGACACGTTAAAATTTTATTTTATTATTTTATTTTCATTCATTTAAATACATTCCTTTTTTTTTTTTATTAATTGCTATCACAAGGAATTAACAACACTCCTTATGATAGCAGGTCCCCTTTTTGGAGAAACCTGGGGCCATAATTCTCCTCTGGCTTCTAAAGCATCTAATCAAACCAGGATCCGTTTAACCACATGCTTTCACAAGTCGGTAACGGCTTGTTTACTTGTTTAGCTTATTTACATCAAACCAAAACAGAAAGTGACAAAATCCTCATCGATTCCAGTTTTTGACATCACACCGTGGGAGGAACAACATCAGTTCCTCTCACCCTGTCCGGAAAAGCGAATGCTACTAGTCGCATCCCTGCCGGACGGCCCGAAAGGGTAGGAGAGACCGGTTAAATCACCAACTGTAGAAGTGATCCAAGGGCTGTATAGCCACTGAATCACTTCAACTAAAAGGCAGCTGAAAAATTGTATACCAGCTTACAGGCAGCATCACAATATAACTTCTTAAACTGGAGATCGTCATATGAAGTCAACCCAACTTCAGTATCTGTAGGACTATATAAATGTATTCATGGCTTGTTTTTCACAGATAATAGGTCAAGGAACTCAACCACATTCCCCCCTCCTCCCGCTAAACTGCATCAAACAGTGGGTGTGTTCGCAGTGGGTGGATCTTAAAGGGGCAATAAATACCAGGAGTGCATTATGTGTGGAGTTCAGGGATGCGCTATGCACAGAGTGCATAGTTCAGGGGTGCGCTATGTACAGAAAGCAGTTTCAGGGGTGCCCTATACACCCTGGCACAGATGAGGATCACAGTGCAGCCTACCACATGATGCCCCATCCCACACTGCACCTGTATGTCCTTTTTCTCCTCCAAGAGTGCAGGACAGGCAGGGATCTGTAAGGAAAGCTGCCCTTGTAAACACCAAAAGCCTCTATGTTTACAACTGACAGTGGTGAGCGGGGGGTACAGACGATGAGAGATGGATGTGGCGGCACTCAGTTCCTCTATGTTATGGCTGGAAAAAAAAAGCTGTGGGTGCCCATGGACCTTGTGTTTGATACACATGGTGTAAGTGATTGATCTCACTATATTTCCTCACCTACTATGTGCCTATAGATCGGCAAGGATGTGGAATTCCCTACCACAGGCGGTGGTCTCAGCGGGTAGCATTGATAGTTTCAAGAAACTATTAGATAAGCACCCGAACGACCACAACATACAGGGATATACAATGTAATACTGACTTATAATCACACACATAGGTTTGACTTGATGGACTTGTGTCTTTTTTCAACCTCACCTACTATAAGTATGAACACGCTGATACTCGTTGATATAAGAACATGTGCATGTGTCATGCATGTAAAAACATGTATAGAAAAAACATGCTAAAATTAGATACCTTCCCTATAGTCTTGGTGATGCCAAAATAACCTCCTTCACTGACATAAGATAACCAATATTTAAAAAATCTATGCAGAGAAATGTATTATTATTAGGGTTAACCCCTCAAAGATTAAAGCTGAGGCTACAAAATTTTAAGGATTACAAAATATACAAAAGGAAAATCGGCCACTAAAAAGGAAAATGGAATGATCTTGTAGCAATTTATTTATTATTTATGAAGTTTTTGACTAGAAAAAAAGTAAATATAATATATATATATATATATATATATATATATATATATATATATAATATATTTATTTTTTAGTCAGGCAACTATAGAAATATTGCATTAGGATTTTATGCAGCATTCTATCAAGGCTCTTTTTAGCATGTTTTCCTCCCCTTACTGCCTGTTTTTAAAAGAGCTCAATAGCTCAAACTGAATTTTACACATACAAAATTCTGAGAAGTAAGTCCTCCCTTATCAAATTGCTTCATCTACGGTTTAAGCCAAACCCTCAATGCAAGCAGCTATTACTATGCTGAATGCTTTGATAACCCCAAGCCTTTTATGGAACCTTTGTCATATATTAAATGTTTATTTGCAAAATTTAAGCCTGTCGCCATCCTCTTCCCTCCCCAATCCTCTCCTCCACCATTCCCCCAGCATGTATATTTTCAGGTTACTGTAATGCAGTATTTTCCTGAAATACTTCAATTAAGAAAATACTGCAATATATCCACTAGATGGAGCTGATGATCATAGAAAATAAAAGTATTAACAAATTATGGGCATCATTCAATGTAATGGCAAGTAATGCCCTGGGCTAGGGATGAGCTTCGTCTTCGAGTCGAACATACATTCGACTCAAACATCGGCTGTTCGCCCGTTCGGCGAATTCCGAACGTTATGGGCCGTTTACGCCAAATTCGTGTGGCGCTCACGGCCCACAATGCACTGCGATGGCGCAGTGCATTGCTGGCTCATGAATGGCCAAGCATGCACTGTGACCCCGCATGCTTGGCCAATCACAGCGCCGGCAGCAAGGAGAGCCATGATTGGCCACAGGCAGGATGCCTGTGGCCAATCATAGCTCAGGCTGTGTAGTACACGCCCCACACTATATAAGGCCGCCAGCGCGGCGGCCTTGTGTAGTGTGTTGGCGTCTGAAGCAGTTAGTGGGTGTTCTGTGTACCTTCAACACAGTATACACCGATCGTTATCGGCCGATTTTTCGATCTTGCTCTTCTGTAGTGGTTGTTGTCTGCGTGCCCTGACCGCAGTATACACCGCTATATTCACCTCACCTATATAGCTAGTGATATATCTATCTTTTATAATAGAGCTTGCAGTCAGTGTTAGGAGCTTGTGCGTGCTGTCTGCGTGCTCTGTACCCAGTAAACACTGCTATATCCACCTACATAGCTCTTCTCTATTTGAGCCATCTGCCATCTGCAGGAGTTATTGGAAGTTGTGTGTGCCTCCAGCACAGCACAGTATACATCTGTATTTACCCTTTATTGCTGGTGTTCTATAATAAAGGCATCTGCAGGAGTTAGTGGGTGTTGTGTGCCTCCAGCACAATATACACCTGTATCTACCCTTTATTGCTGTTCTCTAATAGAGCCATCTGCAGGGCTTAGTGGGTGTTGTGTGCCTCCAGTAAAGTATACCCCTTTATCTCTGGTGCTCTATAATAAAGGCATCTGCAGGAGTTAGTGGGTGTTGTGTGCCTCCAGCACAATATACACCTGTATCTACCCTTTATTGCTGTTCTCTAAAAGAGCCATCTGTAGGTTTTAGTGGGTGTTGTGTGTCTCCAGTACAGTATACCCCTTTATCTCTGGTGTTCTATAATAAAGGCATCTGCAGGAGTTAGTGGGTGTTGTGTGCCTCCAGCACAATATACACCTGTATCTACCCTTAATTGCTGTTCTCTAATAGAGCCATCTGCAGGGCTTAGTGGGTGTTGTGTGCCTCCAGTACAGTATACCCCTTTATCTACCCTTTATTGCTGGTGTTCTATAATAAAGGCATCTGCAGGAGTTAGTGGGTGTTGTGTGCCTCCAGCACAATATACACTACCCAACTGCTGTTTTACCCAACTCCCTTCAGGCCATTACCATGTCTGGAAGGCCAGCAAGGAGAGGCAGACAGGCGCGAGCCGATAAAAGAGGGCAAGCAGGCTCTGTGTCTAGAGACAACAGTGCTGGTCGTGGACGCGGTGCATTGTCATCAGCACGTGGCCATGGGACACGCTTGTCCTTCTTTTCGGCAGCTGGACATGTTGAGCCGCAACATGCCAACGACTTGGAAGAGTGGATGACCAAGCCCTCTTCATCCTCCTCATCCTCTCTCACCCAGTCTCAGGGTACTAGCAAAGCAGCTGCCAACGCATCGTCTTCCCTCGTCTCAATGTCATCATCAGTGACTCCTTCCCTAGACCCACCACGTCCTCCTGAGGAGTCTCCTGAACTCTTTGAGCACAGTGGTGGGTACATGCTCCAGGAGGATGCCCAGTGTTTTGTAGGATCTGATGATGACACTCAGCTAGAGGAAGGCAGTAGCGTGAATGCAGAGAGAGGGGATGCTCAAGAAGGACAGCAATCTGGCAGTCATGTTCCACAAGCTGCAGCATACTGCCAGGTTTGCTACAGCGATGAAGAGGCAGGGGATGATGAGGGCACTGACTCCACGTGGGTGCCTGGTAGGAGAGAGGAGGAGGAGGAGGCACATGTCCAACGAGGCAGGATGGCCTCCGGGGGCCAGCTTAGGAGCAGCACACCGACTGAATCACACCGCAGAGCTCCGCCTGTGCAGGGCGCTGCCTCTGCGCGTTATTCTAAAAGTTCTTTGGTGTGGGCCTTTTTTGAGACGAGTGCATCAGATCGCACCGCTGCTGTTTGCAACATATGTCTCAAGCGTATCTCGCGTGGCCAAAACATCTGCCGCTTTGGCACCACATGCTTGTCCAGACATATGTTGACTTGCCATGCAGCTCGTTGGCAAACTTACCTCAAAGACCCACACCAAAGAACAAAGCAGACCTCTCCTTGCTCCTCATCAGCTGGCATCTCCAACCCCACTAGACCTTCAGTCCTCTCTGAAACCTGCTCTGAGAGGAATGAAGGTGTAGAATTAGGTGTGTCACAGCCAAGTGCTTCTGGGAACTCTGCTAGCAGTACACCCACGTCCGATTATAGCAGGCAAATGTCCCTGCCCCAGCTGCTGGACCGGCAAAAGAAGTTCACTCCCAGTCATCCACATGCCCAGCGGTTGAATGCTAGCTTGGCTAAATTGCTAGCACTTCAACTGCTGCCTTTTCAGTTGGTAGACTCGGCCCCCTTCCATGAGTTTGTACAATGTGCGGTTCCTCAGTGGCAGGTCCCCAAACGCCACTTTTTCTCACGGAAGGTGATTCCGGCTCTCTACCGGCATGTGGGAGGCAAAGTCCTTGCCTCGCTGGACAGGGCGGTCAGCGGTAAGGTGCATATTACCGCTGACTCATGGTCCAGCAGGCATGGACAGGGACGTTACCTGTCTTTCACGGCCCATTGGGTCACTCTTCTGGCAGCTGGGAAGGATGCAGGACAAGGTGCAGTAGTGTTGGAGGTTGTTCCGCCACCACGCCTCCAAAATGCTACTATTGGTTGTGACACACCTCTCTCCTCCACCCCCTCCTCTTCTTCTTCCTCCATGGCCTCTTCCAGTGCTCTGTCCTCAGAACCAGCGGTGCTCCGTAGGCGTTCCAGGGGCTACGCAAGTACGCAGGCAAAACGATGCCATGCCGTGCTTGCGCTGGTTTGTTTGGGGGACAGGAGCCACACTGGGGCGGATGTTTTGTCAGCTCTGCAGGGGCAGGCCGAGAGGTGGTTGACGCCACGCCAGCTTAAGCCTGGAATGGTGGTTTGCGACAATGGCACCAACCTCCTCTCCGCCCTCCGACAGGGACAACTGACCCATGTGCCCTGTGTAGCTCATGTCCTTAACCTGGTGGTGCAGCGGTTCTTGGGCAGGTACCCGGGCTTACAGGATGTCCTGAAGTAGGCCAGGAAAGTCTGTGTGCATTTCTGCCGATCATATAATGCCTGTGCTCGGCTGGCTGAGCTCCAAAAGGAGTTGAACCTGCCCAAGAACCGCCTTATATGTGACATGCCCACCAGGTGGAACTCAACGTTGGCCATGCTGCAGCGGCTGCACACGCAGCAGAGGGCCATCAATGAGTACCTGTGCGACTACGGCACCAGGACAGGGTCAGGGGAGCTTGGTTTTTTCTCACCACGCCAGTGGGGCATGATCAGGGATGCATGCACTGTCCTGTCACCGTTTGAGGAGGCCACAAGGATGTGAGCAGTGACAGTTCATGCATCAGTGACACTGTACCTCTTGTCCACCTCTTGGAGCATACGCTGCGTGGAATAATGGACAGGGCACTTGAGGCAGAACAGAGGCAGGAAGAGGAGGACTTCTTTGCCTCTCAAGGCCCCCTTTATCCAGACAGTGTTCCTGCTGTGCCACCCATCACACAGGAAGAGGATGAGGAGGAGGAAGAGGAGGAGGAGGATGATTGTGTCAGCATGGAGGTGGAGGCTGGCACTCAGCATCAGCAGCAGCAGCAGTCTTGTAGGGATGATTTACAGTCCCAAGAAACCCATGGACTTGTACGTGGCTGGGAGGAGGTAGCTGCGGATCATGTTGTCCTTAGTGACCCAGAGGACTCCGGACCGAATGCCTCAGCTAACCTATGCTGCATGGCCTCCCTGATCCTGCAAAGCCTGCGGAAGGATCCTCGTATTCTTCAAGGATCCTTCAAGGGACCATTACTGGCTGGCCACTCTCCTTGATCCACGGTACAAGGGTAAGGTTGCCGACCTTATCTTGCCATCGCAGAGGGAGCAGAGGATGAGACATCTTCGGGAGGCCTTGCAGAAAGGTCTGTGCAACGCGTTCCCAGAGACTGGGAGGTTACAAACTCCTGGTCCTGGACAACGTGTTGCTGAGGCATCGGTCAGAAGGAGCGGTGGAGAAGGTGGCCGTCTGACTGATGCTTTCAGACAATTTTTTAGTCCGCAGCCCCAAGGTATGATCGGTTCCAGCAACCATCGCCAGCGTCTGATTTACATGGTGCAGGAATACCTAGGGGCAAGGTCAGACTTGGACACCTTTCCCACCGAAAATCCTCTGGCTTACTGGGTCTTGAGAATGGATCACTGGCCAGAGCTTGCACAGTATGCAATTGAGCTACTGGCCTGTCCTGCATCCAGCGTTCTTTCGGAACGCACCTTCAGTGCTGCTGGTGGCTTTGTTACCGATCACAGGGTGCGCCTGTCCACCGAATCAGTTGATCGACTGACCTTCATCAAGATGAATCAGTCTTGGATCACCCACAGCTACCAAGCACCTGAAGCTGATGTAACCGAATAATTTTTTTTGAAATATCACATCCCTTCAAGACTGCCTATGCTGATGCTGAGTGACTGTCCTGTTATGTTGATTGTCTATCCTCTTCCTCCTCCGCTGATATGTTGGAAGAACATTTCTGGTTCTGGGTGATGCCATCAGCCCAATTTTTCTGCCCCTGTTTAACAGGGGCGTTTAATTACAATTTTTGATGCAATGCTTTGCAGCAGGGCTAATTCCTGCAATAAAACTAGCACCAGTGCCTAAGGCCCAATTTTTCTGCCCCTGTTTAACAGGGACGTGTAATTACAATTCTTGATATAATATTTCACAGGAGGGCCCGTTCCTGTGCCCACCCAGAGTAACTGTGAGGACTTATAGTGTTTTGGCGCCAGCACCACAACCACCAAAGGTCAATTTTTCTACCACTGTTCAACAATGGCATGTAATTACAATTCTTCATATAATCGCTCACAGCAGGGTGCTCCAGCGCCCACCAAGAGTCACTTTGAGGGCTTACAATGTTGTGGCAAAACCAACACCTTGTTCCGCCATTTCTGCAGAGCATATAGGGCAGGCCCCTACTTTCAAACATCCAACTTACAAACATCTCCTACTTGCAAACGGAAGGAGACAACAGCAAGTGAGATGAAAAAAGATGGACGACAAAACAAATTATACAGGGGTGATAACCCTTCCCTATGTTTTCCAAAAAGCTTAAAAATAGTTTTTTTGACTGGAGCTACACTTTAAAAATGTACCAGTTGAAAATTACAAACAGATTCAACTTAACACAACAAACGTACACAGTCCCTGTCTTGTTTGCACCGCCTGTATACTGCTGTTCTGAGTATATAGGGCCTGGGGGCCACACGCATTTCCTTTTTTTAATATGGGTACGGGGTTCCCCTTAATATGCGTACAAGACCCAAAGGGGCCTGTAATGGGCAGGGAGGGCTACTCATGCCATTTTTCTCAATGATTTTCAACCATATTACAGGAACCAGATATAACATTAAAACCGCAAGCAGTTTTAAATGATGTTATTTCCGTTAAATGTCATTTTGTGCAGGGACTGTTCTAAACACAGGAAACACGTGGCACTTCACAGGCATACTACAGACACCCCCCAGGCACGATATTTAAAGGAATATTTCACTTTTTCTTTCACTTTAATCGTCATTAAAATCAGTGCTCCCGCCAAAACGGCAATTTTTAAAAACATTTTAGGCATTGACCCATGTCCCCTGGGGCAGGAGCCAGGCCCCCAAACCCTTTTTAGGACAGTATCTTGCATATTAGCCGTTAAAATTAGCACTTTTAATTTGGAACGTTCGAGTCCCATAGACTTCAATGGGGTTCTAACTTTCGTACGAATTTGGGGTCCGTTTCGAAAGTCTGGTGCGAACCGAACCGGGGGGTGTTTGGCTCATCCCTACCCTGGGCTCTAGACACTGGCACAGAAAACATTTTATAAATAGACCCCTAAGTGAACAGGCTCTATTCCTTTAGAAATCAACCCTACTGACATTGTTGGTAACAGCAATAAAGCACAACCATTGTGTAGTACTGCAAAGCAAAGACAAGCTGGTAGGTTAATAGGCTCCTGTCTAAATTGGCCCTAGTATGTGTATGTATGAATGTGAGTTAGGGACATTATATTGCACGTTCCTTGAGGGCAGGGAGTGATGTGAATATACAATATATATGTAAAAACTGCATACATTGGCAACACTATATAAGTACCTGAAATAAATAAATAATAAATAAAGTAGGAATAAGAAGCTGTGCATATATTATTTCTGTCCACAACTATGGACAACTGTTCATACAGACAAGGCTTTAAAAAAAAATTAAGAAGCTAACCTCTTTTTTTCCATATATCTAAAACCATTGAAAATTACTTTTTATTTCTGTTAACCTGCTATTTTCATATTTATTTTTCTACTAAAAATATTTTTGATTTGAAGCTTTCTACATCCGTAAATGAATAGTCACTCCATAGGTGTGCGCAGCCTATTGCATTAGGGTGTGCACCCCCAAAGCTCAAACACACATGCCTTTCTCTGCAGCCTCACCTGCATGGGACACAATGAATGGGAAGTGTTCTATACTGAAAGACTTCCTGTTCTTTCACAAACTGAAGCATATTAAGCACAGTTTACTATGTTTCAGTTATGAATGGGCACAGTGAGTGAGTGTGTTCATTTAGAAAATGAAGGGAATGGTAACTAATTTGTTAACCCCTTTCCCCACTCTCCATCCTGAAACATCCCCTGCAGAACTAGGGGGGAGAGGAGAGGAGGGAAGCACGCAGCACTGTGGGGCAGGGGGGCAACAAGGGGCGGGTGGGACCCTGGGCAGTAGGAGGTGCCCAGGCATACCTGACACACCCCCTACGCACACCTATGAGTCACTCGTTAACACAAGATTATTCACCTTATTCAAAAGTCAGAGAACGGATTAAAGATTAGTTATATATAAATAAGTGGAACTAAGAGTTTAAGTGCAGGAAACTATTTTCTTTTTATGCAATTTTTTGGCTTCCGTTTTTTTTTTTGCTGCTCTAACTGATCTCGGTAACAAAGCCAGCGCTCAGAAGATGACACTCTTTATAAGGAGACATTTTGTTCCTGAAGTTAAGAAAATGTTCTTTGTCAATTGAACATGTTTTTATTCCCATAGAGAAGGGAAAATCAAAAGAAAGACGTGTCAGTTCTTTCCGGCATAAGAGGCATGGGACGTGCTTTAATGATCAATAAAATCTATTGTACAGAAACTTTGATTAAAAAGGAGAAAGTGAAAAAGGTTTAAAGTTTCAAACATGTTATATTTCCAGCAGGAATGAAATATCGTAACAGTAATATAATACATCATAGCAAAAACGAAAGGAGATAATGAGAACCGATAGCTAATTGCCATCCATTAACCTATGGCAAAGACAATTTAAATAACACCTGCCATATAAATAATGTAAGGGAAACTTTAGTTTTCCTACAAAAAAAAAATCCCTTATATTTGCCATGTGCAATAGTGCAGTTCGGCAGAACTGTGTAAAGTAGTTGTGCCACATCCAATAATGCAGCCTCATCAAAAAGACCCCCTAATGGTGGACTTTACTGGCACGTACAATCAAAAATTAAAAAATCAGAAACAATTGACTTTCTTTATTGAATGTGTATAAAATAAAATAAAAGTATAAAGTTGATACATATTATAAGAGTTTGTAGCAATAATAGTAATGCATAGCTATACATAATCAACTACAGAGGTGATCATCCAACGCGTTTCGGAGCTGAGAATAGTCTCCTTCTTCAGGGGTGTAAATGCAACATAGGGTATAATTCTATTAAAGAACAGATAACAAGGTATTGGAACAGGCAAATGATGGAACATAGAGGGTTGAAGACAAGATAAATTGCAATTGGTACTTACATAACCTA
The DNA here is from genome assembly GCF_037356315.1 of Lithobates pipiens. Lineage (NCBI taxonomy): Eukaryota > Metazoa > Chordata > Amphibia > Anura > Ranidae > Lithobates > Lithobates pipiens. Next base: position 544,424,277 of record NW_027507758.1, on the reverse strand, counting down.
GTGTAATAGCAGTTGAATGTATCTCACAGTTTAAAAAGCGATGAACAATGCTGGATGGACTGCGTGTCTTGCCAGTATTCAAGGCTTCCCAAGGGGGAAAGGGGAAATGATAAAGCAAAAGCGTGTCGTTTGTAACTCAAGTTGCTTAATCTATTATTGCCAAGGCAAAAGAGATCCCATAAACCTCCCCTGAGAGACCCCTGTAGAGAAAACAAAGGAAATAGTTGGTAACTGGGCCAATAACAGGGAAACACTGGGGCTGGCGAAAAGATGCCGGGTCAAAGAAAATAGAGGAAAAAACACGCATGCATCGATAAGTATGAAACAGCAAAGTGCTGAGATGTATGTAGATGTAAAAAAAAAGAGACCAACTAAAAAGATACTTTTTATCAATATAAATCAATCTCCATGTTATACACCCACCCAAATTAAGTGGGCGTTGAGTGTATAAACCACAGTGCGGTAAGCAACTATTTGTGTATGAGTGGATAAATAAATATTAATTATTATATATATTTATTAGATCTTTGAGCAACTGGAGATTGGAGAGATATATATGTATCATTCAAGTATAGGGATATATTAGGAAGCATAGGGGGAATAAGGGGATAAACTGAGTAGTACAGTGCCAGATCACTGATGGATATATATAAAATGAGTAAAGAGTAATAAGGTAGATAATAAATTGCCGACTGCCCATATATATTGACAGCCAAAAGTATAAAGTTGTTTCAAACAGGGCAGAGCAACATTAACAGGCCTGTGTGTATCCCTATAAAAGTGCTAGCTAGTAAAGGAGAGTAGGGAAGTGGGGAGAATGACAGCAATGTTCATAACTGCGATGCAGCAAATAGTGAATAGACAGAGCACCGCATTGTCCGACTGGCGTCCCACATGTAAGGTCTGTGGGGTACCAGAAGGACGAGTGTCGGTGTATATAAATGAGAGAAACTCCAATCAGCTGGCATGGAGATAATTGCGCCATCTGATGGAGAACAGAATGAGACCCAGCTAGAGCCAGCCCCCCGAGTGGTGTGCGCGCTGTCCCGCCCCTATTACGCATGTCAAAAGACAGAGGCGTTGGGCAGGGCCCCGCCCACTACACCCGCCGACACAAGCAAGCCTCTCCGGCGGACAGTGCATGTCCGCTGGAGTGGCAAGATGGAGGATGGCCGGCGATGATCATGCCGGCTAGAGCCTCCAAGAGCGCCGCCCAGAGTGTGGCTTTGTGTGCTGGGTGAACCCTGTAAATAAAGCCCAAATAGCAGGGGGAGTGTTTAAATGGAATATGCTAAATAAGAAAGTGTCATTTAAAATAAACGGATTATAGACAAAGGCTGTTACAAAAATCATAAAAGGAAGAAGGTGGCCTGGGAGACTGGCAACCGCAATGTAGTTTTAAGGGTCAGCGTCACAGAAAACACAGTATATAGCAGTATACAGATAAAAAAAATAGTACACAGTATAAATACAGCATACAGTATTAGTACAATATAAATACAGTATACAGATACAAATACAGCATACAGATAAATATAAAAAAAAAGTTTAACCATATACTATCATTGAGACCCGGAGGCTGTGTAGCTTTTAAATTGTGGATCCACCGGGATTCCAACTGAAGGAGGGTTTTATTCCAACCGCCCCCCCGGGGGTCGGGGTGGACTCTATCCAAAATAAGAAATTCGATTTTCGGAAAAATTCCATTGTGAACTAAACTGGTATGCCGGCCTAAGGGAACATCTGGGTCGCGTGTGCGCATACTTGTAATATGTCTATACGTTCTTTTCCAAAAATCCAGTTTAGTTTTGCCGACATAAAAGCAATTGCACTCACAAAGGAGCAAATAAATTACTTCAAATTACTTCAACTGGCAAAATGCCTTGGGCGAAAAAAAATTCAGTTGGGCAAAGATGGGTTTCTCTGTGTGAGCATAAATTTACAATAGTGGCATTTGCCACAAATGAAAGTACCTTTATATTTACAATGTGTTTTGCCGTTTTTGCCTCAAAATTCACTCCTGACCAGTGTGTCACCAATAGAAGTTGCCCGCTTGAAAGTGAAAGAGGGTTTAGATGTCACAAGTTTGCCCAGAAACAGGTCACATGTGAGGAGATGCCAATATTTTTCAACTATTTTTTTTAACTTGTCATGTTTGCTAAACTTGGTTATAATTCTGATGTCCTGAGTCTCTTTTTTTAGATTTCGTAGAGTGTATTAAAGTGGTTGTATGCCCGCTGATGTGTTTTTGTTTTTTTTCCTACCTGGAAAGGAAAAGGCATAATGAGCTAGTATGCACCGCATACTAGCTCATTATGAAATACTTACCTTAGAACGAACCCCATACATTTGGTCCGATCCACGCCAAGGGAGCTGACATGTTCCCTCTGCGTTTCTTCCGGGTATCGCGGCTCCGGCGCTGTGAGCATGCAGGGTCTGTCATCTGCCGGGCATTCAGCCAGGAATCTCCTGTGCGCATGCGCCGCTGCAGTCAGCAGCACAATGCGAGGGGAATATCTCCTAAACCGTACAGGTTTAGGAGATATTTTTTTTACCTACAGGTAAGCCTTATTATAGGCTTTCCTGTAGGTAAAAGTCCCAAAAAGGACTATACAACCATTTTAAATCGGCTCTGGTTTGAATACAGGCTTGCTTGAAGGCCCATTTCAGGGAGTTATGGGAATAGCCATGCGTCAAGATTCTATCGCGGAGCTGATTTGCCTCCTCCCGAAAAACGTTGTGTCGTGTCGTCCGAGCAATTGCACCTGACTATAAAATACTGGCTGTAGGGAATGGAATTTAATAAGGGTTTAGGGTGGAAGCTTGAGGTGTAAAGAATGGAATTGCCCGCAGTTGGCTTCCTGTACAGTTTACTTAGGACAGTGCCTGACTCTCCCCTATAGATCTCAACATCAAGGAAGGTTACACAATCAGGGTCATATGTCATAGTAAAACATAAATTAAAGCCATTTGTGTTGATTCTCAGAAGCCACTGCTCCAATAGGTCACGGGGGCCTTCCCAGATGATGAAGATGTCATCGATGTACCGGTACCAACAGAGTATGTGGTCCAAGTACATTGATAAGTCCCCATCATCTAGGACCATTGCCTCCCACTCCCCCAGATACAGGTTGGCATACGACGGGGCACAACACGTCCCCATCGCAACCCCCTGCACCTGGAGGTAGTGGGAGCCATTAAAGGTAAACACATTGTGTTGAAGGATGTATTCCAAGATCTACACGATGAATTCTTCATACATCGGATCGACATTGGCATCCATACATAAAAAGTGTTTGATTACGGCTATATCCTTGTCATGAGGAATAGAGCTATAGAGGTATTTTACGTCCATCGTAACAAAAAGGGCATGGTCTGGGATCTGTAATGAATCAGTAATTTGAAGAAAGTGTAGAGTGTCCTTAACAAAGGAGGGTAGTGAAAAAAAAACTAGTGGCTTGAGAAATTGATCCACAAGTTTGCTGGCGTTATCACTAACTGAACAGACTCCCGAAATGATGGGCCTACCAGGGGGGTTATTTGCTTCCTTGTGGATCTTGGGTAACGCATAAAATACGGGTATGCGGGGAAATTTGTTCTTGATAAATTCCCAAGTTTGTTGGGTAATAATTTGATTGGAGTATGCCGAATCTACAAGTAGATAGCATTCATCATTATATTTTTTCACAATGTCTGCCGCAACTCGGCGATACCAGTCTGCATTCCTGAGTATTTTGTTGCACATGTCGACATATGCCGCGTTGTCCAAGACAACAATGTTCCCTCCCTTATCAACTGCCTTAATAGTGATATTTTTGTTCTGGGAAAGTTGTTTTAAGGCTATATGTTCTTTTTTGTTGAGATTGGAAGGAGATCGAGTATGGATTTTTAAAGCTTCCAAATCATTGTGTATGAGTTTGAGAAATGCCGCAGCATTGGGACAAGTACTAGGGGTGGAACAGAAATCAGATTTCTTCTTTAAATTTGATTTTTTTGTTATTATAGAGGCATTATGGGAGTAAACAGTATCCTCCAATAGTGAGGTGAGATCGGTCCGATCGATATATTCGGTTGGATAATTTTCCTCCAAGAGGGCGACTAATTGACTTAGGGCCTGTGTCTCTTGAGGGCTATGTTCTGTCAGAACTTCCTTATTGGAAAATATTTTTTTCAAAAGTAATTTTCGAACAAAGAGCTGGAGATCTTTATACATTTCGAAAATATCAATGTCTTGATTAGGGAAAAAATTCAAGCCTTTTTCAAGACACTGATCTCATCAATAGATAAACTGTAGGAAGAGAGATTGACGATAGTGAGATCAGTGGGTGGCTCATGAGGTGGGGTTACAGAGCTACCTGTGTATAGGTGTTGAGATTGTCCAGTGGCGGGGAAGTGCCCGCAAGGATTCGCTCTAAAAAAGAAGGATCGTTGGAAATTGTATCATACGAAGTGATAGTGACTGGGTTTTGACTAGTTTGATTGATATGTGTACCTGGGAGATCTTCCTGAGTGACCGGGAGAGATTGTGTATCGTTATGCACTGAAGGTGAAGAGAGTGATGGTGCAATCTGGGGATGTTTAGTCATGTCCAATGTGAGTTTTTTGGTTTGTTGCATTTCAGTAGAGTCGCCAGAATATAGGCGTTTAGTACTCGGTGCAGTCTTAAACTTGTGATTGGATTGAGAATGAGGGAGGTGAGTGTGGGGGAGGGATGATGTGTTCCTACCCATCTGGTTGGAAGTTACTAAAGAGTGAGATGAATTGGAGGGACCGGTGTCTCGCTCGATCTATCACGGAGCTGATCTCCGTGCCCTGCGAGCGTTGTGACGAATTCAAAAAGTGAAACACGCACTATACATACAGTATAATGTAATCTTACAGATTACATTGCTGCATGTAATAATTTCACATCCCCTTTGTCCCTAGTGGTCTGTCCAGTGTCCTGCATGCAGTTTTATATAATAAAAACTGTTCTTTATGCCTGGAAACTGGAGATTGTCCATAGCAACCAAAACTGTCACTTTACATCAAAAATGATTTTAGACCAGCTAGAAAACAGCGATAATAAATTGTAATCACTGGCAGAATTGAGCGATAGTGATTTGTGGGGAGATCCGTCATCAAATATTGAAAAGTAATGACAGTGACACTTCTGCAACTGAGCAAATTTCTGTGTTTTTGATTTGATTACATTATTGAATAATTTTTATTATTGTTATATTATATTATTTGGTACAATTATTTATAATTATTTATGATATTATAAGTTATGATTTCATTTTTCAAACTTTATCATACCCGGGATGTCTGCTAGACTCTGGTTTGGACAGATTTAAGTGAGTTATTGCTAAGAATTACAGGACTACAATATAAAACGCCAAATTTTAATGCAAAATAATTGTACCGCTTTTAGCACCTAAAATCCGAAATAATCATACCGCCAGGGAGGTTAAAGTGGAAGTAAACACTTTCTGTAAACTTGTACCTACAGGTAAGCCCATATTTTATATTAAGGCTTACCTGTAGGTACTATGACTATCTCCTAAACCTGCACAGTTTAGGAGATATTCATACTTCATGCAGCCGGGGATGTCATTGGCACATACACTCTGAAGGGATGGTATACCCATCCACCCCTTCAGAGCTCTGTGCCGTGGTTTGTGACTTCTGGCCGGAGGACACAAACCTGAAAGGAAGGCTGGGTAAAGATGGAAGCGTCAATCAGAGCTGACAACGTGGCATTACAGAGCTTTGGTTTAAGGTAAGTATTTCATAATATGCTAGTATGCGATGTATACTAGCACATAATGCCTTTACTTTGCAGCGTTTAAAAAAAAAGTAGAATTGGCGTGGTTTACTATCACTTTAATGTTGCCTTTCGATCATCTTAAACCAATCTGCCTATATTCCTTTGACATCAACAAGACATTTCTGTCCACACAACTGCCATTTACTGGATACTTTCTCATTTTTGGACCACTCCCTGTAAACCCTAGAGATCTTTGTGTGTGAATGTGTATGGTGTCCATTCCTAGCTAATAACATTTCCCAACACCCCCCAACCCCCATTAGGTCCTATGCTCAACCCTATCAATTCCTTACTCTGCAGACGGGAGCTCTGTATGTAGAGATGGTTTATTAACTTTGCAGCTCCGCCCTTGTGCCTTTCTGACCAATAGAGAAGCCTTCACTACACAACTCTGATAATCCAGCTGAAAAGTCTCGCTTTGCACGCAGACTAAGGGGCCTATTCATGAATGTGTTCACCTATTTTCCTAATGGGTATAAAATGTAAGAGCTGCTTCATGCCAGATGTATTTTTGAACCGCATCCCGAACGCATGCATGGTGTTTGCCATGTGACCCTAGCTCACACTCGTGTGGTCAGTTCCAATGCTTTCAACAAAAGTACAACCTGCTGCATTTTTTTTGTTTGGAATCCATCAACATATGGCTTAATGCACCAGAATGCACATTGTCCTAATGAAAAAAAAATGCATAGGAACGTGTCAAAAAACGTGTAAAAGCACCATATTGGACATTGTTCTAATAAAAATAAAGACATTTTAAGTGTCAAAATAAAAAAGAGGAAAAAATTTCATTAAAATGCATCAAAATTGTGTAAATGCACCAGAATGCTCATTGTCCTGATGAAAATAAAGATTTTTTAAAAGTTTTTTTTTTTTTTTTTTTTTTTAAAGAGGAAAAAACGTATTGCAAACCCTTTCTTGGAATATTCATTAATACATACATTAAAGGGAATTTACTAAGACTGGTGCAGCTGTGCATGGCAACCGATCAGCTTCTAGATTTAGTTTCCAAAGCTTAACCCAACAAGCTGAAGCTAGAAGCTGACTGGTTATGCACACGATCAAACAATCCGGTGGAAAAGTCCGGCGGACTCGGCCCGTGTGTGTGGACTTTTTTTTACCCAAAAGTCCGGCGGACTTAGAAAGTAGTTTTGCACCAAAATGTGTCAAAAATTTTGATGGTGGCACGTATGATCTCCGCATTGCCATAAACGGAGACAAGTTCCCACTACACACAAGGGTCCATGCTGTCATCAGGCAGCAACGTAAGTTTTACATCCTATAGAAACAGTGAAAGTGTAATAAAATATGTCTATCAATGCCAGATCTTGCTGCCAAAAGCTGGATGCAAGAATTGCTGAATACTTGTATCTAGGAAACTCTGCAATAGATATAGATTTGTCTAAAGCTTTGCTTATGGCTTTGTTTAGATCTAGTGTTCATATTTTAGATAAGTGAATGTTCCTTGCATGCAAAATAACTTTTTTTGCTTTTGTTATGTGTCTCATACAGACACTGATCATCAACCAGTGATTAATGAGGAATCCCAGTCATCGAAAACCAGTGCTAATGAAGGTCTGGGCCGGATGAGGATAGAAGAGGTTGTTCAAAGGTTAACAGACAATGGTGTTTTACTAGTCCTGGGGATCTGTGGAGTAATTCTGGTTCTCGTGATGCTATCGAGCATGGTGCTAACAATATAGTTTGGGTAAGTTGATTTAGAACTTCCTATAGCTCAGTTTAGGGCTCCCCTTCCACCTATAGAGGGTGGGTGGGGTCAATTTTACATGGAGATAAACAAATCCTTTTCTGAAATCCCTCAACACACTTACCTACTTTATCCTTTTCTATTTTCACAGATGTAGAAATTTCTGGCTGAGGCGCAATGCAGTGGATGATGTAATGCAAATGGAAGAGGGAAGGCTGTGTGAGTTACAAGTGCCCACACCCCATGTAGTAGGGGAATCGTCACAATGAATCTACCCCTGCAGAGAATCGTCACAATGAATCTACTCCCACGGAGAATCGTCATGATGAATCTACCCTTGTGGAGAATCGTCAAAACAAATCTACCCCCGTAGAGAATCGTCACGACGAATTTACCCCCACAGAGAATCGTCATGACAAATCTACACCTGTGGAGAATCAGCACATCGAATCTACCCCCGTGGAGAATCAGTGTGACAAATCTACACCTGTGGAGAATCAGCACAATGAATCTACCCCCATGGAGAATCTGCACCATGAATCTATCTCCATGGAAAACCAGCACAATGAATTTACCTCATCTTTACATCTAGCCAAGAAGTGGAGGTGGAGGATCCACCTCCAGTGCTGACATCTAAAAAATGAAAAAGCGTTTTTAAGCGAATTAGATCAAGTGTGGGGAGCTGCTTCAATTCAGAAAAATACTTAAAAGGATGCCAGTAGGGCAGAAGAACCTGCAGAGCCATTAGAAGAAAGGGAATGTAGGGGGTAAGTGAGGACAGAGTGGGGGGGGGGGGGAAGGAGGGTAAGTGAGGACAGAGTGGGGGGGGAGAAGGAGGGTAAGTGAGGACAGGGTGGGGGGAGTAGGAGGGTAAGTGAGGACAGGGTGGGGGCAGTAGGAGGGTAAATGTGGACAGGGTGGGAGGGTAGGAAGGTAAGTCATCTGAATTGTTTTAGTTTTAGTTGTATTTTACTCATCTGAATTCTTTTAGTTTTATTCGTATTTTAGTCATCTAAATTGTTTGTTTTAGTCGTACTTTAGTCATCTATATTGTTTTACTTGTAGTTTAGTCATCTGAATTGTTTAAAGCAGAGTTCCATCCTAAAGTGGAACTTCCACTCATCGAAACCCCCCCCTCCGGTGTCACTGTTGGCACCTTTCAAGGGGGAGGGGTGTGCAGATACCTGTATTTGATACAGGTATTTGCACCCACTTCCAGGCATAGACTCCCATGGGTGAATCATCTTCCTGTCCTGCTGCGCTGTCTGCTGTCATATTTGTTATGCCCCACTTCGTGTTGGGAAGTCATCTTCCCGGCAAACTCAGGGTATTTTAGCCTATATTTGGTGTATGCATATTCAATGGTGACCGGATCATAGCCCTTTTCCAAAAATGTTTAACTCAGCACACTGCTCTGTTCATCATAATCTTTTACATGAGAGCAGGTCCTTTGGAGCCGACAAAACTGACCAAGAGGTACATTTTTGATCCATCAGGGGTGGTGATTGCTGCGGGCATGAAGTTATGAATTATCATCCACCATCAGTTCAAGGTCTAAAAATATCAACTTCTGGCTATCCGGCACATGGATGAATTCAATCCCAAAGGGATTATTCTGAAAATGGGCCAAGAATGCTTCCAACTGGCTATCATCACCATCCCAGATCATCAGGATATCATCAATATAGCGAGCACAGAGGACCAGGTTCGCCCCAAAGGGATTATTGGACCAGATGTGAAACTACTCCCCAATATTGGCATAACTTGGGGCGAATCTGGCCTCCATGGCTGGGCCCTTGGTTTGTCTGAAATACACATACTGAAACACATAGATGTGGAAGCTTGCCTGGGATGTAGATGATTTTCACGAGCCAAAAAATATTGTACAGCCTGCAGTCCAAATTGGTGCTGTATCGACATGTACAAGGAGGCCACATCCAGTGACAGCCAATGATAACTTGTTTTTCAAGGATAGTGGGCCAAAATATCCAACATATGCCCTGAATTGCCAACATACAATAGGGGGTTGGTATCATCCTTATGGATTTTCGGGATGTGATACAGAAATGGTGTAAGTGGGTCCGGACAAAATAAGAAATGTCATTCAGACTTTGAAATTACCCCATCATTGTATGCTTCATCCACTAAAAATGTCAAGGCTTCTTTATATGGACCAACCGGATCACCATCTAACTTCTCATAGGTACTGGTGTCCCCAAGGAGTCTGGATACTATAGCTAAGTAGTCAAGTCTATCTTGTATGACAAGACTACCCCCCTTATCTGCCTGTCTAATGATTACTTCATCATTGTTCTTTAAAGAGTCCAAAACTCTTTTGTCAAACAAGGACATGGAGGAAGAATAATCCTTTTTGGCCCCATGACAAAGTTGTACCAATTCAGAGTAAACCACATCATAAAAGATAGGAATGTACTTTCCTTTGGCCCAGTGGGGATGGAAAACAGATCTTGGCCTGAAATGAGTATGGGCCATGGGAGCCAAACTGGTAAAACTTAATGGAATTTCAGCTGCCGACAAGCCAGTACACTGAGCTCCTTCAGAACACTACTCCTCTAGCATTTGCAATGCCCCATGGTCATGGTCAGTGCTCTGCTCTGCTCTGAGGTGACTGAGGGATAAGTGGTATTCCCAGACTCCTTCTTATCCTTTTTGATAGAAAAAAAAATAGAAAAAAACAAACATTTGAGGGTAAGGTTGCGTGTGAATCTAATTAGATCTATAAATATCTCAAACAGGTCCATGAATTGGGCGGGGCAACGTTAAGGCCTTTACGTAGTAACCCAAGTACTGATTCACCAAACATTACTGAGGACAAATTGAAGATTATTATGGTGTCATAGTTGGATCTTATTTCTTCCCTTTTTTTGATTTTCTTTCTCCATACTTGCCTCCTCTAGTTTTTCTACTGATCCCGTGTTCTGCGCACTGTGTTTATGGCCTTTTGTCAGTTGCATTTTGTGAGTACCCACTTTTATACAAAAAATTCTTATTATTAAATTATCTCTGTTAATGCACTAGGTGTGCGCGCCTTCCATTTCTGTTTTTGTGGTTCCTTTCAGATTACCCCATCTGAGGAAGGCAGGATCCACCTAGTTATGGGATACCATATATACCTTTCACACCACCATTTTATCTGACATCTGTCTACTGTAAGGGATACAATGTACTCCTACTCATTCACATGGAGGGCTTCTAGTTTCCGAGTCCCCCCCTGCACCCCCACAACCACCAGGCCAGGGTTGGGGGGAAGAGGTACTTATCCTCATCAGCATGAGGACAAGATGCTTTGGTGGGGCACCCTCCCCATGTTGAGGGCATGTGGCCTGGTATTGTTCAGGATGAGAAGGTCGCTTGCCCCCCCCCCCCACACTTTCCTGGCCTGCCAGGCAACATGCTTAGATAAGGGTCTGGCATGGCATTCCCCTTAAAATCTGTATTGGACCCAAAGGGCTGGTATGGATTGGAGGGTGCCCCAATCAGTTTTTTTTCCACTGCCGGCATTCTTTTGTTCACATTTCAGCTGTAAGTGGCTCCGCTCCTTCACAACCAGCTTCTGCACAGCTGCAATTACTACAGTTCGCATTGGAACCACACCTGACAAACAAAAATCGTCCTGTGAAATTCACACCTAAATCTCACTCAAAACAGAAAAATTTCACACCACAGCATTGTATACCATGTCTAAAGGTTTAAACATAAATTAAGTTTGTAAGTTGTTTCATGACTTAAGGGTTCCAGCTGCTTCTGAGTTGGAGAGTCCCACACCTTCTTACTAGGGTGTCAAAAGGAATTCCATTCTCTCAGACATTTTTATGCTAGCACCATGGAAGTTTTCAGGGATATCTTGCCTCCATTCTATCAACGCGCAGGTGCAGTCAGTTTCGTGGCCACATAAGCTTTCTTGTCTGGGGACAAGGCCTGCACCACCTCTTTAGTCTCCTTCTCTCCCCAGCCACTTCCAGGAAATTCAATAGCCACACTTGCCTCCGAGCATATCCCTTCTGCTTCACACCACTGCACTGCCATATCGGGGTCCATATTAGCCAGTGGATGCGAGGTCTCTCTTGAGTGACAGAAATCCTGGACGAGCCCCCATGTGTAGTGGCCATAACCCTTTGTAGGGTGGCCTTGACTTATTGGGCTTACCGGTTACCTCCGCTTGGCTTGTTCATCCACGTCTAGGGGTTCCCAGGGTTAATATCCAACAACTTGGATGCTGACACCAATAAAGTCCTTTTGAAAGGTTTTATTTTGCAGGGGTAACATCCAACAACACAGTCTCGTATAGGAACAGAGGGCAAGGGTGAAGAACTCGGGCACTTTGAACTGCAGACATAACAAAGTCTCTAATACCACCCAGAGAGTAGCCACTCGCAGATGGGCACTTCAAAGCTGAACAGATCTCTAGCCAGAGATCATGGCAATCAGCACAATGATTCAGAACTTGTCAAATCCTCTGAACGTGTACAAGTTATAACTGGAGGTGAACAGGAACCTTTTTTCTCAGCACCTGAAATGTTCTCGTTCTCCTTGATAGTACTGGAAAAAGTGTGGATTCGTCAATGTCCTTCCCAACTCAGTAACCAGGCACTTCTCAGGATGCCACTTTTCGGCCCTCATCCGAAGAGGGGGGTAACCAACAGAAGCATGTTGCGGGATGTCGAACACCCAGTGACCAGGACCCCTCGCGGGGCTACCCTGGTCCTGGAAAACAGAACAGACCGTGCGGGCCTCACAAACTCCTCTCCCAAAACACGTGACCTCCACATCTTAAGTACCCCTTCCCAGACTCCTCAGTGAGGCCTGGCTCACCCACTGATTGGTTCCGAGAAGGCTGATACCTAAAACGTCCAACCAGGCCTGGTTCTGGCCTGTCATGTGCACCTCACTGTTCACATGACCAGGCAGAACTTCTAACACAGCCCAGCCAAACTGATGTCAAAGTTAACCTACATAATTAACCCTCAGAACCCCTACTGTTCTGAGGTAAAAAGTAAATTTACAAATGAATGTCACTTTGTCCAAAATGTCATCTGCTACACAACCATTAGGAGACAAATATTTTACATTTAAACTCATCAGTCAGATCACCTGCTGACTTTTTTTTTGCACCCTAGCCCTTTCATTTTTATGTGTAGGTGACTTTTCTTGTTTTGTTTCTACCCTTAGGCTGGGTTCACACTGACTTTGCATGCGGCTCACAGCAGAGATCCTGTGCATCCCTGTTCTCCATTTCAGGGACGAATCAGGCATACATTTTTGCCTGAATTCGGACCTAAAACTGAGCCAATGACGCACAGGGCCCCTGTGCAATTCGCTTCAAAGCTGCCACAGAGATGTGTGAACCGGCTCACACTTATACCCAGGTTCAGAGTGGCTTACATGTGAGAGCTCCAGTGCTGGATTTGGGCCCCAATGCAGTGACCATTGGGAGAGAAATTACCAGAGACTGTTGGGCCACTGTCCTAGCATTGCCCTTTAGTTAGAACCTCCTGACTATATAGGGATTAGGGGTCATTCATTGGTCTGTGGTTATTTACTAAGTCACACACTATTTACAACTAGTTGTTTGCTTGTTGAAGTCTTATTTACTGTTCTTCCATCTCTTTTTGGATGTTATATTATTATGTGTTAATTCAAAAAATATACACTGTTCAGCCCAAGTGTGTCGGTGAGTGTTGTGCTGCTCAGAGAGTCTTTGGCACTGGAACAGGGGACCCAAGAAACAGAGGCTCCTTTGGGGTAAGGGCTACACAATCTTTTAATGATCTAGGTAATTAAATACAAAATAGTGTTTCCAAATTTGCTCATGACATAAAAGTTATGTAAATTATTAAAACTCAATGAATTTTTAAAATGACAACATGCAGAATTGTGACAGATGGTATATGATATTTAAAGCTGAATGCCAGGCATACAGCTAAATATTCTACTGAAATATATATGAGAGATATCTTACCTATTAAAGGATTTGTTTTTCTGTCCAATAACGTACAAAGCTCAGACAGACTGCAGAGTTGGGATGGCGACCTGACTTTTCTCTGCTGTAGTTCAGCAATAAATCTAGGACACCTTCCTGCTCCCCCCAGCTGTGATTGGAGCGTGAAAGAGTGACAGTAGGTCACCATTTAGCATTGCTATATTCCTCTGTCAGCATGTTCCTTGTTAGCATAAATGCATTTACCATTTCTGATTGGTTCCTACTTCTGTCCCACTTACTGCAAGTCTAAGTACTGATGTACAGGGGTTACAAAAAGCTGACATTTAGATTTGATATTTGTAATAGCAGCCTTGAATTCAGCTTTAATATTGAAAAAAATTGAAGCTTATGTCCCTAAGCAACGGTGCTAACATTGCCCCTATGCATTCTATGGAATAAAATTGGGCAAAACACAGATGGAGAAAAAAAAATTACAGTAGGCGAAGGAATGTATAAAAAGAGAAAAAAAAATAAGATGATGTTACCAGTTTATTCCTGTCTTCATTACAAGTAAATGCATGCATGGAATATGGGGTAAAGTTTTGAGTATTAAGAAGAATGTAGGCATTTTAAAGAAAAGTAACAAAATTAATATAAGGGTTAATTTACAACAAACTGTTAGAAAAACTGAACAGTATTTTTTTTGAAAACATGTTTACATATATGCAAGTCTAGTATCAAGAATATATAAAACAGAAATCTGGGAAAAAAAATATTTAATACAAATCAATAGCCCTATTAGAAAAAAAATAACAAAAAAGTAGCCATTGCTGCAATTCTCATCTTCAACCTGGCTATACCTCCTGCAATAATTAATTGAAGCCACTAAATGCCACCAGCCTACTGGGTGATAGACAGTGTCAATTAACCCACCATCTCTGAGCCATCTCTACCTCAGTACGCTAGCTTGATTTCAGAATGCTACTTCACTGAATGGTGCTCCCGAGTCATTGCATAAACACTTTTCAATGCAGCTGTAACAACTGACCAAAGGCCATTGACAGAGTAGAAATGAAGGACCTTTGAGGACATGAGACCACTCAGAAGACCCCTAACAGAAAGAATGCACATATATATATATATATATATATATATATATATATATATATATATATATATATATATATATATATATATATATATATTCTTTTATCGAAGGGGGTAGCGTGCTCAGGGATGATGGGAAGGCAGAGGGTGCAGAGTCGTCAACACTAGAATTGAGCGTTAACTTTTTATCCAATGGGCCGTACAAAAGGCAATGGACCTCTCGGTTGTTTACAAAGGAAGGTGTTACAGGTTTAAAGAGGGGCTTTTAATTTTGATCTGGTATTGCAGGTTACTACTGCAGCCAAACAGACTATACTGAAGGTGTGGAAGTCCCCAAACCTCAATATAGTGGAAATTAAATACAGTCACGCAGGTAATGGTCCACACTAAAGCTGAGGCAGTCCTCCTAGACGTAGACCAGAAGTATGAGCCCATTATTTTCCTCCCCACTCTGGCAAATCCCTATTGTTTCCATAAACAACTTTATTTCAACAACACAGTCCTCTTGATCAATAGGACCAGGCCGCAGGATATCTCGGGATACTCCCCTTCCAACCCCCCCCCCCCCCCCCACACTTCTCCCATTTCCCTGTACCTGCTTTCTACCTTTTTCTGAACTGATCAGCTTATATGTCCTGGATGCTATCCTCCTCAGGTTAATGTTATCCTGAGCTTTCTCGACTCTCTTTTTCCTGTCTACTTACCTGCATACAGTATCTCACAAAAGTGAGTACACCCCTGACATTTTTCTAAATATTTTATTATATCTTTTCATGTGACCACACTGAAGATATTACACTTTGCTACAATGTAAAGTAGTGAGTGTACAGCTTGTAATGTAACAGTGTAAATTTGCTGTCTCCTCAAAATAACTCAACACACAGCCATTAATGTCTAAACTGCTGGCAACAAAAGTGAGTACACCCCTAAGTGAAAATGTCCAAATTGGGCCCAAAGTGTCAATATTTTGTGTGGCCACCATTATTTTCTAGCACTGCCTTAAACCTCTTGGGCATGGAGTTGACCAGAGCTTCACAAGTTGCTACTGGAGTCCTCTTCCACTCCTCCATAACGATATTACGGAGCTAGTGGATGTTAGAGACCTTGCGCTCCTCCACCTTCCATTTGAGGATGCCCCATAGATGCTCAATAGTAGGGATGAGCTTCGTGTTAGAGTCGAACATACGTTCGACTCGAACATTGGCTGTTCGCCCGTTCGGCGAATTCCGAACGTTATGGCAGTGCATTGCTGGCTCATGATTGGCCAAGCATGCACTGTGACCCCGCATGCTTGGCCAATCACAGCGCCAGCAGCGAGGAGAGCCATGATTGGCCACAGGCAGGATGCCTGTGGCCAATCATAGCTCAGGCTGTGTAGTACACGCCCCACACTATATAAGGCCGCCAGCGCGGCGGCCTAGTGTAGTGTGTTGGCGTCTGAAGCAGTTAGTGGGTGTTCTGTGTACCTTCAACACAGTACACACCGATCGTTTTCGGGCGATTTTCGATCTTGCTGTTGTGTAGTGGCTGTTGTCTGTGTGCCCTGACCGCAGTATACACCGCTATATTCACCTCACCTATATAGCTAGTGATCTATCTTTTATAATAGAGCTTGCAGTCAGTAGTGTTAGGAGCTTGTGCGTGCTGTCTGTGTGCTCTGTACCCAGTACACACCGCTATATCCACCGACATAGCTCTTATCTATTTGAGCCCACTTGCCATCTGCAGGAGTTATTGGAAGTTGTGTGTGCCTCCAGCACAGCACAGTATACATCTGTATATACCCGTTTATCTCTGGTGTTCTATAAAAAGGGCATCTGCAGGAGTTAGTGGGTTTTTTGTGCCTCCAGCACAATATACACCTGTATCTACCCTTTATTGCTGTTCTCTAATAGAGCTATCTGCAGGGCTTAGTGGGTGTTGTGTGACTCAATTACAGTATACCCCTTTATCTCTGGTGTTCTATAATAAAGGCATCTGCAGGAGTTAGTGGGTGTTGTGTGACTCCAGCACAATATACACCTGTATCTACCGTTTATTGCTGTTCTCTAATAGAGCCATCTGCAGGGCTTAGTGGGTGTTGTGTGACTCCGTTACACTGCTGTTTTACCCAACTCCCTTCAGGCCATTACCATGTCTGGATGGCCAGCAAGGAGAGGCAGACAGGCGCGAGCCGATAAAAGAGGGCAAGCAGGCTCTGTGTCTAGAGACAACAGTGCTGGTCGTGGTGCATTGTCATCAGCACGTGGCCATGGGACACGCTTGTCCTTCTTTTCGGCAGCTGGACATGTTGAGCCGCAACATGCCAACGACTTGGAAGAGTGGATGACCAAGCCCTCTTCATCCTCCTCATCCTCTCTCACCCAGTCTCAGGGTACTAGCAAAGCAGCTGCCAACGCATCGTCTTCCCTCCTCTCAATGTCATCATCAGTGACTCCTTCCCTAGACCCACCACGTCCTCCTGAGGAGTCTCCTGAACTCTTTGAGCACAGTGTTGGGTACATGCTCCAGGAGGATGCCCAGTGTTTTGTAGGCTCTGATGATGACACTCAGCTAGAGGAAGGCAGTAGCGTGAATGCAGAGAGAGGGGATGCTCAAGAAGGACAGCAATCTGGCAGTCATGTTCCACAAGCTGCAGCATACTGCCAGGTTTGCTACAGCGATGAAGAGGCAGGGGATGATGAGGGCACTGACTCCACGTGGGTGCCTGGTAGGAGAGAGGAGGAGGAGGAGGAGGCACATGTCCAACGAGGCAGGATGCCCTTCGGGGGCCAGCTTAGGAGCAGCACACCGACTGAATCACACCGCAGAGCTCCGCCTGTGCAGGGCGCTGCCTCTGCGCGTTATTCTAAAAGTTCTTTGGTGTGGGCCTTTTTTGAGACGAGTGCATCAGATCGCACCGCTGCTATTTGCAACATATGTCTCAAGCGTATCTCACGTGGCCAAAACATCAGCCACTTGGGCACCACATGCTTGACCAGACATATGTTGACCTGCCATGCAGCTCGTTGGCAAGCGTACCTCAAAGACCCACACCAAAGAACAAAGCGGACCTCTCCTTGCTCCTCATCAGCTGGCATCTCCAACCCCACTAGACCTTCAGTCCTCTCTGAAACCTGCTCTGAGAGGAATGAAGGTGTAGAATTAGGTGTGCCACAGCCAAGTGCTTCCGGGAACTCTGCTAGCGGTACACCCACGTCCGATTATAGCAGGCAAATGTCCCTGCCCCAGCTGCTGGACCGGCGAAAGAAGTTCACTCCCAGCCATCCACATGCCCAGCGGTTGAATGCTAGCTTGGCTAAATTGCTAGCACTTCAACTGCTGCCTTTTCAGTTGGTAGACTCGGCCCCCTACCGTGAGTTTGTACAATGTGCGGTTCCTCAGTGGCAGGTCCCCAAACGCCACTTTTTCTCATGGAAGGCGATTCCGGCTCTCTACCGGCATGTGGAAGGCAATGTCCTTGCCTCGCTGGACAGGGCGGTCAGCGGTAAGGTGCATATTACCGCTGACTCATGGTCCAGCAGGCATGGACAGGGACGTTACCTGTCTTTCACAGCCCATTGGGTCACTCTTCTGGCAGCTGGGAAGGATGCAGGACAAGGTGCAGTAGTGTTGGAGGTTGTTCCGCCACCACGCCTCCAAAATGCTACTATTGGTTGTGACACACCTCTCTCCTCCACCCCCTCCTCTTCTTCTTCCTCCATGGCCTCTTCCAGTGCTCTGTCCTCAGAACCAGTGGTGCTTCGTAGGCGTTCCAGGGGCTACGCAAGTACGCAGGCAAAACGATGCCATGCCGTGCTTGGCTGGTTTGTTTGGGGGACAGGAGCCACACTGGGGCGGATGTTTTGTCAGCTCTGCAGGGGCAGGCCGAGAGGTGTTTGACACCACGCCAGCTTAAGCCAGGAATGGTGGTTTGTGACAATGGCACCAACCTCCTCTCCGCCCTCCGACAGGGACAACTGACCCATGTGCCCTGTGTAGCTCACGTCCTTAACCTGGTGGTGCAGCGGTTCTTGGGCAGGTACCGCGGCTTACAGGATGTCCTGAAGCAGGCCAGGAAAGTCTGTGTGCATTTCCGCCGATCATTTAATGCCTGTGCTCGGCTGGCTGAGCTCCAAAAGGAGTTGAACCTGCCCAAGAACCGCCTTATATGTGACATGCCCACCAGGTGGAACTCAACGTTGGCCATGCTGCAGCGGCTGCACACGCAGCAGAGGGCCATCAATGAGTACCTGTGCGACTACGGCACCAGGACAGGGTCAGGGGAGCTCGGTTTTTTCTCACCACGCCAGTGGGGCATGATCAGGGATGCATGCACTGTCCTGTCACCGTTTCAGGAGGCCACAAGGATGGTGAGCAGTGACAGTGCATGCATCAGTGACACTGTACCTCTTGTCCACCTCTTGGAGCATACGCTGCCTGGAATAATGGACAGGGCACTTGAGGCAGAACAGAGGCAGGAAGAGGAGGACTTCCTTGCCTCTCAAGGCCCCCTTTATCCAGACAGTGTTCCTGCTGTGCCACCCATCACACAGGAACAGGATGAGGAGGAGGAAGAGGAGGAGGAGGATGATTGTGTCAGCATGGAGGTGGAGGCTGGCACTCAGCATCAGCAGCAGCAGCAGCAGTCTTGTAGGGATGATTTACAGTCCCAAGAAACACGTGGACTTGTACGTGGC
This sequence comes from Lithobates pipiens, assembly GCF_037356315.1. Taxonomy (NCBI): domain Eukaryota; kingdom Metazoa; phylum Chordata; class Amphibia; order Anura; family Ranidae; genus Lithobates; species Lithobates pipiens. The sequence goes on along the minus strand of NW_027507758.1, from coordinate 544,405,033 downwards.
TGGGAGGAGGTAGCTGCGGATCATGTTGTCCTTAGTGACCCAGAGGACTCCGGACCAAATGCCTCAGCTAACCTATGCTGCATGGCCTCCCTGATCCTGCAAAGCCTGCGGAAGGATCCTCGTATTCTTCGGATCAAGGAGAGGGACCATTACTGGCTGGCCACTCTCCTTGATCCACGGTACAAGGGTAAGGTTGCCGACTTTATCTTGCCATCGCAGAGGGAGCAGAGGATGAGACATCTCCGGGAGGCCTTGCAGAAAGGTCTGTGCAACGCGTTCCCAGAGACTGGGAGGTTACAAACTCCTGGTCCTGGACAACGTGTTGCTGAGGCATCGGTCAGAAGGAGCGGTGGAGAAGGTGGCCGTCTGACTGATGCTTTCAGACAATTTATTTAGTCCGCAGCCCCAAGGTATGATCAGTGCCAGCACCCATCGTCAGCGTCTGATTTACATGGTGCAGGAATACCTAGGGGCAAGGTCAGACTTGGACACCTTTCCCACCGAAAATCCTCTGGCTTACTGGGTCTTGAGGATGGATCACTGGCCAGAGCTTGCACAGTATGCAATTGAGCTACTGGCCTGTCCTGCATCCAGCGTTCTTTCGGAACGCACCTTCAGTGCTGCTGGTGGCTTTGTTACCGATCACAGGGTGCGCCTGTCCACCGAATCAGTTGAACGCCTGACCTTCATCAAGATGAATCAGTCTTGGATCACCCACAGCTACCAAGCACCTGAAGCTGATGTAACAGAATAATTTTTTTTGAAATATCACATCCCTTCAAGACTGCCTATGCTGATGCTGAGTGACTGTCCTGTTATGTTGATTGTCTATCCTCTTCCTCCTCCGCTGATATGTTGGAAGAACATTTATGGTTCTGGGTGATGCCTAAGGCCCAATTTTTCTGCCCCTGTTTAACAGTGGCGTTTAATTACAATTTTTGATGCAATGCTTTGCAGCAGGGCTAATTCCTGCAATAAAACTAGAGTATATGGAAGAGGTTGCAGTGTGGTGGCACCATCACCAGTGCCTAAGGCCCAATTTTTCTGCCCCTGTTTGACAGGGGCGTTTAAGTACAATTTTTGATGCAATGCTTTGCAGCAGGGCTAATTCCTGCAATAAAACTAGAGTATATGGAAGAGGTTGCAGTGTGGTGGCACCAGCACCAGTGCCTAAGGCCCAATTTTTATGCCCCTGTTTAACAGGGGCATTTAATTACAATTTTTGATGCAATGCTTTGCAGCAGGGCTAATTCCTGCAATAAAACTAGAGTATATGGCAGAGGTTGCAGTGTGGTGGCACCAGCACCAGTGCCTAAGGCCCAATTTTTCTGCCCCTGTTTAACAGGGGCGTTTAAGTACAATTTTTGATGTAATGCTTTGCAGCAGGCCTAATTCCTGCAATAAAACTAGAGTATATGGGAGAGGTTGCAGTGTGGTGGCACCAGCAGCAGTGCCTAAGGCCAAATTTTTCTGCCCCTGTTTAACAGGGACATGTAATTACAATTCTTGATATAATATTTCACAGGAGGGCCCCTTCCTGTGCCCACCCAGAGTAACGGTGAGGACTTATAGTGTTGTGGCACCAGCACCACTACCACCAAAGGTAAATTTTTCTACCACTGTTCAACAATGGCATGTAATTACAATTCTTGATATAATCGTTCACAGCAGGGCGCTCCAGCGCCCACCAAGAGTCACTTTGAGGGCTTACAATGTTGTGGCAAAACCAACACCTTGTTCCGCCATTTCTGCATATAGGGCAGGCCCCTACTTTCAAACATCCAATTTACAAACATATCCTACTTGCAAACGGAAGGAGACAACAGCAAGTGAGATGAAAAAAGATGGACGACAAAACAAATTATACAGGGGTGATAACCCTTCCCTATGTTTTCCAAAAAGCTTAAAAATCGTTTTTTTGACTGGAGCTACACTTTAAAAATGTACCAGTTGAAAATTACAAACAGATTCAACTTAATACAACAAACCTACACAGTCCCTGTCTTGTTTGCACCGCCTGTATACTGCTTTTCTGAGTATATAGGGCCTGGGGGCCACACGCATTTCCTTTTTTTAATATGGGTACAGGGTTCCCCTTAATATGCGTACAAGACCCAAATAGGCTGGTAATGGGCAGGGAGGGCTACCCATGCCATTTTTCTCAATGATTTTCAACCATATTGCAGGAACCAGATATAACATTAAAACCGCAAGCAGTTTTAAATGGTGTTATTTCCGTTTAATGTCATTTTGTGCAGGGACTGTTCTAAACACGGGAAACACGTGGCACTTCACAGGCATACTACAGACACCCCCCAGGCACCATATTTAAAGGAATATTTCACTTTTTTTTTTCACTTTAATCGTCATTAAAATCAGTGCTGCCGCCAAAACGGCCATTTTTAAAAACATTTTATGCATTGACCCATGTCCCCTGGGGCAGGAGCCAGGTCCCCAAACCCTTTTTAGGACAGTATCTTGCATATTAGCCGTTAAAATTAGCACTTTTAATTTCGAACGTTCGAGTCCCATAGACTTCAATGGGGTTCTAAAGTTCGTTCGAATTTGGGGTCCGTTCGAAAGTTCTGGTGCGAACCGAACCGGGGGGTGTTCGGCTCATCCCTACTCAATAGGGTTTAGGTCTGCAGACATGCTTGGCCAGTCCATCACCTTTACCCTTAGCTTCTTTAGCAAGGCAGAGGTCATCTTGGAGGTGTGTTAGGTGTCGTTATCATGCTGGAATACTGCCCTGTCTCCGAAGGGAGGAGATCACGCTCTGCTTCAGTATGTCACAGTACATGTTGCCATTCATGGTTCTCTCAATGAACTGTAGCTCCCCAGTGCCGGCAGCAATCATGCAACCCCAGACCATGACACTCACCCCACCATGTTTGACTGTATGCAAGACACACTTGTACTTTGTACTTTGCCACCACACACACACGCTTGACACCATCTGAACCAAATAAGTTTATCTTGGTCTCATCAGACCACAGGACATGGTTCCAGTAATCCATGTCCATAGTCTGCTTGTCTTCAGCAAACTGTTTGTGGGTTTTCTTGTGCATCTTTAGAAAAAGCTTCCTTCTGGGACGACAGCCATGCAGACCAATTTGATGAAGTGTGCGGCATATCGTCTGAGCACTGACAGGCTGACCCTCCCAGCCCTTCACCCTCTTTCACAAAGGCAACCTCTGGATATGACGCTGAGCATGTGCACTCAACTTCTTTGGTCGACCATGGCTAGGCATGTTCTGAGTGGAACCTGTCCTGTTAAATCGCTGTATGGTCTTGGCCACCGTGCTGCAGCTCAGTTTCAGGGTCTTGGGAATGTTCTTATAGCCTAGGCCATCTTTATGTAGAGCAACAATTCCAGTGACCAGTATGAGAGAGTGAGAGCAATAACATCACATTTAACACACCTGCTCCCCATTCACACCTGAGATCTTGTAACACTAATGAGTCACATGACACAGAGGAGGGAAAATGGCTAATTGGGCCCAGTTTGGACATTTTCACTTAGGGGTGTACTCACTTTTGTTGCCAGCGGTTTAGACATTAATGGCTGTGTGTTGAGTTATTTTGAGGGGACAGCAAATGTACACTGTTATACAAGCAGTACACTCACTACTTTAGATTGTAGCAAAGTGTAATTTCTTCAGTGTTGTCACATGCAATGTTGGTCATCTTACTTTAAAAAAAGTAATTAGTTAAGTTACAAATTACTTCTCCCAAAAAGTAATTGCGTTAGTAACTCAATTACTACATTGGAAAAGTAATTAGTTACTCAGCAAAGTAACTATGACTTTTTTTTAATATTCTATAATGCAATTACGTTCTATAACATCTTTAATATCAAAGATGTTTATATTAACTGATTGAAGTATAAAAACACTATATACAGTATTTTAGAACATTTGGTATTTATTTGAACCCAAATGTTGAGGGTGGTGGCAGTGGTGGTACTTGAGGGGTGGCAGCAGTGGTACTTGAGGGGTGGCAGCAGTGGTACTTGAGGGGGTGGCAGCAGTGGTACTTTGGGAGGTGGTGGAGGTGTACTTGGGGGGATGGCAGCGGTGGTACTTTGGGGGGTGGTAGCTGTGGTGTACTGGGGGGGTGGCAGCGGTGGTGGTGCCATCCTCTCCCACCACCACCACCTCTGCCTCTTACTGATCCCATCCCCCACCACCACTAATCACATCCCTACCCTATCCCCCCAATCACCTCTGTTGTAGAAGTGATAGTGGGTGGGTAGGGATGGGATCAGTAAGAAGCAGAGGTGGTGGAGAACTTGGTATGGATCGATTGCACTGCTATTCGAATCATCAGTCACTTACTTGAATGCCTCCAGGAATGCCTTTTCTCATGGGGAGATAGAGAGACCCTCCCCTTCACTCGATTGGTGTCCGCCCCACCTCCCTACATTCTCTCTCTGCATAGGCGGGGCGGGATGGGCGCTCCAGACAGTCTCTCTGAGTCTCAGCCTCTTCTCAGCTCAGCAGGCGAAAGCCCCATCCTCGTGGCATAACGAATGGCCAGGCAGCACGGGCACGGTGTGCCTCCCAGGCGGTAGGATGTAATTGAGGTAACTCTGCCCAAGTAATGGGAACTGAGTTACCATGAGGGGAAGAGTAATAAGTTAGACTACTTGTTACCCTCTAAAGTAACTGCGTTTCGTAACTCCGTTTATTTTAACTCAGGTACTTACATCACTGGTCACATGAAACAATATAATAAAATAATTACAAAAATGTGAGGGGTGTACTCACTTTTGTGAGGTACTGTATATATAACATTTTTTTTTTGGTACACTAGAGATCCTCAGACCCAATGCGATGTTATCCTCTTTCTCCCATTAGTTTGGTCGCTCTTCCTCCTTATGAGTCAAACTATTTTTTTCTGTATCTTTCAATGCATGCAGATTTATCTGTCATGCTCCTTTGTGTATTGGCTCCAAGTGCCTTTACTTTGTTAAACCAATAAAACTATCGGATTAAAAAAAAAAGTGTTTTTACCGATAAAGAAGTTAAGCTGCAGGATGCCCTATCACACGGGGTGACAAACAACAAGGACAAAACCCAATTGGAATTAAAATCCCAATCAAAACCATGCAGATTATTATTTTTTTATTTTTTTCAGTGTTTTTGCCACTTGTTTTTAAAACAATAGTATTTTGCAGTGCTTGATCTGATCTACTACATGTCAACCATCCAAGATTGCAGCCCAAAGGCCTCTAGCTTTCAACAGATTGTCAGATCCTTGAAACCGCCACCATTTTCTCAATGCATGCTATTTAGTCTACTTTCTGATCTTTTATTTCTTTACTAGCAGACGTTATGGATTTCTTATCAATAAGCAGGCATCTTTATTTGCTCTTAGGCAGGATCTTTTAACATTTTAGCACATGTTCTATTAAACCCTTAAAAGTTAAAACAGAACCTACATGCTGAATTGGATAAATATAAAGCCCTCTCTGGGTATAAAATGAATGCGTCCAAATCAGAGGCGCTTTCAATTAACTTACCTGATGCAGAGACATCACCTACAGCAATGCTTCCCATACCACTGGAAGACCACAGCCCTTAAATACCTAGGGGTGCAAATCACTCCGTTGTATTTGTCCCTATACCAGGCTAATTCCCCCCCCCCCCTCTTCAGACACATAAGGGACCCTTTACAGAGATGGAAAGCACACCATATTTCCCTTCTAGGCAGAATAGTGATGGTAAAAATGACCATCCTTCCCAAGCTCCTGTATCTGTTCCAGACGTTGCCCATCCCGGTCCCCTATGGTCTTCTATGGAAGCTCCAGGCAGATCTGATGGGCTTCGTCTGGAACTACAAGAAGCATAGGATACCTCGCTCGGTGATGGTGGCCTCTCGCCAGGATGGGGTACTAGCGTTCCCCGACCTGGTAAAGTATTACCAGGCAACTCAACTACGGGTTATTACCTCTTGGTTCCCCCAGAAATTGTTTAATAAATATATTTTTATATAAATAAATTTAATAAATGAATGGAAATATAGAAGATTTGGCAGGCACCCATACACCCAAACAGTTTGCTCTGGAGTGCAAAGGCAGAGGTAGACCCGGAAAGACTCCTAGGATCGATGTCCCTTCTTAAATCTCTCCGGACCTATAAGCTAGGCTCGGAGCAATCACCTCTAACCTCCTTTCTGTATAACGCTGACTTACCAGCGCTGGCTTACACGTCAGATGTCTCTTCCTTGGGCCACACGGGACCTCTTTCACTTCGGTCACCTGATTGACCCTAGATCCAATAAACTGTTATCCTTCACCCAACTCCAAACAAAATATGACTTACCTCGCCAGGTGTTTTATGGCTATCTGCAAATACGGCACTACGCCCAGTCCATAACTTCGGGCCTCCGGTTCTCTGCGCCGCCCCCCTTTGAGAGCATTGTTATGGAAGGAACAGTACGTCGAGGCTTGATATCTGATATCCACTGGCTGCTCAACGCCCATTCTATAGCCAGACAGGGCAAACACAGATATATGCTCTGATGGGAGAGGGCGCTGGGAGAGGAGGTCCCAGAGGCGACATGGCAGACGATCTGGTCCCAAGCAGCGAAAAGTTCCTATTGTACCCTGTACAAAGAAAATGCATACAAAATTCTGTACTTTCGGTACATGACCCCAAATGTGCTACATGCCATATATCCGACTAGCTCAGACAGATGTTGGCGCTACCGGGGTGACAGAGGTACCCTCCTCCATATATACTGGGATTGACCCAAAATAGCACAATTTTGGAAGGACACCCAGCTTCTGCTGACCCGTCATTGGGGGACCCAGATACCCCTGTCCTCAAAATTTTTTCTACTAGGAGTCTCGCCCCTATGGATCTCTAAACCCTCCAAAAAATTACAGCGGCTAGATACCTGATAGCTCTCCACTGGAAGCGACAAATCCCCCCCCCCCCCCCCCCCCACCACCACCAGGAAGACCTGTATGCCAGAATCAAAGATGTGGAAAACATGGAAAAGATGACAGCCAGACTGCAAGATAGGTTGGAAATGTACAGCATGGTCTGGGGGGAGTGGCATCGCCATGAGGATCGGCCCTGAGCTGAGAGACAGGCCCCCGTCTCTGCCCCCCCCTCTCCTTCTTCTCTACTCTTTTTTCCTGCTCTCCATTTCATATGTCTTCCTCTCTGCTCGACTGGCCCTCCGGTTTTCTTTTGCACTGGAGACCGATGATGGCAGACTATTCTCAATGTCAAATACTTTGGACAAGTTGTCGAGCATCTATAACCACTATTTAGATTGCTTTGAAATGACACTATGTATGTACCAGCTGAATGTTTGCTATAATACTGTAAGAAAATTACAATGCATGAGCGGTGTACAATTACCTTTTGAAAATATCAATAAAATGTTATTAGGTAAAAAAAGAAAAAAGTAAAAACAGAAGCAGATTGAAAAACCTTGTTCCCTCACAAGTCTGGATTAACATGCTACTATTCCAGGGTTGAAGATCTATTTTTTTCACATATATATATTGCTATAACAACATTAAGACCCCTTTCACACTAAGGCAGTTTACAGGCACGACTGTAAAGCGCGTGAAAAACTGCCTCTCAGGCCACCCAGTGCTTTCACACTGGGGCAGTCCGCTTGCAGGATGGGAAAAAAAAGTCTGGCAAGCAGCATCTTTGGGGTGGTATAGGAGCGTTGTATACACCACTCCTACACCGCCCCTGCCCATTGGAATGAATGGGCACCGTTTCTGAAGCGCCCGAAAAGCATTTTGAAAGCGCCACATCACGGGCACTTTAAACTCATTTTAACCACTTGGTTTCCACCCTTATCAGAGGGTTTGATGGTTATGGACAAGTTACTGGTTAGCGATTTCAGTGCCTGCCTTTCAGGCCTTGATAGATTATCCTGTTTGGATTGTGGCGTTTTTATTTTGCAGATCTCATTACAAGTCAGTTTAATGAATGCTAAATCATTGGCATTAGTACCCAGGGGTGGAAATTGGTCTGACTTCTTTTCCAGTGTGGTTTTGGGTGCTGTGGGTAGTTCCATTTGATCATAACGACCCAGAAGGTGTTCCAGATCGATCTAGTCGATCAAATCTGGGGGATCATTGTCTTTAAAAAGGTCAGCGAGATTATGAAGTGCCTTCAATTCCTGCAGTTCAAATTCTGGTTTAGTAAAAATTTCTTTGGAGTATAATTGTTTTAAGATAAGTTTCCTTGCAAATAATGAAAAAATATATATGAAGTTGCACTATATGGACTGACCCAGGAGCAGGAAAAATTAATAAGAACTGGAAAAAATTGAAAAAATTAAAAAGAACTGAAAAATTGGTAAGAGCTGCCTCTACTTAATGTCATAACAAGAATAAGGAGGGGTAGTAGATGGTGGCGCTATCCCTATAGCACTATTCATGTCAGTTATAGGTATAGCGCCACCATCTACTACCCCTCCTTATCCTTGCAAATAATTGCAGGTCTTTTAGGACCTCAAACTTATCCAGATTCTGATTCGGGTAAAAGCTAAGACTGCGAGCCAAAACCTGTACTTCAATTGGATCATTTGTAACACCTTTTTTAACCCTTGTATGTAAGGGGGCATAGCAAATGTATTATTAAACCAGTATTATGTTACTTTCTGCTCCATAAATAATTTTTGTCATATACAGATTTGTGGAATCTTCCTCTAGTATCAAAACAACTCAAATCGGCACAACTGCAGACACCAGACTGGTTACATGTTTTCTATCTATTTAGCTATCTATTATCTAGTAATCTATCTATCTATCTATCTATCTATCTATCTATCTATCTATCTATCTATCTATCTATCTATCTATCTATCTATCTATCTATCATCAATAAAAACACATTTTTATACATATTGATAATATTATTCACATATCGCAGCCATGGGTATTTTCAACTGGCAGGGGCAGTAGAAAAATTTTGCATGAGACAGGAACACTCAGGAACAGTCCAGAGAGGTTTGTCCTGCACTTTTATTCAAGGCAGTAAACAGTTCAGTGCAGGAAGGCTGTCACGTACCTTAAGGCAGAGCCCGGAATGCAGGGAGCGGCCTCTCGTAGACCTCTGACTCGGGAGACCCTGGAAGTGATGACAGGGGCTCGGGAGCACAGAGGGGCACAAGTGCCTGACTGGACAGTTGAAGTAGAGCAGCAGACCGATGATGGTGGAGGTGTCCTGTAGTCCAGCAGCAGAGTGTAGGTAATGGAAGGTTCAGCAGACAGCAGAAGGATTCCTGTAGTCCGGCAACGGGATACAAGTGATCGCAGGGTACAACGAACAACGGGAGGAGTTCTGTAGTCCGGCAGTAAATGCTGGTGCAAACTGAATACAGCAGGAAGTGGGAAGAGTCCAGTAGTCCGCAGCAAGAGGTAGAAGGCAACAAAGTGCAGAGGGAGTAACAACCGTGTACAGTGGTAGACTGGGAGGTGTCCTGTAGTACAGCAGCGGTAAACAGGCAACAGACAGATAACGGATGGTGTAACAGTCCAGGTCAGGCACAGGCGAGCAGATCAGGTACAAAAACGGAATCCAGAAGAGTAGTCGGGTACAAGCCAAAGTCGGGGGGCAGGCAGCAAACAGCAGAGTCGGGAACAAGCCGGGTTCAATACGGATCAGGATACGGATGCGGGTTCAGGTTCAGACACAGGATACCAGGATACACGGGAATGCTGTTGATCAGGCAGCAAGGCAGTGAAGCAAGGATCCACTTTAAATAGCGCTATTGGCGCCAATTGCGTCAAACGGGCGCACGTGCCCACGCACGTGCACGCGCCCACGCGCACCGCTGATCGCGGTAACCCTCTTGAAACTGCACAGAAGATCTTCTGCGACTTACGCCGCTCGGACGCCTGTGAGAAGGATCTTCCTGACAAAGGCACTGGACCACCATGGTCATCCCAAGCCTTTAAGTTTAGGATACTCCTTGGAGTTGTAAATTGACCCCTGCACCACCATCTTCTTCTCTAACAGGGCTTGTATCAGATTAATTTGCTGCTGTCCCTTTAAGGAAGCCTGATGGGCTTCAGTCAGCTTATGGCTGGGTGGTTAGTCTCTTGTTAACATTTGCCAATATGAGCTGTTTTACAAGTTCCTCCATTTTGTTCATCAGCAGAGGTCTGCCTCTTTAAGACTCTGCCCTCTCTGGAACACCAATTGGTAAGGGGGACAGCTTTTGCAAATAGGAGCATTAGGTGATTGGAACACACTCCACACCTGCTCCACTGTTGTGCACACCTCTCTCCCAGCCTTTCATTCTTCTCTTAGGCTGCTTTCACACTGGGGCGGTATTCAGGCGTTACAGCGCTAAAAATAGCGCCTGTGTAGCACCTGAAAAAAACCGGCCCCTTTCCCTCCAGTGTGAAAGCCGGAGGGCTTTCACACTGGAGCGATGCGCTGGCAGGACGGTGAAAAAAGTCCTGCTAGCCGCATCTTTGGAGCGGTGAAGGAGCGGTGTATTCACCGCTCCTATACCGCTCCTACCCATTGAAATCAATGGGACACCGCGGCAATACTGCCGGCAAAGCGCCGCTTCAGCGGCGCTTTGCGGGCGGGTTTAACCCTTTTTCGGCCGCTAGCGGGGGTTAAAACCACCCCGCTAGCGCCCGCAGACCGCCGCTAAAACGACGGTAAAGCGCCGCTAAAAATAGCGGCGCTTTACCGCCGAAGCCGCTCCCGCCCCAGTGTGAAAGCAGTCTTACTAACTCCGCCAACCACTATGTAATTCCAAGGACACTGTTGCTTTAAAGAAATGCCTTTCTGAGAAATGATTTCCTTCCCCAACCTGGCAATAATACAGTCTGAGAGACTTTAGCCGCGTACACACGGGCGGACTGTCTGGCCTACTTAGTCCGCCGAAACACATTTCAGCGGACAGTCCGCTCGTGTGTGGGCTTCAGCAGACTGGCGGACTAAGTATTTCGGAATTTCCGTAATACTGTCCGTCGGACTCGCATTTCGGCGGACAATCCGCCCGTGTGTGTGCCAGTCCGCCGTACTTTTGAAATGAGCGGACTTTTCCCGCCCGGAGAAAAGTCCGCTCATTTCGAGCGGGTATCCAGGTAGGCGGGGCCCGCGAAGGAGATGAGGACAAGGGCCTCTTCCCGACAACCCTGGCCGTTGGTTGTCGGGGTCTGCGGGCGGGGGGCTTATCGGAATCCATGTGACACCAACCATGTGACACCAACCCATGTGACATAAAGCCATGTGACACCGCCCCTTGTCCCTATATAAGTGGCCGCGCAGCGCGGCCCTGGCATTCCGGCCGGAGAGATCGTCGAGGCAACATCTCCTGGAGAAGAAGAAGAAGAAGAACGGAAGGCGGCGACAGAAGACCGGGCCACCGCCTGTAAAAGAGCTATAAGAAGGCGCGTTGGCCCGGCAGAAGAACCGAAGAGGGGGACAAGACCCCCGAAGTCGGGAGAAGAGGTCGGCGGCGAGGAAGAAAGCCGGACTCCTCCGCTAGCAAAAGAGCTACAAGAAGATAGCGGAGGAGTCCGGCGAGAAGACCCCCGAAGACGGAAGACCCCCGGAGCTGTGTAATAAAGTATTTTATCTCGTGTGTTGTGGTTTTTTTTGGTACTTTTATTTTACAGGTGAATGGGTAGGGGTACATTGTACCCCATACTCATTCACATAGGGTGGGGGGCCGGTATCCGGGGGCCCCCTTATTAAAGGGGGTTCCCAGTTTCCGATAAGCCCCCCGCCCGCAGACCCCGACAACCAACGGCCAGGGTTGTCGGGAAGAGGCCCTTGTCCTCATCAACATGGGGACAAGGTGCTTTGGGGTGGGGGGGCCACGCGGCCCCCCCTTCCCCAAGGCACCCCCCCATGTTGAGGGCACGCGGCCTGGTACGGCTCAGGAGGGGGGGCGCTCGCTCGCCCCCCTTTCCTGGCCGGCCGGGTAGCGTGCTCGGACAAGGGTCTGTTGTGGACTTGGGGGGGACCCCCACGCTGATTTTTTTCGGCGTTGGGGTTCCCCTTTAAGTCCATAACAGGCGGCGGGGCCAGCGAAGTCTCCTACCTGGAGACGCGCTCGAAATGAGCAGACTTTCCTCCGCGTGTGTGGGCGAGTCCGTTCATTTCAAAAGTAGGGCGGATAGTATGGCGGACTTAGTACGCTGTATTAGTCCGCTCAAAAAGTGGTGTGTGTGGTCAAGTCCGTTCATTTGAAAGTATGACGGACTGTCCGTCGGATTGTCTGACACACTAAGTTGGCCAGACAGTCCGCCCCGTGTGTACGCGGCTTTTGAAGAACCTAACAATAAATACTAATTGGAAATCATCATTAAATCATTTATCAGCAATTAACAAATGTTCAGGGTTTATAAAAATGCATTAATTTTCATGTTTTTACTACAGTGCCTTGCAAAAGTATTCACCCCCTTGGCTTTTTACCTGCGACAAAGTACCCCATGATTAGTGGGTCCTACATTATCCATAGACTGGGAGATCCTGCTTCTCTAAACCATGGGAGTAATACACTCCTCTATATGGGAGAACTAGGGGTCTCCACCCATGACACAGGTGGACACTAATTAGAGGCACTCCCTCACCAGTGCCTCTCATTAGTGTCCACCTGTGTCATCCGCCCTGCGTGCCCCCCAAAAGACATAGGAGTGTCCCATGATCCACACAAAACCAGCACCCACCTCTGAAATAAAAAAGTGTAGCACATAGAACTTTCAACCTACTGAACATGAGAACATAGCTCCAATGCTTAACTTATTGTACTAAATCAAATGAGGGTGTATATAAAGCTTAAAACTATGAGATTCCCACGACCTATGCGCTTAATGACCAAACTGTCCAAACCCCATCTGGCTGCCTCAGTGGAAGCCCCAATGCTGAAGGAATAAGATGCATAGTTAGCTGGGTTATATCCCACCGCTAATAAGCACCGGCGAAACACCAAACTAAACTGGAACCGTGATAACGAAGTGCCATCCTGATGAACCAAAAAGGATCCCCCACTAGCTGGGCGATTAACCAAAAACGTTCTCACCGATGTAACCGGACAGACTGCCCCTCCAGGGACCCCATACACATGAACGTACTTACCCTTACCCAGCCACCATCCTCACCCTTACCCAATCCACAACCCTCTTCTGCAGTTCTAGAAGGACTAATCAACTCGCCCAACTGGAAAGCCCCATAAAAGGCCAATGCAAAAGCGACCTTAAATAAACAGACGAGAGCTTGGATTACGGGACTTTTAGGGTACACGTTAATAAAGTTAACACACTACAATTACATAAAAGAAACATATATTGTTTATTTGAAAAAGTTAAAAAGAAGGTATAATGACTGCAGTTTTTCCTCTTGTCATAAGTCTATACACACAACCTATCATAGGCAAACAGGAATCACTGCAATCAAAAAAATAAAAAGACTGTCCAGATTTTTCGACATGTTTGTGGCTTCTTCAGGAAAAAGGACGTAAAGTATTTGTTCTAGATAAGAAGGAATGTATTTCACTCTAGGTGTATATAACAAAAAGAAGAAAAAACGAAATGAATATATTACACATAATAAACTTACACACTAAGGCCGCGTACACACGCGGGGACTGTTCGCCCAACTTTGTCCGCTGAACAGTGTTTCGGCGGACAGTCCGCCCGTGTGTGGGCTTTCAGCGGACAGTTTCAGCGAACAGTCTGCTGAACAAAGTTTTTCGGAAATTCCGAAAAACTGTCCGCTGAAACTTGGTTTCAGCGAACAGTCCCCTCGTGTGTAGGCTTGTTCGTCAAACTAAGTTCCGCGCATACTCAGAAAGGATTTACACGCCGAAAGTTGTAATGCAGTGTATGGGACGTCGTATTTTCTGTCCCGTCGTTTTGCCGTTCACGTCATCGCGCACGGTTTCAGCAAACTGTTCGTTCGTCGTGTGTGGGCAAGTCCGTCCATGCTAATTTTGAGCGGACTGTTCGCTGAAACTGTTTGACGGACAAAGTTGAGCGAACAGTCCCCGCGTGTGTACGCGGCCTTACACTGAAATAAACAGACCTCCAACTAGATTTACAAACACTATTCACCTTCAACAGCAACTGCTCCAGCATTGAGAAAGTGACAGGGCATCTACTATCTGACTTTCTACTTCCTCTCCTATAACCTTTTATCACCTGTCTAACCAAGAAGTCTCTCTCTCATCCCCACCCACTGTCATTTTAAACTGAAATGTTAACCCAGCTATTTTGCGGTCCATTGCATAGGCAGACACCCCTTTTTCATAATTCAGCCCAATAAAATACAACAATGCCGTAACAATTCCTTCACCCGACACAGAGCCCATCCGTCCCAGCAACCCGCACCATTCCTGTCAAACCTTAGCATAGGCCTCCCATGTACTAGCGCCCACCGAATTCTGGATCAAATTTGCGACGATCACAGTGTTATTTGCCACAAGTGCTGAGGACAAGGACTCCCGTGCTGATTCGCTCCCATTGCCAACTCCCGGAATCTGTTCCACTGAAACCAAGACAAAGCATCAGCCACAGCATTAGACGTACCCGGAATATGCAAAGCATATAGAAAAAAATTTAACTGCAAACAACGCAAAACACCAGGTGCTGCAACAAATGCACCACTGGCGCTGATGAGGCCGTCACTTGATTGACAACATGGACTACCCCATGTTATCGCAGTGCAACCTAATCTTCAGATCCCAAAAAACCTCCCCCAAAATTTCCACCGCCACGATAACTGGAAACAATTCCAGCAAGTTCTTGAGAAACAAGATCTACCAGCCACCGTTCTGCACACCACCATCCCCTGACATAAGCTCCGAAATCAAATGCCCCAGCCACATCAGTATAGAATTCCAGGTCAAAATTTCTCACTGGGCCCTCCACCCATAAGGCCCGTCCGTTGCAAGAATCCAGGAAGACATGCCAAACATGCAGGTACTCCTGGTGCTCCCGATTTAAGGCGATAAAATGTCTTGGAGATGAGACGCCCACTGTCGCCGCAGACAGGCAGCGATGAAACACACGCCCCAAAATTCTGCAGGCAAAATTCAACTTCCCCAACAATGACTGCAGCTGATGGAGTTGAATCTTGTGTGAACCCACCACTGAACGAATCTCAGCCTGTAAATCAAGCAGCTTGTCCTCTGGTAAACAGCACTCCATGGCTCGTGAGTCTATCATGATACCCAAAAAACTAAGTTCCACCGCCGGGCCAACCGTTTTGTACAGCGCTAATGGTATGCCAAAGCGCTCCGATATATGCTGAAGTGTCGCCAGTAAAATACCACAAGACCTGGATGAAGGGGGACCTATGCATAAGAAATTGTCTAGGTAATGTATGATGGAATTGACTCCTATCACGTCTCTGGCCACCCACTCCACAAATCAACTGAATGTCTCAAACAATGAGCACGAGATCGAACAGCCCACTGACAAGCACCAATCTACATAGTATTCATCCTGCCACCGACACCCCAGAAGGTGAAAACTGTCTGGATAAACCTAGAAGCAACCGAAAGGGCGCCTCCACGTCAGTTTTTGCCATAAGCGCCTTGTTCATAACGCCGTACCCAATGTATCGCTGCGTCAAAAGATGTATAAGATACCGAGCATGCATCAGGGTCAATGGCATAGTTTACTTTGGGGAAGGATAAGTGCTAAATTAATCTAAAATTTCCTAGCTCCTTCTTAGAGACAACCCCCAATGGTGAAACCACTAGGTCAGCCAAAGGTGGGGAACTCCACTTCCTTGGCCAGGTTCTCAGAAACCACCAAAGGATGTTGTAATGCCCACCGGAGATTCCTAGCAACCGGCGGAATGTGTTGTAGCGAGCAGGAATATGAAACCCCCCTGAAATTCCCAACTCTAACAACCAGGCAGCCGCCCGATCCGGGTAGCTATTTAGAAATGGACGCATCCTTCCCACCCTCACTGGAGTTATACCTCTTTCCCGAAGAATCCCCAGGACGTCCTTTGCCTTGTTTAAAACACCGGGACAGCATTTGACCCCCCGCATCCAGAGCATTCGTGTTTGAAATGGTAACTGCTTCCAAACCTACACGCCCCTTTGTTGAATTGCCAACATCCTCCTTTTTGTTTTGGGGTCGGCTGTCCCAAGGCATCTGCACCTCTGACCCTGCCTGGAAATAATGCAGTAGGGGGCCGCTCCAAAGACATAAGCTTCATCCATAAGCTGATGTCCTTGTGGTCCCAGTGTAAGGATTGCCGCACAGCTTTCCATTGACAAAATTGTTAGTCGTAATGGAGCCAGGTAGAAAAAAAGTGCTGAGCAACACTCGTACTGTTTTTCACCAATCACGCTCACCAAAATGCCTGAAGCCAATTGACAAAGGGAGCGGGGAATAAGTCGGTATATATGCTTTTTCTTCCTCCTCCTTCTTAGACTCGTCCAGCGTAACCCTATCTAAATAGAATTTTTCGAGCGGACGTAGGGAAAAAATTTCCACGTATTCACCTTTCCATATTTACTTCTGGATTGAGATGTGCCCCCAGAGGACCTTCAAAGCATACATACAACTCACACTTGGCAGCACCGCCAAATGCACTGTGTCAACTGCCTTACTGGTCTCCTTACCCACATCCGGTTTGTCTGGCACAGACGACCCTGACTGAATACCTACCTCACCCACCCCAGTAACAGGTGAACCCAGCACCTGTACCACCATGGGAGGGGAAGACAAAACTGCCTGACGAGGAACCCACCCCAACACAGGGGAAGGGGTGGCAGGACTACCCTCAAAACGCTGAATCAGTGACCGCAAGCCTGACAAGAGACGTTCCAACTGGGACCTCGCCCCTGAGGCAGCAGCCCCGGGGGCTGCCTGCCTGAGGTGGGGGTGTGATTGGCAATACCGATGGGGGAGGGATGCACCATGCCACCACCCCCCACACTCAAACCCATTAAACTACCTAAAACAACCTGCTGTCCGACTGTTTATACTGAAGTAAAATAGTATTGTAATTATGAAAATATGCAAATCTTTGATTTGGGAGATTTACAATTTTCTACCAATACCAACAAGAAATTCAAGTTTGTTTATCCGTGCTATTTTCAAGACAAGTAATACAAATGATATTGCTAAAAATATATATTTATTAACAAAAAATACAGTGCAAAATAATATCAGGTATATTTTGTGATAAAACAAATAAATGGATATACTTCTACATATCAGATAAATGACGATTCGGATAATATTCACAGTAGCTCTAAATTACCACATTTCAATATTTGAATGACTGGTACATTTAAGACTTGGTAACTCTTAGGCTCGGTTCACACAGGGGGCGATGCGAGGCGACACGACTTGCCTCGCCGCGACCTGCCGCGACCTCAGCGGCGACTTGCAAATGACTTCTGTATAGAAGTCAATGCAAGTCGCCCGAGGTCGCCCAAAAGTAGTACAGGAACCTTTTTTCTAAGTCGGAGCGACTCGAGTCGCTCCTCTTAGAACGGTTCCGTAGTACAGAACGGGGGCGACTTGTCAGGTCGCGGCACGGCAAGTCGTGTCGCCTCGCGTCGCCCCCTGTGTGAACGGAGCTTTAGTGAATAGCCTTCCGTGACTTCACGGACTTATATAAACAATTATGTTTACCTTAAACACTATGATGTGATCTTTTCTCAAAACAAACAGATCTTACTTACTCTTAAATGTGCACAAACAAAAATTGTTATATTGTGCACAGCTTGATAATTTAATCAAGACTTATTGTTAAATTTAGAGTGAATTTATTTTACACATATCTTGACAATAAAACCATTGTACCGATATTGGCTTTAGCTTTATAAAGATAGACAAAACTGCGTATGTCTTAAATATTTGGAATATAATTATTTCATACTGCAGTTAAAAATAATAAAATTCTAATTTGCTTTGCCATATATTTAAATGGTCTTAGTAATGTACATGCAAAAATAATTCAATTACCAAAAAGGTATAATATGGAAAAGGTTAATACTTTACCAGAACTTTAAGAAGTCCGTAGTTTTGAGAAGCTTAAGTCCCCAAAGAAACTTCTATCTTCTATTCTAACTTGCTACATGTTCGCATTTTCTCCTCAGATCTTAGAGATAAACCCGTCCAACCATCCTCAGAGCTTCTTCAGATCTTCCCATAGCTCTCAGATCTCTCTCTGCTATGAGTAACGCCTTTTTTTCCACCCCAAAGGGTGTGTGTGTCTTAAACTATGTAATTGATGATGCAGTTTCCACGTTACCATGACAACCACGTATGTGCGACCATCTTAGATTCTTACTATTTTCCCCTCTAGGAACAGTGTTGTATCAGAAATTACTTCTAATGTGATTGACATGACCTTCTGACCTTGGCTTAGCAAAACACCATTAATTGTGTGATGGTTGACAATTACATGTCAACATCCCCAGCCAACCTGGCGACTCTTAAAATATATGGGTTGAGAAAGTTTACCCCACATCATTAGTTGGGTTGTAAATTATTTAAATTGTTTAGAACCAAAATCACTAGAATTTTACTCTAAGCCTAAAAAGTTATTCATGAATGGTTTCCTAAGTAAGACACCATAATTGCAACCTTATAATAATTATATATATATATATATATATATATATATATATATATATATATATATATATATATTCCGGGGGAATATCACATCCACTTGACTCGCCACTGACGGGACCACACGGACAAAGCCACGGTTATGGGTCCCGGAAGTGCTGGTCCCAGCCCCCGTGCTGCGCCTTGCTCCAGTGCCTCCGGCACCCTCATCCCTCCAACCCAACCTCCTAGCAGGGACATCCAACGTGTTGATTGGGAGGGGCACCCGGCTTCGCCCCGAGCGAACAGACCGACCATCCAAGTTGCTGGGGGGGGGGCAACTGCTGCTCGTACTGATTGGCTGGTCGCCCGCGGAATGACCTCGCCTACGCCGGGCTGACTCCCTGCTGGGGGGGACACTGGGGGAGGCAGCCGTGTGTTCCTGTCCCCCACGACAGGCTGGCGGAACCAGGAGAGAAGCGGAACTTCGATCACCGATGGACAAGCTTCGCCTACATCGAGGAATCCTCCTGGTGCTGGCACTGGCCGCCAGAGTGGACGGCAGAGCCTGTGAGCCCAGTGGGTCCACCACCTGTGGGCTCAAAAAATGGCGCTGAGCTCGTGGGGAGGAGGAGGTGAAAAGCGCTCTGGAGGCTGAGAGCTCTGAGCGTGCCAAGTCCCTGATGTACCTGCCACCGGATCGCACTCCTCATTGATGGCGGCGATCTGCCTCTGTAGCCAGGCAGAACCCTGGGAAGCAGCTGCAGCCTGTAGTTGGATTAAGAAATCCTCCATTCCTGCCATGCTGGAGATGAGAGGGGAGACACGCAGCTTCTTCTTCTTCCGGTGGAAAGGGAATGAGCTACGGACCTTAGCCCCTCCTTCCCCCCAGGAATAACTTACCAAGCCACCCCCTAAGGCTAGCCCGTACCATCCCCTGATTGTTAACTCCTTCCTTGCTGGTTTCCTCTGCTACCCAGTCATGTCAGCCCTCCCTTAGCCTGCATCCCACTCCGGGCTTCACTTTACAGCCTTTAGTTCAATATTTTTTTAAATCTGAATTATATGTGATGGATCAGAACACAATAGTCTAAGTCGGTTAAGTAAAATTAGAAAAATATACAGATAAAACTATTTTTCAGAAATAAAAAAACGGATAATTGGCATGTGCGTATGTATTCACCCCCTTTGTTATGAAGCCCATAAAAAGCTGGTGCAACCAATTACCTTCTAAAGTCACATAATTAGTGAAATGATGTCCACCTGTGTGCAATATAAGTGTCACATGATCTGTCATTACATATACACACCTTTTTGAAAGGCCCTAGAGGCTGCAACACCTTAGCAAGAGGCACCACTAACCAAACACTGCCATAAAGACCAAGGAATTCTCCAAACAAGTAAGGGACACTTTTGTTGAGAAGTACAAGTCAGGGTTAGGTTATAAAAAAATATCCAAATCTTTGATGATCCCTAGGAGCACCATCAAATCTGTGATAACGAAAAATGGAAAGAATATGGCACAACAGCAAACCCGCCAAGAGGCAGCCGCAAACTAAAACTCACGGACCGGGCAAGAAGGACATTAATTAGAGAGGCAGCATGGAGACCTAAGGTAACCCTGGAGGAGCTGCAGAGTTCCACAGCAGGGACTGGACTATCTGTACATAGGACGACAATGTGCCATACTCTCCATAGAGTTGGGCTTTAAGGCAGAGTGGCCAGAAGAAAGACATTACTTTCAGCAAAAAACAAAATGGCACGTTTTGAGTTTGCGAAAAGGCATGTGGGAGACTCCCAAAATGTATGGAGGAAGGTGCTCTGGTCTGATGATACTAAAACTGAACTTTTTTGCTATCAAAGAAAATACTAAGTTTGGCGCAAACCCAACACATCACATCACCCATAGAAAACAATCCCCACGGTGAAACATGGTGGTGGCAGCATCATGCTGTGGGGATGTTTTTCAGCAGTCGGGACTGGGAAACTGGTCAGAGTTGAGGGAAAGACAGATGGTGCTAAATAATATTCTTGAGCAAATCCTGCACCACTCTGTGTGTGATTTGAGGCCCCAAACACACTGCTAAAGCAACACTTGAGTGGTTTAAGGGGAAACATGTAAATGTGTTGGAATGGTCTAGTCAAAAAACCTCAATTCAATAGAAAATCTGTGGTCAGACTTAAAGATTGCTGTTTACAAGCACAAACCATCCAACTTGAAGGAGCTAGAGCAGTTTTGCAAGGAGGAATGGGCAAAAATCCCAGTGGTAAGATGTGGCAAGCTCATAGACACTTATCCAAAGTGACTTGGAGCTGTGATAGCCACAAAAGGTGGCTCTACAAAGTAATGACTTTAGGGGGTGAATAGTTATGCACATTGACCTTTTCTGTTATTTTGTCCTATTTGTTGTTTGCTTCACAATAAAAAAAAAATCTTCAAAGTTGTGGGCATGTTCTATAAATTAAATTATGCAAATCAGCAAACAATCCATTTTAATTCCAGGTTGTGAGGCAACAAAACACAAAAAATGCCAAGGGGAGTGAATACTTTTGCAAGGCACTGTATCATTTGATTGGTTAAACTCAGAGCAACAAAAATTTTATATTATTGCCAATATAAAGTTTATATTATATTATTAATCAGTTTGATATTCAAGCTATAAATTGATGAACTATTAAAATGCTAGTTCATATTTTTCAATTTTTATATAGGGAAGAACTAATTTTGTAGTGAGCATATCAAATAAATGACCCACTCTAGTTACAAACAACTTAATTAAAAAAACAGTGAAAACTGTAAATAGAACTGAAGACAGATATGAAATGATTACATTAACTGAACCGAAAGCTCACCCCTAGTTTTTTAAAGCCACTCACACTGTTGCCAGGTAGAGGTAGGGGATAATATCCCCAACATGCATTAATAGAATTCTTTAATTTGCACAGCAGTTGGCAGAATTATTTATAGAAGGCGGGGGAAGTGAAAATCCAGGATAGAGGTGTATACTGAAACGTCAGAACAAGGGTGGTGTAATGCCCCAAGCACCAGACCTAATTCTCCACTCATGCTGCATGCCAACACTGGTAGCCAGAGGTGGCCATTCATCGCTATGACGCTATTCCTTTACCTACATGCAAGCCGTGCAAGGATTTTAACATGTTAGTGTATTACTATTTGTCTTTTATCCATTGAAGTATTTGCTACCCTAAAAAATGGATCCTGTTCCCTTAAAGCATGTTATACAGCACAGTGCTTGTGCTGTGTAATTCGGCTCCCTGGCTGCTGAGACCTGACAGCCACTGTGTCTCCTCTGTCTTCCTCTCCCCCTTCCCTTCCTGCCTGTCATCTTGTGACAGTGCTGTTCTACTCTTGTCCTGCTGCAATAATAACTATAATATATTTATGCCCTCCCCTCTGTTAAATAGCAATATGTGTCCCAGTGTCTATGCTATATAAAAAACGATGCCGATTTGCATCTTATATCAGATTGACCCCCGGCGCTTACATGACCGTTCAGTTCTCTTTTTCCTCCCCTCCTGACGTCAGCGGGAGTTCTTGGCACCTCCTGCTTTAGCTGGCAGCCTGGGAGAGGAGAGAGGCGAGGAGTCACATGAGCACCGGGAGACGCTCTGATATAAGGTAGAAATTGGCATCTTTATTATATAGCAGAGACACTGGGACACATATTGCTATTTAACAGCAGGAATGGCATGAATATACAGTGCCTTGAAAAAGTATTCATACCTCTTGAAATTTTCCACATTTTGTCATGTTAAATCCAAAAACATAAATGTATTTTATTGGGATTTTATATGATAGACAGGGCCGTCTTTAATATTGATTGGACCCTGGGCAAAAATTTTCTTAGGCCCCCCATGCAATTTCGCTCTCCACCTTCTCTGAGACATACGATAAATAGCAGCTAGACTTAAAATCAGTTTACTGTATCAGATCAGGCAGCGATTGCGATTGGTTGCCAGAGGTTACAGCATATCATTACTGTGTACTGACTGGTTGCTAGAGGTTACAGCACTCCTTAAGGCTCAATGATTAGTTGCTAGAGGTTACAGCACATTTCTGCTTGTTGATTGGCTGCTAGAGATTGCTGTACAGTAATACTGCTCACTGGTTGCTATAGGTTACAGCACATCTTCTCCTCACTGCAGAGGGGCATGATATACCTATGAATGCTGCCTTTATTTATATACAGTATCAATGCAGTTGGCCTCAGCTATTTATATATGCATGTCACTGCTATTTACATATGAATGCCAGTATTTACATGTAAATACAGGTCTGCAGGTGAGTCATCTGTACACAACAATAGGGCAGAGCTGGGCAGCATTAGTAGCAGCACAGGACTAAAACTTCAAGGGACAAGGGAATGTAAACTTTGATAGTTGGCAAGTATGAGGCAGCTGCTTTGGGCCCCACAACAATGACAGGGCCCAGGGCAGCTGCCCCTTTTGCCCTGCCTTAAAGACGGCCCTGATGATAGACCAACACAAAGTGGCACACAATTGTGAAGTGGAAGGAAAATGATAAATAGTTTTAAATTGTTTTTACAAATAAATATCTGAAAAGTGTGGTGTGCATTTGTATTCAGCCCCCTTAACTCTGCTACCCCTAACTAAAATCTAATGGAACCAATTGCCTTCAGAAGTCAACTAATTAGAAAATAGAGTCCACCTGTGTGTAATTTAATCTCAGTATAAATATAGCTGTTCTGTAAATCCCTCAAAGGTTTGTTAGAGAACCTTAGTGAACAAACAGCACCATGAAGTCCAAGGAACACACCAGACAGGTCAGGGATAAAGTTGTGGAGAAGTTTAAAGCAGGGTTAAGTTATAAAAAAAATCCCAAGCTTTGATCATTTCACAGAGCACTTTTCAATCCATCATCAGAAAATGGAAAGAGTATGGCACAACTTCAAGCCTACCAAAACATGAACTCCACCTAAACTGACAGGCCAGGAAAGGAGAGCATTAATCAGAGAAGCAGCCAAAAAGGCCATGTTAACTCTGGAGCAGCTGCAGAGATCCACTGCTCAGGTGGGAGAAACCTATGATTTGTGCGCTCCACAAATCTGGCCTTTATGGAAGAGTGGCAAGAAGAAAGCCATTGTTGAAAGAAAGCCAATTTGCAATTTGCGAGAAGCCATGTGGTAGACACAGCAAACATATGGAAGAAATACAAAAGCATGTCACACTTTTCAGATATATATTTGTAAAAAAAAAAAATGAAATCCATTTATCATTTTCCTTCCACTTCACAATCCTGTGCCACTTTGTGTTGGTCTATCACATAAAAGCCCACTAAAATACATTTACGTTTTTGGTTGTAACGTGACAAAATGTGGAAAATGTCAAGGGGTATGAATACTTTTTCAAGGCACTGTACTATAGTGACTTTATAACCACTTTAAAGAAGAATTACTACACCATGATGGCGTGCTCTTTCTTGTGCTTTGTTGTTTTGTGGTTGTAAGATCACTCCTCTCTGGTCTCTCGAGAGCTGCAGGACTGGATCTTTTGACTCCTTATTTCTGAACATTATATTCTTGTTCTAAGTGGACTGGCTCTATTTGGTAGTGGCTTTTGCAGTTTATATGTCCGATATTATCAAGCTTTCATACAATTTTAAATTTGACACAGATCAATATCCCAGGAGTTTAATTGACTTGATGCTATACTCTGATTAAAAAGTGTTCTTTTACATTTTTTGAGCAGTGTATATACAGTGTGCATATGTTTTAGGCAGGTGTGAAAACGTGCTGTACATGAAAAATGCTTTCATAAATAGAAGTGCTAATAGTTTATTTTTAGCAATTAACAAAATGGAAAGTAAATGAACAGAAAAGAAATCCGAATCAAATCAATATTTGGTGTGACCTCCCTTTGTCTTCAAAAACAGCATCAATACTTCTAGGTACACTTGCACACAGTGTTTGAAGGAACTCATTGGGTAGGTTGTCCCAAACATCTTGGAGAACTAACCACAGATCTTCTGTGGATGTAGGCTGCCTCAAATCCTTCTGTTTCTTCATGTAATCCCAGACAGACACAGCGATGTTGAGATCAGGGCTCTTTGGGGGCTAAACCATCAATTCCAGGATTCCTTGTTCTTCTTTACACTGAAGATAGTTCTTAATGACATTGGCTGTGTGTTTGGTGCCATTGTCCTGCTGCAGAATAAATTTGGGGCCAGTCACACTCCTCCCTGATGGTATGGCAAGATGGATAAGTATCTGCCTTTATTTCTCAGCATTGAGGACACCATTGATCCTGACCAAATCTCCAACTCCATTTGGATAAATGCAGCCCCACACTTGCAAGGAACCTCCACCATGTTTCACTGTTGCCTGCAGACACTCATTATTGAACCGCTCTCCAGCCCTTCATGAACTGCCTCCTGATAAAGCCAAATATTTCACATTTTGACTCATCAGTCCAGAACATCTGCTGCTTTTTATGCACCCCAGTTGCTATTTTTTCATGCATAGTTGAGTTACTTAGCCTTATTTCCACATGCTATTCACAAAAACATTGGGACTGTTGTGTAGAAAATGGCAGCAGGTACTCTGGATTTAGTAATCAAAATCTGATATTTGAAGGCAAAGGGTGGTCACACTAAATATTGATTTGACTTGGATTTCTCTTCTGTTCATTTACTTTCCATTTTTTTAAATTGATCAAAATAAACTATTAACACTGTATTTCTGAGATCATTCTTAATTTACAGACTTTTTTCACACCTGCCTGAAACTTTTACACAGTACTACTATGTCTAAATTAAAAAGAAAGAAAAGTCAAATATGTTCTTACTCTTAATAAGGTCATATTCCCCAACTTGCTGCATCTCCTACTGCAGCTGCCCATGCACTTCCGGCAACATAATCCTATGTAGCGAAACCTTTTTTTTGTTCCTAAATCTCCATGATCCGTTAATACATGAAAAATGAAGAACATCTGAGTACATCCACGTCGGTGCTCGAAATATCCTTAAGTGCCTTTCACTTTGTTAGACATTAGCAATTAATCATACAAAAAACAGTTGATAATGCATCTGTTTCTCGGTAAGTAAATCATCTTGTGCCATCTATTCAGCAGGCAATGATTTTCATCATTACATGACTCCAGCTGGTTTCTCTATTTATATGTATATCATATGCTTTCCAAACAGTGCCATTATGTTTAGAAGCAACTGCTTTTTATAGTGTGGTTCAGATGGCATTGTTTCCATAAAAAATATAAACATTTTTGTGCCCTTTTTTTACCTTACAGAAAATAATTCACTGCTAGACAAAAGCTGGTAAATCATTCAGGATGTAACACCTTCTTTAACCAGTTCCTACCAACAATACTCCATGTTAAGGGAATATTAATATATGTTCCATTACAGAACTAGAAGCTAGCACTACTGATCGCTGACAGCGACAGTGCTGTCACTGACTGCTTTCAAACTTATCCTTCAGTTGGAAACCACTGTAATTTATTCCAGATCATGATTGGCTATTAAAGTGATCACATGGGTTAGTTAACAAAACAAACCCAGCAGCTCGGCTGTCATAATGCCTAGCACACTTGACATGGTGGTTAATGTGAAATACAAACAGAAAAATTCAATGCCTGCTGCTGGTGTTATATTGATAGACAGAAAAAATAATAATTTCCTTAATAGAAAATATTTAAAAAAAATACAGTTCAAAATAATGTGGGAGGCAGTTTTTTGATTATCAAGGTTACCAATTAATAATGTTAAATATTGTCTAGGCATGTAGGTTATATGAAATTGTTAAATATTAAATGTACTAGGTAGAATACATGGGCTTTTATCCAAAAATGAACCTCAATAAAATAATTAGTCATTAGGGACTGTACCATATATACAGTAAATGGAAAGTCAACTAACAAATAGGGCACTCTTTATTAAAGTACAGATTAGAATAGAATTATTCATAAAACAAAGTTTCTGGCCTTATGTGTTCAGGTTGACTGATGCCG
The DNA here is from genome assembly GCF_037356315.1 of Lithobates pipiens. Lineage (NCBI taxonomy): Eukaryota > Metazoa > Chordata > Amphibia > Anura > Ranidae > Lithobates > Lithobates pipiens. The sequence continues at coordinate 544,378,494 of NW_027507758.1, read as the reverse complement.
TGTACACACGGTCGAACTTTCCGGGAGAAAAAGTCTGACAGAATCATTTCATTGGATATTCCGACCGTGTGTCGGCCTCATCTGATTGTTTTTTCAAAAATTCTGACGGACCTAGAAATAGAACATGTTTTAAATCTTTCCGATTAAATCAATTCCTATCGGGAAAACCGTTCATCTGTATGCTATTCCGATGGACCAAAATCGACGCAAGGGCAGCTATTGGTTACTGGCTATTGAACTTCTTTTTTCTAGTCCCGTCGTACATCATCGCGTTCTAAACGAATGGACTTTGGCGTGATTGTGTTGTAGGCAAGTCTGTTTTAGCGGAACTCTGTCGGAAAGACCGAGTGTGTACGCGGCATGAGACTTCCTTTCAATCAATTTGGTAAAAATCTTTAGAATTTTTTGTTTTGCATCTTTTGCTGCAAGGTATTTATCAATGTTTTTTATGCAAAATTCACATATTTTTCAGTAAGATTCACACATTTTTTAAATAAGATTTAATTTGGAAAATGTGTTCTTCTTGGGTGACAGTTGTATAAATCAGCTGTGGCAAAAGAACAAAAAACTGCCCAGTCCATCCTAAGATGCTATGTGTTAACTCCTGTACACAAACAAGAAGAGATCACAGCCTGCACCTCTTCCCCGGGTCTTTCCTCCTTTCTGCTGCTTTATGTACTCCTGTTGGCAACCCGATTATTGGCTTTTGAATCCACCCGCTGCCTGCTGTCCAAGGAAAGAGCGGACCTGATGGGTAACTAGTCCCTCAGCTTCCCCATCAGATCCACTGTCAGCATTCCTGGTTGCTAGGATACTGTCGTCAGTGAAGCTCACAGCATTCTACACAACAAATGACAGGTGGGAGGGAAGGGGGTAGCTGTTGGTCTCTGTACACCAACTTACAGTTGGTCCTAATTAGGGATGAGCTCAAGGTTCAGTCCCAACACAAGTGACTATTTTCCTATTAGCCCAGAAAATGGGCATTTTTTGTTTGATAGATTTGACTCTCACTGGTTTCATTAGGGTTTGGGTTCAGCATCCAAACTTATTTGAAGTTCATCAAACCCTGCTCGAACCAAACCCAGGGCAGTTTGGCTTATAATTACTTAAAGTTTCATTATCTATGATGAACTAGAGGTAATTTACTTAGATTTTCGTGAAGTTATAGTGTAACTTTTTAAATATGGCACTAATAAAAGATAATTTCACCTTTTTAAAAAATAATAAATGCACATCTTTTTGCAGGTAAAACAATGTATAGGTATTATTTTACTTATTAGAAGCCTGTAAAAGCATTGCACCCACAATCAGCAGATCATGGGTGCAATCTCAGGCTCCTGTAGACTGTCAGTGTAGCTCTCAGCCCATACCTTGTATGGGCAGGCAGTCACTGAATGACAGGAAGGATCAATAAATTACCTAGAGATTCTGTGAATGATTGACGAGATCGGGTGGGTGGAGCCCCGCACGTGTTTTTTTAAATTGTGACAGCAGGTGCGGTGAGAAGATCTCCGGCCTGCTATCACAACAGAAACTAGGGGGGGGGGGGGTGTAACATATGTGTGAAACACTGGAAATAAATGAAGAGAACTTTTTACGCAATTCTTTTTTTTTTTTTTTTTCACAAAAACTTCAGTTTTTGCCAAAATGACATTGTATACCGATAATGGCCTTTGGTTAATACATGTAATGATATTATGCAGTGTATGTATATTTCTTTTTTTATAAAATTCCTTTATTTATATAACTTTAAATATAAAGTATAACAAGCACTCAGAGATCAAAAGCAGCTTGCACAAAAAAAGTGTCCAACCTAACACTCAAATAAATAAAAATGTGCAGTGCATCAACATAAAGTGCATAAAAATGTATACAATTATAAATATAAAGTGCATTAGAAAATTCATAGAAAGTGCAAAATTACATATGTAAACATAAAGTGCTTGAATAAGTCTTAATATATGAAAGGACCTTATAAAAGTGACACTAATGCCGCGTACACACAATCGGACTATCCGGCGGACTTGGCCTGGCGGACAATTCCCCCGTGTGTGGGCTCCGGCGGACTTTTTCTTCTCAAAAGTCTGGCGGACTTTGAAAGAAGTCTTGACTTAAAATTGTCTGCCGGACTCGAGCGCCCCCCCCTCCTGAGCCATACCAGGCCACGTGCCCTCAATATTGGGAGGTGCTTTGGGGAAGGGGGGGGCCTGTGGCCCCCACCACAAAGCACCTTGTCCCCATGTTGATGAGGACAAGGGCCAGCGGCCAGGGTTGTCTGGGTCTGTGGGCAGGGGGCTTATTGGAATCCGGGAGCCCCCTTTAATAAAGGGCCCCCAGATTCTAGCCCCCCACCCTATGTGAATGAGTATGGGGTATGATGTACCCCTACCCATTCAGCTGAGGAAAAAAGTGTTAATAAAAAAACACAACACAGGTTTTTAAAGTACTTTATTAGACTGCTCCGGGGGTCTTCTTCTGCCTTCGGGGGTCTTCTCACCAGGCTCCTCCGCTAGCTTCTGCTCTTTTGCTAGCTCTTTTACTAGCGGAGGAGCCCAGCTTTCTTCTTCACCGTCGTCGCCATCCGGGGGTCTTCTTTTGACTTCGGGGTCTTGTCCCGCTCTTCGGTTCTTCTTGCTGGGCCTCCGCTGTCTTCTTACAGCTCTTTTATTAGCGTTGGCCCGGTCTTGTCGCTGTCGTCGCTGCGGCCTTCTTCTTCTTCTCCTTCTTTTCTTCTTCTTCCTTCCGATGTTGACATGCCGCTCTCTCCGGCCGCAATGGCAGGGACACGTTGTGCGGCGACTTATATAGGGATAAGGGGAGGGGTCACCGGGTGATGTCACATGGTGACCCCGGCCCTTATGATGTCACAGTCCCGGAGGATACTCAAGATGAACGGACTATACCCCATGTGTGGGCAAGTCCATTCATTTCAAAAGTCCGGCGGACCCCCGACATAGTCCAGCAGATTGTCCGCCAGAAAAGTCCGGTCATGTATGGGGCGTGTGTGGGCAGGTCTGCTCGTTCGGAAAGTCCAGTGGACTTCCGCTGCAAAGTCCGGCGGCTTGTCCGCCAGATAGTCTGATTGTGTGTACGCGGCATAAGGTGACTATAAGGTGCTAGTGCTGCTAAAAATACAAAGAGGCCAATAATGGTGATTCCCAGTGCAACATGCATGTTTTAAATATATGCTGTTTAATTTCTGGGACTTTCATTGGACTCTTTGTATATTTAGCAGCACCAGCACCTTATGTTCACCTTATGCCCCGTACACACAATTGGACTATCCAGCGGACCAGAGTCCACCGGACAATTCGACCGTGTGTGGGCTCCGGCGGACTTTGAAAGAAGACTTGACTCAAAATTGTCCACCAGGCTCGGTTTTCCGGCGGACGATCCGCTCGTCTGTGTGCTAGTCCGCCGGACTTTCCAAATGAACGGACTTGCCCACACAGGGACTAAAGTCCGTTCATTTTGAACGTGACTTGAGGTACGACGGGGCTAGAGAAGGAAGTCAATCTCGCTGCCTCCATCGGTGAGATTGACACCTGGCGAGCCCCGTCACCTGGTATGGGTTTTAAGGGTAACCCCTACGCCAAAAAACGGCGTGGGGGTCCCCCCAAAGTCCATACCAGACCCTTATCCGAGCACGCAGCCCGTCCGGTTAGGAAAGGGGGTGGGGACGTGCGAGCGCCCCCCCTCCTGAACCTTACCAGGCTGCGTGCCCTCAACATGGGGGGGTGGGTGCTTTGGGAAAGGGGGGGCCCTGCGTGTCTATTCGTGTGTGGTCGTGTGCAGGCAAGTCTGCTGGGGGGAAAAAGTGTCAATAAAAAAAACACACAACACAGGTTTTTAAAGTAGTTTATTAGGCAGCTCCGGGGGTCTTCTTCCGACTTCGGGGGCCTTCTCACTGGTCTCCTCCGCTATCTTATACTCTTTTGCTAGCTCTTTTACTAGCTCTTTTACTAGCGGAGGAGCCCAGCTTTCTCCTTTGTCGTCGTCGCCCTCCGGGGGTCTTCTTCCGACTTCAGGGGTCTTCTTCCGACTTCTCCGCACTTTCCGGCCTCTTCTCCCACTCTCCGGTTCTTCTGCCGGGTTCCTTCGCTATCTTCTTCCAGCTCTTTTACTAGCATTGGCCCGGTCTTCCCCAAGCACCCACCCCCCATGTTGAGGGCACGCGGCCTGGTACGGTTCTGCTTGTCCCCACCCCCTTTCCTGGCCGGCCAGGCTGCGTGCTCGGATAGGGGTCTGGTATGGACTTTGGGGGGACCCCCACGCCGTTTTTCGGTGTAGGGGTTACCCTTAAAACGCAAGATGTCAATCTCGCCGATGGAGGCAGCGAGATTAACATGGTGCCTGGACTGATTCTAGTGATGTCAGCAGAGAGCTCCGTCGGACCAGCATACACATGAACGGATTTCTCGGTCCGGCGGAATTCCCGTGGGAAAATTGAAAATATGTTCTATTTCTAAAGTCCGCCGGATTTTTGGCAAGCAAAGCACACACAATCGATTTGTCCGATGGACTTGTTCCATCGGACCTTTGCTGTCAAAAAGTCTGGTCGTGTGTACGCAGCATAAGTGCACTCCTGTGATCCTTTATTTATATGTTTCCTGAGATTTACATGCAGACCTAGCTGTCCAACGGAAGTTACAGGGATTGGGTAAAACTAGAACCATCAGATTTTAAATCGTGTGAATAAAAGGTAATAACTTATCACAACGCCTTCTGGCATCACTATAGCTTTATGGTTTCAGCATAGTGAGCATGTAAATGTGAAGAAAGAAAAACTATGATGGCATTTGAGCTGAATACAATATTTTTGTGACAAGAAGGCCATACTGCTCTGCGCCCCGAGCCCACCCTTTTTGAAGCCTATTAGAGCCTCTGGCTCTAATCATGTGCTTCAAAAAAACACCCCCCCATTGGAATCCATAGTATGTAGATCAGGGGGCCGGATGCATGGATGGGGAGGGGGGCACCACTGATGAGGATAATTAAAATAAAACCTGTGGCTAGGCTATGGGCATTTAGATACCATTATTTTCTAAATAGACAATAAATGAGCTTTAAAACAAGCTCTGGCTGACTTCTGTATGTACAGGCACTGCAGAACAATTCATTCTCAAGGAGGATGAGCTGAGCTGCTGAGTCAGTGCTGGGTGATTGGAGCGGAGCTCAGGATACTATGAAGTAACTGATTTCAGTGCTTTTGCTGTAAGCATATTCCATGGTGCCTACAGCTACAGTTGTCAGCAGGGGGTTGTTCTAAAGCTAATTTACTGCTTGTGAAAAAAAAAATGTTTGTCCATACCTGGTCACAGTTACACTGTAGGTGCATATACATCATATAAACTGTTGTATACTGTAGGCTGTATGTTTACTATAAATTATTGCTTCTAGTTTGGGGGGTCTGGAAACCAGTCGATCCTGATCTACCTGACAATCGTGGGCAGGTGATGGTTAGATCGCATCCCTTGGTTGCTATCCCTGGAAACTGGAGCGGAGGGATGTCGTGGCAGCATTTAGTGGAACAAATTACTGTTTTCCTCCCTGCAGCAGCTGAAAGCTGACAGTGCCAGCTTCTCCTCCTTTCCCTCCCACAGGCAATCAGCTGCTGCAGGGAGGAAAATACAGCCATCGGTTCCACTAAATGCAGCCACGTTGGCTCTACTGTCCAGATTCCTCTTCCTTGTGTTCCCCAGCCCCCTGTGTGTTCCCTTGCAATTATGTAATTTACTGGCCCCGTTCTTTTCTCAATGAACACTGTCAGTGATTGGTTCTGATCAGTACTGATCACTGATTGTGTTCATTCACAACTGAAGCATAGTAAACAGCTCAGCACAGAGCACTTTCCATTCATTCACTGTGCAATGCCCTTAGTCCCTTTCTCAGTCTCAAATGTGAGCCATCAGAGGTCTGTTTAGACCCCTGATATTTCAGCAAAGCCCCCCCAATGTGGCTTCTAAATAAATAAAAATTAAAAAAATTTTTTAAAAAAGATAATAATATTATTGTAATAAATAATTAAATAAAAAAACAAATAAAATTGTAAAAAATAATAAAAAAACAATAAAATAATACAAATAAAAAAAACGACTGCTCTAACGAGCAGGGCCCTCTGATTCCTCCTGTATTGAATTGTATTGTAACTGTACTGTCTGCCCTCATGTTGTAAAGCTCTTTGCAAGCTGTTGGCGCTATATAAATCCTATTAATAATAATTCTGACACTGTCCACTGCCCTACTGACACCAACATCTGCCCTACTGACACTGTCCACTGCTATAATGAGTGACACTGTCCACTTCCCTACTGACACAGTCCTCTGCCCTACTGACACCATCCCCTGCCCTACTGACACCATCCTCTGCCCTACTGACCCAGTCCTCTGCCCTACTGACCCAGTCCTCTGCCATACTGACCCAGTCCTCTGCCATACTGACCCAGTCCTCTGCCCTACTGACCCAGTCCACTGCCCTACTGACACCGTCCTCTGCCCTACTGACACCGTCCTCTGCCCTACTGACACCATCCTCTGCCCTACTGACACCGTCCTCTGCCGTACTGACACAGTCCTCTGCCGTACTGACACCGTCCTCTGCCCTACTGGCCAAGTCCACTGCCCTACTGGCCAAGTCCACTGCCCTACTGACACATCTCTGCACACCAACTGTCCTACTGACATTGTCCACTGCTCAACTGATTATAATTGTCCACTTTTAAGGTAGGCTAGGTTTGTATTTTTACAGGGACATTTGTTATATTATATTTTTCTAAGTTTTCCTTACTATTTAGTTAGGCCTTGCTAGTTAATTTCTTTTTTTTTTTTTAAAAAAGGGGTGTCAAACCCCTGTGATCTTTGATCTCTTTCATGTTGTTCAGGTAGATCTCCAGCTCTCAAAGTTTGCCCCTCCCCGTTCTAGATGTTCAGGCAGCCATAATGCATGAATTAAATATTTACCCGTGTTAGCGCACTGTTTGTATATAAAAAATAAACCCTTTTTTAATTTGCGGGAAAAAATATGACATGCTAAAACTTTCTTTTTTTTTTAAGATGGCAATGCTGAACTTCAATAGAAAATGATAAACACAATCACTCGCTGTTGTGTCCCACTTCAGGCATTTAATAAGAAGAATCTCTGTGATGTTTTCCAATGCATCTACATAAAATCAATCATTTCATGAAAAATTTAATATTATCACCCAGTGTTCCAGTCTGAATGCAGCTGGAATTCCCGTTATCTGATGTTGCATAAATTGCAGAGCAGCTTGCTTTAAATGTATTTTCTCCTTATCTATAGGGGGAATTTGTAATATTGCAATATGCCACATGGCTCCGTTATGCTGATGCCTCTATCTCAGCTTGAAAACTGAAAGAAATCGAGATAGGGGAAAAAATGAGACCTGGACAGTCTGTGGAAATGCTGTGTGTGTATGCAGACTTGGCAAAGATAATTCATACAAACAACATAAACAAAATTCCATGCTCTTGCAGATGGAATTATCATTTTAATGTGGAACATAAGTTACCTAATATTTTTTAAAGCTGAACTCCAGGCAGATAAAAACACTGTTTCGTGTAGCAATGTAATAAAGTGTATCTGAAGACAAATGTTTCTTACATTTTAGATAAAGTAGGTAAGTGGTAAAACCTCTGCCCATTTTTTATTGCTGTCTGTAACCCTGCTCGGGAGATTTGCCCTCTCGATTTGACCTGGTGGTACCCAATACCACTGGGAAAGAAAGCAATGGGAAATCCACAAATTTACAGCCGTCCCTGGAACAGGAGGGGGATGGGGAATCTTTCAATCAGGAGACTAGTTCTAGTGACAACTGCTTAAGAGGGGGTTTGCTCTCATTTTGAGATTTTCTCTCGCTTCGCTTTTGGATTTTTGGGACAAAAAGTAAAGGGGATCATTTCTAAAATGGAAACAGACTGCAAAAAAAAAAAAGACAGCAGTTAAACCATGTCCATGCCTTTAAACATTAAAGTGTGTGATTATTTTTGGCTGTCCTGGGTCTCACCGGCTGCATGCTCATCTACTTCTCCCTTCTTTCTAGTGGATTTTAGAATGTAGTGGGCTGGGAGAGGGAGACCCTCGAACTGAATACTCATGCCTCAGCCAATCCCCGGGGGAAGGAGTGCCCAGTAGATGGCTGAGGAGGGCATAAAATGTCTGGGGCCTGGAGCAGCAGCGGTCTTGTCCAGAAGGAGATCACAGCCTGAATAGCTGATGTTCTTCTAGGCAGAATAGCTGAAGCTGCAGAAGTTCATTGAGGTCCCAGCTCAGTTGGAGCTGGGGGGCCTGCTTTCTGGAAGCAGTCTACTGATTGAAAGGGTACCAGAGGACTGGAGAAAAGTCAATGTAGCACCAATATTTAAAAAGAGCCCAAAATACATCCCTGGGAATTACAGACCAGTTAGCCTAACATCAATAGTAAGGATAAGCCCAACACCCCCCGGTTCAGTTCCCAGCAGAACATGCGAACAGGCAAAAAATTTGTTCGAACACGTGAACAGCGTTAAAGTCTAAGGGTGTCAGAAACCATGAATCAGACCGAGACAGAAGTACAATTAAATCACACTTGTTTATTAAATAAAAATAAAAAGGTAAATAGAGTAAGTGTAGTTAAAGCATAGCCAGAGTTCATTAACCGGAGCGAGTAGTCAGCCAGTCCAGAGTTCAATAACCAGATCGGGTAATCGGCCAGGCCAGAAGTCAGGGATCCAAGTGGAGCAACAGCAAGCAGGATAAGGAGCCAGAAGGGATGTCAGCAAACCAGTCTTAAAACAGAACCCCAGGAGATGGTTTCTTGTGATGTGACCAAGGCGAAGGCAGAGGTGAAGGGAGCTGGACATCTTTAAGTAGGCGGATAAGACGAGCAGGATTAGGAACAGCTGGTAACTGTGGAGAGAGATGAGAGCTGGCAATTAGCCGACAGCTGAGGAGCCAGCCCAGAGAAGAAAAATTGGGCCTTGGGTGGTGGTGCCCTAAACCAAAAATATTGTTGGAAGCTAGCATCATCAAGATTGAGGAGGAATAGGATAGTCAGCATAGGCAGTCTTCAAGGGATCCCACATCCATAGCAAATTCAATCAGTTACGTAAGCATCAGGTGTTTGATAGCTGCTGATTCTGAGTCCTCTGGCTGGAGGACAGAGGGGAGACTAGCAATAACAGTGTGGGGTGGCTGTAGGATGGGGGGGTCTAGCAGTACCAGTGCAGGGGGGCTGGAGGCTGGGGGAGAACTGTAGTATCAGTGCAGGGTGGCCGGAAGACAAGGTGGTTGGGCAGAAGTAACAGCACTGGGTGACTGAAGGATGTGGAGGCACGGCAAAATGGCTTTTCGTGTATGCAGGCAAAAATCCTTGCATTAGCACTGCCTGTACTCCTAGATAGGAGGAGCGATGGGGGCAGCTGTATATAGAGCAATCAATCTTTCCTCCTGCATTCCTTTGCATGCCTGCAGGAAGGACAAGAGGAGGAGTTGGCTGATTCAGTGGCTGCAGGAGGAAAATGGAGAGATCAATTCCTCCATGTGCAACTGCCCCCGCCAGCTTTATTCCACTGCCCCCATGTGCTCTTTCATGGGCCCCCCCCCCCCCCCATCCTCTGCAGCTTTGCTGGGTTAACCCCTCCCCTCTCCCACAGGGAATCTGTAAAGATGGATAGTGGGGAAGGGGCCGGTAAATGTGTAATTTCTTTTTCTGAATGGATAGTCAGTGATCTGTCACTGACTCTGTCCATTCGTTACTGTGGCATAGTAAAATATGTTTACTGTGCTTCAGTTTATGAATTAGACAAGAAGCTCTATACAGAGCTATTCCTGTTAATTTATTCTGTGCAGCTGAGGCTTCTCTGTTTTAACGTTGGAATATCAGGGGTCTGTTTAAACTCCTGATATCTTACCAAAGCCCCCCAATGGGGTTACTAAAAAAAAAAAATGACAGAAGGGACATTGGGTATCATTGCGTGCTGACAATATTGACTGTCAGCGTGCATTGAGCAGCCATATTGGAAACAACATTGGGAAGTACAATGTTAATTTGCGGCAGAATCCCTGGGGACCACTAAAATGTTCCCGCTGCCCTAGACTAAACAAGCAAGTACCCCTTGCAGCACGGGCGCATCCAAACTGCAAGGAAGACTTTTCAGGTTTCCCATAATTCAGCTATAAAATTTACCAATATTGTACTGTTCCTTAACTTAACAAGATTCATCTATAAACATCTACATTTATTTTGTTGTCAAAGAACTCTTTTAGAAAACTCTCCTTTGACAGCCTGGATTTTCCAATCATCCTTTGATGGTACTTTTGGTAAGAAAAGACATTCTTTGTTCAGCTGGCTCTGAATCTTGGATGCAGATGCTGCTCTGCAATGAAGTCAGCTTGATATACTAGCCTGTTGGTGCCGAGGTCGCTTTATATCTGCTTGGTCTTGCTTTGCATGAAAATGGCTTCGTTTGTGAAAATCGTCTCCAGTGTGGATTTTACTGCTCCCTTACAAACTGTCTATTCAGCTGCAGTTCATTTTTGGGGTCATTTTTTTTTTTTAGCTCTTGGAGACTCAGACTCACTAAACTCATCTGACATTGTTGCAAACAGCTGGAAAATATCTTTCTAGCTGTAATGACAGTAGCAGTTAGAGGAGTTAATTAATGTAACTTTCCAGCATGAGCTAATAAATGACCAACACAATTCGCCAACATTGTTATTAACAGGATAATTTACCATTTATATAAAAATATATGTAAACTTAATCAATGAAATCTTATATACACTTAAACATGTTAATATAGTTTTAAAAAGCCATTTCAATATTTTTAAATCTGCAGCTTTCATTAAAACAATATCTGGTTATCCCACCATGAAGCTCTTGGTTCATGCACTTCCTCTTGTGTGATCACATATGCCTCCTGTGGAGACTATAATCAGGCATGACAATGTACTTTGCATACCCATGGCCCACTGCTGTCACTATCAGGAAACCTATCCTGAAAATGCTATATAGCCATATAGCATGTAGAGAGGAAGTGGTTGCAAAAAAAAGGTGCAGGAGATCAGCAGCACTGAGCTGCAACAAAGTATGAAAAAAAAGTAAAAACAGTCATTTATTAAAAACACGGTCCTGTGCTGCTGATAAAAGAAAAATTACAATGATTTAGGATGTGCAGTTGTTACCGGCCTCAAAATGTGAATTAAGAGAGCTGACGATTGTAGATGCGATGAGATAATGTGATCAGCTTGGCGTGGACTGCAAAGAATCACACAAACAGCATGAGATATGACCACTGACTTTATGGCTGGAAGTAGTTTCACTTTTACATAACAATACATATTTTACATTTTTATAGTCACATGTTTATAACCATTAACAATATATAATACAGATTTTAACTAAAGTATTTTAAAACGTATGAACATTACTATATTTTAATAACATATATATTTATTCCTGTTACTCAGTGTTATAGATAGTTATCTTTATCTCTCTGGTACACTTTAACTGTGCAATAATCATACTGGCAATGCATTGCTTTAATACAGACATTATTTCAGTAGTACTCTTTTTTAACCACTAGATGGTGCACATTGCCTGTCTGTAGGAAACAATGAATAAGCTTTACATACAATAGGTTTTTTTACCCATTCTAATATCAGTTTTCAACATGTGCTTTCTAAATATATGTCATTTTTCATATATCTATTTAGAACGGTTTAGTGCTTATAGTAGACATTTGTTCTGACTAATGCAGTATTTTCATGTTTTTATGCCCTTTTCACTTGTTTCTCACACATGCTGTTTTAAACTTCTAATTACAGCAAAGCTTTAGCATAAAATCTGCTGAGACTTTTCCTGCATCTGCTCAAGATGTTTAGGAATCTTTCTATCACAGGTTAATACAGATTAGGAACGATTTAGAGTACATACCTGCAAAGAATCACACAAAGAGCATGAGATATGACCACGACTTTATGGCTGGAAGTAGTTTAATTTCCAGTCACATGGTGTGTGGCCTTATATAGACTCTGTTTGTGTACCTTCTCTGCCATCTACTGGTTATTGATAGAATAGCAGGAAGGTATTTCTTTGCTTAGAAATAAAAATAAAATAATATGTACTTTGCTTTGGGTGTCTGCTTTGTGACCATATAAACCCCAGTCTGTCACACGGTTATTTTCAGATGATTGATGTGAGGAGGATGAGGAAAATGTTAAAGCTGAACTGCATTTTCTTTCCCCATGCAGTGTTGCTTGTTTTGTCAAGGGGCAACCAGAAAGGTGTATACTCAACTGATCCTTCGATCCAGTGGCAAACTGCTCTTCTCCACATTCTACTGATGGAATGCTCCTAACGTCTTCACTTTTACCTGCTAGAATCAGATTAGGTAAGTAAACCTCCACTCTTCAATCCCCTAAAGAAAAATAAGCAGTTAAACTACACTACATGGGGAAAAAAATGCCTGGAGTTTAGCTAACTTGCCTGGAGTTCAGCTTTAACTTCATTTATAGGACAAGTCCAGCCGATGCTACTTTTTTGCTGTACTTCTCCTATGAATCACAGGAGTGCAGTCTGAAGTCCACTCTCTGCTGACGTCACCAATGTCAGTCCAGGCACCACGTCATCCCAACCATGGAGTCTGGATCCACCAGGTGCTTGGACCGACACCTGTCTCTGCCTCTCAGTGAGCCGCTGAGAGCCTGAGGCGACTGCTCCGTCCCCATCACAGCTCAGCACTTGGTTCTCATGGTGGAGGCACTGCGGGACAGGTGCATCCATCTAGGTAAGTATAATTGGGATGGGGGGGGGGGTACAGGAGCTACTTTGGTACATTCTTGGAGCGGAGGGAAGCCCTTTCTTTTTTTTTTGTTTAATTTGTTTTTATTAAAGGAAAGCATGGATAAAACAATTCACAAAACAGACAAACAAAACAGAGAAGATTAAGACAGGATGACAAGTGAACCTCGTAATAAGTGAACAGCCGGTAACCATATATGCAGAACTATACATGTATATGCATATTCTAATATTAACTAGAGCCTATATAGAGGCTCAGTGTGCTCTTTTCTTACCAACTTAACATAAACAAGGACTTTTACCCACAACATAGGGTATAGGCGCCAGAATCTTCCCTGTAAAAGCCCTTTACTTAGGCATAAAACCTTGAGAAGTCAGAGTGTAAGTGTAGGAAAAGGGAAGAGTAAAAGTAAAGAATAAGAAACAAGAAGGGGAGGGTGTGGGAGGGAAGCCCTTTCAACTAAATAGTGTTGCTCTAATACACGTCAAAAAACGTGAAAAAATGCTTCCACGTCGCTAAATGTGAATGGTGTCTAAACACTACTCTTAAAAATACTGATATAAACGCCTGATGTGCATGGCCACATAGGCCAACATAGAGCTGAGTTCAGAGCAATAACAAAAAAAATATGATGTATGCCTGTAAAAGTGGCATTTTTTTATGCCCATGTGCTGTAGGCCTTAAACAGAACTCCAGCCAAAAATATCAAAATAAAAATAAAAAGCCCATTAAAATTTAAAACAACAAAACCAGCTATTGCTACAATATTTGCCTTCAATTCAGAGTTCAGTACTTTTTTTTCTTTTTCTTTTAGATGTCCTCAGTCCTCAGGTGAGCATAATTCAATCCACTTCCTAGACCCACCCCAGTCTGTGTCTGGACATTAATGAAGAAGCAGCACAGTGATGGGCTCATTTCTCTGTCAAGCCGATTTCCCCGCTTATCAACATCAGCATATCGTTTCAGCACATAAACTGATTGGCTCCTTGGACTGCTTTTACCTCTCACATTGCAGTCCTGTACAGAAACTGTATAAGGCCAATACCAGGTCAGATGTATTTAATTGTGTAATTACTAATTGTGTAAAAAAAAAAATACATTTAAGGATGTTAACCTCATGATGGCAGAGCTGCATTTATTTGTGTCTACTTTTATAACTGTCTGTTCAGCTTTGAACATATAAGTATATCTTCAAATAAATGTGAAACAAGTCATGTATGTCTAAATAAACCATATTTAATACAGAAACGTCAACCATTTATGAAAAATTTAACATTCGCATATTTTAAGAAACATAACAACGTTGTACCATAGGTATAAAAAAATCAACATTACAACAAAATTATTTGCAGACAATTACTACACAATAATTACCATTCAGGAAATAAGCTCACACACACATATTAGGCTAGGTTCACACATGTCCAGTGCGAAATTCCCGTTTTAACTGCGAATTTTGAAAGCAGCTGTTTAGCTACGATTTCAGATACGGTTCAGTTTATAATTTTCGGAGTTGGCGGCTACTGGCATCTTTAACAATAGCTGGTTGTAGTGCAGCAGGCCGGGAAGCCAGCCATCATGTCTTTAACCCTTTCGCTGCCAGGCCCTGTGCTCCAGTTTGTACACTCAGGTGACCAGACCATTTTGGCAATTTTACATTGTGCCTTTTTGCAAAATGGTGAAAATTGAATGTATGCAAAAATTTAAATATCCAAATTTCTCAAACAATCTGAAGGTTTTCATTTTTCCCTTACAGCTTTCAGAATTTGTGAAAGACCCCCAAAACCATATATTTTCTGAAAACATATGACCTCTAAAATAAAAAGAAGGTGCTACTGATTTTTTAGACCCCATGGTATTTGCGTAAATGTTTATCAAACCAATATATTTGCAAAAAATACACTAAAACCATTATTAGCAGATTAAAAACACAGCTAATTTTACAAAATTCCTGCTAAATTCCAACTAAATATAAAAGCTTAACCTGTATGGAGTTAATAAATAACAAATATTTGTAAATTTTAAATTGCGCCTTTTTGCAAAATGATGAAAATCTAACGTATCCAAAAATTTCTCTAAAAATCTGTAAGTTTTAAATTTTCACTTACAGCTTTCAGAGTTTGTAAAAGACCACCCCCCCCCCCCCACCAACAATAAAATCATTAATAGTGGATTCATACATGCCAAAATGTACAAAATTCCTGCTAAATTCTTAGTAAATATAAAAGTTAAAATTGTATTGAGTTAATAAATTAATATTTGTACATTTTAAATTGCACCTTTTTGTGAAATGGTGAAAAATGAAGGTACACAAAAATGTAAATAACAAAAATCTACTCAAAAAATAAGGAGGTTACCATTTTTCACTTACAGCTTTCAGAATTTGAAAATACCTCTCAAACTAGACATTTTCTAAAAGCACATGACCTGTAGAATAAAAAAAAGTGCTACAGATTTTTTGGGCCCCGAAATAATTGCGCAAATGTTCATCATACCACTATTTTCAAAAATACATTAAAATCAATCATTAATATTGCACATAAACATAACTTACACAATGAAATTGCTACTAAAGCATTGCTCACTTGTGGCATACTAAAGTCTATGCCCATGGGGGGCCCTGTTTATCTGCACAGTGATGCACAGGTGTTCCGTGCATCGCCGTACAGGCAGTCCCATTTGTGTCAATGCACAGGCATTGCTGCTGTTCCCAATCTGACATCCACGTGGGTGTGGGTCCATGACCTTGAACGCAGGCAGTGTAAGCTCAGGGACATGCATGTGGACCTACATGGATGTAAAATTGGGAGCAACGGCTCTGCTCATGCACGTGCTACATCCTACATTACATCAATGGGACTGCCTGCACAGAGATGCACGGAACAACTGTGCATCCCTGTAATGGTACGCTGTGTATGCCCTGAGTGAACAAGGCCTTAGGTCCCTTTTACACAAGCACACCGATCAGCTCTGCCTGTCTGTTTTTCAGGCGGGCCCAATCAGACCACCCATTGTTCTCTATGGAATGACTGATGTAAATGGACATGTGTCCATTTACACCTGCCTGCATTCGATCCAGTCTAGTCCGCTAAAAACAGATGGATGGGGATTCCATCCATCTAGCAGATCGGAACAGATGGCATCCGATGGAAATGGACAGGCGGCCTGTTTCCATCTGATTGCCCCATAGAGAATAGAGAGCTGTGTCCATATCCGCTCTGCATCAGAGGAGCGGACGCGGACCTGTCATCTGCCTGCTCAGCAAGGATTAGCAGACAGAGCAGGCGGATCTGCTTGATAGAGTCCACTCCATGTGAAAGGGGTCTTAGTGGCCAATCTATTAGAGGGGCTGGGGCGCTGACCCCCTGCAGGGCGCTGGACTCATAAATTTGTATGAGTTATTTTTTTCAAGCCACATGGTTAGAGTCTGAGGCTCTAATTGACTTGAAAAAAGTTGGGCTTGGGGCGCAGAGCACTGCACTGGATTTCTGTGTGGACATTCCTTTATTCGCAAATATTAACGCCTCAGGTGGGAATGTTATGAGCAGGCCTTAGGCCAGGAGGGTGGCTGTTCTATCTAAGGAAAGCAGGGTGAGTACTTGCACAGTTTGCCGCCCAAAATCTGCCCAATCCTAGTTCCACAAATATGTGTCACCATACACTGTGTGCATCAATAGAAACAAATGGCTCTATAGACTAGACTATACTATACTAATACTATACTAATACTATACTAAAACTAATCTATACTATACTATACTATACTATACTATACTATACTATACTATACTATAGACTAGTATGGCAAAGCACTCCTCTGTGAGCTTTGGCTGTACTTCTCCTTTAATACTACTTTAAGAATTTTTTATTATATGCTCAAGGTTGTGACAGGTTTATTTTAGATGTATTCAAAAAAAAGAGTGCTGGTAGCGCTTCAAAATTGTTTGACACAGTTGATGGTAATTCTATGTATAGAATAGAATTATTTCAAACATAAAATAAAAACAAAGGACATGTCCAGCAAATTATGAATACACCTCTCTAAAAAAAATTACCAATGAAGTGTTGTATTTGTAGAAAACTCCCTAACGTATGTTTAGTAACCTTATGTCAGGTCACCTACACTGATTACATTAATATTCAGAAAATCATTAACAATCTGATATTTTTAGAGAGAGGAAACTCTTCCTAGGAGGTGAATCATTAAGATGATGATAAGAACCCTTCTCCACCATATTAAGGAGAGTTGGATAAAAATTATTTAAAGGACAGTTGTAATTTTACTGTAATAGAAGAATCAAATTGTGCTTGTTCTGAGAACAGGAAAGATGAAGGGAAAACAACAGCATGTAATGTACAAATAGAATTTGGAGCTTCATGCATTTTGCAGTAATAGAAAAAAATGTACTTTATATTAAAGTGGAACTACACCCATAAATTTAACAGTTTCAAAAAAACAGTTAAATTTCAGCATGTGCCAGGAATGTAACTGTCACATTGGTTGTGCTCTCAACCAAACTGTCAAACCATGAAATAGATGGTGTTGTAACTGATCTGTGCAGCACCATATCAGTTGAACGCAGTGGAGGCCCGTCCATAGGGGGCGCCCGAACGCCGCCCCCCCCCCCCCCCCCATGTATTAAACAAAAAAAAAGTAAAAAAAAAAAAATTATTTTTAAACATGTCCCTTTAAAAAAAAAACATTTTTAAAAAAAATTTCCCTCCCTATGTGCACTGTATCCTGGCGCCGGGCGCAGTGCAATATAGGAAGCGCCACATCTATGCAATCACAAGATTGCAGACGAGGCGCTTCATTTGGCCATAAAAAGAGTGCTCTGTGGCGCAGCCGGTCATGCCACAGCTTCCGGCGCGATCGACTGGCCGAGCAAGTGCATAGACTTGCACTTGAGTGAGCGGTGGGCGGTGCTTTCCGACGTCACTCAAGGAAGTGACGTTGGCACGGCACTTATCTGTTCTGTCCCGGCTCCTGCATGAGAGGATCAGGTAAGGGCCCCCCTGCTAAACAAGATTCAAAGAAGCTTTAAAAAAAAAAGGGTTATTAATAATAACTCTTTTTTTTTTAAATCTTGTCTGGGGGGGTATGCTACCGACCACCGATAATAACCCTTATTTTTAAAATCTTGTTTAGGGGGGGGGTATTGCCGCCGACCACCGATATTAACCCTTTTTTTAAATCTTGTTTAGCGGGGGGGGGGGGGCAGGTATGGGGGTTAATGCTGCCGACCACCGATAATAACCCTTTTTTTTAAATCTTGTTTGGGGGGGGTATGCTGCCGACCTTATTATCGGTGTTTGGCAGCATACCCCCCCAAGCAAGATTTTAAAAAAAAGGGTTATTATCGGTGGTCAGCAGCATTAACCCCCATACCTGCCCCCCAACAAGATTTACAGGTTGTAGATATGTGTGATTTACAGAATGCAGATATGTGCGATTTACAGGTTGTAGATATGTGCGATTTGCATTTTGTAGATATGTGCAATTTGCATGTTGTAGATATGTGCAATTTACAGGTTGTCGATATGTGCGATTTACAGGTTGTAGATATGTGCGATTTGCATGTTGTAGATATGTGCGATTTACAGGTTGTAGATATGTGCAATTTACAGGTTGTAGATATGTGCAATTTGCATGTTGTAGATATGTGCAATTTACAGGTTGTAGATATGTGCAATTTACAGAATGCGATTTACAGAATGCAGATATGTGCTATTTACAGGTTGTAGATATATGCGATTTGCAGGTTGTAGATTTGTGCCATTTACAGGTTGTAGATATGTGCGATTTACAGGTTGTAGATATGTGTGATTTGCATGTTGTAGATATGTGCGATTTACAGGTTGTAGATATGTGCGATTTACAGAATGCAGATATGTGCTATTTACAGGGTGTAGATATATGCGATTTGCAGGTTGTATATATGTGCGATTTACAGGTTGTAGATATGTGCAATTTACAGGTTGTAGATATGTGCGATTTACAGAATGCGATTTACAGAATGCAGATATGTGCTATTTACAGGTTGTAGATATGTGCAATTTACAGGTTGTAGATATGTGCTATTTGCATGTTGTAGATATGTGCAATTTACAGGTTGTAGATATGTGCGATTTGCAGGTTGTAGATATGTGCGATTTACAGAATACGATTTACAGAATGCAGATATGTGCCATTTACAGGTTGTAGATATATGCGATTTGCATGTTGTAGATATGTGCAATTTACAGGTTGTAGATATGTGCAATTTACAGAATGCAGATGTGTGATTTACAGAATGCAGATATATGCGATTTACATAATGCAGATATGTGCGATTTACAGAATGCAGATATGTGCGATTTACATGTTGCAGAATGCAGATATGGGCAATTTACAGGTTGCAAAATGCAGATATGTGCGATTTACAGGTTGTAGATATGTGCGATTTACAGAATGCAGATATGTGTGATTTACAGAATGCGATTTACAGAATGCAGATGTGCGATTTACAGAATGCAGATATGTGCGATTTACAGAATGCAGATATGTGATTTACAGAATGCAGATATGTGCGATTTACAGAATGCGATTTACAGAATGCAGATATGTGCGATTTACAGAATGCAGATGTGTGATTTACAGAATGCAGATATGTGCAATTTACAGAATGCGATTTACAGAATGCAGATATGGGCAATTTACAGGTTGCAGAATGCAGTTATTTGCGATTTACAGAATGCAGATATGTGCAATTTACAGACTGCAGATATGTGCAATTTACAGGTTGCAGAATGCAGTTATGTGTGATTTACAGAATGCAGATACGTGTCATTTACAGGTTGCAGAATGCAGATATGTGTGATTTACAGGTTGCAAAATGTAAATATGTGCGATTTACAGGTTGCAGAAAAGGTGCCTGATGTGGTTATACACAAGATAGGCATGATTCATCTGCTTTAGTAGAGCCCTGTGTATAGTGTGCAGCCTGGTATATGATGTTGATTCAATAAGGGGTGTGGCTTGTGAGAAGTGGGATGGGCCAAATCTGAGGGGGCGTGGTCTTGCGCCCCCCATCCTAAAACTTCACCAGCCGCCACTGGTTGAACGTCAAACAGAGGCCAACATGGCACCCTCCTGGCAGCCTCCTGGCCAAAAACGATAGGAGGGTTTAGTTACCCTTTGAAAGGGTGCTTTGCTTGTATCTCAGGACAGGAGAGAGGCAAATCCATCTGTCCTGCCCCCTGATATACATACAGAGGCGCAGGATGCATGGATCCCAATAGGAGGGTGTTTTGTTTTTTTAAGCATGTGATTAGAGCCAGGGGTTCTAATAGGCTTAAAAATAGGGTGGTCTCGGGGGGCAAACCTAAATCAGAACGGCAAAGGTTCTAATCTAAACCTTACCAATCCTTTTCAAGACCAACATTGCTATTCCTCAAATAGAACTTTGATTTTAGTTTACTCTATAGTCTACATTTGAAGTATCACCACTTTCCAAAAATGTTACGTTTCTCGAAGGAGAACAGATCAGGGATTGATTGAGTGGCTATTTTCTTATTATATTCTGTTTGGGAAAAAAAAAAGAACATTCTTTTCTCTTCCCTTCGAGAGCATCTGGGACTCTCATGTGTACAATAAGCAGGAATGTGAAGCCTGCTCTCTGTTTATTACTATGTTTATTTTTTATCTTTTATAACCTTGGTGCCTACATGGATAAGAAGAGGACTGCACAACATAAAGGAGCCTACACACTACTTCCAGATGCTTTTGTTTTGCGGTTCCCCCGTGGGGTTGCTGAGTGTTTTAGCTCCACACATCACCCTGCTAGGCCAGACATCCATTGCAGACACTCTTTCCAGACAATGAACAGTCTTTTACTTGTTTTTTTAGGGGATTACCATATTTATCGGCGTATAACACGCACCAGCATATAACACGCACCTCAAGTTTAGGAGGATATTTAAAAGAAAAAAACTTTTAGGTGGGAAGTTTAAGGAAAAAAACTTACATTTAAATGCACATCAATGCAGCCTTGTCAGTGTCATTTGCAGCCTTGCATTGCAGCCGAGTCAGTCATGTGCAGCCCTGTCAGCCATTTGCAGTCTTGCATTGCAGCCTTGCTAGTCATTTGCAGCCTTCCATTGCAGCCTTGTCAGTTATTTGCAGGCTTGTCAGTGTCTTTGCCATTTTTAAAAGGGCACCACCGAGTTACAGATTGGATGTCCTGTGTATCTCGGTGGCGCTCATTCTCGGCCGTTCCCTGCGACTTTCGGGGATTTTCGGCTATTTTCAGCTGAACTTGGCTGTTCTCGGCGGCTTTCGGAAAGCTGAAAAACGGCAGAGAATACCCGAGAATGGACGAAAGTACCCAAGAATGGCTGAAAATACCTGAAAGCCACCAAGAGCATGAGTATAACACGCACCCCGATTTTCCCCTGATTTTAAGGGGGAAAAAGTGCGTGTTATACGCAGATAAATACGGTAACTTGGATGGGGAAAAAGGGACACGGGATCTCCTCCAGCACACTACTTGAGATCACATGCTTTCCTCCACTGTCCAATTCTAGATTTTGGTCACCGGTAGGACATGGCTATGCCTAACTCTGAATAAGTTCTAACATTTTCCTAGTAGCCTTTTGCGGGTGGGGGTCTGCAGTCCCCTCTGTGGTAGCAACCATTTTAGATGAAATGGATAATTGTGGTAACTGATACTTGGTGGACTCCTGCTCTAAAAAAGTCCATTGCAAACCCTGCCAACCCTCCTGGCTGCAGCGACTCGACTTCAACAACACCACAGTCTCTCCTTCTGGCTCCACATCTAATCCTGGCATGTCTCTCCCAGAGCTTCTCACTGTGCTTCTCAATCACTGACCCCAGCATGGATCCCTCCTGAATGACTTGCCCCGCAGTGCTCCCAACTGCTCCTGTTCCAGGACAACTGTCACATACCTGAGGGGAGACTGAAATAACGAGGTCAGCCTCTCTTGTATCTCCAGTCCAGGTCCCGCTGAGAGTGGAACAGAAGGAGCCAAAGGACAGGAGGCACAAGAGTGCCTGCAGATGGAAGCCCAGAATCCTGTAGCAGGGAGTCACAGCTGGTCGCAGGACTGTGGTTGAGAGCAGGAAGTCGCAGCTGGTCGCAGGACTGTGGTTGCAAACACTCTGGCAGTAATGCTGGGCCAAGCAGGGCACCTGAGCAAGGTCACAGGAATAGTAACGGGAACACAACTGAAAGACTAGTCAGCACCGCTCTGTTGCTGGAGCCTCCTTTAAATAGTCTACCTAGCGCCAAGTAGCGATAAGCCACTCTCCTGTGCGTGTACGCCGTGCACAGGCATCTGTGGCCCCTTGTGCGCACGCATGCACACTAGTGCGCACTTGCCGATCTCCGCTGGTTCCTCTAAACCCGTGTGCGTGCATGCGCACACCAGGCGAACAGTTCCCTTACATTGCCACCCCTTAAGGGCAGCCTCCGGATGCCCACTAGGGATTTGTTCTCAGGATGGAGGCGAAGATAGGCTCGGAAGAATTGTGGAGCGTGCCCATCAGAGCAGGGTTCCCAAGAATTGTCCTCAGGGCCATAGCCCTTCCATTTTATAAGGAACTGAGTTTGGCCCCTTCTCTTCCAGCAATCCAGGACGGCTTCCACTTCGAATTCCTCATTTCCCTCAACCAACAGAGGAGCAGAAGTCTCAGATTCTCAGTCGGGGAAGGGATTAGCCACGGATTGCTTCAAGAGGGACACGTAGAATACTGGATGAACTTTTAGATTTTCCGGTAGACTTTTTCAAAAGCAACAGCGTTAATCCTTCTTTTTATAGGGAATGGGCCAATGTATTTTGGTCCTAGCTTCCTTGAAGGGCAGGCCAGCTTCAGATTTGTGGTAGACAGCCACACCTTTTATCATAGAATCTTTTGTCATCTACCTGGGACTTGGAGATAGCTTCTTGCAGGAACAGACTGTTAGCTCTCCAGAACGATCCTGTACTGCTGGAACCGGGGATTCTTGGGGAACATCGGGCAAGAAGGATGGGTGGAACCCATAATTAGTGAAAAAGGAGGTTTGCTTGATAGAGGAGTGCAGAATTATTGTAGGCAAACTCTGCCAACGGCAAAAGGGACACCCAGCCATCTTGTGCAAAGGAAGAGAAACATTGGAGATATTGCTCCAGAGTCTGGTTTGTCTTTTCAGTCTGGCTGTTTGTCTGTGGGTGGTAAGCAGATGATAAGCAGAGCTTTATGCCTAAGACTTCACACAAAGATTTCCAAAATCTGGAAGTGAACTGTACTCCTCTATCTGATGTAATGTTGACAGGGATGCCATATAGACGCACCACTAGGGATGAGCTTCGTGTTCGAGTCGAACGTACGTTCGACTCGAACATTGGCTGTTCGGCCGTTCGGCGAATTCCGAACGTTTGGGCCGTTCGCGTCAAAATTCGAGTGACGCGTGCGCGGACCACAATGCACTGCGGTGGCGCAGTGCATTGCTGCCCCATGATTGGCCAAGCATGCACTGTGACCCCCGCATGCTTTGCCAATCGCAGCGCCGGCAGCGAGGAGAGCCATGATTGGCCACAGGCATCCTGCCTGTGGCCAATCATAGCTCAGGCTGTGTAGTGCACGCCCCACACTATATAAGGCCGCCTTTGAGGCGGCCTCGTGTAGTGTGTTACTTAGCATCTGAAGCAGTGGGTGTTCTGTGTACCTTCAACACAGTACACACCAATCGTTTTTGGCTGATTTCCTATCTTGCTGCTGTGTAGTGGTTGTTGTCTGTGCCCTGACTGCAGTATACACCACTATATTCACCTCACCTATATAGCTAGTGATCTAGCTTTAACCACTTAACAACTGCCCATTGCCGATTAACGGCTTCAGGACGGTTGTTTAACTCTGAGAGGCCGTTAATTAACGGCCTCCCAGAATTCTGCTCTCGCGTGCCCCGAGGTGCGCGCACTCGAGAGCATCCGTGACCGCCGGGTCCACAGGACCCGGCGCATCATGGATCACGGTAAACGGCCGCTCATAGCGGCCGTTTACCACGTGATTGCTCCGTCAAATGACGGAGTGATCACTTGGAAACAAACCGGCGTCATGTTATGACGCCGGTTCCTCCCTCCCCTCTCTGTACCGATCGGTACAGCGGAGGGGAAAGAGATTGGTGTCAGCAGCGATGTGGGCTGCATCTGCAGTGCCCACATCGCTGCTCACCGAATTTAACCCCTCAATTCCCTGCCAATACTCTGCAATACCAGTGCATACTCTGCAGTACCCTGCCATTACTCTGCAGTACCCCGCCATTACTCTGCAGTACCCCGCCATTACTCTGCAGTGCAGTACCCCGCCATTACTCTGCAGT
Organism: Lithobates pipiens; assembly: GCF_037356315.1. Classification (NCBI taxonomy): domain Eukaryota; kingdom Metazoa; phylum Chordata; class Amphibia; order Anura; family Ranidae; genus Lithobates; species Lithobates pipiens. The sequence continues at coordinate 544,354,333 of NW_027507758.1, read as the reverse complement.
ACCCTGCCATTACTCTGCAGTACCCCCCATTACTCTGCAGTAACCCCCATTACTCTGCAGTAACCCCCATTACTCTGCAGTACCCCCCAATACTCTGCAGTACCCGCCATTACTCTGAAGTACCCGCCATTACTCTGCAGTACCCCCAATACTCTGCAGTACCCTGCCATTACTCTGTAGTACCCCCAATACTCTGCAGTACCCTGCTATTACTCTGTAGTACCCCGCCAATACCCCGCCAATACTCTGTAATACCCTGCCATAAATTGCCATACCCAGCCATACTCAGAGATACCCAGCCATACTCGGTGATACCCTGAAATACCCAGCCATAGACGCCCCCCACCCCTCACCGCCCTCCGGTGCTTCTACCAACTCGCCAGTACGATCAAAGCCAGAATCTTTTTTTTATTTTTTATTTCAGGCTTCCCAGCCTAGAGGTGAGATGTGGGGTCATATTGACCCCCCATATTTCACTGTAAAGAGGACCTGTCACCCCATATTCCTATTACAAGGGATGTTTACATTTCTTGTAATAGGAATAAAAGTGATCAAAAATATATTTTTGGGGAAAAAAATGTCAAACTAAAATAAATAAAGTAAAATGAACAATAAAAAAATAAAATAAAAATTAAAGCGCCCATGTCCCCATGTGCTCGCATGTGCCACACATGTGAGGTATCGCCGAGAATGTTAGAGCGAGAGCAATAATTCTAGTCCTAGACCTCCTCTGCAACTCAAAACATGTAACCAGTAAAAAAAAATTTAAAGCGTCGCCTATGGGGATTTTTTAAGTAGCGACGTTTGGCGCCATTCCACGGGCATGTGCAATTTTGAAGAGTGACATGTTTGATATCTATTTACTCAGCATAACTTCATCTTTCACTTTATGCAAACATTGGGCTAACTTTACTGTTTTTTTTGTTTGTTTTGTAAGCACAAAACTGTTTTTTCCCCCCAAAAACGACCACCATTGTATTCTCCAGGGTCTTTGCTAAAAAAAAATATATATATATAATGTTTTGGGGTTCTCTGTAATTTTCTAACAAATAAATGATGATTTTTACATGTAGGAGAGAAATGTCAGAATTGGCCTGGGTGCTCCAGAACGCCTGATGGCGCTCCCTGCATGTTGGGCCTCTGTATGTGGCCACGCTGTGTAAAAGTCTCACACATGTGGTATCGCCGTACTCGGGAGTAATAGCAGAATGTGTTTTGGGGTGTAATTTGTGGTATGCATATGCTGTGTGTGTGAAATAACCTGATAATATGACAATTTTGTGGAAAAAAAAAAAAAAGGAAATAGGCCGTCTTCAGGTGTGATCAATTTTCAGATATTATTGGCATTATTGGCACCATAGCTTGTGGACTCTATAACTTCACAAAGACCAAATAATATCCACCAATTTGTACTTATTTTTACCAAAGATATGTAGTAGTATGAATTTAGGCCAAAATTTATGAAGAAAAAATGACTAATCTGCTAAATTTTATAACAGAAACGAAGAAAAATTCATTTTTTCGCAGAATTTTCGGTCTTTTTTCTTTTATAGCACAAAAAATAAAAAACCCAGCAGTGATTAAATACCACCAAAAGAAAGCTCTATTTGTGTGAAAAAAGGACAAACATTTCCTATGGGTCCAGTGTTGCATGACTGAGTAATTGTCATTCAAAATGTGAGGGCACCGAAAGCTGAAAATTGGTCTGGTTATTAAGGGTGTTTAAGTGCCCAGTGGTCAAGTGGTTAATAATAGAGCTTGCAGTCAGTAGTGTTAGGAGATAGTGCGTGCTATCTGCGTGCTCTGTACCCAGTACATACCGCTATAATATAGGGCAGGCCCCTACTTTCAAACATCCAACTTACAAACATCTCCTACTTGCAAACGCAAGGAGACAGCAGCAAGTGAGATGAAAAAAGATGGACGACAAAACAAATTATACAGGGGTGATAACCCTTCCCTATGTTTTCCAAAAAGCTTAAAAATCGTTTTTTTGACTGGAGCTACACTTTAAAAATGTACCGGTTGAAAATGACAAACAGATTCAACTTAACACAACAAACCTACACAGTCCCTGTCTTGTTTGCACCGCCTGTATACTGCTGTTCTGAGTATATAGGGCCTGGGGGCCACACGCATTTCCTTTTTTTAATATGGGTACGGGGTTCCCCTTAATATGCGTACAAGACCCAAATAGGCTGGTAATGGGCAGGGAGGGCTACCCATGCCATGTTTCTCAATGATTTTCAACCATATTGCAGGAACCAGATATAACATTAAAACCGCAAGCAGTTTTAAATGGTGTTATTTCCGTTTAATGTCATTTTGTGCAGGGACTGTTCTAAACACGGGAAACACGTGGCACTTCACAGGCATACTACAGACACCCCCCAGGCACCATATTTAAAGGAATATTTCACTTTTTTTTTTCACTTTAATCGTCATTAAAATCAGTGCTCCCGCCAAAACGGCAGTTTTTAAAACTTTTTTTTGCAGTGACCCATGTCCCCTGAGGCAGGAGTCAGGTCCCCAAACCCTTTTTAGGACAGTATCTTGCATATTAGCCGTTAAAATTAGCACTTTCCATTTCGAACGTTCGAGTCCCATAGACTTCAATGGGGTTCTAACGTTCGTACCGAACGCGGGGGTCGTTCGCAAGTTCTGGTGCGAACCGAACCGGGGGGTGTTCGGCTCATCCCTATGCACCACTTTCTTGACTAAAGACTAGGCAGTCTCAGCAGCAGAAGAAGTACCTTTTTGGGGCACAAAGTGGGCCATCTTGGATAGGCGATCCACTATGACAAAAATGGTGGTGAATCCCTCGGATGGGGGTAACTCGACAATGAAGTCCATGGAGATCATGCTCCATAATTTATCTGGTATAGGGAGAGGTTCCAGTAGACCCCAATTCTTATATCTGTCTGTCTTGTTTTGTAAGCATGTGGTGCAAGATCTCACATAGTCTCTGCAGAATTGTATTAAGTCTGGCCACCAGAAAGAGCGAAGGATCAGTTTCGAAGTCTTGTGTACCGCAAAATGCCCTGCCAGAGGATGATCATGGTACATGTAGAGGACTGCTGTCCGTAGCTGCTCCGGAACAAAGATCTGTGTACCGTGAAAGTAGAGACCCTCTTTCAGCTGTAGGTAAAGTTCTTGGGAGGGAGGATGATTCAGGACTGCTGTCTTGATTTAGGAAATTAGATTGGTTTGTAGCAACAGGAAGTTTTTAGCTGATAGAATGGTGTCAGGTTCAGGGGATACCTCAGTATCTTGAAACATGCATGAAAGGGCGTCAGGCTTCCCATTCTTGGATCCGGGCTGGTAAGTAAATTAAAGCAGAATCTTGCAAAAAAGAGAGCACATCTGGCTTGGCGAGGTTTTAGCCTTTTCGCTGTTCTTAAGTATTCCAGGTTTTTATGATCTGTGAATACAAGAATAGGGTGTGCAGCTCCTTCTAGCAGATAACGCCATTCTTCCAGGGCAGACTTGATGGCGAGTAATTCCCGATCACCAGCGTCATAGTTCCTTTCAGGATTACTTAGTTTTCTGGAGAAGAAGGCGACAGGATGAAGTAGGGATTTTGTCCCTTGTCGTTGGGACAACATGGCTCCCACGGCTATTTCAGAGGCATCCACCTCAAGGACATAAGGCAGAGCAGGATCTGGGTGCTTCAGGATGGGTGCAGATGTGAAAAGGCTCTTCAATTTTTCAAATGCTGTCTGGGCTTCTGCAGTCCATGTGAAGGTTGTGTGTGGGACTTGGTTAACTGGGTAATAGGGAATACAATACTGGAAAAGTCTTTAATAAATTTTCTGTAGAAATTAGCAAAACCCACAAATCCCTGTACGGATTTCTTATGAGAAGGGGCAGGCCAATCAGGTACTGCAGATACCTTCTGTGGATCCCTAGCAATTCCGTCTGCAGAGATAATGAGTCCCAGGAACTGGATAGTGAGCTTTTCGAATTCACATTTCTCCGCCTTGGCGTAGAGATGATGTTCCCTTAGTCTGTCTAGCAATTTCTTCACGTGAATTCGATGGGACTCTAAGGAGGTGGAAAAAATTAAGATGTCATCCAAATAAACAATAGTAAATAAATCAAGAAAGTCCCAGAACACATCGTTCCCAAAATTCTGGAAGGTGGCTGGAGCATTACAGAGTCCAAAGGGCATCACCAGGTACTCAAAATGTCTGAAACGAGACCTAAAGGCCATCTTCCATTCACCCCCCTCTCTTATTCTGATCAGATTGTATTCCCCCTTAAGTCCAATTTTGTAAATATACGTGTCTCTCGTAACCTCTGGAATAGTTCAGGAATAAGGGGTAAGGGACATTGGTTATTTATGGTTACTTTATTTAAGTGCCGGTAATCAATACAAGGCCGGAAGGAGTGGTTCTTTTTTTCCACAAAAAATATTCCCGCTCCCGCGGGGAAGAGGGCCAGATAGATCCTTTGTCAAGATTCTCATCAATGTATTTCCGTAATTCCGCCAATTCTGGTTCTGAGAGTGGGTAGATCCTGCCAAAGGGAATTTCTGCACCAGGTAAGAGATCGATAGGGCAATTGTACAGTCTATGAGGAGGGAGAGTGTCAGTGTTCTTTTTCAGGGCAGGAAGTTGCAGCTGGTCGCAGGACTGTGGTTGCAGAGCAGGAAGTTGCAGCTGGTCGCAGGACTGTGGTTGCAATCTCTGCTGGTTTCTTTAGACCCATGCGCGAACAGTTACCTTACAACACCTCTCAATGACCATTTAGAGAGCGGCTCCCTCCCATCTCCTGCGCTCCAGGCCTGAGTTCACCCCCCCCCCAGAAAGGGGGTTCCCTCAAAGGCCACGACAGTCTAACACTCCATCACCTCAATTCTTCCGCCTGACAACTCCTCCCAGGCTGACCATGGGTATATATAGGAGGCTTACCTCTGCCCATTCTAGTTGGGGATTGGTCAGGGCTCCCAAATGCACTCCATGTCACTCCAGCCCTCTGCCCTGCTTCTCTTCCAGAACCTTCTCACTGGAAGAAAGGGAGGCGCCAGAGGGGTGAAGCACATGTCAGTCACCTGCTGCTACACTAAACCAATCCCCTGCCCCCAGATCAAAAACAAAACAGGCCCAGCTCATAGCTAGGCCTGCCTAAATTTACCTGCACTGGCAGTAACAAAAATACACACTACACTAGCTCCTACCTACCTAAGGTAGAGGGTGCTACACTTGCAACTGGAAATTGATACACATTTAACATGTAACTGAAGATGCCAACAACAAAACTGTGAACGGGCAGGCTCTTTATTGCAGACACATGTAATGTCATCTTGTGCCAGCCAAAGGAACACAGCACCTGGCAGAAGCTAGTAGACTATATCCCAAGGAGCTGTACTGTGTTCCTCAGATAAAAGCAATGGAGTAGATTAAGCTCTGGATGGTGGTACCAGAGTGGTGGTTGGGTGCAAAGCATTGGAACCCTAGGAGAACTTTCACAAAGACCATTCCTTCCCTTGAATGCAGAAGTGGAATGTCAAAATTCTGGTTGAGACTGTTAGCCCTTGTACACACGGTCAGAGATTCCATCGGAATGTGTCCGATCGGAGCGTTTTGTCGGATATTCCGACTGTGTGTGGTCTGCATCGGACTGTTTCCGTCGGAATATCCGTTGGCCCAACTTTTCCAACTTGCCGGAAATATTTTCCGACAAAATGCTCCGATCGGACATACTCTGATCATGTGTAGAGAATTCCGATCGGACAAAGTGCCACGCATGCTCAGATCAAATTCCTACACCAAAGCTATTGGCTACTAGTGTGAACATAGTCCCGTCGTAACTAAATAACGTGATCACGTCGGATTTTCCGACAACTTTGTCCGACCGTGTGTATACAACAGTTTCGGACAAAATCTGTCGGACAAAATCCGACGGACAAAATCCGAAGGATTTGGTTGTCGGAATCTCCGACAGTGTGTACAAGGGCTTACAGCTGTATAGTTATATGGTCAAAACCTGTAAATTCTATACAAAAGTGTAGCGCTAAAACCAGGCATATTATAACATTCTCATGTAGGATAATATACAATCATATATAAAACATATATATATATATATATATGTGTTTTAAACATTAATAGTGTGAAATAAGAAAAAAAGTGACCTAAAGAGAAACAAAGTTTCCTATAAATCACGTGTATAGTGAAAATTACAGGTAAGTGAAAAATAACAGGTGAAAAAAAAGTCCAAAAAAAGAAAGAGATGCAAAGTCTCTTGTATGTGATAATCCGATCCACATGTATGTAGAAAATCACCGTCCACCTTCTTTACATGTAAAGGTCATGCAGACACCACGTGATATTCCCTTCACCAGACGAGGTGTAGGCTTACCAGATATACTGGATCCAAACGAATATACATTCGAAGGATCACAAAAGCTTGTATATTTGTATGTAGATTTCTCAAAAGTAAATTCTCCAAGAGAATTTCAAGTATAACCGTTCCGTTCGTGTACTGGGCAGTAGGTTATCTCCAGCCATACACACCAAATGAAATGATAGCGCAGTGTTTGTTATTGCTTGATAGTTTGTGACATATATGGTCAAACCCCTCTGGTGAGTGGGGAATCACTTCCAGGGAGGCACAGTGCACATGTGAAGTGTTGTCAGAGTATTGAAATAATGCGTTGGAAGCCTCTTGTATACAGCAATATGCTTTACTTTCATGGAGGATTGCAGAATATGTCTTTACAGCGTGAAAACAGGAACTGAATAACAAACAAGTGCATATAACACAATCAGGATGGTACTTCCTCTGCTTAAATTACCATAGAATACACACTATAACACTACAGCACCACCTGCTGGATAGATAGGTATAATGCATATATATTGTTCACAGTATAAAAAGCTACTTGCTGTTGTTCTTCCAACATGAAGTTGCTGAAAAAAAGGAAGTAGGAGAGCTGAAGGATTCACTGTTCAGGCACAGAGCACAAGCATGCATGATTTGTACAGCACTTTATAATGACTGCACTCTATGCGTATTTCTATTTTTGCAGTAGATGTTAAACAAAAGGAGAAGATTTGCCAAGGACACTAGGTTGAGCATTTTTTTGATGTTAAAATATTCTTTGGTGTCACTTGCAGGTTATATTCATTAAATTTATATATATTGCGAATAATTACGAGCATGTAATTTATTTTGGTGTTTTTTTTGTAGAAGATGACGGCGCCAGTTAGGGACCTCTGACCATTCAAGGAAAGGTAAGTAATGTAGACTTTAGTTCCATTTAAACTGGTCCTCTTTGCTGACTAGTGTGGGAGAATTTTGTATTGCCGGTGATGTGACATTGCTACTTTACTTGTCACTCACACACAATGATAAAAGTATGCATAATATTTATGTACTATGCATGCATTAGGCATAAGGCCCACTATCAAAAAAAAAAAAAATTATTCAGGTCACTGTATGTGGTATTCCTACTTGTGAAGATATTATTCAGTATACAAATTATTTTTTATTATTTCACTTGCCTTTTCTTTCTATTTATCTTCAAAATTACTTTAGCTTGTTCAACAAAACTGGCAAAAACTGGTTGGGAAAAACTATAACACTACCAATGGTTACCTTTTTTTAAATTAGTTTAAAACTTTTTTTAACTGTTGCTGTAACTGCTTGGAAAGTATTAGCTACTGTTGGGCTTTAATTTGCTTGTCATCTACTGGATGTCCCTCCAAAAATGATGTCCATCTAAGTCTGCCTTGTTTACAAGGTGACAACAATATAGCGACTTCACTGCAGAAAGAATAGTGTTGTCACCCTAATGAAGTGGACAAATAAAGAATCTGCTAGCAGGATAAACAGGTAATAGCTTTGAATTACAGAGAGTACTCAGATAAACAATACGTGCTGTCTTATTATGGTTTGGAGCCTGCAAATAATATATGCATTTTTTTTTCCTTCTGAGTGCAGTTTGATTTTAATGTACCTATATATCACTTGTGTATTATGTATGCATGAATGTATCCCCTAGGTTAAAAAGTAATGACATTAGGATTCACCAAGGAGTTCAGTGATCATATAAATGCACAAGGCTTCAGGCTGAGTATATTTATAAAGGTCACAAAGCTCCAAGGTGAATCTTAATATCTTTAATAACTTACTGAAGGGAGTATGTTATTTGGTACACAAAACTACCATTTATGGAGACCAATAGACATTAGCAGACAGAAATAAATTATGACAATCAACATTCATTGTGCAATAATTGGTGATCAAACAGTTAGTTGAGGAAGCATAAACAGATATTCCTGGGTGGGCTGCTTGGAAGAAGTCTCCATCTATGATACCAGAAGCCACAGACATCTCACTGAAAACTTCATCTAGTATCCACGAGCAATTCAAGGTCTACAGCAGTGCTTTTCAAACTTTTTTCAGTCAAGGCACCCTTTAAAATTATGGACAATATTGAGGCACCCCATTCTAAAATGTAAAAAACTGAACTAATAGTTATACATATTGCAGCATCATCCACACACACGAAAGCCAATGTTGGAATTGATTTATGCTTCCAAAGTAAATACACCTTTGCACACTTGTACTGACTAGTATTCCAATAGTTATCTTCTCCCTCATTTTTACTTCCTCACGGAGCTAATGTGACCCAGTGCTGCCGGAAAGGGGCAGGAGAGGGGCAAAGAAGGATGCTGTGCAGGTGCCCAACGTCCTCCTTATCAACCAATAATGTCATAGGTTGTTAGTATAACCGATAGTTATAATGATGCGCAATGGAAACCTGTGGCTTTGTGAAACTTAAAGACAGACTTGATATACCCGTTGACTTATACAATTTTTGGACAATTTTTAGGAATTTTAAGCACACCTGAAGAAACTGAAGGCATCCTGGTTGAAAAAGGCTGGTCTACAGTACCAGTTGTGTGGATGGTCAGGGTTTTAAATAGCACTACATAAGATGTGTGAATGTCTCTAATGGCGAAACAAACAGCAATGAAAACAATTTTCTTCTGTAGAATCCCATCCAATTTCCTTCTGCATTTCCAACCCTTACAACAGTCTTTCAGTCTCTTTCTTCTCACCAATGGCCACCAATTTCTCAAGTATCTTTCCAGACCCTTTAGTTTTACCACCTTATCATCTCACCCTCTATTATTCCTGTGACAGACCTAGCCAGGACCAAGGCTTTTGGAGGGGACTGAACGCGAGCCTCTTGCCCACCAATTATGGGCCCTGGCATTTGGGGGAACGATGCTCTTTGTGAGCTGTATGCCTGGGGACACCCTTGAGGTGGTGTTATTTGGATTCAGGTCTGTGTCCCCCCCCCCCCAAGACACACAGACTCTGGATTCTTTACTCAGCACTTATTACAACCACAGTTACTTATTGGGGGTGACATCTCTTTTGATGCACTTATTTCTCGTTCTCTGTTCACCGCTGTGTTGCCGCAGTTATTGCCACCTCAGTTTCCGTGAATGATGTTCCCATAGTGCCTCCAGCTACTAATACTACCCATGTTGTTGAATACTGTAGCTTACTTATAGGTAAGAGTGCTGGAATTCAGATGTGGTTTTCCCTCTTCCTGTTATTTTAGTTATTATACTATTTGGAATTTATATTTCATTAAAAATATACCTATATCACATTTGCTCCCGATGAGTGGAAGTTATCCACAAAACGTGCATAGAGCTTTTCATCAATGTATTGTCTACTATGAGACTACCTTGATTTTGAATCAATTTTATAATATCATGTGTGCAATCAATCATATCTATATGCAAGTTCGAGTTACATTTAATATATTTTTAATATATACCATGTACTATGTAGTGTTTTATATATATATATATATATATATATATATATATATATATATAGATTATTTATCAGTTATTTCTTTAGCACCAACAATTTACACAGTGTTTTACATATTGTACATTTACACCAATCCTTGCGCTTAATTCCTAGGGTTCCTATCTCTCATGCATATGTACACATGCTAGGGCCAATTTAGACAGGAGCTAAATAGTCTATCAGCATGGCTTTGGAGTGTGGGAGGAAACCTGAGCACTCAGAGGAAATCCATGCAAGAACAGCGAGAACATGCAAGCTCCATACACATAGTGCCCTAGTTGTTATTCAAAGCAAGAACCCTAGTGTTGCAATACAAAAGTGCTAACCACTAAGCCAGCCTTTCTCAACCTTTTTAGCGCAGAGGAACCCTTGAAATAATACTTTCCGGTCTCAGGGAAACCCTGCCAAAACTACTATATATACACAACTCCTGATATATTAATGTGATGGTCAGAAAAATGCTCCTTATGCTGCCTACACACGATCGGACTTTCCGGCAGACTTGGTCCGGAGGACCACAATCCGTCGGACAATTCGATCGTGTGTGGGCTCCAGTGGACTTTTTTCCCCAAAAGTCAGACGGACCTAGTAATAAAACATGTTTCAAATCTGTCCGACGGACTTGGCTTTCTAGCGTGCAAACTGCTCGTCTGTGTGCTAGTCCCATGGACCAAATATGACGCAAGGGAAGCTATTGACTACTGGCTATTGAGCTTCCTTGTTTAGTCCCGTTTACATCATCACGTTCAAAATGAACGGACTTTCGAACGGACTTAGACTGGTCATGTGTGGCCAAGTCCCCACGTTCAGAAAGTCTGTCGGACCTCCGCCGAATGTCCGTCGGGAAGATCTTCGGACCTAGTCTGGTCGTGTGTACGCGGCATTACACTTGTGATCATTGGGAGGAATTACCCCTTTACAGATAGCTAAAAAGATCAATTGTGTCAGTGGGAACTTATCTGAGAGGCAGAAATTGCTCATTGCTTAAGGAACCACTAGCAACATCTGAAGGAACCCTAGGGTTCCATGGAACCTTGGTTGAGAAACTCTGCACTAAGCGATAAGTAAAGCCAAAACTTTATTTTTGTTTGTTTAATTGTGAATAGGGTAAGGTATTTCAATTTGTGTCCCACCGGGGTGATTTCCCTTTCTGCTCTAGTTACACATCGGTAACTAAGAAAGTGAGGGTGCAATTTCTCTTTGACAGTATCCCCTGTTCTGGTGACAACTATAGGTGTCCTATATTTTTTTTATGACAGGTTAACATTCAATATAGATGAAAACATGAATAAAATACGGCAAATATTCTGTATGCATAAAATGTTATAACGAGTACTTGAAAGATTGTTGCTTTCTCCCATAGACAATTACTGTTCCTGGAGGTTTTGCATCAAAAAGCAAAAGTCCCCAGAGACAGGAGAAAAATGGCAAGTTCAGAGGTACAGCTATTGTGACAAGAGGGGTGGATCTGTTTCTTACAGAGATTCGTCGGCCTGTAGACAGTCTTACAGTGCCATTCCTTGACTAATATAGGCGTGATGCATTAATAGCACTGTCTCGAAGCTGCATGCTTTAATTATTTATTTTATCAAAGAGATGACACATCTAGGCAGTTTCCCTGGTTGCAAAAAGGAAAAGTGCTGGTTACATTCTGTCTCTCTTCCCGGGCTCAAGTCCATTATGTTTATGGATCACTATTGACATGCTGACATTTGTCACTGCCTTTCAAATCCATTCATTTGTGTTCTCTATCTGTGAAATGTCTTAAGCGTTTATCTGTAAATGCTTAATAGGAAAGACTGAACTTTGTAGCCAATGAAAAGATCTTGCACATAAAAGAAGCAGAGAGAAAAAAAATAACATGACACTTTTAAAGAGCCAGTCTAGTCAAGACTCATGTTTAAGGACTTGGTAGAGGCTGATTTAGAACTGGTAAAGCAAATATTTGAATGCTCTGGGTGTCCCAGAAATTCTTTAACTTTTATCATAACACAATAGCACAAATGTAGTGAAACATTTTGCAAAACGCATACATTTAAAGAGTATTTTAATGTACAGATCAACATTTTGGACATTCGCTAGGAATATATTTCAAATTGGATTTGACACATTACTATGAATAAAGTTACAAAATAAAGGAAGAAATTGCACTCTGAGGTCTCTATGGCAGCTGACACATCAACTAACATGGATTGACATAACTTAAATACAAAAATAGTGCAGCACTTGGTGTAGACTGAAGCTAGCACCGGACAATGTCAGTTATGATGAAACATGTTGGGTGGAGCCTGTGCTCGTCATCACGCTTTTCTATCCAGGGAGCGATCCTGCACTACTTACCCCATCAAGGTCGTGGGAGGCTTCCCCACTACTTCTCCTCCTCTGCAGCTTCTCAGGTGGCTTTGGCGGCTTCCCCACTGCTTCTCCTACCAACCAATATGGTCACTTCTCCTCCTGGCCAATCAGGTATTAAGATCCGCTTGTCGATTGTCTGGGAGGGAAAGCAGGAAGACAATAGATAATAGTGAATATTAATTTGCTAATGTCACACAAGTGGGTGAGCCCACTCATTTTGAGGCCAATTAGAGCCTCAGGCTCTGGTCATGTACTTAAAAAAAAAAAAAAAGAAAAAATAGAAATCCATGCATCTGGCACCCTGCATGGACAATAGGCCCAGACGCATGGAGATTAGGGAGGCGGCCCTGAGCCCCTTATGAGCGGCCACCACTGCTTTGTTTCCCTGGTTGCTATGTACAATGGAACCTTGGTTTACAAGTAACGTGGTTAACAAGCTTTTTGAAAGACAAGCAACTTTTTTTTTAATTCTGACTTGGCTTGCGAGTGTTGTTTCACAAAACAAGCAAAATTCAAACTAATGGGGCATGCAGTACCGCATTTGGCCAGAGGTGCAGGGGCACCGGGGACACATGGAAGAGTTCGGAGACGTTCTGAGCCATTCACAAATATTCGGAGTCACTCGGAAATACTCGTAAATACTCTGTTCCCGAGTGTTTCGGAGCCTTTCTGAGTTCAGCCGAGCTATCCTCGAGTATTTCCAAGGCTCTCCGGTGCCCACCACCTCTAGCCACATGCGATATTGCATGTAATAGAAGTCAATGCGGAACGAACTATCTTTGTTTCCATTGACTTCTATGAGGAAACTCGCCTTGATATGCGAGTGCTTTGGATTACAAGCATTCTCCTGGAACGGATTATGCTCATAATCCAAGGTTCCACTGTACAAATGTTTTCTACTTATGGACATGTAAGTGTTAAGGTCTATACACAGGATCTGACTTTTTGACAACAAACATGCAAATTAGCTGTTTTAAGACAACATCCGACCATGTGTACGCTCCATTGGACAATCTTTTTCAGTTTTCATCTGACTTTTGTTGGCTGTGCAGACGGACAAACTTTCCGGCAACAAAAGTCTGATCGTGTATACAGAAAAGCATAGGACTTTTGTACAAAGTACAAACATGCATGCTCAGAACCAATGCAAAAGATCAGACAACAATAGAGAAGTTGACCAAAGGTGGCGGTAAAGAGCAGAAAAACCACGTGATTTAGTGAAAGTTGGCTGAAAAAGTCCTGCCGTGTGTATGCAGTACCCTTTTTTACAAAAATCCACGGGAAAGTTTGTACAAAGTCCGATCATGTGTATGAGGCTTTACTCATTTTACACTATATGGCACTATTCTGTTTTTCTATGGCTTATGTTGGTGATGTTGACCTGTGACAGACCAAGAGTTTTACATTTATGACCCATCTAGAGAGTTATATGTAACTTGACCGTTCCCAGTGAAGACGTGTCCATATTACTGTTTACATTTATACAAGCATTATTGACTTCATGCCTATGGTATGGGAGTCCACTCTGGTAAGCGTGTATGCCCCTCTTCATGGTGGTGGATCACAGGAGAATTGGGTGCCTCACGGACTGTTGCATGGTGATTTCACATAGAAGAAAACTCTTGGATGATCGCAGTGGTGTTAACATTTTCAAGACTATATAAATTAAACAATTTTTGCTCACTTTTTGCATTGATCTTTGTTGTCACTTCAGTCTACACCAGACATGTCCAAAGTCCAGCCCGCGGGCCAATCGCAAACCGCGGCCCAGTTTTGAATGGCCCGCCTGGTTATTTAAACATGTATATCTTTTGTGGCCCCCCGACGATCTCCCAGTGGCGGGGCCACAAAAGATATATAGGCTGGCTGCCTCGGAGGGAGGAGGCAGGACAAGTGCCATGCACACAGAAGGAGTGTTTCCTGTTTACACGGCAGCCTCTGTAATAGGAAGTCCCGCCTCCGGCGATGCCATTGGACAACTGTTCTGTCAATCAAAGGAGGCGGGACTTTCTCTTAAAGAGGCTGCTATGTAAACAGGAGATTCTCCTGTAGGATGTCTTTGGCACTCGTCCTGCCCCCTCTATGTCCCCTCCAAGGCTGCGCTGATGGTAATGGTGAGTGCAGTCCTGGCAATTGTGGGGCTGCATTCCTAGCAATGGTGAGGTAATTCCTAACAATGGTGGCTGCATTCCTGGCAATGGTGAGTGAATTCCTAGCAATGGTGGCTGCATTCCTGGCAATGGTGAGTGAATTCCTAGCAATGGTGGGTGCATTCCTGGCAATGGTGGCTGCATTCCTGGCAATGGTGGCTGCATTCCTGGCAATGGTGAGTGAATTCCTAGCAATGGTGGGTGCATTCCTGGCAATGGTTGGTGCATTCCTGGCAATGGTGTGTGCATTCCTGGCAATGGTGGGGGCATTTCTGGAAATGGTGGGGCTGCATTCCTGGCAATGGTGGGGCTGCATTCCAGGCAATGGCGAGTTCATTCCTGGTAATGGTGGGCGCTGCATTCCTGGCAATGGTGGGCGCTGCATTCCTAGCAATGGTGGGCACTGCAGATGGGCACTGACCCTTATTTTGCTTCACAGTTCTTTATTTAAAATTTTAAGTTTTTTTTCCTGAAACTTCCCTCTTAAAGTGAAGGTGTGTGCTATATTCCAATAAATACGGTATATCCAAATAATACACCTGAGTTAATCTCTTCACCACACACAGCCACAAAGGCAAGAGAATTCTCGTTGGGCAGTGTATTAGTGCTCGAACGAACACACTTAGACAGAATTTTAATAGTTCAAAGAATGTCAGGCAAAATGGTCGGCCCTCGCGCATGTTCCCTTCATCAAATCTGGCCCTCTTTGAAAAAAGTTTGGACACCCCTGGTCTACACCAAGCGCTGCACTATTTTTGTATTTATGAATACGATTGTCTCCTTATTGGGCCATGGGAATTTCCTTACTTTTCCTTTCACATTATCCTAGTCCAGTCAATTCAGCAGTGACTTACACTTTTGTGACATCCTTGCCAATTCAGTTTTTTCTGCATTTTGACAGCAGACCTTATAGCCCTGTGCCAAATTTAGTGCTGTTTCACACCAGGAATTGCACAGGAATGCACAGGAACGCGATCAGCATTACTATGTGATTCAGTGCAATGCAATTTTCATCCCATTCATTTGAATTGGCTATAATCACACCAAAAGCATTGCATGCAGTACTTTTTAAAGAACAGTGTAACCGACTATGTTTGCAATCTGCGTTTTGGAATAAGGTGTAGGAAATATGCAGGGATCACGGGTTTCCAGCACTGCATTCTGGTGTGAAACAGCACTAAAATGGACTTGGGTCCGATTACATCAGAATACCTCCTATACGTTATATCTTTTAGGTGCATAAAAAACTGCAGAGGATTTTTCTTCTGGCCCCGAACAGACTTATAGATGTAAATGAGCACACACCCATTTGTATCTGCCAGCCCAGACTTACATGGTGCTTCCAAAAAAACTGACTGTTGGACCAGATCAGAAAGCCCATGTAAAAAAATAACCCTCTATCCAAAGTATATGTTTGCTTAGCTAATTAAATAAAATGTAACTGTCCAATCAAAACTAAACAAAAAGCACAGGATGTTTGCTTGCTTTTGATTGGATGATTAATCACCTCCCTACCATTGTATTATAAAAAAAAAAACAGTAGAGAGGTGGACATCTATTCCCAGAGTGTTTTTAATAAATGGCACTTCAGAAACAGCTATCTGGTGGCCAGTGCATTTATTAATGACTATGAAATAAGCCCCGGTTTCCAGATACAGTATACAGAACTGTTTTGAGCAGCTCTGTACCATGTGATTGCTGTGATGACCAAACACAGAGATCACAAATGTAAACAGTGTACTGTCTACATTGGAGAGCCCTCCCTTTCCTTTTACAACAGGGGAAGGGGAAACTAAATAATTAACAATTATTTATTAGTTCCAGGGTCCAAGAAGGAGCAGATTCAAGGTAGGAGGGGCGTTTAATTGTGGGATTGCGTTTTAACTCTTTAACCCCCCATCCTAGTCATCTGTACATCAGAGCTCCATCCTGCCTCTAGTATATTAACCCCTCACTCCCCCCCATATCCTATACATCCGAACATTAACCCCTTCATCTGTATTCTCTGTATTCTCCCACTGTATGTAACCTACACATTAACCCCTTCACCCCCTCCTTCCTCTGTGTATGACCTATGATGCTTCTGTATCTAGTGTACTATTACAAAGCTCCATGTTTTATTCACTTCAGTAGTGACAGATGTAGCACCCTGATGTTTAGGCAGGATTGCGCTTAAATTTATTTGCCAAGCGATAGATGCCGTGGCATTAAATAAGACAGGGGCATTGCAAGGACAGATTAGGGGTATATGGGGTATCTCAGCCAATGGGCAGGGATTTTCTTGAGTCCCTTGGCCTGCTTTAGAGAGCCTATTTATTTGGGTGAAGTAAGGTGATCTGTGCCACCTGGATGGCTGTCTGGCTGGACCTGTGTTGTATTGCCCCGGGCTGCTAGGCCAGAGTCTGAGGCCTATCCCTGGGGCATCGGGCTGCTAGGCTGTCTAGGGGCCTATCCGGAAGCAAGAAAACAGTGTAAGGTTGGGACTGCGGCTTGCAGTCCAACCAGAAGTGACGGTTCTGCCAGCCGGAGAACCTGTCATGGTCAGAGGTAGAGGGGAAGCTGTCACCAATAAAGGACCATCCACCTTATTATCTGGGGCCACTGTGAGTAAAAGTACGGCTAAAGCAAGTACCAGAGCAGTATTCTCACCAACTAGGGACGATGAAGAATTGGGAAACTTCAGCAGGTGCCAAACCAAGGACCCAGCCAGTGGAGGTGACGCATGCAGAGCAGCCTTGTGTGTCAAGCCAGGGACCAAGCAGGCCAGTGGGGTAACGCTTGAGGAGTATATGTGATTGCCAAGCTAGGGACCCAGCAAGGACACGGGGGTGATGCTTGAGGAAGATATTGTGTGAGAAGATAGGAAGAGCTCAGGAGATCCAGTGGCAGTGGATCAGCAAGTCTAGTGAGAGAGACTGGGAGCTCAGTTGAGTGAAGATTTACAAGAGGAGATTGTAGAGAAAGTAAAAGAGTTTCTTACAACTTGTGTTAGAAACTGTTGCAAGACTGTTGCCATTGGAGACAGCGTGCCTACTCGTGCAGATGTGGTTTCTTGCTGGATGCCTTTCCTTGCATAGCTGTCTACCTGTAGAGATCTCAGAGTCTGCCAATTAACATTGCAACTGCTAAAGGGTGTCCTAGCCCTAACCCTCTCTCCCACAGTTCTGTTTAAGAGACAATAAATCTCTTTGAATCCAAGATGTGTCTGGCGCCCATTTATTTACCATGCATTGCACCCACTATGCCTTGTAACCCACGCTACATAGAAGGATATCATCTGTTCCTAACTCTGGAGGTCAACATTAGGCCTAGAGAGGCCCGGGACTTGGCTACACATGTTTCCCCATTTCCAAAAACGTCTATTTTTCTAAAAGGGGTAATGTTTGTACTGTCCTGTAATTTTTTATGTGCTGTTTTACAGTTATAACAAAATGTAAGAAAAAGGTTTTCTTTCAAAATGTTTGATCTTTTTTTCTTTTTATATAGTAAAAATAAAAAAAAATGTTTTTTAAAACCCACCAAAAGAAAGTTCTATATGTCTACTGTCTAAAGGATATAAAATGAATTAGGGCAGGGGCGGTCAGTCCATTAAGGGCACACAGGCACCGCCCTTCTCTCCAGCCACCCCCTCTATATAGAATGGATAGATTCATATATTGCATGAATCTATCCATTGCTGCAGCAGCCATGCCCTATTGAGGCGTCCGACCCATTTTAGGACACCGGGCACCTGAATTACATTGGTGTGGGTGTTTTTTGAAGCACCCGATTAGAGCCATAGGCTCTAATAGGCTTCAAAAAAGGTGGACTCGGAGCACAGAACATTGCGCTCGGAGCCCACCCAGATGTGTCAGAAAAGCAAATAAATATTTGCTTTTCTAACACTGAACCGCCTCTCTGTCAATCAGGTAGCGCGGGTCTGATACCCATCAACTGATTGGCTGAAAGGACAGGTGCTGCTATTGGACACCTAGCAGGAAGCAAGAAGAGACACACAGAGGACACAGCCCGTTGCTGCCTGACCCACCACCAAGATGGGGTAAGTGCCACTCAGACAGCGGGTGGGCGGGGGTCCCAGTGGGGCACAATGGAGGTATTTCATGGGCACAGTAGCTGCATTTGATGGGCACAGTGGCTGCATTTGATGGGCACAGTGGCTGCATTTGATGGGCACAGTGGCTGCATTTGAGATCACGGTAGAAATTCTGAGCACCAGCCACCCCTGAATTAGGGTAAAGTGTTGCATGATGGAGATAAACTATCACAGCACTAACAAATGGCCTGGTAATTATGGGGTATATACAGGCTGGTACTAAAGTGGTTAAAGGAATGCAGCTTAACTTAAAGCGGAACTAAACCCTTCTATTCTTTTCAGCCAATGAAGTTGCCATCTTAGCCCCTGTTTGATCTTCAGTTGTCATGGTGCTGCACATGTGATCAGTTATGACAGTATCCATTTGATGGTTTGAGTTCAGTTTAGAGCACAAGCTACTGTGACAGGTATCATTCATGGCATGCCTTGATTGCCTTGATTGTAACCATCTTCGAGATTTTTCTTTAACTCATTAAGCTGACGCTGCTCTTAAAAATATTTAAGAGAATTGAATTTCTTTTTAAGCACCAAGCCATCCAAATGTGTCCTCACTGCAATAGGAGGATGTTTAAATCATACAATTCATGCAATTGCCTTGGCCAGAAATCCAACTGCCATTCCAATAAGAGTGCCCTTACTGGTCCCTTAGGCAATCTCATTGGACAATGAAATTACAGTTGGTAGGACTTCGCTATGAAGTCTGGGAAACACAAGCCCCTCCGACACACATCAGAGGCACACATGACAGGGTATTCTGGCTAATAAAGATATCAACAAGTACTCTGTGATTCCTGTTTGGTTTTAAAAGAGAAGTATGGCCAAAGCTTGTTTGCTCATAATTATCATGTGGGTCACAGGAGTGCACTTACTTGTGCCTTTCCATGAACCAGAATCAGCTGAGAGTGGCTAAAGAGGGCTAAAGTCACAGAATCACAGAGTGATGTCACAGAGCTGTCCCAGGCTCTGAAAAGATCCTGACAATAATGTTGGGATCCACCCAGATCCCCGACTGATAGCTGACTTGGCATCTCAACATGCCGCTGAGAGCCTGAGCCAGCTGCTCCTGCTCCCTCCACAGCCCAGTGCTCCAGTGAGAGCTAGAGGGGCAGAGCAGAGAGCCAGTGACTGACAGTCAATGCTCTCTGCTCAGAGTGGACCAAGAACTGAGTGATCAGCAGTCATGTGATCGCTCAGTTGTCTGGGGGACAGCTGCAGCATCAGACTCATGCTGCAGCAAGAAGGTAAATGTGTATGTTTCATAAGTCCACACTTCTTTAAACGCTTGCTGACCAGCCGCTGTCATTTTACTGTGGCAGGTCGGCACGATCCTGTGAACTGTTGTAGTTATACGTGGGCTCGCGCGATCGCGGGTGCCAATGCTGGTGGCCGTCAGTTGCGATGACCGCTGGACACGAGCGATCGCAAGCACTAGGGACAGAGCACAGAAGTGTGTGTGTGTAAACACAAATCCGTGCTCTGTTCTGAGAGGAGTGACAGATCGTGTGTTCCTATTAGCTAGGAACCACGATCCGTCACTTCCTCTAGTCAATCCCCTCCCCCTTCAGTTAGAATCACCTCCCAGGGAACACAATTAACCCCTTGATCACCCCATAGCGTTAACCCCTTCACTGCCAGTGACATTTTTACAGTAATCAGTGCATTTTTATAGCACTGATCGCTGTATAAATGCCAAAGGTCCCAAAAATTGTCCAAAGTGTCTGATGTGTTTTCCATAATGTCGCGGTCCCAATAAAAATCGCAGATCGCCGTCATTACTAGTAAAAAAAAATAAAAATAATAAAAATGCTAGAAATATATCCCCTATTTTGCAGATGCTATACATTTTGTGCAAATCAATCAATATACGCTTATTCTGATTTTTATGTTACCAAAAATATGTAGAAGAATATATATCGGCCTAAACTGAGAAAACATTTGCTTTTAAAAAAAGAGAAAAAAGGGGGGGGGGGATTTTTATTACAGCAAAAAGTACAAAATATTGTTTTTTTTTTCAAAATTGTCGCTATTCTTTTTGTTTATAGCGCAAAAAATACAAACTGCAGAGGCGATCAAATACCACCAAAAGAAAGTTCTATTAATGGGAAAAAAAGGACGTCAATTTTGTTTGGGTGCAGCGTCGCATGACCGCGACATTTTCAGTTAAAGCGACGCAAATGACCATAGACATATAATAAAAACAAAAAAAACACTGTACACACGATCGGAATTCCGGCCAGAAAAAGACCGTTGAAGGCTTTTCATCGCAAAATGCGACCGTGTGTATGCTCCATCGGAATTTAGCTGTCTGAATTCCCGCCAGCCAAAAATTGATGGCATGTTCTCAATTTTCCCGAGGGAAATACTTTCTAGCAGTAATTCCGATCGTGTGCATGCAATTCCGACACGCCAAAAATCACGCATGCTCAGATTCACCTACGAGACAGAAGCTATTGGCTACTGGCTATTGAACTTCCTTTTTCTAGTCGCATCGTACGTGTTGTATGTCACCACGTTATAAACGATCGGAATTTGGTGTGACCGTGTGTAGGCAAGCCAGCTTGAGCCAAATTCTGTCGGAATTCCATCGGGAAAACCATCAGAGCTTTTTCCAATGAGAATTCCGATCATGTGTACACGGCATTAGAGCCAGGACAGAAAATCATGACAGAAAATGCTTATGGCAACCAAAAATATATATAGTGTTACCTTGCAGGAGGATCATGTTGGTCTTTATACTATATGTACTTATCAATAAAATGATAAATCATTTTTTGTACTCCCAGTGTTGTGCCTTGTGCCTTTAAAGAGGAAGTAGACCCTGATGAGTTTACTTCCTCTTTCATTCCCTGCAAAGGTAAAGCATAATGGACTACTGTGCATCGCATAGTAGTCCATTATGTGTCACTTACCTGACACAGGAGCCAGCAAAGTCACCGCTGTCCCCTGTAGTCTGCCCCATACATCTTCTTGGTGGGTCTCGCCGCTCCGCTGTCATTTGGCGAAGCCGCAATGACGTCACTCCCGCGCATGCGCACGGGAGCCGCCACTCGCGGCATATCGCCGTTGACCGTGGCGCGCTCAGTGCGCCTGCGCGCCGCTGTCTACGGCGCATGCGCCGTAGACAGCGGTGCCTGTCTTTCGGCAAATATCTCCTAAACCATGTAGGCTTAGGAGATATTTCTTAGACCTACAGGTAAGCCTTAATCTAGGCTTACCTGTAGGTCAAAGTGTGTTGTAAGGGTTTACAACCACTTTAAAGTCCAACCACAGGTTTTCTTTGAATTCCTTTTTTTTTTGTTCCCTGCTTTTTTTTACCACTACAATTCCTTTATATTGGCTTTTGGAATTTACAGATGCAGCAATTTAGAAATTGGATGAAATGTTTAGCACTGGGAAACACTTTTTGATAGATAGGTAGTTCATTTTATATACAACTATAAAGATCAGACCAAAATGAGGGACAAATGAGGAGGAAATAGGGACAGAGGGACTTTGTTCCAAATTAGGGACAGTTGGGAGCTATGTCATAACTGGGTCTCCGTGTTTCTCTAAGTATTACAGACAGATCATGGATGGCGGGAGGGGCTGTCAGTGTGCTGTACATAGCTTTCAGAAAGCATGGGAGCACCCCGTCTCAGTATTCATGCCTGCAGACTGCCCTAGACAATGCCCACATGTAATGCTGAGGGGTCAATCTGGGGGAGGAAAGTCTAGATGATGGTGGACATCCTCCAGCCAGGAAATTAGGTATACTCTATGTGGCTTCCAATGCACACTGTGAGCTGTTCACAGTGTTCAGCCAGAGAAAGCATTTTTAGTAAAGGAGCCTCTATAGCTGTGCAACAGTGGATTTTAGCTTTAATGCAGATGTATAAACGTCTGCCGTTAATTACGCATATAATTGTATATAACCAAAGGTTAGCTACCTATATTTACGTTCCTATGTCTTTCCCAGGATGATGGTGCATTAGGCGTTGAATTTTTAATCGGAAACGTACAGCATTCCTGGTAAACACACAACAAAAGCTTTCGATTCAATAGACAGCACTATTAGCCTCCGCTGCAAATGCAAACCATATTTGCGAAACAATTTGTTTTTGTGGCTTGTCATTAAATATTTACACTAAACACTGAATACCTTTCCCACATATATTTTTAATTAGATTTTGCAAAAGGGTACGTTTATTAAATAAATCATAATATTTTAACCAGTACACTATTGATGTCCAATACGCAGCCTTATATGCCTCTTGTCATTTGGTATTCCACAGCGCCATCTAGCAGGCAATCAGAAAATGACACCTGGCTCCTGCCAAGCTGAATCCTGGTCACTTTCCTCTGTATAACAAATATATTGTCCATCTGGTTTCGAAAATACGGCGCAGCGTAAAACAATTTGCATGATAAGCAAAAGTGGATAGCAAAAAGTGACAGCGAAGTAGAGTGCTCGGCTGTAACAGTGGAAACATTAGGCTGAAACGACTGTCAATTCTATATTCATCTGCCCTAGAATAAACGTCCGTAAATGTGCTCCATGGCGTCGCTGCAAAAAGTCTTTAACTAAATGTCCAGAATTAAAAGAGCCTATTTTATATTGTCACAGCACACCTGTGCAAGGTTAAACAGAGCTCACATAAACTCTAGGCAGCTAACTACTCTGTCACACAACACAGCCATGCTGATGGCACCACTTACAGTTATAGTACTAACCCCCAAAGGAGCTGCTGGTTACCTTCTTCTCCTCGATTTGTGTCTAGGGGTTTCCCGTGGTAGATACCCAGTAACTTTAGAGACTGACGACAGATCCACATGCAGGGATTTTTATTCGCAAAAACGTAGACAACGAACAGTCTCTTAAAATTGGATCAGAGGGTTAGGAAGAAAGTTCAGGTACTCTAAGCCCTTGTACACATGGTCGGACATTCCGACAACCAAATCCGTCGGATTTTGTCCGACGGATCTTGTCCGAAACTGTTGCATACACACGGTCGGACAAAGTTGTCGGAAAATCCGATCTTTCAGAACGTGATGACGTAATTTCATTACGATGGGACTACGTTCAGGCTAGTAGCCAATAGCTTTGATGTGGGAATTTGATCTGAGCATGCGTGGCACTTTGTCCGATCAGAATTCTCTACACATGATCGGAGTATGTCCGATCAGAGCATTTTGTCGGAAAATATTCTGGCAAGTTGGAAAATTTGGTCTGACGGATATTCGGACGGAAACAGTCCAATGCATACCACACACAGTCGGAATGTCCGACAAAACGCTCCGATCGGACACATTCTGTCGGAATCTCTGACCGTGTGTACAAGGGCTTAGTGTCAAAGTCAATAACGAAGGACTTGCTTACTTTGACTAAATCCAGAGAATGGCCATTCACAAATGGATGGTCACTGAAGTTGGATAGTCCCTCTTTCACAAGGCCTAGCAGCCAACAAGGTGCTTAACTCAGGAACAACTCTCTGCCACAGACGCTGTTGTAGAACATACAAGAATAAGTCTCTGCCACAGACGTTGTTGTAGAACTTCAGGAAACTAAAACTTGTGGAACACTCATGTGATACCTGGATCTTTCAGCCAGCTTGGCGATACCCACGAGACTGGATTCACTTAAGTACTTCAGCCCCACCAGGCTCTTGCTAAGAAGCCAACCTGTACGTGGCCTTCTGAAGCGTCTTCCCCTGGATAGCTACAAAGTTACTGGGCCTCTCCAACTACCGGAGATGGCACCGGTCCACCTCGGAATCCAGCCCCGAGACAATAAGTCGAGTGGATCCGCACCCCAGGCCATAGCCTTCCTGGAGGCTGGTCAGGAGGACCAGGACCATGGAGTCAGAACATACTTCTGGACCGGAACTCCGAACCACGTGACATCCGCATCTTAAGTAACCTCTCCCAAAAAGCACAGCAAGAGTGACACTCCCACTGGGCGGGCTCCGAGAGAGAGTAACCTTAAAGCACCCAACTAGACTGTAGTTCCATGCCTGCCAGAAGAGACAGCGCCCCTTGTGGCCAGGCTGAACATCCTATAGTCCAGTCAGACTGATGCTGAGGTCCAAATTTAGAACAATTGTACCCAAACCAAACTGCAGTTCAGGTGTAACCTTAACCTTCAAAAAACATAGGGCGTGCTCTTCAGGAGCCGCCACTACACAGTTAAAATCTTCAGCCCACTGATTGGACAGTGGAAGAGCAGCAGAAAACTGATGAAGTCATCTGTCTGCTCATTGTGCTGTCTCCTCCTATGGGCTCTTTCACACTTGCAGTGGAATGTAATGCCCTCTGAAGGGTATTTAACAGGTGGTGAGGAGGCATCATATGACCTCCTCACCACCTGATTTAACCCCCTTGCATGCAGCTGTGGTGCGACTCTATTGGACAAGTTTCAGAAGCAATGTCACTTGTCAAACTCCACCCCCAAGTTAAAGGGGCCTCGCATGTGAACAGTTCGGAGGGGCTCAGCTGCCCATTTTTAGGCCTCCATTTGAAAGAGATCTATTAGTGGGTTATTTTCAGCAGGCCTGCATGCAGTAAACCAAATTTAGCTCCAAGTCCTGCCACTCCAATTCTGAGATCTACTGTACAAAGGATTGCATGAGGTTGATGCAATGTCAAATTCTAGTACTTCGGGCCGGTTCACATGTGTGCGGAGCATTTTTGGCACAACATGTTTTTATATGCATTTTAGGAACAAGACTCTGATGCACTTTCATCAAAACACACATTCTGACTCACCTAAGGGAGATTATACAGGGGGGACAGACTGACCTGGGGATGATTATACTGGGGGACAGACTGACCTGGGGATGACTATACTGGGGGACAGACTAACCTGGGGGGATTATACTGGGGGACAGACTAACCCGGGGATGATCATACTAGGGGGCAGACTGACCTGGGGGGACTACACATGGACAAACTGACCTGGTGATGATTAAACAGGGGGACAGACTGACACGGAGATGATTAAAATAGGGCACAGACTCACCTGGGGATGATTATACTGGGGGACAGACTAACCTGGGGATGATCATACTAGGGGGCAGACTGACCTGGGGGGGATTACATGGGGACAGAATGACCTGGGATGATTATACTGGGGGACACACTGACCTGGGGATGATTAAACAGGGGGACAGACTGATCGGGGGATGATGAAATGGGGGGACAGACTGACCTGAGGATGAAGGATTATACTGGGGGACAGGCTGACCTGGGGGATTATTCTGGGGGACAGTTGACCTTGAGGGGGGAAGGAATATACTGGGGGACACCTAGAGGGGGTAAAGATTATACTGGGGGACGGACTAACCTGGGGGGATTATACTGGGGGGGCAGACTGACCTGAGGGTGTTATTCTAGGGGAACAATTGATCTGGGGGAAGGATTAAAATGGGGGACAAATTGACCTGGAGGAATAGAAGATATATACTGGGGACAGACTGATCTGGAGGGAATATACAAGGGGACAGATTGTCCTGAAGGAGAGGATTGTCCTAGGGGACAGACTGACTTGAGGGGATTATACTGGGGGACAGACCGATCCGGGGATGAAGGATTATACTGGGGGACAGACTGATCTTTGGGGGGGGGGGATGTTGTACTGGGGACACATTGGCCTGCTTTTATTTGACCATGCCCTATTAAGCCCCTCCCACCATTAACACAGTTTGGCCACACTCACTCTTCCTTGGAGCAAACTACATGCACTGCATTACCACTCTCCTTCGGGCACCCAAAGGTGTCCATGGTCTTTTACAATCCTATAGAGTATATTACAAAATAAATTTGCAGTGTCCCACTAAAGTGTTCATGTTTAGCTTCAAAAAAAGTTGTGTAGCTGCCATAACCCTTTGCATGACAGCCTTAACTTTATGGGCTTACCGATCACCTCAACTTGGCTTGTTTTTCCACGTCTAGGGGTTCCCAGGGTTGATACCCAACAACTTGGATGCTGACACCAATAAAGTCCTTTTGAAAGGTTTTATTTTGCAGGGGTAACATCCTACGACACAGTCTTGTATAGGATCAGAGAGCAAGGGTGAAGAACTCAGGCACCTTGAACTGCAGACATAATAAAGTCTCTAGTACCACCCAGAGAGTAGCCACTCCCAACTGGGAGCTTCAAGGCTGAACAAATCTCTAGCCAGAGATTATGGCAGTCAGCACTTTGATTCAGAACTTATAAAATCCCTGACCTTGAACAAGTTGTAACGGAAAGCGAACAGGAACCTTTTTCCTCAATACCTGGAACGTTCTCTGTCTCCTGATAGCACTGGAAAAAGCGTGGATTCGTCAATGTCCTTCCCAACTCAGTAACCAGGCACTTCTCTGGATGCCAGCTTGTTGGCTCTCCTCCGAAGAGTCCTCCAGCTGTCACTTGCTCAAGATGTAAGGTGTCCCTCCAAGCCGAGAGCACACCCGGACACCTTGAATCCTCCCTCAGTTACTGCGCCTCGGACCAGCCAGTTCAGAGATTCGGGAACAGACAGATCCTTACCCCACACCAGACGGGTCTATTAGGGGTAACCAACAGATGCATGTTGCAGGATGTCGAACGCCCTGTGACCTGGACCCCTCACAGGGCTACCCTGGTCCAGGAAAACAAGAACAGACCGCTCGGGCCTCACAAACTTCTCCTGAACATGTGACATCAACATCTTAAGTACCCCTTCCCAGACTCCTCAGCAGGGTGGCAGACCCACTGATTGGTTCAGAGAAGGCTGATACCCAAAACGTCCAACCAGGCCTAGTTCTGGCTTGTCATGTGCACCTCACTGTACACATGACCAAGCATCAGCCAAACTGATGTCAAAGTTAACCTACATAATTAACCCTCAGAACCCCACTACTGTTCTGAGGCAAAAACTAAATTTACAAATGAATGACACTTTGTCCAAAATGTCATCTGCTACAGGTGGTAACCCTAGTTGAGTAGGCGAAGCTGCCCATATGATATAAAAAGCCAGTAGGTGAACTGACCAGTAGGAAGCAACCAGAAATTAAATATCGGTCTAGGCAAGCAGGACCTTTAAAAAAAATCATCTCTACCCAAAACTCTTGTTCCAGGGTTTCATGGTTGTAAGCAGACTAAAAACACATGCTTGTTTCTTGAGCATTCCAGTGGCAGGATATCCCCACCAGAGGTCAGGTCAAATACCAATGCCATGAAGTCATATTGTTGTCATATCCTTCTACTGGATTAATGATGTTAAATAAGAAAAAATAAGAGTATGCAGCTAAGAGAAAAAAAGGTTTGGTTATGGGTTTGCAGAAGGGGCCAACACAAAAAAATTCCAGGAAAATATCTATCTATCTATATCTAATTGGAATCTGTAATAATGCTAACAGAATATCTAATCCCTGCTACCCATTCAAATTAGAACCATCAATGTTTGGGTAGGGTTAACCCTTCTGACCCATTTGGGCAAACTTTAATGGTGGCCAAAAGGCCATACACAGTGCAATAATCTGAATGATTGATATCCAAATCGAATCAGACATGGATCGAGCAAGACAAAATTTGCAGCGCTCAGCACTGAGCAAGGATAGGCTCAGGCATGTTCAGACACGAGTCTAAACTCACCTGAGCTAATCCACTGGGAAGCTGTCAAACTCAACAGCCAATCATAGACAGTGGAGACATTCTCCACCACACAGCCATAATGGGATGGTAAGGTTTATTACAGTATAGTATGAATTTAGTTTGAGTTTGATTTTTTTAAGGGGGAGCTCCAGGTTCGCTCCAAATACTGTAGCTGCTGACTTTTAATATAAGTACATTACATGTCCAGGGATCCAATGATGTCCTCACCCGAGCCGATTCTTTATTTGGGTGCAAGTGGTGGCATCTTAAGCCGTGTACACACGTAGCCGTCTGTCCGACGTACTTAGTCTGGCGGACTTCCGCCAGACTGTCCATCGGAATTTCCGAACGGGCTACTTGCCCACACACGGCACTTTTTCAGCGGACTAATACGGCGTACTAAGTCCGCCGTACTTTCGAAATGAACAGACTCGCCCACACACGCGGAGGAAAGTCCGCTCATTTCGAGCGCATCTCCAGGTAGGCGGGGCCCGCGAAGGAGACGTCGATGGCCCCGCCGCCTGGTATGGACTTAAAGGGGAACCCCAACGCCGAAAAAAATCGGCATGGGGTCCCCCCCAAGTCCACAACAGACCCTTGTCCGAGCACGCTACCCGGCCGGCCAGGAAAGGGGGGCGAGCGAACGCCCCCCCTCCTGAGCCGTACCAGGCCGCGTGCCCTCAACATGGGGGGTGCCCTGGGGAAGGGGGGGCCGCGCGGCCCCCCCCACCCCAAAGCACCTTGTCCCCATGTTGATGAGGACAAGGGCCTCTTCCCGACAACCCTGGCCGTTGGTTGTCAGGGTCTGCGGGCGGGGGGCTTATCGGAATCTGGGAGCCCCCTTTAATAAGGGGGCCCCCGGATACCGGCCCCCCACCCTATGTGAATGAGTATGGGGTACAATGTACCCCTACCCATTCACCTGTAAAATAAAAGTACAAAAAAAAACACAACACACGAGATAAAATACTTTATTGCACAGCTCCGGGGGTCTTCCATCTTTGGGGGTCTTCCCGCCGGACTCCTCCGCTATCTTCTCGTAGCTCTTTTGCTAGCGGAGGAGTCCGGCTTTCTTCCTCGCCGCCGGCCTCTTCTTCCGACTTCGGGGGTCTTGTCCCCCTCTTCAGTTCTTCTGCCGGGCCACCGCGCCTTCTTATAGCTCTTTTACAGGCGGTGGCCCGGTCTTCTGTCGCCGCCGCCGCCTTCCGTTCTTCTTCTTCTTCTTCTTCTCTAGGAGATGTTGAATCGACGATCTCTCCGGCCGCAATGCCAGGGAAGCGCTGCGCTGCCACTTATATAGGGACAAGGGGCGGTGTCACAGGGCTTTATGTCACATGGGTTGGTCACATGGGTTGATGTCACATGGGGACTGTGACATCATAAGGGGCGGGGTCACCATGTGACACCAACCCATGTGACATAAAGCCATGTGACACCGCCCCTTGTCCCTATATAACTGGCCGCGCCACGCAGCGCGTCCCTGGCATTGCGGCCGGAGAGATCGTCGAGTCAACATCTCCTGGAGAAGAAGAAGAAGAAGAAGAAGAAGAACGGAAGGCGGCGGCGGCGGCGACAGAAGACCGGGCCACCGCCTGTAAAAGAGCTATAAGAAGGCACGGTGGCCCGGCAGAAGAACCGAAGAGGGGGACAAGACCCCCGAAGTCGGAAGAAGAGGCCGGCGGCGAGGAAGAAAGCCAGGCTCCTCCGCTAGCAAAAGAGCTACAAGAAGATAGCGGAGGAGTCCGGCGAGAAGACCCCCGAAGACGGAAGACCCCCGGAGCTGTGCAATAAAGTATTTTATCTCGTGTGTTGTGTTTTTTTTGTACTTTTATTTTACAGGTGAATGGGTAGGGGTACATTGTACCCCATACTCATTCACATAGGGTAGGGGGCCGGTATCCGGGGGCCCCCTTATTAAAGGGGGCTCCCAGATTCTGATAAGCCCCCCGCCCGCAGACCCCGACAACCAACGGCCAGGGTTGTCGGGAAGAGGCCCTTGTCCTCATCAACATGGGGACAAGGTGCTTTGGGGTGTGGGGGGGGGCGCGCGGCCCCCCCTTCCCCAGGGCACCCCCCATGTTAAGGGCACGCGGCCTGGTACGGCTCAGGAGGGGGGGCGCTCGCTCGCCCCCCTTTCCTGGCTGGCTGGGTAGCGTGCTCGGACAAGGGTCTGTTGTGGACTTGGGGGGGACCCCATGCCGATTTTTTTCGGCGTTGGGGTTCCCTTTTAAGTCCATACCAGGCGGCGGGGCCAGCGACGTCTCCTTCGCGGGCCCCGCCTACCTGGAGACCCGCTCGAAATTAGCGGACTTTTCTCCGGGCGGGAAAAGTCCGCTCATTTCAAAAGTACGGCGGACTGGCATACACACGGTCGGATTGTCCGCCGAAATGCGAGTCCGACGGATAGATTGGTGTGCAACACGGCATTCTAAGTCCGCCGTACTTTCGGGTCAAAAAAGTATGCCGGAGTCTACACACGGGGGGATTGTTTGGCGGACTTGAGTTTGCCAGACTTTTCCACCGGATTGTTTGATCGTGTGTACGCGGCATTAGATGAGGGAAGCTGGAAGTGAAACCTTGGGAATTCACAGCCGATTTCCTACTGTGCATGCGTGAGCAGCGCTGTGCTATGTGAATGGTCCCGCAGTCTTCTGGGACCTGTGATGTGGAAGGAGGGGGGGCAAACAAATCGCTGCAGTGCATCCGACCGGAAGCGGGAGCAGGTACCTGGCATAACCAGAAACCTCTCCCCCAAAAAGTGCCAAATGTGGAAGTGGGGGGGGGGGGCAAGATACAAACGAGCAGAACATGCCCTTTTGGGTGAAGTTCTACGTTAAATAATATTGAAATGCTGCTAAATGGTAATTTTATTGTTTGTTATTGTGTCTGTTTTTCATTTGCTATTGTGATTTTGTGCCTTCCTTGGATGTAATTGTATGTTTAAAATTTCCCTTTGGATTATTAAAGTGGATGTAATTTGTATTTGCGGACGATACTAAGCCAAGCAGAGCAATAACTTCTCCGCAGGATATGGAAATCTTGCAAAAAGATCTGAACAAATTAATAGGGTGGGCAACTACATGGCAAATGAGGTTCAATGTACAAAAATGTAAAATAATGCATTTGGGTGGCAAAAATAGGAATGCAATCTATACCCTGGGGGGAGAACCCTCTCTCGCCCCCCCCCCCCCTCTTTTCCTGCGACCTGCCAGGTTGCATGCTTGGATAAAGGGTCTGGTATGGATTTTTAGGGGGACCCCCACGTCAATTTTTTTTTAAATTTGACTCGGGGTTCCCCTTAATATCCATACCAGACCTGAAGGGTCTGATATGGATATTTAGGGGGAACCCCACATCAATTTTTTTTTGACGCAGGGTTCCCCTTAATATCCATACCAGACCTGAAGGGCATTGATCATTGAATTTGGGGGAACCCCACGCTTCTTTTTTTTTTTTTTTTTATCAATGACTTTCAATGAGTGTTCTCTGTATTACGGGAGCCGACAATTCATTATAGCCGCGAGTGATTTTAAATTACTTTTTTTCCTGCAGAAATGATACTTTGTGCAGGGACAGTTCTGAGCATGGGAAACATGTGCCCCTTCAAAGGCATACTATACACACCCCCCAGGTACGAAATTTAAAGGAATATTACACTTTTATTGTTTCACTTTAATCATTATTAAAATCACTGCTCCCGAAAAAACTGACGTTTTTAAAACTTTTTTTTGCATTGATGCATGTCCCCATGGGGCAGGACCCGGGTCCCCAAACACTTTTTAGGACAGTAACTTGCATATTAGCCTTTAAAATTAGCACTTTAGATTTCTCCCATAGACTTGTACAGGGTGTTCCGTGGCTTTTCGAATTTGCCGCAAACACCCCAAATTGTTCACTGTTCACCGAATAGGCGAACAGGCAATGTTCGAGTCGAACATGAGTTCGACTCGAACTCGAAGCTCATCCCTACAAGGGAGTGCTTCCACCCAGTGGCGGAACTACCGCCATAGCAACACATGCGGGCGCTATGGGGCCCGCAGTCAAGTGGGGCCTGGTGAGGACAGGCGGCGCGGCTCCGCGGGTGATAGCGGACGGCCCGCGGCTCCGCGGGTGGTCCGCGGGCGAGAGCGGGCGGCTCCGCGGGTGGTTCGCGGCTCCGCGGGTGGTCCGCGGGCGACTCCGCGGGTGAGAGCGGGTGGTCCGCGGCTCCGCGGGTGAGAGAGTGGGCGTGAGCGGGCTGGCCAATCAGGGAGCTGACGGGTGGGGGGCCATAGAGATGACATCATCTCTCACTGCCCAGCGCCCGCCCTGCATCCCTGCAGTGCAGTTTCCCCCTCACTGTGCAGGCAGCCAGGAAGCAGAGAGATGACATTATCTCTCTGCTGCCTGACTGTCTGCTGCCTGACTCTGTGACACAGCAGGAAAGTGACAGAGCAAGTGACAATCCATAATGTGTGGCAGGCGACGTGGAAGGTGACAACCGGGACATGGCAAGTGACAATCTGTAATGTGTGGCAGGTAACGTGGCAAGTGAAAATCCGTGACGTGGCAAGTGACAATCTGTAATTTGTGGCAGGTGACGTGGCAAGTGACAATCCATAATGTGTGGCAGGTGACGTGGCAAGTGACAACCTGGATGTGGCAAGTGACAATCCGTAATATGCGGCAGGTGACGTGGCAAGTGAAAATCCGTGACATGGCAAGTGACAATCCATAATGTGTGGCAAGTGACAATCTAGGACGTGGCAAGTGACAATCCATAATGTGTGGCAAGTGACAATCTAGGACGTGGCAAGTGACAATCCATAATGTGTGGCGAGTGGCAATCTAGGACGTGGCAAGTGACAATCTGTAATGTGTGGCAAGTGGCAATCTAGGACGTGGCAAGGGACAATCCGTAATGTGTGGCGAGTGACAATCCGGGACGTGGCAAGTGGATAATCCGCAACATGGCAAGTGGATAATCCGCAACATGTGGCAGGTGACATTCTGCAACGTGTGACAAGTGACAATCTGCACCTGGTGGCAGGCGACGTGGCAAGTGGACAATCCGCAACGTGTGGCAGGTGATGTGACAAGTGACAATCCTTAATGTGTGGCAAGTGACAATCCAGGACGTGGCAAGTGACAATCCATAATGCGTGGCAAGTGACGTGGCAAGTGACAATCTGGGATGTGGCAAGAGGACAATCCGCAACATGTGGCAGGTGACATTCTGCAACGTGTGACAAGTTAAAATCTGCATCTGGTGGCAGGCGATGATGGCAAGTGACACGCTCAGGGATCCCACTGATTTTGCATTATGGTGAGTTTAACTATTTTGTTTTATATAACAGAACAGAAATTGGTTAGAAGGCATGGAGGTCTGCAATGTGTTCCCTTCAGGGGCTGCATACAGTATACTGCATACTTTGTTGTTAAAAATTAATATAAGCTGTTGCCTGGGTACTGTGCCACATGGATGTGGTAGTCTGTTGTTCAATGGCATTAGTTAATTATTTTTTGTGGGGGGGGGGGGCCCATACAACATTTTGCTATGGGGCCCTGTGATTTCTAGTTACGCCCCTGCTTCCACCATCTAAGATTGGTTGTCAGCTTTATCGGCTTCCTGGCTGAATATTTTAGACGAGTCTGGACTCATGTCTGAACACCCCTGTGCTACTTCCTAGCAATGAGTGACAGATGGTGATGGTTTTGATATTACAAAGTTGGTTGTAGCAGGAAAAACTGTCAATATCTGCCGCTCATAGCTCGGCCATGCCATTTTTGTCTTGTTTGATTAATGCCAGATTCAATCATTTTGCTGAATTGGACATTAAAGCAGTAGTGAACTCCATTTTTTTTTTATTATTTAAGCCTATAACACGGCTTACCTATAGGTACAGTAAATATCTCCTAAATGTGCACCATTTAGGAAATATTTACATATGTAGCCGCTGGTGACATCACCAGCGCATGCGCACTGCACTTTTAATGGATGCCACACTTGAGTATGTCATCCATTGAGAGAGCTGTGCCGCAACAGTGACTCCTGTTTGCACACGCCGGAGTGACATTATCATGGCTCAGCCATTCAAACATTGGCAAATTTACTTACCGTCAGCCAGCAATCCCATAAAAACCTACCTCTGAAAGACTGATTGGTGGCTGTAAGAAAAAAAAAACACTTCTTAGCTCACTGCACTATTCCAAAGGCAGCGTTATGAATGCCTAAAACCTTATTTCAAACTCTTTGCATTCTTGGAAAAGTAATACGCCGATTACAGGAGCAACACTTGCCACGGCTGCAAGGAAAATTAAGTATTATGTTCATTATAGAAAATTATAGCTATTTACAGGCTGAAATTAAATGGCTGTTTTAGTAACATAAATTTACAAAATGTATTGTGCAGGAATCATATGTATTTTTTTATAATGAAAGCAGGGTCTTCCTTTAAGAAAGAATAGTAAGGAAATCCTGCATTATTAAGCTCGGGAGTGTAAATGGACCCTCACCCTCCATATGGCTAATCCTACAAGTAATTTAACGGAGAGGTAGAATTAGGATTTAAGCCTTTTCTAGCAGTATTTCTTCTAATATCTCGCCACATTGCTTAGCACTGTTCTTTTCTAGAGTTGATTTAGCAGCTTAAAAGATATTGCAAATTATGTATACGGTGTGTGTGTGCGCGCACATGTGCGTGCGTCTTCTTAGCAATGGAAAGACTGATAATTCACAATCAAATCAGAAAAGTCTAAAGTATGTTACGCCATCATGAATGTGGCGCCTTGTACTTATTTAATTCAAGCACAGCTAGCATTATATTTCCAGACTACACTTGTATGGGTGACAGACAGGCCACAGGCAATTTATTATATAAACATTCCCAACAGCTTAAAATTTTACTTTCTATAAGACTTCAAATTGAAATTAGCTGTGCAAATGTCAGGAGAAAAGCCGCCTCGTACACAGATGTTATTTATTCTTAAAGGGAAAATTAGGCTTCAGTCTATTATCCAAACAATTGCCTGCTGGGAGGCCTGAGATGGGTTTCTCTTTTATCCAATGAGCATATATCAACTGATGACATCATCACAATTTGCAACCTGGCTAGCAAGTCAAAAGCCAAAAATCCTACCAAAGACCTGCTATTACCACTGCTAGGTTAATATTTGCATACTAAAAGAAATTGTCATAACAAAGAGCCAGCAGAGGCACTGAAGTGGTCCAAATTTGTTTTCAAACTTAGCTGAGCTCACTCCTTCCAGTGCACCTGCTCTATGGATTGGAAGGCTGCTGTTTCAATGCTTGGAGGGGGAGCAACATGAGCTTGTGGAAGGGGCTTACTTCACCCTGCACTTGGGGGTAACTTTTGGGTGGAGCGCACTCATCATCGCCTGATGTTTCAGTGCTCCACCACCTTTTCCACACCTGAAAACTCACCAAATTGCCAGGATTACCCACTACAGGTAAGTCATGTAAGGCATAATATTCTCAGAGGATTCCTAATATTGACTATGGTATCTCTCAGGTTACACTGGGGATTTACTCCTTTGTGTCCTGTTACTTAGCAATCTTTTACATTTTAGGTTAAAAATGTTCCCACTCCCCCTACTCACATTTACTGGTGCTATGCCTCACACCGAGGGGTGTTCACAAATTACAATATGCTAAAATACACTGCGGTATTGATATCCTATTGTGCTGGTTGTGCAGTGTGCATACCCCTCTATTTCTCGAGTCTTGTCTCTCCCAGGTGTACTGAGCATCACTTCAGGGTGTACTCTGTGTGATGGTGCAACTTCCAGTCCAGCCCCGATGTGTTTCGTCATATGGATGTTCTCAAGAGGCCCTAACATTAAGGCAGTTCCCTGACTTAGAGTTACTCTTGACCCATGTCACTACACAACTGTATCTGATGTTGCATTAGGAGGGACATGCTAAGCCTGCACCAGCACTCCCCTATACTGTAAGCCTTAATGCTTGTTATGTCTAGGGTACTGGAAGAAGAAAAAAATATTTACTTTATGCCAGCAGAGTCCGTTCAGTGGTATGACTGGTCCCCCAGCCAGCCCTTCCTGTAAGCAGCCATGACCATGGCTGCACTCCTGCCTGCTCACAGTCTGGAGCTTCTCAGATTTAACAAGAATTTAACGCTTTCAGTGTGGGGAAGGAGGGGACCCCCTACAAGGGTGGATTTTTCAAAATCCAAAAAAAAGGTATTTGTGTCTGGAGTTCTGCTTTAAAGTGAACCCTGCAGAAAATGCAAGGTCCACTTACCTTTTAGCCCTTTATCCCCTGCATAAAAAGCGCTAAGTAAAAGCAAAAAAACTTTTAAGAGAAATGTTACAAATACCACAGGCTGAGATTGGGTACAGATGGAAAGGCACTACTTTTCTCAAACTGGACCCTTTACCCTGGCCCACTCCGTATCTAAGTTTGATCTACTGCACTCTGAATATTTTCAATTCCGCCAAAATTTTGCCAAATTTTTAAATCTTGGCACCCTTCCCTCCCTCTATCTAAAAAGTGGTGTAATGGAGACAAGGGTCAAAGAGGAGGAATCTCACTGATCTATGGTCTGTTTATACTCCCCCCAGTAAAGGTATCTTACATGGTAGACTGGGACAAGGACTTGTCAACTGATATGACCTTGGAGGTATGGCACTCGCGCTTTAACACCTTGTCTTGTGGTATTATAAAAATCTCCCTTATTGAAGCCAACTGAAAGCCCTTACTAGATCGTACCTTGTCCCTACCTGCCTAGCTCAGCTCCCCTATGCTTCTGTGAATGCTCCATGAGGGGCACTATGTGCCATAATTGGTGGGAGTGTCCTAGGATTAGTATTGAAACAGGGCTTTTTTCCTTGCTCTGTAGAGTATTGGGAGACGCAGTAAGGATCTATGCATCCTATTGAATAAAGCTATCCCCGATATCCCCCGCAACACACAATGAATAGCTTCTTTTATTTTCCTAGCAGCAAAATGCACAATTGCAGGAGCCTGGAAGAAACCATCTGTTTCCTTCACCAACAAAAAACATAAAATCTCTTGGATCATGATCCACAAGAAATTGGTGAGTGTGCTGCATGACAAGGTTAAACAATTTGAAAATACATGATCATCTGGACCACGGATATGCATATCCATCTGAAGGAATGAAAATGGTCTTCATTCTCTGGTTTCAGAGAATGCTAGGTCTATTGTCTCTCTCTCTCTCTTTCTCCTTTCCTCTTAACTCTATTTCCTTTTCTTTTTTTCCCTGGATCCTTCGTTATATCTTGATACCATTTCTCTCCCTATTTTTTTTTTTTTTATCCCAATTACTTTTATGAGTGTCTTTCTGGACAGGGCAGAAGAAGCAGTTATTTTTTTTAATTTTTTCTGTCAAGTCCAAACTGCACTGCTGAATGACTATCTAGCAGATTACAGCCAAGTTATAATACATACGGCCCGCTTCTTTTTATATGCCATTGCATATTTTGATATGAGCTAATATGTACACACCTCAATGTGCTTGTGAGGCCGCGTACACACGCGGGGACTGTTCGCCCAACTTTGTCCGCTGAACAGTGTTTCGGCAAACAGTCCGCTCGTGTGTGGGCTTTCAGCGGACAGTTTCAGCGAACAGTCCGCTGAACAAGGTTTTTCGGAAATTCCGAAAAACTGTCCGCTGAAACTTTGTTTCAGCGAACAGTCCCCTCGTGTGTAGGCTTGTTCGTCAAACTAAGTTCCGCGCATGCTCAGAAAGGATTTACACGCCGAAAGTTATAATGCAGTGTATAGGACGTCGTATTTTTCGTCCCGTCGTACGTGCCGTTCACGTCATCGCGCACGGTTTCAGCAAACTGTTCATTCGTCGTGTGTGGCCATGTCCGTCCATGCTAATTTTGAGCGGACTGTTTGCCGAAACTGTTTGACGGACAAAGTTGGGCGAACAGTCCCCGCGTGTGTACGCGGCCTGACTGTGCCTTTTGCTACCATTCCCCTACATTGCTATATTATTATTATTCTTTGCAAAACTCAATAAATATATTGAACAAAAAAAAATACCAGAGGCTGGAGCAGGGGTAAGTAATAATGCCTAATACTGTACACCCTAGGCACGACGAGAGTTTAAGAGCGGGGGGTTGGGCCCACTGCAATGGTAAATATTTTCAACTTCTTGGAGTTGGGCTTTAAATAAAAGTTTTTGTATCTGGAGCTCTGCTTTAAAGGGACCATGCATAAAATGCAAGGTCTGCTTACCTTGCAGCCCTTCATCACCTAACTAAAACCATAAAAAAACACCTTTTTATTAAAAATGTAAAAAGTAGAACTTGCTCACCTAGTTGGGAGTGAAATCCAGACGACTGCGGTGACAAAGGAGAAAGTCGGGCTCCTCCGCTAGCAAAAGAGCTAGCAAAAGAGCTGGAGGAGTCCAGCGAGAAGACCCCTGAAGATGGAAGAAGACCCCCGGAGCTGTCTAATAAAGTATTTTAAAAACCCTGTGTTGTGTTTTTTTTATTAACACTTTTTTCCCCCAGGGGAATGGGTAATCATTCACATAGGGTGGGGGGCCGGAATATGGGGGGCCCTTATTAAAGGGGGCTCCTGGATTCTGATAAGTACCCCCCCATGTTGAGGGCACGCGGCCTGGTACGGCTCAGGAGGGGGGTGCGCTCGCTCATCCTCACCCCCTTTCCTGACCGGCCGGGCTGCGTGCTCAGATAAGGGTCTGGTATAGACTTTGGGGGGACCCCCACGCCTTTTTTTGCCGTAGGGGTTCCCCTTTAAATCCATACCAGGTGACGGGGCTAGCGAGGTGTCAATCTTGCAGATGGAGGAAGCGACATGGACTCCATTCGCTAGTTCATTTCAAAACTCCGGCAGACCCTCGCCATAGTCCGGCGGATTGTCCGCCGGACCGAGTCCGCTGGAAAAGTCCGGTCGTGTGTGGGCAAGTCTGCTTGTTCGGAAAGTCTGGTGGACCTCCACTGCAAAGTCCGGCGGGTTGTCCGCCGGTCTAAGTGCGCCAGATAGTCTGATCGTGTGTACGCGGCATAAGTCTACAAGATATGTGTTGGTCAAACGTAGAGAAGAAACACGGAAAAAAGTAATCAATGAATTTCAGTTGAGTATGCACAAGCCAGAAGTAAATTGGATGCATAATGGAAAACTCCTTGAAGACATCATATGATACAGAAAGTAAGATGGGTGGGGATGAACATCAAAAAGTGGGAAGAAATGAAATGTATTTGTTATGTTTCTGTTATGTTCAGCAGTGCATACGTCACTGATATCCATCCCGTTCAAAGAAAATGAAAAATACTGAGTATACAGTACGAGCTTTATAGAAGCTTTCAAATTTGTTCATAAAATACATGAAAAGTATGCGATGAGTGCAATGCCAGAGGAAAGCAATTTAGAGTTGTCAGAAGTGATGGCAAGTACATTATTGTTGCTCAGTTAATGTTGCTCATCATCCTACCAACTCAGGTTGTTATGGCAACACGTTATATAGAAACAAATGGCATAACGTACCGCTATTGTAAATTAAAATTATCGAGGAGTCCTGTGAGCATGGAAATGCCGAAAGCTTGTAGGCTACTTACTTACCAAACAGGGCCTGGATAGCCTGAGCC
The DNA here is from genome assembly GCF_037356315.1 of Lithobates pipiens. Taxonomy (NCBI): domain Eukaryota; kingdom Metazoa; phylum Chordata; class Amphibia; order Anura; family Ranidae; genus Lithobates; species Lithobates pipiens. Next base: position 544,314,696 of record NW_027507758.1, on the reverse strand, counting down.
TTTAAGTACACAGCCTTTGGTGTCCAAAGAACTGCCCTTCTGCTAAAATCACAGACACACATCTACTTTGTCAAATGGCAATGACTACAAAGGTCATATAACTACAAGATGAATCTTTCAAAATTCATAAAAGCTGAACTCCAGTAATTAGCCATAATCTACCCTTTCAGTGAGGCTCCCCACACCTCAAGGGTTAACTTCTCACTAGGTCTAGGGGTGCATGAATAAGGAGTGATACTCTATTCCTTGTTCTGGTAAGCACCCTCAATCCGTGCGACCGGTACATCTCTGCTTACTCTCTAAGGCACCCTGACCATGGTCCCAGACTCCTCTATGTACAATGCAGAGTTAATAGTCATTTACTGCACATGATGACACAGAGGGACTAGAGCTTTGGAGAAAAGGACAATGCCAGAGCAGGGGTAAGGTAAGCAACACATCAACTCCACCTCCCCTCTAGACTTAAAGTGGTTCTAAAGGCATAAGCTAAAAAACCTTCTGGGTCCAGCCCCCTTATACTTACCTGAGCCCCATCTCTATCCAGCGATGTGAATGAGAGCAGCGGCTCTCCCGGGTCTCTCTCTCCTCATTGGCTCACACAATTGGCTTAAGCACAGTCAGTGAGCCAATAAGGAGAAAGCAGGGGGCAGGGCTGAGCTGCTGTGTGTGAATGGAAAATGTCAGGAGCGAGCCTGTTTGAATGTCCCCATAGCAAGAGGCTTGCTATGGGTGTATTCGGCAGAGGGGAGGGGCCAGGAGCGGCGTCGGGGACCCAAAAAGAGGTTTGGGGTTGCTCTTTGCAAAACCATTGCACAGAACACGCAAGTACTGTATAAAATGTTTGATATTTTAAAAATAAATAAAAAAAAGACACAAACAACCATTACAATCACTTTAATGAGCATTTAGCCCAGCCCCAATTCCCACTCCAGTCTCCTTCATGCATAATACAGAGTTAATAGCTTAGTTCTGCACTCCTGTGACCCAGACTCAGCCAACACCGGGCTAAAGCCTGCTGTCAATTGATGTTACAGAGCCAGTCGTCCAGGATCTGCCCAGATGCCTGAGTGGCAGCTGGCTCAGGCTCTCAGCATGCCACAGAGAGCCTGAGCCAACCATTCCCACCCCCTCCAAAATCCGGTGCTCCAGTGAGTGCTGGAGGGGCAGAGCACAGAGCAGTGACTGATAGAGCAGACCCAAGAACTGAGCGATCCCTCAGTTCTCAGTGCAATGCCAGTGGGAGACAACTGTAGCATCACATCGAGTGAGTATGCATGTTTGTTATTTTTATTTCCTGCACTTCACTTTTAAATTGAATAGTGTGGAAATATAAATTAACAATTTTCAATCCATTTAGTTATGAATCATTTAAAATGATTGCTAAAGTGTTTCGTACAAATTGTCTGTATTTATTATGGTCAGGAATAAAATAATAACATTCAAAAAAAATCTCTTATTTTCAACCTGGGAAATTCGAAAAATTGCATATTAATATAAATCAGTCTTCTATCCAGCCAGTAGATTTATGCGTACTTGATTACAGAACTCCATTTAGTCAACACAGCAGTTAAAGAGAACCTGTCACCAACTTAAAAAAAATGCAGATAAAAGCGCAGAATAATTAAGTATTAAATAATTACTTGCAGTGTTATTCCTTTATATAAATGATTTGTTTTCAGAGAGAGAGACAGAGAAGGAGAGAGAACAAAGAAAAAACACTAGATATACATATAATTGTGCCTAACCAGTTCAATGTTCCCTAAGAAAAATGTTCCCTAATTTGTTACTTTGGCTTTCTTCCCATGGCAGCCTTGGGCACCAGTGGCCTTGGCCTATGTGGCATACAGAAAAATCTGTCCCTGGCTTTGGACAGTCTGAGCACAGACAATAAACCCAGACAAAAGCAGAGAGAAATCGCTGAGTCATCATGATTAAGACCCCTTTCACACTGCGGCAGATTTCAGGCATTTTAGTACTAGAAATAGCATCTGTAAAGCGCCTCAAAACTGCCTCCCGTTCATTGCAATGAGTGCTTTCACACCCGAGCGGTGCGCTTGCGGGACGTTAGAAAAAGTCCCGCAAGCAGCATCTTTGGGGCGGTTTGGGAGTGATTCGGAAGCGCCGCAACACGAGAGTTTTTAATCCCTCCTTTGGGGTTAAAAGTGCCCTGCTTACGAGCGAATAATGGTGCAAAAGCGCTGCTAAACAGTGGTAAAGTGCTACTAAAACAAGCAGTGTTTCACCACGAATAGCCAACGCTTTCAGTGTGAAATAGACACGTGCACACTGAAATATTTTGTTTCGGAAATGTTTTCGTCCGAAAAATGTATTTACTTAGTTACTCCTGAAATTTGTTTTCATTTATTTTGTTTCGTTAAAAAATGCATTCGTCCAAAAATCCAAAATAATTAAGGTCGAATCTGTCATTGAAGGCTTATGGTGTCTGTTGAATGTTCTAAAAAGATTTGACGGAGCAGCTAAACTGTATGACGCCGCAATCGTACATTTCTGGTTGAATGTTCCGCCTACAAGCTATAGTAGAATTCTAATGTTGTATGACACTAGTAATAATTATATTTATTAATTATTATTACTAGTCAACCAACATTAGAATTCTTCTATAGCCTATGGGCGGAGCATTTGACCATAAATGTCCACTCGCAGCGACTGCTTCGTCAAATCTTTTCTCTCTATGTCGAATAATCTTGAACTAATAGATTTAGGTTATGCACATTCAACCTTTTTTGCTATTGTCTCTATAATGTCGAATCTTTTCTCTCTATGTAGAATAATCTTGGACTAACAGAGCTAAGGTTAGGCGCATTTGACCACAGGTGCGATGGACACAGATTGTCAGGGTCATGTCAAATCTCCTATCTATATCGAACTGTTGTCACAACGAAAATGAAAATAAAGCATTTGTTTATGTCGGATCTTTCGGTTTTCGAATTCTGCATGTTCGTTATCGTTTGTTAAAACAATAATGAAAATACCCGAAATTCGGATGAAAATGCATTCGGACGAAAACTAATGGACATGTCTAGTGTGAAAGCAGCCTTAAGAACACCAACTATTCCTAGGGAGAGGACATAGAGATTCTTCAGGTATAAGATATAGGGGTTGACTTACTAAAGGCAAAATAGGCATTTGACTTAGCAAATTAAATGTTTCACTGTGCAAGAGAATTTGCTCTTATCTTAGTGAAAAAAAAGTATTTAGCTCAATCATGTGCAAGCAAAAATTCTCTTTTTTTTTATTATTTGTCTTACATACAATTGGATATTCCATGTAAAATTGATTTTTTTTACCACACTCTGTAAGCCAACTGAAAATTCTCTTGCAAAGTGAAAATTCACTTTCACGAGTAAACATTCTGTAGTAAATCAATGCCATGGTCTAATTTAACTATAGTCCAAGGCATTATAAAACTCAGGCAGCATGTTGATTGTCTGATAAGCTCGGTTGTTATACCATTGGCAAACACAACTCCTCATGAAATTTTTCTGTAAGATCATATCGGAAATCACAGTGCAGCCATCATTAGACAAGCACAGGACCCAAACTGAGATTGCAGACTGCGCCACAAGATCATCTGTTCTGTCCCAATCTGAACACATTCGTATTATGACAAGCAGGACTATTATTGGAAGAAGTCATAATACTTGCAATATTAAAGGTCTGATTATCCAACTGATACAGGCCTGGAATAATATTCCTCAGGAAGTGGTCAAAGAAACAATTCAATTTAGTGACTAACAGATGAAATATGTATCTCACCACAAACAGAGGCCATGCCTCATCAATGTTCATTAATTAAATAAAATACATTTGTTCCAAATAATTTCAATGCATCATTGTTTATCATATATACTTCATGTAATTGTCTTACTACATTTTATAACCTCCATACATGCTGGCATTTGGGGAAAAAGTATGTTTATTTTTTACACATTCATATAGAAGAAACAAATGATATACAGTGACACATGTCTTCCATACAAAAATACCACACTTTATGTTCAACATGTTTCGCCTTATGGCTTCCTCAGCAACATTCGTGGATATTCTTATCTAGTGAATAAATATACATAGTTCTGAGTCTGTAGGTGAATACCAGGGGTATACCGTTGTGCCTGATTATGTGCTCTGACATCACTTTATGCTGATTATGCCCTGAGTATCACACAAGTGGACTCAGAGCTATACATTTGAGGGTTTCCGCAATTATCCACGTACAACCATAAACTCTTTAGTGAGACTTCATTACGTTTTTTTCAAATGCTGTGTTTCAAATGTTTTAGATATGTATCCATATTCTATGTATATTTATTCACTAGATAAGAATATCCACGCATGTTCTTGAGGAAGCCAAAAGGCGAAACATGTAGAACATAAAGTGTGGTATTTTTGTATGGAAGAAATGTATCACTGTATACCTTTTGTTTCTTCTCTGTGTACAAATTAAATAAATGCTTTTTTTAACTATAATTATTGTTGCTGACTATATGAATAGCACCCAGAAAGTCCCACATAGCCCCCAATAGTTTTTTTTTTCTCTTTTCTATTACAAGGGGACATTGGTGCCGATTAATGAAATTTGTAAATTGATCACTTTTGACTCTTTACTGAAGAAGTATATTGTGAATAATCACAACTTATCCATGCCATCATAACCCTAATGCCATGTACACATGACCGGACTTTCCAGCAGACTAGGTCTGACGGTCTTCCCGAAGGACTTTTCAGCGGAGATCCAACGGACTTTCCGAATGAACGGACTTGGCCATCTTCTGTAGAGGAACAATAATTTTTTTCAGATCCTCAGAGAGTTCTTTGCCATGAGGTGCCATGTTGAGCATCCAGTGACCAGTATGAGAGAGTGAGAGCGATAACACCAAATTTAACACACCTGCTCCCCATTCACACCTGAGACCTTGTAACACTAACGAGTCACATGACACTGCGAAGGGAAAATGGCTAATTGGGCCCAATTTGAACATTTTCACGTAGGGGTGTACTCACTTTTCTTACCAGCGGTTTAAACATTAATGGCTGTGTGTTGAGTTATTTTTAGGGGGCAGCAAATTTACACTGTTCTACAACCTGTGCACTAACTACTTTACATTGTAGCAAAGTGTCATTTCTTCAGTGCTGTCACATGAAAAGATATAATAAAATATTTACAAAAATGTGAGGAATGTACTCACTTTTGTGAGATACTGTATAAAACATCAGTTTATTCTAGAATCGTATGCAGTCATCCCTTTGTTTGACCTTGTATCATTTATTTGCCAACATCTCATTTCCCTTGTGCTTTACGCTCCTTACTATTTCTTTGTAATGGTCTTTTTTTCCTTTCCCTTTTTTCCACGCTCCCTGGCTGGCCTTGCTAAAATTTCATAAGCGCCACTAAATACTTTGGGAAATAGTCTACATGGAAGATTCTATTTGAAACAAAATTACTTTCCTATCTATCTTCACTTCAAGAGGAATTTAAACATTCTTGGATTGAAAAGCTAATGCATTTTGAAGGCAGTAAATAATGGATTTATTATTGTAGAAACAGTTCAAACAATTTCTAAAAGATTGTACTGAAAGGCAATAATAATGTTGGTCAACTTTGGGCAAAACTCTCTATATTGTAAAATTCAGTACTAATCACATGCTTGCTTTCTGGAACCAGGTTTTCTGTAATTCTTGACACTGCAGAAATTTATGTTCCTGTTTGACTCGCTTGGGGGTTAAGAAAAAGTTTTGCAAGGTTAAACTAAGTCTAAGTATGGTACGTTGTAACTCTACAGGCTGGAGGGAAGCTTTCTGCAAAGAGCCAGATGGTTAGAATTTGGCAATGGACTAAACTTTAGAATTTAAAGAGAAGAGCTTTTCAAGAGTAGTTATAGCCATTGAACAACTTTACTAGAGAGCAGCTAATTTTCAGCTTGGCTATTATTACCCTCCTTGGCTTACTCATCGAAAATCCGCGAGTGTACCCATAGGATAAAGGGAATTGAACCATTTTTTTCTGATTCAGACCAACTAGAGAATGACTCATAGTTCACTGCAAGATGAAATGTCAAACCATTTCTCATGAAAAGCTTTATTTAACCACTTGCTTACTGGGCACTTAAACCCCCCTCAGTCCCAGACCAATTTTCAGCTTTCAGCGCTGATGCACTTTGAGTGACAATTGCGCGGGCATACAACACTGTACCCAAATGAAATTTCTATCATTTTTTTCCCACAAATAGAGCTTTCTTTTGGTGGTATTTAGTTACAGCTCGGAGTTTTATTTTTTGCTAAACAAACAAAAAAAGATGCAAAAAAAAAAAAAAAAAAAATCATGTTTTAATAGTTTGTTATAAAATTTTGCAAACGGGTCATTTTTCTCCTTCATTGAAGTGCGCTGATTAGGCGGCACTGATGGCTGCATTGGTGGGCACTGATGGGCTGCATTGGTGGGCACTGATGGGCTGCATTGGTGGGCACTGATGGGCTGCACTGGTGGGCACTGATAGGCATAGTTAAGGCGGCACTAATAGGCACAGATAAGGCGGCACCGATGGGCACAGATAAGGCGGCACTGATGGGCAAAGATGGGCACAGATAAGATGGCACGGATGGGTGGCACGGATAAGTGGCACGGATGGGTGGCACGGATGGGCACTGATAGGTACCACAGATAGATGGGACTGATGGGCACTGATAGGTGGCACTGATAGGTGGCTCTGATAGGTGGCACTGCTGGGCACTGATGGGCGGCACTGCTGGGCACTGATGGGCGGCACTGCTGGGCACTGATGGGCGGCACTGGGGTGCAGCACCTTTGAGGCAGATTGGGTGGCACTGTGGGTGGCACTGTGGGGTGGCACTGTGGGTGGCACTGTGGGTGGCACTGTGGGTGGCACTGTGGGTGGCACTGTGGGCACTATGGGCACTGACAGGGGGCACTGACGGGGGGCACTTACTTTCTCTTTTATTTTACTTCAGGATGGCACTGCGGGAGGCAGGTGGGCACAGGCAACTGGCAGGTGGGACCTTGTATTGATGGCCGTGATCGGGACTGATGTCCCGATCACGGCCGCCGGTGATCGGCTTTTTTTTTCTCTCCTCGTGCTGTCAGCGCGAGGAGGAATAATAGCCGATTACCGGCTCCGTTCTATCACATGATCAGCTGTCATTGGCTGACAGCTGATCACGTGATAAGGGGTCGGGATCGACCCCTTACACGGATCGGTGATCAGGCGAGTCTCACGGACTCGCCGATCACAGAGCGCGCCGCGCGCGCCCCTCAGGGGGCGCGCAGGCCGCTCGTAACCAGGACGACGTCAATAGACGTAGTCCTGGAAATCTAGGTCCGCGCTAATGCCGTCATTTGGCAATAGCGCGGATCTGTAGTGGTTAAAGAAGTTACAGGAGGTCCCCTACTTACAAACATCCGACTTACAAACAACTCCTACTTACAAACGGAGGGAGATAACAGGAAGTAAGAGGAAATCTACCTCTAGGAAGGGAAATTCTCTCCTGTAAGAGTTATTATGGGAAAAAGGTGTCTTCACTGATGCTTTATCACAATCCTTGTTTCCCTAACAGCCCAAAATTTTCAAAATCCAATTATCATTGGGACAGAAAGTGAGGTGACATATTCTGTACAGGGGTACAGACAGCTAAACAAATGTTACAGGGGTGATAACCCTTCCCTACGCTATCCAAAAAGCTTAAAATAGATTTTTTGGCAGGAGCTACACTTAAAAAATGTATCTGTTCCGACTTACAAACAGATTCAACTTAAGAACAAACCTACAGTCCCTATCTTGTTTGTAACCCGGGGACCCCCTGTACTTTAACTTCTTGAGATCCGCGATATAGCCGAATGACGGCTAAAGCGCGGACCTGCTTTGCCGGGACTACGTCTTTTGATGTCGTCCCGTGCACAAGCGGCATGCACGCCCCCTGAGGGGTGCGCGTGGCGCGCTCTGTGATCAGGCGAGTCTATGAGACTCGCCTGATCACGGATCGGAGCAAGGGGTCGATCCCGACCCCTTACCACGTGATCAGCTGTCAGCCAATGACAGCTGATCATGTGATCACAACAGAGCCGGTAATCGGCTATTTTTCCTCCTTGCGTTGACAGCGCGAGGAGGAAAAAAAAGCCGATTACCGGCGGCCGTGATCGGGACATCAGTCCCGAACACGGTGAGCTGGGGACAGCTCATCAGTGCCCACCTGCCCCCTGCCAGTGCCACCTAAAATATGCCAAAAAGTTACACCCATCAGCGCCAATAGTGCCACCCATCAGTGCCCACAGTGCCACCCATCAGTGCCCACAGTGCCACCCATCAGTGCCCACAATCTACCTCGCACACACAGTGCTGCACCTCAGTGCCACATATCTGTGCCCATCAGTGTCATGTACCAGTGCCCATCAGTGCCCATCAGTGACGCCCATCAGTGCCACCTATCAGTCCCATCTATCAGTGGTACCTATCAGTGCCCATCTGTGCCACCCATCCGTGCCACCCATCAGTGCCATCTTATCTGTGCCCATCAGTGCCGCCTTATCTATGCCCATCAGTACTGCCTTATTTGTGCCTATCGGTACCACCTTATCTGTACCTATTAGTGCCACCTTAACTGTGCCTATCAGTGCCCACCAGCGCCGCCTAACAGTGCCCACCAGTGCCGCCGCATCAGCGCATTTCAATGAAGGAGAAAAATTACCTGTTTGCAAAATTTTATAACAAACTATTAAACATGATTTTTTATTTTGCATCTTTTTTTCTTTGTTTAGCAAAAAATAAAACTCCCAGCTGTAATTAAATACCACCAAAAGAAAGCTCTATTTGTGGGAAAAAAATGATAAAAATTTCATTTGGGTACAGTATTGTATGGCCGCTCAATTGTCATTCAAAGTGCATCAGTGCTGAAAGATGAAAATTGGTCTGGGCAGGAGGCGGGTTTAAGTGCCCAGTAAGCAAGTGGTTAAAGGAGAAGTATGGGATGGGTTAAATAAATAGCACCTATCACATTCATCACAAATCAGATAATCTTTTTTTCCTAACGCTATTATTTTTTTCAACATGTTCACTTTGATCCATCTGCCAAATATGGTCCATTTGCTGTTTGAAAAGTTCTCAGGGGGTGTATACAACTTCAGCAACACAACCCCTTCCTCTGTACCCCCTCCCCTGAGAGACGTGGCTGTGTTGTGAAAGAACACGTTGGTTACGCGCCTCTGTTTCCATAGTAATTTGACCTCATACAGGAAACAGAAGCTGCTTTGACCAGTAAATGGAATCTACTGCTGGGGGAGAGCAGAGTTTCACAGAACAGAAGTTTTACAGGCTTGTCAGGATCTGGAGGGTGTTGGAGAAGGCTCCCTCCTCCTCTCCCCTCCCCTCTCTGCTCCTCCCACTTCACACACAGGCGCTCAGAGCTCTTCTTCCCCACATACACACACTTATTACACAATTTTCTTACAAACAGCCTGGAATATGCACAGAGCACAGAGATACACCCTGGAACTACTCACTATTTACACAGCCAGAGCCTTGATATGCACACTGTATATACAAATAGCTTGCATGTGTGTGGAGACTGTATATAGCTGCCTGCTATGCTTGCTGCAACTCCCACATCAGAAAATCTGAGAAGAATACCATCCGTGGTACTTTGCTGCCTGCAAGTAGTGATTCCTGTACTGACTCCGCCTCCTGAAACTCCTCCACTCAGCGCCTCTGTAGTTCAGAAGGCAGGCTGTGAAATGTGCGACACAGCAGTGCCTACTCACAGGGTATAGTAAATACCTGTTTTTTAATTCAAATGGGGCAAATATTTAGGGAGCTTCAGGTGCTGCTCTTGTGCACAGTGCTGGATTGAGATTGGGATCAGGTAAGTATAAGGAGGGGTGAGCGATCCTGAACACAAATGCAGAGACTGCATTAAAGTAAAAAAACCTTAAGGCTATAGAACCAATGTAACTGCTTGCCAACCAGGTGCCGCAGTTTCACACAGGGAACACAGTTAACCGCTTGATCACCCCCTAGTGTTAACCCCCTCCTTGCCAGTGACATTTATACAGTAATCAGTGCATTTTTATAGCACTGATCGCTGTATAATTGTCAATATAATTGTCAATGGTCCCAAAAATGTGTCAAAAGTCTCCAATTTGTCTGCCGCAGTCCTGATAAAAATCACAGATCTAGTAGAAAAAAAAATAATAATAAAAATGCCATAAATCTATCCCCTATTTTGTAGACGCTATAACCTATAACCATAATCAGTGCATTTTTATAGCACTGATCACTGTATAATTGTCAATGGTCCCAAAAATGTGTCAAAAGTCTCCAATTTGTCCACCGCAGTCCTGATAAAAATCGCAGATCTAGTAAAAAAAAAAAAAATAATAATAATAAAAATGCCATAAATCTATCCACTATTTTGTAGACACTATAACTTTTTCGCAAACCAATCAATATATGCTTATTGTGATTTTTTTACCAAAAATATGTAGAAGAATACATATAGGCCTAAACTGATCAAAAATGTATTTTTTTTCTTAATAAAACATGTGGGATATTTATTATAGCAATAAGTAAAAGATATTGTGTTTTTTTTTTTTTTTTTCAAAATTGTCACTCTTCTTTTGTTTATAGCACAAAAAAATAAAAACCAATCAAATACCACCAAAAGAAAGCTCTATCTGTGGAAAAAAAAGGACATCAATTTTGTTTGGGTACAGCGCCGCATGACTGCGCAATTGTCAGTTAAAGCAACGCAGTGCCGAATTGCAAAAAATGGCCTGGTTATTGAACAGCCAAATCTTCCGGGCTAAAGTGGTTAAAGGCCAACTCCGAAATGTTTCCCATCATACCAACTCCTATTTTAGAAGGTTCTGAGATCCATTTTTTACTTACCTAAGTCTGCTGTGCTGTTGTCGTATGATGATAGGTTCGGAAGTAATGTGTCATCATGGCGCCGCTGCTAGATGACCTGAGGACCCTGTAAAGACTTTGTGAGGACTCTTTAATGGATTTATATGACAGCCAATGTAAAGCATCCATTTCATCAGGAAGCCCAGAAGAAAGAAGACAAGGGACCAGACCTGTCACATGACTGCAGTTTCAGGTAAGAAATTTAGGCTTTTCGTTTTTTTTTTCTTCAAGCAGGTGGAGTGAGAAGCAAAAGTATGTTTTAGTTTTTATCTTTTTAGTTTTTTTTATGACTGGAGATCAGCTTTAAGTGTTTGTAAACCCTTACACATATACCCAGTGAGGGAACTATCCTCAGGTGATACACAGAGATGAAACTAGTAGAAAAACAAAAAAAACCCCCATAGTTTGTAGACGCTATAACTTTTGTGCAAACCAATCAACATACGCTTATTGGGAATTTTTTTTTTTACCAAAAATATGTAGCAGAAAACATATTGACCTACATTTATGAAGACATTTGTTTTTTCTTTTTATTAGATATGTTTTATAGCAGAAAGTAAAAATAATAATATTTTTTTTAACTTGTCGGCCTCTTTTTTGTTTATAGTGCAAAAAATATAAAATGCAGAGCTGATCAAATACCACCAAAAGAATACTCTATTTGTGGGAAAAAAGTACGTACATTTTATTTGGGTACAGCGTCACACGACATGCAATTGTCAGTTAAAGTAACGCAGTGCCATATTGCAAAAAATGGTCTGGTCATTAAGGGGGTTAAATGCTAACAGTCACATTTGCTTGTGCTTTAAACCAAGCTGTCAAACCATCAAATGACAGGTGTCATAACTGATCACATGTTTAGCACCATGGTAGTTACAGATCAAACAGAGGCTAAGATGGCAGCTTCCTTGGCTGAAAAGGACAGGAAGGCTTAGTTCTGTTTTAATAAGCAAAGCAAGGAAAAAAAACCTACATTTTTGATATGTCTACGTCTATGTAAACTCTATGCATATGTCATTTCAAGCAAGTCGCATTATTCCTATTGGCTTAACTTGACCTGAATGTGTACAGGAATCCTTATGCCGTGTACAAACGACCAGACTTTTCGACAACAAGGGTCCGACGGAACGAATCCGCCGGACAATTCAATCGTGTGTGGGCTTCATCGGACCTTTGCTGTCTAAAAATCAGACAGACTTTAGATTTAAAACATGTTTCAAATCTTTCTGACGGACTGGAGTGTATGCTAGTCCAATGGACGAAAACCAACGCTAGGGCAGCTATTGCCTACTGGCTAGGAACTGGCTATGAACTTCCTTATTCTAGTCCGGTCATACGTCATCACGTTCAAATCTGTCTGACTTTCGTGTGATAGGCTATAAGAAGATTGCCAAGACCCTGAAACTGAGCTGCAGCACAGTGGGCAAGACCATACAATGGTTTAACAGGACAGGTTCCACCAAAAACTGGTCTCGTCATGATCAACCAAAGAAGTTCAGTGCACGTGCTCAGCGTCATATGCAGAGATTGTCTTTGGGAAATAGACATATGAGTGCTGCCAGCATTGCTGCAGAGGTTGAAGGGGTAGGGGGGTCAGCCTGTTAGTGCTCAGACCATACTCCCCACGCTGCATCAAATTGGTCTGCATGGCTGTCCTCCCAGAAGGAAGCCTCTTCTAAAGATGATGCACAAGAAAGCCCACAAACAGTTTGCTGAAGACAAGCAAACTAAGGACATGGATTACTGGAACCATGTCATGTGGTCTGATGAGACCAAGATAAACTTACTTGGTTCAGATGGTGTCAAGCGTGTGTGGCGGCAAAGTGTCGTTTCTTCCGTGTTGTCTCATGAAAAGATATAATAAAATATTTAGAAAAATGTGAGGGGTGTGCTCACTTTTGGGAGATCCTGTATTTTAGTAAGCAATGGGGGATTTACTAAAACTGGAGCACACAGAATCTGGTGCAGCTGTGCATAGTAACAAATCAGCGTCTAACTTAAGCTTGTTCAATTAAAGTGGAAGTCAGTCAAAATCTAACCAACTCCCACCCCCATTCTAAGCCTATTCTATCTAACCGTAGAAAGAAAAGATGTATATACTTACCTATTCTGAAGCTGCTCCAGTCCAGTCCCATGATCAGCTGTTAGCGGCAGCTTCAGTATAGAGGAGGGAAAGTCATCAACAGATACCCAATAGTAAGTCTATGGTGACGTCATCTCCCAGGCATTTGTAGCTGTTGTCCGTGATCTCTCCTCTACACAGAAGAGAGAGATCTTGTGACTATATGATTGGAACTGAGAGGCTTCAGAATTTGAATCTTTTCTTTACAGGGTTAGCTAGAATTGGCTTGGAATGTGGGTTAGCGTAGGTCTAACCGTAGTTAGACTTTGACTGGACTTCCACTTTAAGCTTTGACAATAAAACCTATTTCCAGCTTAAGCAGAACTCAAAAGAAAAACAACACAAAAATAAAGTTAAAAAAGTGCATATGAGCAACCAGCACTCTAAAAATATAAACAAAAATTGTGACAGTCTAGGTGTTGAGTGATTTCTCATAATGCCCTGTGCACACAGTCAGACATTCCGACTACAAAATCCGTCTGATTTTTTCCGACGGATTTTGGCCCAAACTTGTCTTGCATACAATCCGATAGTTCAGAACGCGGTGACATAGAACATGTACAACGGGACTATAAAGAGGGCAGTAGCCAATAGCTTTTGTCTCGTAATTTATTCTGAGCATGCGTGGGACTTTGTCCGTTGGAATTGTCTACACACGATCGGAATTTAAATGATCAGATTTTGTTGTCAGAAAATTTTAGATCCTGCTCTCAAATTTGTGTGTCGGAAATTCTGAAAATTATGAAATTCGGAAATGTTCCACCGTCACTACACCTTGTGATTCCACTCCCTATAGGGATTGCACTCACTGGACTCCTAATTATCAATCGCCTTAGTGAATTAATCCAACAAATATAGGACATCAGCGTGCGATTTCAGTAACGATCAAATCGACAGAGATATGGAGCCCTAATCCTGAACATTGCAGACTGAACACACCCGCAATCCTCTTATTCCACTCAAGCATATAGAAGGAAAAGGAATCCTCATAGTGTGAAACTGCAAATGTTTATTGTCCCAAAAACACCAGCCCCTTAAGCTATTGCACATACATCAAAATATATTTAAAACAGCATTCAGGTAAAATATACACTGCTGATGAGAGCAGTTCCGATAATCTCACCATCTCAGAAAGAAACAGATCGTTTGAGGTGGAGAGACTCGGAAAAAACTCCAGTGCAGCAAGCCGTGTGGTCTCCCCTAGATTCGTTTCAACATTCTGTCTTTTTCAATAGGCGGGCCTATATTTCCTGTTATACTCTGAACATGTCTTGAATAAACATTCATTTGAATAAAAGTGGAAAAGTAGATGTGTCCGTGGTTGTGCCCATTGGTCTCCAGGTAAACAGTTGCAGTAATCTCTGGTCAAATCTCTAGAGCAGAGGTATGCAGCCCCGGCACTGGTGCCGCAAGCAGCACACAAAGCCTCTTTTGCCAGCACCCGACTCCCTCCCCATCAGCAGAGCAGCGCAGGGAAGCATACCTCCCAACTTTTTGAGATGGGAATGAGGGACGCCTATCGGCAAAAGTATGCAGGCATAGGACACACGCTTTGCCACACCCCCTTAAATGAGAATTGTACAAAAAAACAAGATTGGTTAAACCCACAAGTGCTTGTTTACCACTACTATTGCTTTATATTGGCTTTTAGAATTCACAAATGCAGCAATTTATAAATCAGATGAAAAGTTTAGCACTGGGAAAAAAATTTTGATAGATAGAAAGTGCATTTTATATACATCTATATAGAGTAGATCAGACCAAAATGAGGGACAGAGGGACATTGTTCCAAATCAGGGACAGTCCCTCAAAATTAGGGACAGTTGGGAGCTATGGGGAAGTTTCGGTGAGACACTAATGCATTCCAATTTCAGAGTTCCCAGAGCCGCAACTGCACTGAGCCCCCACACATTGTAAAAGATAGGAAACACTGTTTGGTTATCTATCTTTGCTGTTGCTGCAATCATCAGCTTTTGTGATTGGGAAGAGATTGGGTACAGTTCTGCTGGGGGGGGGTCCCTGTTTTCAGGAGGAGGAGAGCTGTCATTGGCCACAGCTAAAGGCAATTACAGGACTGTATGACCTCCCTGAGCAAGGGGAGGTTCCAGGCATTCTGGGGGCATGGCTATGCAATGTCGGCGTGAGGAACACTAAGCTGGAGCTCCACTCATACCGAACGTTTAGAGAGACTGTATGCCCTACTCCTGCCTGCACACGCGGCAGGTGAATATGCCAGGAGGGTCCAAAAAACTTGCCAAACATGCAGGAGCAGGACTGGTTACCCGCAGCACTATCCTCACAGGTTTCTTCACACCACAAGTCTCTTCCATCCCGGAACAGCTGGAGAAGATAATACGAAGGGTCCTTCACCAGCTTCTGTGTGTATGGAAAAGCACACCACACCCAAGTGCATCCAATCTGCTTTCCAGAAGGAAATGATATATAGGCATATAATCATCAATCTCAGGAAATCATAGTGCCACTCTCCAGATTAGCATATGCCCCTGAATTATAGAAGTCCCAAGCCAGAATGGATGTGATATCCATTCACCAATTTAACATTTACCCAAATGGAAACAAGAGGTAGCAATAGTGAAGCCCGTAACATAAAAAATCAGTAATTTATTGTAGTTCACTTACAGGTAATAGTAGAATACAGTCATCATGATGTAAAATAAAATCCGCGGCTATCAGTGTGCTTGCATCGACCAGCCTGACATGTTTCATCATGTTTCGACAGGATATCATTAGAGGCATGGCCTAACGACGCAAGCACGCCCATTTAAATACTGACCCCAGTGCCAATTAACATCAGGTGTTTAAACAATCAGACATCAGCTGAAGGTGTCATCAATATATGAAAGGAAACAGCAGCCACACTTGCGCACAACGGCCGTGTCTCCAAAACCAGAAGTAAACAAACCGTGACAATTTCTGGGTGACGGATCAAACTCAGGTCTCCGCCGGCCAGAAGTGATGTCACGGGAGCACATCGCAATCACGTCCACACTCCAAGAAAGATCCACACAAGATACAGGGAGTAGGGTTGACACAATGTCAGGCCAGATGGACACAAAATAGGGCACTATGTAGGTCAATTATGGTCAATGTATAAATGGAAACTTCGGCTGCGCTTGTGCACAACGGCCGTACATCAAAAACTGGAAGCAAACAACTTCGCCGACTGGAAGTGATGTCACTGGAGAGGATCGCAACCACGCTTGCGTGCCAGGAACCACACAGAACACAGGAAGTGGAGCTGACTAGATGTGGGATTGAAGTAAAACAGCGAAATCGCTGTCAGACCGCAAAGAAAGTCCAATCAACCTCCTGCATACTAATAATCAATAACAAGAACAGTTGGCCACACAGTTTAATTGATAAATTAAAGATATCGTGTATAAATGAGAAGGAAAGTAAAATGAAAAAATTAAGGCTCTCACCACTCAATAACACATGGTAAATGTAAAAACAGATAGGCACTAATACCAATGATCAAAAAGAACAAGATATAACAGATTTTTACATAAATTAAAATAAAATAGAAACGTCTGAAATTATATATATACATACACACACATTATATATATGTAGCGCACTACTACCTTGGGAGATGCTGTTTAGTTCATACCATACTGCCAACATGCATCCGTTCTTGCACCCCGCATGATTCACAGCAGACACATTTAATAAAGTTGAACAGGTAACTTTTATTCCTTCTGCTGCAGTCCATGTGTAATGGTGGTGATAGGAAGTATGAGCTGCCTCCTGCTTCTAGTTCCTTTGAGTTGCTAGATCCCTTTCCCTTAGCGAACTGACAGGTGCTCTCCTGAAAAGCGCCTTGGTAATTGGATGCTGGAAGTCCCAGGCCTCACCTGCCCATCTTGCCTCTTGCGATCCTCCCCGGGCCATTTCAGGAAAGTCCAGGTCAACCCTGGTCTACTCCTTCCACTTTGCAGCTACTTCCCATACCTTGAATATAGGGCCGTCCCTGCCGGGATGCCTGGATTAATTCCCCAGGATTTTTCGGACGACTTGATGTGCTGAGACCATCCAGCACTGGGGCCTCTGAAACCCCAGGCTTTCAGGTTAGGTTCCTGCTCTCCAGCACTGGGGCCCCTGAAACCCCAGGCCTTCAAGCCTGCCCCTTGGAGTTACATTTTGGCTGCTTCACTGGATTCAGTCTCTTCCCATCCTTGTTGTTTTGGTATATTTTATATATATATATATATATATATATATATATATATATATATATATATATATATATATATATAAACACACATATATACATACACACACAATTATTCATAAAAGATTATCTAAATTGTCCAACGTTGTAAACACTGCCATCTAGTGTTAGACACAGATACTGCATAAAAGCTGGCTCAATAGTAAAAATTAACAATTAATAATAAAACAATTCACGCCCCAATCAACGTTCATTCCAAAAGGGGTGTAACTTTGAGGTCTACAGTATGTGGGAGCTATGAACGTGTGCTTGGGGTCGTTATCATGTTGGAATACTGCCCTGCCACAGCTCCCAGAGATGAGTCCCCCATTATGTCTTCGGCTCTCAGCACCCCATTTCAAACTTACAGCTTACTTGTGAGTAACCAGGGTTTTTTTTTTTGCTTTTTCCCCCTGCCCTTTTCCTTCCCCTCTCTTTTTTTGCATCTAATTACATATTATATGCAATCAAATATATATATATATATATATATATATATATATATATATATATATGTATATATATATATATGTGTGTATGTATGCCCGTATATGTACCCCACATTGGCTCCTGATGAGTGGAAAGAACCCACATAACGCGTAGAGCTCCTTTTTTCAAAGCTAAGCTATTACTACCATCAGACTATACTTAGTTTTACAATCGTGATTTATTATGGACATTTCATATCACTTTGAAAGGTCTAGGTCAGTGATGGCGAACCTTGGCACCCCAGATGTTTTGGAACTACATTTCCCATGATGCTCTTGCACGCTGAAGTGTAGTGGAGCATCATGGGAAATGTAGTTTCAAAACATCTGGAGTGCCAAGGTTCGCCATCACTGGTCTAGGTTGCCAACCAACACCATCCACACCACGGTGGTGCAGCGTTATGTATGTATATCTTTGTACTATGTGTCACTAATGAACAATACTATTTATTTATTTCGATATGACTGAACATGTGTATATGTACCAATATACATTGATTTTCTTTTTATTACTCTTTTGCATGCCAATGATATTGGGTTTACCCACTGAGTTTCTTTACTACGGCTTACCCATAGCCCCATGCTCCACCAACGTATGCTTATCCCTACCCTATCTTCTTTGCTACCCCTTCATCCTTTCCTGTCTTCATTCTTCTTGTTGCCCCTTCCCCCTTCTTTTACCCCCCCCCCCCCTCATTGGACCGCTGGCCTGTGGGAATCTCTCTGCAAGACTTTCTTTACCCATATTCTTTACCCCCTACTCTCCTTCCCTTTGATCTTCTCCTACATCTTCTTTACAAACCATCCTTCTACCCATCTTTAGCTAGCCTCCCATTTGACACTGAAACACTCTTCCTTATTCTATACCTTAATTGCCGCTGAGTTAGCATGCTGTTTTGGTTTGTGTTCTTTAAGGTTCTTTGCAGTAAACCCAAGGAAGCAATTACACCTCTGTAGTGTACTAATGTGATTTTACTAAACAAACTGCTGTACTTACAAACTATTACAATTATAGGAAAACAATACAAGGCTGACAGATATACATACAGCACATGCTACCTACTTCCTAACGAATGAACAATGGTCTGTATACAGTATGAATATGCTTAAAGTTACTTAGCTTATTTGTTTTATTAAACCAAAATGATGTACTCACTTGTAGGAAAAACTATTCATGGCATACAAAGCATAACAATATATATGCCTACAACATGCAAAATCTTAAAGGGGCTGTAAACCCTCATGTTTTGTTCTCATAGAATGCATTAAGGTGAAAAAACTTCTGTCACTGCCAGCCCAAGACGCCCCCCCCCCCCCGGTTTTACTCACCCGAGTCCTGTAATTCCCATGCCGGAGATGCGCTCTCTTCCCCTCTGCCTCTTGTCTTGGCTCTTGATTGGATAGATTGATAGCAGTGCAGCCATTGGCTCCCACTGCTGTCAATCATATCCAATGACGCGGGCGCCGAGGGGCAGGGCCAAGTCTGGCATCCTGCATCTATGGATGCAAATGATGGACTCGGAAGCATGCCCGTAAGGTAACCCCCAGGTAGAGCGCTTCTCCCAGGGGGTTTCAATGTGGGGAGGAGCTACCAGCGTCACCGGGGGACCCCAGAAGTTGAGGATAGGGGCCATTCTGTGCAAAAGGAAATGCACAGTGGAGGTAAGTATGACATGTTTGTTATTTTTTTTTTTTAATGAAGCCTTACAATCACTTTAACTTGGTTCTTCCTGGTGATGGAGTCTTTTTCTTTAAAACCAGGATCTCTCCAGACTGTTTTTCTCCAAGTTCTCCAGAGTCTGAGGGTCCTGTAAAGCTTCTACCAGTTCATTTGTTTTCAGCACTGAGAAAAAAATCTGAGACTTCATCACCCCAAGGAGAGGCATACCTAGCAAGCTCCTTTGCAACTGATATCCATCATTGGCTGTCCCTGGCCCAAGTAGGCAGGTTGCACACATCCTCCTGGACACCAGAAACCTCTGTTGCCTTGCCTTTTCTAAACAGTGTACACAGCATTTTTCCTAACACAAGCAACAGAAAACACCACAGAAAACAGGTCTGCTTTATTTAAACCTTAGCCCAAATCCCAGATGAGCCCCCAATTGTTTTGCTTTGTATGCCATGATTTGTTTTTCCTACAAGCGAGTACATCATTTTTGTTTAGTAAAGCAAATGAGCTAAGTAACCTTTAGCATATTCATACTGTATACAGACCATTGTTCATACACTAGTAAGTAGGTATCATGTGCTGTATGAATATCTGTATTGTTTTCCTATAATTGTAATAGTTTGTATGTACAGCATTTTGGTTAGTAAAAGCACATTAACCGCTTGCTGACGGCCTGGCGTCGTTTGACAGCGGCAGAATAGCTCCCCTGCGCAAATCGCTGTAGCTGTACTTAAGGGTTATAGGGTCCACTGCGTCACTAAGGAGCCGATGCACGTGCCTGGCAGCCACAATGTCCGCTGGGCACCCGCGATCACTCCTGACAGAGCCAGAACGCCGATGTGTATAAAGACACAAATCCACATTCTGGCAAGGGAGAGGAGACAGATCGTGTGTTCCTAGTATATAGGAACAACGATCAGTCTCCTCCCCCAGGCAGTCCTATCCCCGCTACAGTTAAACACGCTGAGGGAACACATTTAACCCCTTGACCACCCCCTAGTCTTAACCCCTTCCCTACCAGTGTCATTTATATAGTAATTAGTGGCTCTGATAGCTGTATAAATGTCAATGGTCTCAAATAAGTGCCAAAAGTGTCCGATCTGTTGCAGTCATAATTAAAATCACAGATCGTTGCCATTACTAGTATAAAAAAAAATAATAATAATAAAAATTCCAACAAATCGATGCAATATTTTGTACATGCTATAACTTTTGCGCAAACCAATCAATATGGCCTTATTGCAATTTTTTTTTACCAAAAATATGTAGAATATATAATTGGCCTAAACTGAGCAAGACTTTTTTTTTTCTTAATTTGGGGATATTTATTATAGCAAAAAGCAAAAAATATTGTTTTCTTCAAAATTTTTGCTCTTTTTTTGTTTATAGCGCAAAAAAAAAAAAAAACGCAGAGATGATCAAATACTACCAGAAAAAATGCTCTATGTGTGGGGAAAAAAAAGGACATAGATTTTGTTTGGGTACAGCATCGCACAAACGTGCAATTGTCAGTTAAAGCGATGCAGTTCCGTATTGCAAAAAATGCCCTGGTCGGGAAGGGGGTGAATCCTTCCAGGGCTGAAGTGGTTAATACACTCTAGAGGTATAATTGCTTCCTTGAATTTACTGCAAAGAACCTTAAAAGATGCAAAGCAAAACACATGTCAAATTTGAAAAACATATTATTAAATGCCCATGGCCTCAATTCTCCAGAACAATACAGAATGATCCATACTGATCCTAGGAAACAGAAAGCACAAGTAGCATTTATTCACGGAAACCCTTTTCCAGCTAATAAGATCCCATCATTGAAAGATAGGTAAATCACCTTTCATTCAGGCTCCCTGGACTGAAAATCTAGATGAGTGTGTACCCTCCTTGTACAGCCGGACCCCTGGACGACCATTCTGAAATCAAACACTCTGTGGGTTGCTACCTCTTCAAAAAGGGTCTCACTGGCTTTTTAACTGTAACTTTTACAATGATTTACCTTTAGAACCACAACCAACCAGATTTTATTTAATACACCCAAGAATCCCTAATGCCGCGTACACACGGCCGAACTTTCCAGCAGGAAAGGTCAGACGGAATCATTCCCTTGGATATTGCAATCGTATGTGGGCTTCATCTGACTTTTTTCTTCAAAAATTCAGACGGACCTAGAAATAGAACATGTTTCAAATCTGTCCGACGGAATCAATTTCTATCGGGAAAACCGTTTGTCTGTATGCTGGTCCGACGGACCTAATACAGCGCAAGGGCAGCTATTGGCTTCTCAAGAAGAGAAGGACAGAAGAACAGAAGAACCGAAGGTGGCAGCGGCGGCGGCAGAAGACCGGGCCACCGCCTGTAAAAGAGCTAGAAGAAGGCGCAGTGGCCCGGCAGAAGAACCGAAGAGGGGGACAAGACCCCCGAAGTCGGAAGAAGGGCGGCGGCGAGGAAGAAAGCCGGGCTCCTCCGCTAGTAAAAGAGCTACAAGAAGATAGCGGAGGAGTCCGGCGAGAAGACCCCCGAAGACGGAAGACCCCCGGAGCTGTGCAATAAACTATTTTAACCCTTGTGTGTTGTGTTTTTTTGTTCTTTATTTTACAGGTGAATGGGTAGGGGTACATTGTACCCCATACTCATTCACATAGGGTGGGGGGCCGGTATCCGGGGGCCCCTTATTAAAAGGGGCTCCCGGATTCCGATAAGCCCCCCGCCCGCAGACCCCAACAACCAACGGCCAGGGTTGTCGGGAAGAGGCCCTTGTCCTCATCAACATGGGGACAAGGTGCTTTGGGGTGGGGGGGCCGCGCGGACCCCCCTTCCCCAAGGCGCTCCCCATGTTGAGGCCTGGTACGGCTCAGGAGGGGGGCGCTCGCTCGCCCCCCCTTTCCTGCCCGGCCGGGTAGCGTGCTCGAACAAGGGTCTGATGTGGACCTGGGGGGACCCCCATGGCAATTTTCGGCGTTGGGGTTCCCCTTTAAGTCCATACCAGGCGGCGGGGCCAGCGACGTATCCTTCGCGGGCCCCGCCTACCTGGAGACCCGCTCGAAATGAGCGGACTTTTCTCCGGGCGGGAAAAGTCCGTTCATTTCAAAAGTATGGCGGACTGGCACACACACGGCCGGATTGTCCGCCGAAATGCGAGTCCGGCGGGAAGATTGGAGTGTAAAACTACTTTCTAAGTCCACCGTACTTTCGGGTCAAAAAAGTATGCCGGAGGCTACACACGGGGGGATTGTCCGGCGGACTTGAGTTTGCCGGACTTTTCCACCCGCTTGTTTGATCGTGTGTACGCGGCATTCGTTTCCCTGCAAAGGTAAAGCATAATGGGCTATTATGCATCGTTATGTAACACTTACCTGCAGGAGAAGCCCACAATGTTCCCGTCTTCCTTGCTAGCAGCCAGCATCCATTCTTCACCCCGCTTCCTTCCGGGGCTGCGAACTCCGGCTTTGTGACTGGCCGGAGTAACATGATGTCACTCCCACCCATGCGAGTGGGAGCCACCAGTCACGGCATGACCCGAGCTAGATATATATATACATACACACACACACACACACACACACACACACACACACACACACACACACACAGTGTAGTCAGCATAGTGTAGACTATATATACAGTGTAGGCAGTGTATATATATATATATATATATATATATTTCATATGGACATTTCTATTTTATTTTATGTCAAAATCTGTTATATCTTGTTGTGATATTAGTACCTATTTGTTTATATGTATATATATGTATATATATATACACACTATGCTTTTAGTGTAGACTATACAGTATATACAGTGCAGGCAGTTTAGTGTGTATATATATATATACACACAATATATATATACAATGCAGTCAGTGTACAGTATATACAGTATATAATACAGTGTATTGAGGTGGTTAGGGGAACCCTATCGCAGAATTAAGGAAAAATCAGCATGGGTCACCCACCCCAAAAAAAATGGTGTGGGGGTCTGCCTCCAGAATTGGGTCTCACCCGGTGATGTAACGGTGACATCATGTGCCGTCAGAGGGGGCGGGGTCATCCAGTTACATCAGCGGGTGGCCCCGCCCTTTCCTATATAACAGCTGTCACAGCAAAAAGACAGCAGTTGTCAGTCGAGCAGCGTGATTGATGATGGATGTACATAGCGGGACACTTTTTTTATTTATAAAGCATTTGTCAAAAATTGTCTTTTCTGGTTTTTACTTTATGACACTTTCTTTGGTGAATGGGTAGGGGTACATCGTACCCCTACCCATTCACATGGGGGGTTGGGATCTGGGGGCCCCCTTGTTAAAGGGGGCTTTCAGATGCTGATAAGCCCAGGGTTGTGGGGATGATGCCCTTGTTCCCATCAACATGGGGACCCCAAAGCACCCTCCCCATGTTGAGGGCAAGCAGCCTGGTATGGTTCAAGGGGGGGGCTCGCTCATCCCCCCTTTCTTGGCCTGCCAGGCTACTTGCTCGGATAAGGGTCTGGTATGGATTTTGGGGGGAACCCACGACCAAAATAAAAATAAATGGTGTGGGGTCCCCCCAAAATTCATACCAGACCCTTATCCGAGCAAGCAGCCTTAATATACATAATATATACATAACAGACCCGAAGGACCTGGTATGGACTGTGGGCGAGGGGGGGAAACCATGCCGATTTTTTTCATAGATTTTTATCTATATTGCTGGGACCCGGAAATACATTACAGCCTCAAGCAATTTTGAATAAAACATTTTCCTTTCGAAATTTAATTTTGCTGCGGCACAGTAAAACATATGAGACAGATGTGCCACTTTACAGGCAGAATAAGGGGTCCCCCAGGCACGATATTTAAAGGAATATTTCATTTTTATTGTTTCACTTTAAGCATTATTAAAATTACTGCTCCTCAAAAAACATCAGTTTTAAAAACTTTTTTTTGCATTGATACATGTCCCTTGGGACAGTACCAAGGTCCCCAAACACTTTTTATGGCAATAACTTGCATAAAAGCCTTTAAAATTAACACTTTTGATTTTTCAAGTTTGTGTCCCATAAACTTTAACGGTGTTGGCATGTATGCACAAATTTTTTGCCTGTTCGCTGTGTTTTAACCTGGTTAAAGTTTTTAGGAGGAGTTTTCATACTGCACTGACCTGTCCTATCAGGATCCAGGACCCCCGACCATCTGACCAGACAGTGCTGATCACATGCACTCTCCCAGGAAAAAAAAACTCTCTAACAATACACTCCAAACTGAGCATGTGTAGCCTGACTCCAATAACTTATCCGGACCTGTTCTGGACTCAATGGAAGAAGGGGAGGCTCTGTGCATACATGTGCATACAACAGCCTTTTTACACAATGCAGAGGATTAACCTCTTAAGTTCCACAGTAAGTATAATAAGCATACTTTACTGCATAAACAAACTGATTTTACTGTTGTCGGTTTATTAACACTGTTAGTACCGGAATCTTCTTTAGATACCACTGTTGTTGTATCTTGCCTTTCAGGTGCAGCCCTATGACATATACAGTAAATGTGCCTTCATATTCACCAGTGTATAGATGTGTGGAAGACCCAACATCCATCTGTTAAATACTATTTTTAGTGTTCCCTGATCTGGGGTTCATATTCATGTATTGACTTCTTCCTAATAAAACATTATCAATCACCTACAGATGGCCTCCTCCTCTGGCATGACCTTATCAGATCACGCATCGGTATCCTTGACAGTCTGTCTCCTAGCTCTCTCGTCCCCTTTGTGGCACTAGTGACTTAACAAATCTCTCCTTCAGGATCCTATGGTAGCTACAGAACTCATACGGGAATTGGAAATGTATTTTGTGATTAACTTCACACCTGATGTTTCTCCACTGGGAAGCTCATAAAACTTTTTTGTGGAGCGTATTAATTACGTATACGTCCCAGAAAAATAAATCAGAATGGCAAACATATCTTGGAATTGCTCAAACGGATACAACATTGCGAGATGATACACAAATGTAAACCAATGTAAACCAATGCCATCTTCAAGCCATGTACATGGAGAGAGCTAAAACCAAGCAACTTTTACGAATAAGTCAATCAATATAGTAAATCTTTGGCCAGGGCCCTCAGACAACAACGGGAGTAAACATTCACTCCATGCATTCAGAAATCAGATGATTGCAAAACTTCACCCACAGAAATTACTGCTAGATTCAGGGAATACCATACAGAACTGCGTAATCTAACCCTGACCACTCCCAAACCCAATTAGACTTATGCCTTATACAAATTAAAGATGACTTTTCATGCTCAGGTCTCCCCTCTCTAGAAGAGGAGGTTTTTGAATTCTTAGCCCCTATACACACGGTCGGAGATTCTGCCAACCAAATCTGTCGGATTTAGTCCGTCGGATTGTGTCCGACGGATTGTGTCCGAAACTGTTGCATACACACGGTCGGGCCAAGTTGTCTGATTTAGCGGTTGCCAAGAACGCGGTGACGTAAGCCGTGTACGGCGGGACTAGAAAAAGGAAGTTCAGCACCACGTCCGGCACCCTTCTGCTGATCTCGTGTTATAGTAGAAGTTTGGTGAGAGACGATTCGCGCTTTTCAGATTAGTGATTCAGATCGCTACCACTCTTCAGTTTGTGCTTGTCTTTGCGTATCTGATAATCAGTGCGTGCAATCATTAAGTATTTGCTTCTCATTGTGGACTATATCTTGGTATAGTACGCTTTGAAAGGCATTTTTTATTGTCTGCTTGCTTCTGCTATTCAGGTCATCCTTTCAGGCCTTGCTGTTTATCGGTGCTTTATGGTGTCCGTTCTGACCAGCCGACCGTTTTCCAAACATGTTTCGTCTACGTACTCATCGTACAGTTTGTGCTGTGCAGGGGCTTCGTGTTGGGGTTCTTACTTTGACTTTCACACAAGCCCGGTCCATGAACAGGGAGGGGAGGCATTTGTGGACCAAGAATTGGTTGCGCCAGCGTCACCAGTTCTCCCACATGCCTTTGCTCTGTGAGATCCGCGAGAATTTTAATCCTGATCATTTCTTGATTTTTCTCAGGATGGCGGACCCCGTTTTTCACCGTCTGCTGGCTTTGCTGACCCCTTATATCACCAGGCAGGATACCTGCATGTGGCAAGCCATCACTCCGGAGCAGAGGTTCATTGCCACGTTGCGCTACTTGGCAACAGGGAGAAGCCTTCAGGACCTCAAGTTCTCTACAGGCATCTCCCCCCAGGCTCTGGGGATCATTATTCCAGAGACCTGTTCTGCCATCATTCAGCTCCTGCAGAAGGACTATATTATGCTAAGTTTTATCCTTTAACATCACATTCTATGTATTTCATGATTGCTAATGTCTTGCATTTCTTTCCTCATTCCCTAATTACCATCATTGAATTATATGCTCTAATTCATATGCTCTGCCCCTTTGTCCTCATGCATATTTGCCTCACTAACTTCCCCACCATGCTCTTCTTGGCCCCTAAAACTATAGTCTAGTCACTTAACAATGTCTTTTGGCAGCTCCATAGTATTGCTTTCCCCTAAACACCCCCTAAAATCTCGACAAATGTGATGTGTGTGCTTCAATTCATGCAAAGTGACCTTTTTTGGATTTTTGGAGTTGTGCCAAACTCATTAGTAACCCCCCTCTCCCCAACTGCTAGCTCAGCTGATAGCAATCCTCTATCTGATGACTTGACCCAACCCAATACACACTCTAAATACCTTTTTCATGATCACATTTATGGACAAATTCACCAAAGCATGTAGTGTAAGGGCCTGCCTCAATACTTTCAAATGCTATTTTGATTTTTTTAACACATTAATTTTCTTGCTATGTAATAGCAGAATGTCAAAATGTCCTTCCATTTTGTTATTATGACACTTCTTACCTGTCCGGTGGGCTGCCAATAGTGTAAGTAAGGAGGGGCTTCCCAAAGTATCACACATTATTTAGGCATTCAGCTCTCAATCAAGTGGAGAGGGTTACCTGTCCTAAACATCCCCCCTCATTTTTTAGCAAGGGCCCATCAGATGGGGGGGGGGGGGATGGGGGGGGGGGGTTATGACTCTCATAAGGGGACCTTATACTTTAGGCTTTAAATACTCAGTTAAAAAAATGTTATACTAATTTTGTCCAAAAATGTGGGTATCTAATCTGCATGCAATGTTGATTTGTCAAATTACTAGTTTTTGTTCTTGTGTCACTACACAGTGTCCTTCAACGCCACAGGAATGGCAGACTGTGGCCTCCCACTTTGCCAGTTTTATTAATGTTGTGCCTTTTTCACCAACAGTGCAAACCCAAGTTCAGAGCGAGATGAGGGGACAGTCTCTTCTTCAGATAATCGTATTATGTTGTGGGTCTGCTACACACACACCTTCTTTTTGTTAACTAATGTATGTAGTGCATTACTGATCAAAATCATGCTCATTTTCAGCACCATGGCAGGAAAATGGCATGATTGTCCAAATTTATACCTCACTCTGTGTGTTTTTTTACTAAAGGCACATCCACTATACACTACAAGTGCACTGCAGAAGTACACCTGAAACTGCACTTGGAGTGCAAAGTGGAGTTTCCTTTAGTAAATCGCACTCCTCAGCACAAACTCAAATTTGACTACAAATACATTTTAGGACCAATGAAAAAGGAAGCCACACATTGTTGACAATTCAACTTTTTAATACAAGCACATTCATATGTGCGTTTATTAAAGGTTTTTACAACAAACCAAGAAATTGTGTGTATCCAAAACAGAGTTTAATCATATTTTTTTTTACTTGATTATTTTGTGTAAACAGGCATGTATCAAACCGTAAAATACAGAACACAGGAACTTACAAAGTTCAACTTTGAAAAGTGAAGACAATATCAGACATGAGTATGTACAAACTGGGCTGATATTGCCTTCATCACATGGGGTGTGACCCCTGAAAAAAACACATTTTGAAGATGCACACAGTGTGTCAACATGTGCTGTATGCCATCATGGGGGATCAATGTGCATGCTTTGGAGCTGCAACCCTTCATCTCAGACACTTTACACAAAACACGTACATTGATCCCCCATGATGGGAGATAGCGCATGTTTACACACTCTGTGCATCTTCCAAATTTTAAATTTTGAAAAATACAAAATTTTTATGTTAAAAATCAAAAATAAAACCCTATCTAGTTTTTTAGTTTTCACACTCTCCCCAAAACATCAATGATGTTCTTCATTTTATTTTTAACATCATTGATGTTTTGTTGGACAATTTCCAAATCCCGATTGCACCCCATTATCTCCCCGATCAAGATCTGGGCACTATCACTGGTAAAACGGGAATCCTCTTCCACATCACCTAGAAAACAAAGCAAACAAACACACCATGTAATCCAAATATGGTGATATACACTGATGAGCTTACCAGAAGCTGTGTTCTCCGACACTCACCTGTTGTGGTGTCAATTTGTCCAACCTCCACAATCTCTCCTTCCTCCTCCTCCTCCTGCTCCTGCTCCTCTGTTTCTGCTTTTGGAAGTTGCCCTTCTTTGTGAGGGGTGTGGTCCCTGGTGTCCTCATACTTGCCGAGTCTTCTCTCCCCTATGAGAATGTAAACAAAGATTAATTAGCACACAGAGGGCAGAAATAGGAATATGAAACATTGCTTGGAAGTGTTGTACAATTGTGTTTTTGGGCGAGTTACAAGGTGAGAACATTATTGGGGACACTTTGTTAAGCTGGAATACTTCCCTGCAGAACGATGTTTCATACGAACGAACGAAACTATGACCTTGAAAGTGGCCATTTTAAAATGCACAACATGAAATCAAAGCACATGGAGCATGTATGCAATCAAAAATAATCATATGAACACACGACAACTACTTAATTTTTAGAACACGCTTGATCCTTAGGTACTGCTCGTGCTCCCTCAGTTTCAGGTCTGACCAGCGTTTTCTCCGTTGATCCTTGGATCGGCGTACCCCAAAATTATTCAGAAGACTCTTCACAACTTTATTCATGATCTTGGCCTTTCTGATATTTGGGTTTGGGTAAGGTCCATACTTCCCTTCATAGTCGGTCCTGTTCAATATGTCGACCATCTCCAACATCTCTCCAAAAGACATATTTGAGGCTTTAAATCTTGTCTTCCTGGATCGGGACGTTTCAGGCTCCGGGCTTTCCTCACCCTCCTCCTCGTTAGTGGAACTATTAGTGCGCACCTGCGTTCTCTCCGCCATGTGCTCTCCCCACTGCGTGGGAAGCGAAGGGGCGGGGAATAGTCTGGAAAGAATGTCAGGGGTGGGCGGAGTTTCATGCATGCGCACTGTATATAAAACGCAACACGTGTGTATCGTCCGCACGATCTGGGAGGAGAGTGTGAGGCACGGACGCGACGAATGTGGAAACTAAGGTAACATTTTTAACTTGGTGCTTCACTAGGCTAGACTGCTTCTATCTAGGCCGATGTTGGGACAAGATTAGGAGGGATTTTAATTGCATTATTAGTATTTGAGGGTTTGTCTTGTGTTGTGTCTTGCAGACAATATGGATCCATTCACCAATGCCAACTTTATGGGGCTATTCATAGAACTGTACATGGAGATGCCCTGCCCGTGGCAGTTCCACAACAAGTTTTATAATGACAGATCAAAGAGGAACGCAGCACTGGAAAAACTGCTTGCTTTGTTGCGGATCATGGTCCCCACGGCAGACATGACCTATCTGAATCCCAAAATTGTGGCCATGAAGCTTACATATTTCAGGGAGAGAAAGAAGCACCTGGAGTCCTTGAGAGCAGGAGATACAGATGCTGTTTATTCCCCCAGGATGGTGCACTTTGACAGGCTGCATTTTCTGGTAGACCAAGGGGTACCCAGGCCACCACTCAGGCCACCACTCTCCAGGCTTCCTTCAAGGCATCCTTCACCCCCAACTGAGGCTTCTGATGTCCAACCTGGGCCTTCCAGGCAGCACCATGTGGTGGGGCCCAGCTTGAGACAGGTATTGCATTGTTTAACATATTTCTTGTGTTACATTTAATGATGTTAACTAGATGTTCTTATTGATCAGTAAGCTAAGATTTCTCCAAGTGGTTTACATCTCAAGAGACAGTAGTGACCAAAAATTTTTGGGATGGGAAAGAAAAATGCTGGTGACAGAATGATAGTCTGTTCTATTTGGTAACATTCAATTAGCAAAAGCCAGGAGCACAAAATGGTGTGATTGATGATCAAAAAACTAAAACTATGTCCCCTTTTCATACACAGGATGACCTCAGTCGGGGGGAGGCTGTGGCAAGTGGCAGCCAGGAGGTCCACCAACGCCCTCTTCCTCCTGCCCCAGCTACAGGAGCCCAGCCACAGCCTGGAAGGATGCCTGGTGGGAAGTCACAAAGGAAGACCAGAGAGTGATGGCCTGGGTTGAGTCTGGTGTGCCAGAAGATGCAGCCTCTTGAAGATCCACATCCTGGGGACAGAAATGGCATCTGAATTTCCTGCTCTCTAGGACTTCGGGACCAGACTTCTCTCCCTGAGATATCTACTCCTCAGGCCACCAATTTTTTAATATCTAATTTAGTCATGTCTGCCCTGGGGACCAAAGGCTGCACCAAAGTTAAGAAGTTTCTCCAGTGCTGCGTTCCTATTTTTAGTTTCTAGCGAACAAAATTAATTTTATTTTTGTTTGATGAAATACTTGTGTAATGTGTTTTCCTTCCAAAAGTACAGTTTATTTGTGAACAGGCAGGTACATTTCAAAAATACAAAGTGAACTAAATAACAAGGGGTAACAACACTAAACAACCTCCTGTAGATTAAAAAAGAAAAAGAAAATATAAAAAATACAATAATGTTGTTGTAAGTTTACACACAAAAAAATAAAATAAAAATAAATAAGGAGAAATGAGCAGTGTCTTTAAAGGAGATTTTTAGGGAATCCCCCCAAAAACATCCAAAAAATAAAAAAACAAATCTAAAATTGTGTAGATGTGACGCAAACTAAAATTGTATTGCTGAAATGGTTAAAAAAGAGTAATGAAATCCGTTCAGGAGAAGTGTGTGTGACTATGAGCATCAAAAGAAGTTCGTTCTTGCAGCATTGTAAAGAACAAGAGAATGCGCTTGATGAATTAATTTTTAACATTTCAGCGTGACGAATGTGCTATATCGCTTACGAGCAGTAGTTTTACCTGAACGAGCACTTCCGTGTCGGAATTTGAATGTGAGCATGCGTGGCACTTGGTCCGATCAAAATTCTCTACACATAATCGGATTAGGTCCGACCGGCCCAGTTGGTCGGGAAATATTTCCAACATGTTGGAAAATTGGGTCCGACGGCGATTCGGACAGAATCAGTCCGATGCATACCACACACAGTTGGATTATCCAACGACACGGTCCAATAGGACACATTCCGACGGATTCTCCGACCGTGTGTACAAGGCTTTAGGAACCAATCACCCACACAGAGTTCACTAAACCGCTTAAACAGATGAACTCTGGTAAGGCCCCTGGCCCAAATGGCTTAACTCTTATCTGCTGTAAACAATTTCAAACCATGTTAATCCCACATTCTGTGAAAGCTTTTAATTCCCTTCACCATCTACCAATACCACACCCAGATTAATTAACTGTCCGCATCTCAGTCATTCTAAAAGAGGGGAAAAACCCTCAACATTACTCTAATTATAGA
Organism: Lithobates pipiens; assembly: GCF_037356315.1. Classification (NCBI taxonomy): domain Eukaryota; kingdom Metazoa; phylum Chordata; class Amphibia; order Anura; family Ranidae; genus Lithobates; species Lithobates pipiens. Next base: position 544,282,593 of record NW_027507758.1, on the reverse strand, counting down.
TCCTTTTTTCTCCTGAGACCCAAACTGATTTCAAATCTCTCAAAAAAAAAAACACTTTGATCAAGTGAGCTTCATGCCTATGCAAGAGGCTAGAGCCGGCATCAATAGATCAATATTCATTATCCAATCAATTGCTTCAAAATTCAATTAAACCTTTATCCTATCAAATGATGCCATGAAGGCTTTCCACACAGTCAGCTGGTCTTTCATCACACTTAGATAGAAGCCCTATCTTCTTTATCCCCAGCAAAGTTTAAAGATAATAGAATCTTGGGCGATTAGTTTGGCCATGAATATTCATTGCCTTAGGTCAGTGTTTCTCAACCTTTTTTCAGTCACGATGCCCTTTAAAAGTATTTTAAGTTTCAAGGCACCCCAGTTAAAGGGTTCGTTCACATGTAACAATGGGCAAACCATGAGGTTGTACCACCTTTTGTACTATCCCCCAACTATTCCTCTTTTAGCTGCACAGGCAGGGGCCAGGGTTGTACACATGGTTTTTATCTGATGAAATGGTCTATGTCCATGCAGACAGTCATAGGCATGCGCAATCGCCCAGTGCACCAGGGCCCCTGATAAGGCAATACAGCTAGCTCTCCTGTACTGGGCCTGGGCCCTATCACTTCAAAAAGGGGGGCCCCAACACCTGCCGATTGGCTGTATTGCCTTATTGCATACTCCAATCCTTTTATTCCTTCCTCTGCAGAACTGCTGGCTTCTCCTCCTCTCCCTCCCTCTGGCTGCACTGCACTGCACGGCCTCAGTTTGTAAATGAACAGGAATTCTGTAAGCTCTTCTTATTCATTCATCTGTGCAGCTGAGACTGCAGGGAAAGGGACTAATGACATCCGTCCATTTCTCAGTCTTAAAGGTGAAACATCAGGGGTCTGTTTAGACCTCTGATATTTCACAAAAATGTAAATACATAAATATAAAAAAAATATATAAAAACCAAATACAATTCTAAAAAGTAAATAAAACAAATATTAAGGACTCGTTCACATATGTGTCTATAATTTTTGCCATGGTTGCAAAGCATAGCATCACAGCCGTGGCATGCGTACGCCCCTAGCAACTGCCTCAGTTGCTCTGTTTTTGAGCTTTGGGGGTGCACACCCTAACGCAACAGGCTGGGCATACCTATGCAGAAAGTGCAAATGTGGTGGCATCTGTGCGCCTATTGTAGTCATTATCAATGTTAAAGGGATTAGGTAAGGTGAGGGTTTACATAAATTTTAACAGTCTACCCCCGTAATTCATAAATTGGGTCTATGACACTCTTTAGAATTTTATTGTGCCTCTGTGCAACAAATGGTGTAGGTGACAGACTCGTATACCTGCTGTAAACAAGTACATGAATTTGGGGTGAGCACCCAGAGGGAGGCGCACTTAGGCTGCAGTGTCCTTATGGACATTCAGCCCTCAATGTTGCTGAGCTCTTTTCTACAACTAGAGCTGTGTGACACCATGGTGTCAAGGAGTTTGTGGCTAGGGGGGTGGAGCCTGATGGGGAGGCTAAGGCTGGCCATACATGTTCAATCTCCTTGTATAAAATTCCTTTTAGATTTACCAAAAGCCATATAATATGAGGTCAAAACTAAACAACACCTTCAATTGTATCCAATTAGGCAGGCCCTTGCACTAGACAGTTGAAGGTAAATCTAGAGAAAATTGCACAGAAAATTGTAAGAAAATTGTATAATGTATGGCCAGCCACTAGTTCCCCTTCAGGTCAGCACCTCTTGTGACTGACAGCAGACTGTAGGTGGATCCATAACCAATACACAGCCGGCTGTTGGCTATAGAACTAGTTCACTGACTTCTCTGAGCCACAAGAAGAGAGAGGACCCCATGAGAAACTACTGTGTCAGCTTCCCTGTCAGACTCCACCCACTGACAGCATCAATGGTTGCAAGGAGGCTGTTAGCTGCAAAGCTGACAGCATCCTTAACAACGAGTGACATGGGGGGATAGAAGGAGGGTAGAGGAGGCAAATATGCTGCCATGCCACACAGTGTACAGAGACAGGCACTGTGTCTGTTTCTGTATGCCAACTTATGGATTGTCTTAATTACTTCCTCTTTTGTTATCTATAAAGTGGAGGTAACTAAATTTTAATTAGGTGCATTAAAGAGGAAGTAAACACTGATGGGTTTTACTTCCTCTTTTGTTTCCTGCAAACCCTGCAAAGTAAAAGCATGTGGCACTTACATGCAAATAAAGCCTATGCTGTCCCTGCTGCAGGAAGTATCCATCTTCACCCCTCTTTCTTCCAGGGCCGCAGACTCCTACTATGGGACTGTCCTGAACCACGTGACGTCACTCTGGCACATGCGCACCGGAGTCGCAAGTCACAAAGGTCCGTTTCTTCACAGCGCATGTGCCGATTACATCATCAGCGTATTACCAGGTAAATATCTCCTAAACGGCGCACTACCTTTATGTAAGCCTTACTAGGCTTCCCTAGAGGTAAAAGTTACAATCGGGGTATACAACTACTTTAATAGCTTCGCTTTGTGACGGTGGAACTAATAAGAACTACCTGAGTCTGCTGCGTGTTTCGGTAAAGCTACTGAAATGGGCAACAGGGATTTTTGAATCTGGCATAGGCCATGCTAAAGAGTCATATTGACAGGCAAGTGTTGTTAGGGATTTATTGAATTTCACCAATGTGTGTTTTATCTTTTTGCCTTCGCAGTCCTCGTAATGAATTATGTTTCTGCTACAATTCGGACACAGTAAGCTGTACTGTTTGGTACAGCACATTTCACATTAATCTGGCTCCTGTTGGTACAAATCAGCACCGTCTTTTGCTATTAACAGACTGAATAGAATATCATAATTAAAAGATTTTTTTTTTCTTTTATCGTATGCAGCATGCCAAACTGTTAAATGATTATGCAAAAGCATATGCTAAGCATCAAGCAGCTGGCAATCATGTACATAGCTCCAGATACACGGATCATCACAATTTGATGGCGTCTAGAAAATTACTTGTAGGTACCAAGAAATATATCAACAAATTATATAACACCCAAACAACAGATTTAATTACAAGAAGCAAACTCATTATGTATGAATTATGATAAATTTACAGTTGTCATTTTCTAAGTTGTGACTTGTGAAATGCTCTGTTAAAAAAAAAATTATAATAACAACTTGTTATATGGATACATACTTCACATGTTATATTGGAAGTGTATACCATCACATAGTAATCTTTATAAATGTAAAACCCTAACCACCACCTCTCAAAGGTCAGACAGGTAGATAATGCTCCCTTATTATATGTAATAAATGCTAGACATCTGCGCCGTTAATAAATTAATTTTGTTTTGTTCCGTTCCATTTCGCATTAGCCGATTCCTACAAAAAACACATTTTTGCTAGGTTTGTTAACTTTTCGTAACAATTACAAACGTTTGTTATGATGAATTTAAAAACTAAAAAATACCTTTCTCATACCGTTAAAGTATGACATTAATAAAGGAATTGTCAAAAACCGGCTATTGTCTTTTTTAACTTTTTTGACACTTTTTTTTTAAATGGTAGGGGTACATTTGTACCCCATTACCATTTCACACAGGGGGGGCTGGGATCTGAGGGTCCTCTTGTTAAAGGGGGCTTCCAGATTCCGCCTGCATAACTCTCACAACCACAAGAGTTTTGAGGATGAGGCCCTTGTCCCCATCAACATGGGGACATCCTCCTCATGTTGAGGGCATGTGGACTGGTACAGTTCGGGGGGGGGGGGGGGGGCCTGTGGCCTGCCAGGTTGCGTGCTTGGATAAGGTTCTGGTATGGATTTTTTTTAAATTTGGATGTGGGGTTCCTCTTAATATCCATACCAGACCTGAAGGGTCTGGTATGGATTTTGAGGGGGACTCCCACGCCATTATTTTTTTAATTTTGGCATGAGGTTCCCCTTAATATCCATACCAGACCTGAAGGGCCTGGTATGTAATTTGGGGGGACCCTCATACTTTTTATTTTTTTGGTTCGGGGTTCCCCTTAATATTCATACCAGACCCAAAGGGCCTGGTAATGCACTGTGGGGGAATCCCAGGCCATTTGTTTCAATGTCTTGTATGTGTATTGCAGAGACCCGGCAATTCATTAATAGCCGCGAGTAGTTTTAAATTACTTTTTTTTCCTTTAGAAATGCTATTTTGCTCTTGGACTGTTATAAACACAGGAAATATGCGCTCCTTTACAGGCATACTATAGACATCCCCCAGGTACAAAATTTAAAGGAATATTTCACTTTTATTGTTTCACTTTAAGCATTATTAAAATGACTGCTCCCGAAACAGGGGTCACAGGAGTGAAGAACGAAGTACACTCCTGTGACCCACAGGAAAAGTAGGGCTATACGAGCTTTGACCCTGATTGTCCTTTAAGAATTCGCTAATGAAAAAATATTTAATAAAGAAAATAAATCCTTTATATGCCCTTAGACATTTTAAAGATCCAAGATCTACGGTATATGCCCACTCGAAAGCTGTCAATCAATTTCTGCAAGCTTTCATTCATTCTCCCCTATCATAAATTGAGGTACCCAGGGCACACACTACAGTATATGTTGGTGAAGGTCAGAAATTTAGTAGGCCAGAATTGCAGTTTTGTACATTTTTGGTCTGCTGAGTTGCAAAACTGCGACAAAAAAGGGGGAGGGTTTGGGACTTTTAAATGAGGTAGATCTAGCATGGATAAAAGATGAGACACTATAACAAGACATGTTTCAATCATTAAAACGCATGACATGGCGATATGAGTACATACACACCATGTTTCCCCCAAAATAAGCCTGGGTCTTATATTAATTTTGACAACAAAAGACCCAGCAGGGCTTATTTTGGGGGTAGGTCTTAACATATTCTCTCTCTCCCTGACTGCCAGGAAAACCCCAGTTTGAACAAACTTAAAATGCCCAAATCCTTTCTTTTACAATAGCACACAATACAGAATGTGTGTGCCCCTGTAATCTAACAGTGCCAAACACCTCAGCTCTCCTCCACCTCTCCCAGCCGGCAGCGAAGGACCCCAGCCCCCTTCCCTCTGCAATGCTTGAAGCAGGGAAGAGAGCACAAAAATCTGTAAATACTGTGTGGAGACAGGAGTATCCATGCCGCATACCATACCTTCAGTGACCCGCCAAAGCTCTACGAAGGGAGGGGGGCCAAGATCCCAAGCAGACAGGCAGGAGAAGAGGAGACCAGCGGGGAGATCAGCTGAGCGCCGCTCTGTATCAAAGGCACCTGACACCGCTAGAGACACACACAGCACACTGCACACCACCGTAACAGGATTATACCGCGTTTCCTCGAAAGGAAGCACACAATCGCCTCGAACTAGGGCTTATTTTCAGGGTAGAGCTTATATTGCAGCCCTCCCGGAAAATAGCGCTAGGTCTTATTTTTGGGGTGGGTCTTATTTTTGGGAAAACACGGTAATAAATAGGCATAATGATCACATATTATTGACCAGATATTCATAAAAACAATTATAGCAACTTAGAGATGACATATTGAGGTATCAGACAATTGTCCATAGTAAATAATCACTTGAAAAGCAGCATGGTAGGGTAGCCAGGCAGTAGATGAATTAAAACCATCTAAAAAGAAAATGGTGCATCAAAATTGCCCGACGCACATTTCGTGGTTTCCTACAAAGATATATATGGGGGAGAGAAATAAACTCATCCCACTAGGTACTTACATGTCAAATAAGTCTAGACCATGTGAAAATGAGAAGTGGTGGCTGCTAAAAATGTTCATCTCGGGAGCTGAGGATGGGGCCCACAGTGAACCAGTGATCAAAAGGAAACCAATATGAACTCCAATGCTGGAAAAGTGAACAAATCAAGCAAACTATAAGTATATGAAGGTGTGTTGTATCCCGTATTTATTGGTGTATAACACACACAGGTGTATAACACGAACATTTATTTTAAGAGGAAAGTTTGAGGAAAAAACTTACATTTTAAATAAGGAACTAAATAAGGGTCAGTGCTCATCTGCTGCCTCACCATTGCCATCAATGCAGCCTGATCAATGCCCATCTGCAGCCTCACAAATGCCATCAATGCAGGCTCATCAGTCCACATCAATGCAGCCTCACAAGTGCCATCATCGCAGCAGCCTCACCATTGCCATCAACGCAGCAGCCTCACCATTGCCATCAATGCAGCAGCCTCACCATTGACATCAAGGCAGTAGCCTCACCATTGACATTAATGCAGTAGCCTCACCATTGCCATCGATAAAGCAGCCTCACCATTGCCATCAATGCAGCAGCCTCACCATTGCCATCAATGCAGCAGCCTCACCATAGGCATCAATGCAGCAGCCTCACCATAGGCATCAATGCAGCAGCCTCACCATTGCCATTAATGCAGCAGCCTCACCATTGCCATTAATGCAGCAGCCTCACCATTGCCATCAATTCATCAGCCTCACTATTGCCATCAGTGCAGCAGCCTCACTATTGCCATCAGTGCAGCAGCCTCACTATTGCTATCAGTGCAGCAGCCTCACCATTGCCTTCAATGCAGCAGCCTCACCATTGCCATCAGTGCAGCCTGAAGGGACAGGGAGAGGGGTGGGATGAGAGCCGACATATTACATACAGTGAGAATCTCCTATGATAGACACAACGGTGGTCCAATGGCTTCCCAGGAGACAGAACATCCTATTACAGAGGCCGCCAAGTAAACAGGAGATTCTCACTGTATGTAATCTGACAGTGCTCATCCCACCCCCCTCCCTGTCCCCGCAGAGGTCGCTAAAATTGAAGTATTGGCGTAAAACACACACAAGCTATTTGCACCCGGTTTTTAGGGTGAAAACGTGAGTGTTACATGCCAATAAATACAGTAATAGAAAATCATTGAACAGCAAATGGAGCCTAACAAGAAAGCCCAGCTAGGTAATTACCTAAAGCTATGACAGAGAACCATGATCCACAGATCTGAGCAGTATGCTGCGGGAGGTGCTGCCAGGAGAGCTAGCAGCGTGAAATGGATCCTTATGTGCTTAGCTGACCAAATGGGCTCCTCCCAGCGTCACGCTGGCAGGCAAAAAAAAGACCTAAGCCACCCATGACAGTCAAACACATCTCCCCATGAGCTAGCTTCGATAGAAGTCCCATTAACACCAGCAACAGGATGCCCAGAGAGGGCACCATGTGCATGTTGCTGGGAGGCATGACGCCGATGCACAGTGGGAGGCCTGTCCCATCCTCCACACTAGGGATGAGCCGAACACCCCTCGGTTCGGTTCGCACCAGAACTTTCGAACGGACCCCAAATTCGAACGAACTTTAGAACCCCATTGAAGTCTATGGGACTCGAACGTTCGAAATTAAAAGTGCTAATTTTAACGGCTAATATGCAAGATACTGTCCTAAAAAGGGTTTGGGGACCTGGCTCCTGCCCCAGGGGACATGGGTCAATGCCTAAAATGTTTTTAAAAACGGCCGTTTTGGCGGGAGCACTGATTTTAATGACGATTAAAGTGAAAAAAAAGTGAAATATTCCTTTAAATATGGTGCCTGGGGGGTGTCTGTAGTATGCCTGTGAAGTGCCACGTGTTTCCCGTGTTTAGAACAGTCCCTGCACAAAATGACATTAAACGGAAATAACACCATTTAAAACTGCTTGCGGTTTTAATGTTATATCTGGTTCCTGCAATATGGTTGAAAATCATTGAGAAAAATGGCATGGGTAGCCCTCCCTGCCCATTACCAGCCTATTTGGGTCTTGTACGCATATTAAGGGGAACCCTGTACCCATATTAAAAAAAGGAAATGCGTGTGGCCCCCAGGCCCTATATACTCAGAACAGCAGTATACAGGCGGTGCAAACAAGACAGGGACTGTGTAGGTTTGTTGTGTTAAGTTGAATCTGTTTGTAATTTTCAACTGGTACATTTTTAAAGTGTAGCTCCAGTCAAAAAAATTATTTTTAAGCTTTTTGGAAAACATAGGGAAGGGTTATCACCCCTGTATAATTTGTTTTGTCGTCCATGTTTTTTCATCTCACTTGCTGTTGTCTCCTTCCGTTTGCAAGTAGGAGATGTTTGTAAGTTGGATGTTTGAAAGTAGGGGCCTGCCCTATATGCTCTGCAGAAATGGCGGAACAAGGTGTTGGTTTTGCCACAACATTGTAAGCCCTCAAAGTGACTCTTGGTGGGCGCTGGAGCGCCCTGCTGTGAACGATTATATCAAGAATTGTAATTACATGCCATTGTTGAACAGTGGTAGAAAAATTGACCTTTGGTGGTTGTGGTGCTGGTGCCACAACACTATAAGTCCTCACAGTTACTCTGGGTGGGCACAGGAACGGGCCCTCCTGTGAAATATTATATCAAAAATTGTAATTACTAGTCCCTGTTAAACAGGGGCAGGAAAATTGGGCCTTAGGCACTGGTGCTGGTGCCACCACACTGCAACCTCTCCCATATACTCTAGTTTTATTGCAGGAATTAGCCCTGCTGCAAAGCATTGCATCAAAAATTGTAATTAAACGCCCCTGTTAAACAGGGGCAGAAAAATTGGGCCTTAGGCACTGGTGCTGGTGCCACCACACTGCAACCTCTCCCATATACTCTAGTTTTATTGCAGGAATTAGCCCTGCTGCAAAGCATTGCATCAAAAATTGTACTTAAACGCCCCCGTTAAACAGGGGCAGAAAAATTGGGCCTTAGGCTCTGGTGCTGGTGCCACCACACTGCAACCTCTTCCATATACTCTAGTTTTATTGCAGGAATTAGCCCTGCTGCAAAGCATTGCATCAAAAATTGTAATTAAACGCCCCTGTTAAACAGGGGCAGAAAAATTGGGCTGATGGCATCACCCAGAGCCAAAAATGTTCTTCCAACATATCAGCGGAGGAGGAAGAGGATAGACAATCAACATAACAGGACAGTCACTCAGCATAGGCAGTCTTGAAGGGATGTGATATTTCAAAAAAAATTATTCGGTTACATCAGCTTCAGGTGCTTGGTAGCTGTGGGTGATCCAAGACTGATTCATCTTGATGAAGGTCAGTCGATCAACTGATTCGATGGACAGGCGCACCCTGTGATCGGTAACAAAGCCACCAGCAGCACTGAAGGTGCGTTCCGAAAGAACGCTGGATGCAGGACAGGCTAGTAGCTCAATTGCATACTGTACAAGCTCTGGCCAGTGATCCAACCTCAAGACCCAGTAAGCCAGAGGATTTTCGGTGGGAAAGGTGTCCAAGTCTGACCTTGCCCCTAGGTATTCCTGCACCATGTAAATCAGACGCTGGCAATGTTCGCTGGAACCGATCATACCTTGGGGCTGCGGACTAAAAAATTGTCTGAAAGCATCAGTCAGACGGCCACCTTCTCCACCGCTCCTTCTGACCGATGTCTCAGCAACACGTTGTCCAGGACCAGGAGTTTGTAAACTCCCAGTCTCTGGGAACGCGTTGCACAGACCTTTCTGCAAGGCCTCCCGGAGATGTCTCATCCTCTGCTCCCTCTGCGATGGCAAGATAAGGTCGGCAACCTTACCCTTGTACCGTGGATCAAGGAGAGTGGCCAGCCAGTAATGGTCCCTCTCCTTGATCCGAAGAATACGAGGATCCTTCCGCAGGCTTTGCAGGATCAGGGAGGCCATGCAGCATAGGTTAGCTGAGGCATTCGGTCCGGAGTCCTCTGGGTCACTAAGGACAACATGATCTGAAGCTACCTCCTCCCAGCCACGTACAAGTCCACGTGTTTCTTGGGACTGTAAATCATCCCTACAAGACTGCTGCTGCTGATGCTGAGTGCCAGCCTCCACCTCCATGCTGACACAATCATCCTCCTCCTCCTCTTCCTCCTCCTCATCCTCTTCCTGTGTGATGGGTGGCAAAGCAGGAACACTGTCTGGATAAAGGGGGCCTTGAGAGGCAAGGAAGTCCTCCTCTTCCTGCCTCTGTTCTGCCTCAAGTGCCCTGTCCATTATTCCACGCAGTGTATGCTCCAAGAGGTGGACAAGAGGTACAGTGTCACTGATGCATGCACTGTCACTGCTCACCATCCTTGTGGCCTCCTCAAACGGTGACAGGACAGTGCATGCATCCCTGATCATGCCCCACTGGCGTGGTGAGAAAAAACCAAGCTCCCCTGACCCTGTCCTGGTGCCGTAGTCACACAGGTACTCATTGATGGCCCTCTGCTGCATGTTCAGCCGCTGCAGCATGGCCAACGTTGAGTTCCACCTGGTGGGCATGTCACATAGAGGGCGGTTCTTGGGCAGGTTCAACTCCTTTTGGAGCTCAGCCAGCCGAGCACAGGCATTAAATGATCGGCGGAAATGCACACAGACTTTCCTGGCCTGCTTCAGGACATCCTGTAAGCCGGGGTACCTGCCCAAGAACCGCTGCACCACCAGGTTAAGGACGTGAGCTACACAGGGCACATGGGTCAGTTGTCCCTGTCGGAGGGCGGAGAGGAGGTTGGTGCCATTGTCACAAACCACCATTCCTGGCTTAAGCTGGCATGGCGTCAACCACCTCTCGGCCTGCCCCTGCAGAGCTGAAAAAACATCCGCCCCAGTGTGGCTCCTGTCCCCCAAACAAACCAGCGCAAGCACGGCATAGCATCGTTTTGCCTGCGTACTTGCATAGCCCTTGGAACGCCTACGGAGCACCGCTGGTTCTGAGGACAGAGCACTGGAAGAGGCCATGGAGGAAGAAGAAGAGGAGGGGGTGGAGGAGAGAGGTGTATCAACACCAATAGTAGCATTTTGGAGGCGTGGTGGCGGAACAATCTCCAACACTACTGCACCTTGTCCTGCATCCTTCCCAGCTGCCAGAAGAGTGACCCAATGGGCCGTGAAAGACAGGTAACGTCCCTGTCCATGCCTGCTGGACCATGAGTCAGCGGTAATATGCACCTTACCGCTGACCGCCCTGTCCAGCGAGGCAAGGACATTGCCTTCCACATGCCGGTAGAGAGCCGGAATCGCCTTCCGTGAGAAAAAGTGGTGTTTGGGGACCTGCCACTGAGGAACCGCACATTGTACAAACTCATGGAAGGGGGCCGAGTCTACCAACTGAAAAGGCAGCAGTTGAAGTGCTAGCAATTTAGCCAAGCTAGCATTTAACCACTGGGCATGTGGATGGCTGGGAGTGAACTTCTTTCGCCGGTCCAGCAGCTGGGGCAGGGACATTTGCCTGCTATAATCGGACGCGGGTGTACTGCTAGCAGAGTGCCCGGAAGCACTTGGCTGTGACACACCTAATTCTACACCTTCATTCCTCTCAGAGCAGGTTTCAGAGAGGACTGAAGGTCTAGTGGGATGGAGATGCCAGCTGATGAGGAGCAAGGAGAGGTCCGCTTTGTTCTTTGGTGTGGGTCTTTGAGGTACGCTTGCCAACGACCTGCATGGCAGGTCAACATATGTCTGGTCAAGCATGTGGTGCCCAAGCGGCTGATGTTTTGGCCACGCGAGATACGCTTGAGACATATGTTGCAAATAGCAGCGGTGCGATCTGATGCACTCGTCTCAAAAAAGGCCCACACCAAAGAACTTTTAGAATAACGCGCAGAGGCAGCGCCCTGCACAGGCGGAGCTCTGCGGTGTGATTCAGTCGGTGTGCTGCCCCTAAGCTGGCCCCCGGAGGGCATCCTGCGTCGTTGGACATGTGCCTCCTCCTCCTCCTCCTCTCTCCTACCAGGCACCCACGTGGAGTCAGTGCCCTCATCATCCCCTCCCTCTTCATCGCTGTAGCAAACCTGGCAGTATGCTGCAGCTTGTGGAACATGACTGCCAGATTGCTGTCCTTCTTGAGCATCCCCTCTCTCTGCGCTCACGCTACTGCCTTCCTCTAGCTGAGTGTCATCATCAGAGCCTACAAAACACTGGGCATCCTCCTGGAGCATGTACCCAACACTGTGCTCAAAGAGTTCAGGAGACTCCTCAGGAGGACGTGGTGGGTCTAGGGAAGGAGTCACTGATGATGACATTGAGAGGAGGGAAGACGATGCGTTGGCAGCTGCTTTGCTAGTACTCTGAGACTGGGTGAGAGAGGATGAGGAGGATGAAGAGGGCTTGGTCATCCACTCTACCAAGTCGTTGGCATGTTGCGGTTCAACATGTCCAGCTGCCGAAAAGAAGGACAAGCGTGTCCCATGGCCACGTGCTGATGACAATGCATTGCGTCCACGACCAGCACTGTTGTCTCTAGACACAGAGCCTGCTTGCCCTCTTTTATCGGCTCGCGCCTGTCTGCCTCTCCTTGCTGGCCTTCCAGACATGGTAATGGCCTGAAGGGAGTTGGGTAAAACAGCAGTGTAATGGAGTCACACAACACCCACTAAGCCCTGCAGATGGCTCTATTAGAGAACAGCAGTAAACGGTAGATACAGGTGTATATTGTGCCGGAGGCACAAAAAACCCACTAACTCCTGCAGATGCCTTTTTTATAGAACACCAGAGATAAAGGGGTATATACAGATGTATACTGTGCTGTGCTGGAGGCACACACAACTTCCAATAACTCCTGCAGATGGCAAGTGGGCTCAAATAGAGAAGAGCTATGTAGCTGGATATAGCGGTGTGTACTGGGTACAGAGCACGCAGACAGCACGCACAAGCTCCTAACACTACTGACTGCAAGCTCTATTATAAAAGATAGATCACTAGCTATATAGGTGAGGTGAATATAGCGGTGTATACTGTGGTCAGGGCAAGCAGACAACAACCACTACAGAAGAGCAAGATCGAAAATCGTCCGATAACGATCGGTGTGTACTGTGTTGAAGGTACACAGAACACCCACTAACTGCTTCAGACGCCAACACACTACACTAGGCCGCCGCGCTGGCGGCCTTATATAGTGTGGGGCGTGTACTACACAGCCTGAGCTATGATTGGCCACAAGCAGGATGCCTGTGGCCAATCATGGCTCTCCTCGCTGCTGGCGCTGTGATTGGCCAAGCATGCGGGGTCACAGTGCATGCTTGGCCAATCATAAGCCAGCAATGCACTGTGATGACGCAGTGCATTGTGGGCCGTGAGCACCACACGAATTTGGCGCGAACGGCCCATAACGTTCGGAATTCGCCGAACGGGCGAACAGCCGATGTTCGAGTCGAACGTATGTTCGACTCGAACGTATGTTCGACTCGAACACGAAGCTCATCCCTACTCAACACCAACCAAAGGTGGATGGGAGGGAACAGAGAGGGGCCCCCCATGCGCCTTGCAGCTCCCGAGTAATGAACACAGACCAGCCCACAAGAAAAAGATCACGAAGGTCAGACCTCTGCGCAAATACCGCGTCACATAAAATATTGCAACAACCGCTATTTTATTCCCTAGGGTCTCTGCTAAAAAATATATATCATTTTTGGGGCTTCTGAGTGATTTTCTAGCAGAAAATACTGGATTTTTACTTGTAATCAACAAGTGTCAGAAAAGATTTAGTCTTTAAATGATTAAACTGAGAACTTCTACACATGGAGTTCAGCCCATTGAAGAAGAAACATTGTATAATTTTGTTCTTTTCTTGGCAGCCTGCCCAGAGAGGATGAAAGTCCTTCACTGATATCTTCAGGCAACTTACATTGACTTCTATCACAGAAATCTTCTGCATGTCATAATAAGCATAATGAGCAATGTTTTTGCCTTTAAATTCATCGTAAAGAACGTTCGTACACGTTAACGACAATTCGTATTTCGTACGAAACAGAACGGAATTTCGGACACGAAATACGAAGTACGAATTCATTTTATTACGAATCGAAACGGAACAGAACGAAACGAATATATATATATACATATATTGCATGAATTTGATATTTGCCACTTTATTTATACATGGATGTTGATACACGGAATGTATTTGATGGATTATATTTTTTATTAATACATAGAAAGAAAATCCGCTCTTGGCAAAAACCAATAAAGAAATCAGCAGCTGAACACCATAACCAAGATACTGGGCACAATAAAAATAGAAGAAAAAAAGTGCAGCGCTTAACCAATAAATATTACTAAGACTATTGAACAATTAAAGTGCAAAAAGTGTCAAAAAAACTTGTGAAAATAAATACACAAATACTATTAGGAATAAATCAAGTGTTTAGAAAAATATGAAAAATTATATATTCAAGTGTCCATATATATTGCGAAAACAAAAGAATATTGTCCAATACGTGTGTAAAGATAGCTGAAGCTTGATTGCTTAATCAGATTGTTTTTGACCACGTGGTCCCATCACCTCAAAACACCACTTAAAGATGGAGGCTTACCAGATCCCCAGTGACCCCCTGCTAGGGGAGGTCAAACTGCGCGAATTGGATCTCAGATCCCACCATAGATGTCCAGATGTCCGGATGCCAAAGATTGTCCCGATCTTTCGGATGTTTCACAATCTTCGGATTCACACGGCTACTCACAGCAAGCCTCCAAACGATGTATCACCATGAAAAAACAAAAGTGTGCCAAATCGTGTGATATGGTTTCAACAAAAGATTTATTAGAGCCTGATGCTCAAGCACACATAAGACGACTCCACAGAGTCACAAGAAAAATATACATGTGCCTTTTAAAAACGAACAAAATTACTAGCAAAATAAAAAATTCCTCAACGTGAGTTTGTATTACAATCACATATGCGCAATAGGTGTGAGCGTGGCTACCCGACACCACAACGCTCTATCAAGGGCTAAAATACACTTACCCCGGAAGAGCTAAACACTCAAAAAACAAGGGTCAATCTCCTAAAGAAATAAAAAATAAAATAAAAAAAACGGCCGTATAACAATACAGGCCGATTGGAATACATAAGTGTTTATATTCCACCCTCAAGTGGTTATCAATAGTACTTTACTTTAATAATTACTTAAAAATAAAAAAATAAAAATGCCTCCATCTAGTGATTGCAAAAGTTAACTACAATTAAACAATATCTATGTATAGAACGGCTACCAACAGTCTACTAATATAACAATGTCCCACCATATAAATCCAAAGGGCAACATATAATCCATAACAACCAAAAATACAACATAAAATGTCTTCCCCTTAACCACCTTGCGCCCGCCCTATAGCTGAATGACGGCTGTAGAGCAGGCGCGTTCGTCCGGGAGGCCGTCCCTGGCGGTCCTAATGTTTACTTCCGCAATGCGCGCCACCGCGGGCGCGCATCGCGGAAGTTCTGTGTTCGCCGTGTCCCCGGGGACAGGCAAACACAGATCGCTGTAAACGGCCAATCACAGCGGCCGTTTACAGCGTGATCGGCGTGTCCAATGGGAGATGATCTCATATGTAAACATATGAGATCATCTCTCAGCGCCGCTCTCCCTCCTCACACAGACAGTGTGAGAGGGGAGAGATGAACGGCTGCAGCGGCAGCCGTTCTGCCTGGAGTTGATAAAAAAAAAAATAAAAAAAAATAAAAAAAAGTGCCATCCTCCCCCAGCAGTGCCATCCTCCCCCAGCAGTGCCATCCTCCCCCAGCAGTGCCATCCGCCCCAGTGCCATCCACCCCAGTGCCATCCACCCCAGTGCTACCTGCCCCCAGTGCCATCCACCCCAGTGCTACCTGCCCCCAGTGCCATCCACCCCAGTGCTACCTGCCCCCAGTGCTACCTGCCCCCAGTGCCACCTGCCCCCAGTGCCACCTGTTGTCAGTGCCATTTGTCCCCAGTGCCATCTGTCATCAGTGCCACGTATAAGTGCCATCTGTCATCAGTGCCATCTGTCATCAGTGCCACATAGTGCCATCTGTCATCAGTGCCACGTATTAGTGCCATCTGTCATCAGTGCCACGTATCAGTGCCATTTGTCATCAGTGCCACCTGTCAGTGTCACGTGCCATCTGTTGTCAGTGTCACGTGTCATCAATGCCACTTATCAGTGCCATCTGTCTTCAGTGTCACGCGTCATCGGTGCCATGTATTAGTGCCATCTGTCACCGGTGGCACGTATTAGTGCCACGTATTAGTGCCACCTGTCATCAGTGCCACGTGTCTTCAGTGCCACGTATTAGTGCCACGTGTCATCAGTGCCACGTATAAGTGCCACGTGTCATCAGTGCCACATATTAGTGCCATCTGTCATCAGTGCCACATATTAGTGCCATCTGTCATCAGTGCCATGTGTCATCAGTGCCACGTATAAGTGTCATCATTGCCACGTATCAGTGCCATCTGTCATTAGTGTCACGTGTCATTGTCCTGGTGCTTCAAAAGTGTAATAAATAGTCAACAAGTTAGATGTGTAATTTATGTTCCTAGAACACATGATGGCGCTACCTGCATGTTGGGCCTCTCTATGTGGCCAGGCTGTGAAAAAGTCCCACACATGTGGTATTGTAATTCTCAGGAGGAGTAGCAGAATTTTTTGGGGGTGTCATTTGTGGTATACACATGCCACGTGAGAGAAATAACCTATTACAATGACAATTTTGTGGAGAAAAAAAAAATGAAAAATCTTAATTTTGCAAAGAATTGTGGGAAAAAAATGACAACATCAAAAAGCTCACTATGCCTCTTACTAAATACCTTGGAATGTCTACTTTCCAAAAAGGGGTCATTTGGGGAGTATTTGTACTTTCCTAACTTGTTCGGGTCACAAGAAGCGAGATAGGCCACCAGTACATCAGATGTGATCAATTTTGTGCGATTCCACCACAGCTTGTAGACTCTCTAACTTTCACAAAAACCAAATAATATCCACTAATTTGGGTTATTTTTACCAAAGATATGTAACAGTATAAATTGTGGCCAAAATTTATGAAGAAAAATTAATAATTTGCATAATTCTGTCACAGAAACAAAGAAATATGCGATTTTTTTCAAAATTTTTGGTCTTTTTTCATTTATAGCGCAAAAAATAAAAACCCCAGAGGTGATCAAATACCACCAAAAGAAAGCTCTATTTGTGGGAAAAAAAGGACAAAAAATCCATTTGGGTACAGTGTTGCATGACTGAGTAATTGTCATTCAAAGTGTGAGAGCACCGAAAGCTGAAAATTGGTCTGGGCAGGAAGGGTGTTTAAGTGCCCAGTAAGCAAGTGGTTAATAAGATTTTATTCATAATAAAGGAGTATTATAACAAAAATTAATATACCATGTTTGTTAAATTCCTAAATCCAATGCCACTGACAGTCAATGCACATTAACTACTAGATGGATCAGGGAGAGGGACATCAACCATTATTAATAAAACAGTTGATGTCCCACTCCACATTGAGGCCCCCAGGGACATGCTTGCCTAGTTTATATATCCATTTCGAAAGTGGCTACCATGAGACCCAGAACTCGCATGTAGAAGCACAGCGACGACCACCTGCAGTTCACCAACAACTTCACCTCAGCTTGAAGAGTCTGCAGCTTATCTGAAGGGAGAAAAACTCTCGCTTCTGAGGAGTCCAACAGTAAGCCCAGGTATTCCAGGCATTGAGTCGGCACTAACACCGACTTCTGTAGGTTCAGCACCCAACCAAACTCCCGGACAGTCTGCATGGTGATTGCTACATCCTCCCTTAATTCTGAGGCAGAAGCTGCTCTCAGAAGGAGGTCGTTTAGGTAACCCACGATTGCGATCCCACATAGCCTTACCAGCGCCAAAATTGGAGCTAACACTTTGGTAAAGACTCGGGGTGCGGACGCCAGGCCAAAAGGGAGAGCCACAAACTGGTAGTGCTCTTCCCCGACTGCAAATCGCAGAAACCTCTGATGCCTGAGGCATATAGGTACATGTAAGGCCGCGTACACACGCGCGGACTGTTCGCCCAACTTTGTCCGCTGAACAGTGTTTGGGCGGACAGTCCGCTCGTGTGTGGGCTTTCAGCGGACAGTTTCAGCGGACAGTTTGACGAACAAGGTTTTTCGGAAATTCCGTAAAACTGTCCGCTGAAACCTTGTTTGAGCGAACAGTCCGCCCGTGTGTAGGCTTGTTCGTCAAACTAAGTTCCGCGCATGCTCAGAAAGGATTTACACGCCGAAAGTTATAATGCAGTGTATAGGACGTCGTATTTTTCGTCCCGTCGTACGTGCCGTTCACGTCATCGCGCACGGTTTCAGCAAACTGTTCGTTCGTCGTGTGTGGCCATGTCCGTCCATGCTAATTTTGAGCGGACTGTTTGCCGAAACTGTTTGACGGACAAAGTTGGGCGAACAGTCCCCGCGTGTGTACGCGGCCTAAGTATGCGTCCTTGATATTCAAGGACGCCAGGAAGTTCCTCTGATGGAGTGCAGCGACCACGGAGCGAACTGATTCCATCCTGAACCTTTGCACTTTCACAAAGCTGTTGAGGGCCTTCAAGTCCAGGATTGGACGTACCCCTTCCTTTTTGGGGACTACAAACAGATTGGAGTAGAATCCCTGATACCTTTCCAGCGTCGGTACAGGTACTATCACCCCGCACAGCAGCAGGTCCTGTACTGCCCCAAACAGGGCTTCGCGACGAGGTAGAACTAGAGGTAGGTTGGAGGGAAAAAAATCTGTTTGGTGTACAAATTAGAAACTCTATCTTGTATCCTGATGAAACCAGCTCGCAGACTCATTGGTCGGACAGTAGGGAGGTCCACTGAGCTGCAAATTCCTAAAGGCAACCTCCTACCCAAGAGTTGGGCGGGGGCAAACCTTCATGTGGTAACATTTTTGCTTGCAGACTTGTTTGGCTTGCGAAACCAGGGACACTTTTTTCCTTCAGCAGGTGCCTTGTTGGACTGGGAACGGTTACCTGCCGACCCGAGCAGGCGAAAAAGTCATTTCTGAGCAGAAAAAGAGGGCCCTTGCCAACGGCGTGGCTCCTTACCATTCCTGGACTGTGGGAGCAACTTGCTCTTTCCACCGGTAACATTTTTAATAATGTCATCCAGCAAAGCTCCAAATAGCCTCACCTTGGAAGGGCAAATCCGCCAATGCTTTTTTAGATGTCTGGTCCGCAGACCAGCATTTCAGCCAAATCAGGCACTGTAGCACCACTGCTGATACTGATGCTCTAGAGAGCAGGGGGGACCGTATCCAGGGCCGCATCACAGACATACTTAAGGCCATGCACCAACTGATCTGCCAGTTCTACAAACACTGGGGGAGACTGTTGCTTCTCCAACTCACGGTGCAAAAACTTTGCCCATTCAGTAAGTGTCTATGACACCAGGGCCATGGCCAGCACAGGTCGTAACGCTGACCCCACTACCGTAAACATGGACAGGGCCACTGCCTCTGCCCTCCTGTTGGCAGGGTCCTTGAAAGCAGGAGTCCTTTCTACCGGAATCGTGGCTACTTTATTTAACCTGGATACCGGGGGGGTCAACGACCGGAGGAGATGCCCATTTTTTCCAGGAGGCTCTCCTCAAAGGGGCAACGCACCGCCATTCTTCTTGGGACTGAAAAGGCCCACTGCGGGCTTCCCCATTCCTTGTAGATGAACTCATCAAAATAAGTCAAATACGGAAATACCTTAGGCATGCGGCCCAGTTTGCGGGACCCAAAAGGGACCGCCACCTCAGCAGAAGTTCCTGCTGCATCCTGTATCTTCAGGTTATCCTGCACCGCAGTAATAAGTGCTCTTACTATCGCTTTTTCCTGCACTAACCAGGACACAGAGTCAGTCTCACTGTCCGAACGGTCCTGGTCTGCATCCTCTGACGCGTCAAAACAGGGGCCACCAGTCAACGCGGGGCCGAGTCTGAATCAGAGCTCTCCCCAGAAGACGGGGGCAGGGGGCATTTTTTTACCTCCCTTGCGCCCACAAGCCACTTCCATCCTGGCAACTAAGGTCTCCAGGACTGCCGACAAATCGTTCATAGGCACTGCATCTTTAGAAGGTGAGCTGGTTGCAATAGCAGGGATGTCTGGGGAAGAAGCGCCAGCTTCTGACGCCATGCTGACCCTCACTCGCCTGCCAAACTTAGGGACTTAAGGCAAGGTACACAAATCCCACCCTCCTAGCTGCTTGCAGACTTAGGGGCCTCACCGCAGGACTCACCACCCTGACCGACTGCTGCGCTGTTCGGACGCTGACCGATCTGTCCTGTGTCAGTCACAAAGTGCCCAGAGTAAAAACCGCGCTGTTCTGAGGTACACAAACACCAGTACTAAAGGTAAACCGCGCAGAGGCTACAAGAAAATGGCCACCAGCTGTCCTAGCAAAAAAATCATCAAGAAAATGGCCACCAAACCTTCTAGAAAATGGCTGATGGCACATACACAGCATAAGACTACAGGAAAATGGCCGGGGCCTCAGAAAAATGGCTGCAGCCCACGTGGTGTCCCAGTCACACAAAGGCCCAAGCAGGAGGAGGAGGGAATGAAGGACAGGGAGACAGGAAAGGGAGAGTGAGAGACCACCTAGTCGACCTCCCAGGGAATGCCCAGCTGCTTTATCCTGCCGACGCAGGGAGAGCCATACTTACCCCCCCTGACGGGATGTCTGGACGCATTCCACCACAGACCCATCACCCGAGCAGTACTTCTCTTACACTATGCAGAAAAAAACTGAGCTGCAGGAAGCAGAGTGACGGATTATTGCCAGCGGGACCTCCCCTTGGGCGGTGCTGTGCAGTCTTGCTGTTTTTACATGTGTTATATGTTTTGCCTAGTCCTCGCCTGAAGGTGGCGTGATAACCCTAAGGTCAAGAATTGAAGGAGCTGTGTCCGTCAATGAACGAAAGAGAAAAAGGTTTTGCTTTTAGTTCTACTCTAGCTCTGGAGCAAATTTCTTTGCAGAGTGCAAATGCACTTGCAAAGTGAACAGTCTATTTATTTTACTTTAGTAAATTAACCCCGTTACTGCAAAAAGAAAGTCTTGTTTGGCTCACAAACTAATCAATTTACTTCAGAATCATGACAACGTTTTTGCCAAATGAGTAGGTCCACCATAGCTACAAATTGCTTGGCTGCATAAAGTGCATACAGGTAGGGGAGGTAAAGGGGTAGCTCCATCTACCTATTTGTATTAGTCTTTAACTGTCTTTCTGTCTCTCTGCACTACCAAGGAACACGATATATCCTGGGTGACCTCAGTTGTCATTTCTTTTATCATACAGAGAAAAGCATTGAAGGCGTTTTTCTCTTTCCTTTCCATTTTCACATTATTTACAATTTGTCTAAAGGGATTCACTTAATTATGTGGCACTCTGCCAATGCATTTGCTTTTTCTATGTGCATAGCCTTTTTAATTTTTAGGTTAGATTGCGTCCTTTATATTAAAATAAAAATATCGAGACAAACTTTTACTTGTGTGAAGATGCCGACAGATCCAAAGAAGAAAACATGTTTGCTTTTATTTCATGAATTACTGTCAAAATAAAAAGTTATTAGGCAAGGTCCTCAATTCTCCAGGGACTTTTGAAGTACTCACAAGAAATCCCACTGCAAGACTTCATTAGCTGTAAAAGCATGGATAACAATTTCTCTGTTTCTATTAACGTCATCTTGAAACATCTGACCAAAACTGTTGCCCACTTTGGTTTTGAGATATATGATGAGAACTTAAAGGGATAGTTCCCCTTTACCACAAACCTGCCTATGCAAATTATAGACGTCTGTAGATTAAAACAAATTGTGCAGCGTAGACTAAATAAAGCCCTTGCTATAGGTGTAGGAATATGGGAAGTTCCCCCAGGGGGGTTTTAATGCAGCAAAGTAGGTCAGTCAGAGTGTGAAAATTATATAAAAAGGTCTTTATTGAATGAATTACAAATGCATGTTGAGTGTTAAAATATAAACTCTGGTTGGAGGAATAAAATAACCATTTTATAGTACAGCCAAGTAACCATATAACCATACAGCATAACATGAGTGGTTGAACTGCATGAAAGATCTGACGTTTCAACCTATTTTGCCATGGTCTTCTTCTTGAGAATGATTCACTCCTAAATAAATATATTTGAACATCTCAGTTATAAGAAGGTATCATACATTATGCACCAATTTTCACTAGCACAATGCTGTTATATTTACAGCTGAAGAGTGAAATGAAAGACCTCACAACCAGAAATGTTAAAATTCGTTAAGGATCCAGTGGACTCCATGGACATCCAGGCCTCTCCAGGAAAGGAAATACGGCCCAAGAGGCTTACAAGAAACCACTCTGTGAGACACTTCCCATGGGAGCGAAGCAGAAAAGTGTCACCTGCCGCACATTAAGTATCAAGAGGGAAACAGAAATGATTGGACTCCTGACTAAGGGTGAGCCAAACACCCCCCAGTTCGGTTTGCACTAGAACCTGCGAACAGACCTAAACTTCATGTGAACTTTAGAACCCTATTAAAGTCTATGGGACTCGAACGTTCAAAATCAAAAGTGCTAATTTTAAAGACTTATATGCAAGTTAGTGTCATAAAAAGTGTTTGGGGACCTGGGTCCTGCCCCAGGGGACATGGATCAATGCAAAAAAAAGTTATAAAAACAGCCGTTTTTTTTCGGGAGCAGTGATTTTAATAATGCTTAAAGTGAAACAATAAAAGTGTAATATTCCTCTAAATTGTGTACCTGGGGGGTGTGTATAGTATGCCCGCAAAGGGGCGCATGTTTCCCGTGCTTAGAACTGTCCCTGCACAAAGTGTAATTTCTGCAGGAAAAAAAGTCATTACACTATAATGAATTGTCGGCTCCCCGTAATACAGATAACAGTCATTGATAAAAAAAAAAATGACGTGGGGTTCCCCCCAAATATCCATACCAGACCCTTTAGGTCTGGTATGGATTTTAAGGGGAACTCCACACCAAATAAAAAATGGCATGGAGTTCCCCCCAAAAATCCATACCAGACCCTTTATCCGAGCATCCAACCTGGCAGGCCGCAGAAAAAGAGGGAGGACAAGAGAGCGCCCCCCCTCCTGAACTGTACCAGACCACATGCCCTCAACATTGGGAGGATGCTTTGGGGTCCCCCCAAAGCACCTTGTGTCCATGTTGATGTGGACAAGGCCCCCCCCCCCGTTTGAAATGGTATTATTAAGCATTATTAAAATCACTGCTCCCAAAAAATTTGCTTTCCTACATGTCCCCTGGGGCAGGACCCAGGTCCCCAAACACCTTTTATGACAATAACTTGCATATAAGCCTTTAAAATGAGTACTTTTGATTTTGAACGTTTTGATTTTATTGGGCTTAAAATCACTGCTCCCAAAAAAACTGCAGTTTTTAAAACTTTTTTTTGCATTGATACATGTCCCCTGGGGCAGGACCCAGGTCCCCAAACACTTTTTATGACACTAACTTGCATATAAGTCTTTAAAATTAGCACTTTTGATTTTGAACGTTCTGATTTTATTGGGCTTACCATTACCTTCTTGACCTCGTGTATGTCTAGGGGTTTCCCGAGGTTGGTGGCCCAAAGGATTTCAGAAGCTGACACTGGATGCAATTCAAGGATTTTTATTTTGCAAAAAAAGAGTAGAAAAAAAACACAGTCTCTCAATGAGGGTTGAAGGGTTTTAGGTACAAAGCTCAGATACTCTTGTAACTTAGTCAAATAAGAAGTCTCTTACTTTTAGAAATCCAGAGAATAGCCATTCACAACTGGATTCTCACTGCTACCGGATAGACCTTCTCTCACCAGGCCTAGCAGCCAATAGAGTACTCCGACAAAGCAAACTCTCTGCCACAGACTTGTTGTAGACACTTGACGTAGAACACATATGACGGGACTTTAAACGGGCCAGTAGCCAATTGCTTTCGTCTCGTCTATCGGAATTTAAACAATGGGATTTTGTTGTCGGAAAAATTTAGATCCAGCTCTCAAACTTTCTGTGTCGGAAATTCCGACAGAAAAAATCCGATGGGGCCCCCACACGATCGGATTTTCCGACAACATGATCCGATCGCACAAGTCCGACTGTGTGTACAAGGCATAACCCATTCTTAAGCTGCCCATTCATGAATCAAAATTCGAACGGTTTAGCAGGAACCAGCCAGGTTTCGATCCATGTGTGGCCACTGTGGTAGCAGGAAGTCGATCCAGTGATTGACTTCCGTTTAACTGCCCTATTGGTATATTTTTACTCGATCAATGCCACATGCAATAGGCTGCAGCACTGATCTGTGTATTCAGACAGCGGGGGAGTCTCCCCACTACCAAAATACAATGACAAAGTAAAAAAAAATGTATGGGTGGGGGAAATGGGCCAATTTTACCTTCAACCTACTGGTTGAAGGAAAAAACGGACCCATGTACGACCAACTGTAGGCACATCACACCGGGAGCCTCTGCTATTCATTTTACTGATAGGCTTAAAATACCCATCTGAGAACCCATATAGAGGATCCAGGATTGGGGCCCCCACCACATTGAGGGTGAGGAATTTCACCCCTTGTGGAGACGGGGCCCTTTCTCCACCTGCGTTCATGGAAGGTTGCGTGGTTCTACCCACCTGGGTCACTGCAACCTCACCAGATGTAAGTGTGTAGGTGGGGTGCAGCATGGTGTGGCAGCAATAATTCACAGAGTCAGGTGCAATATAGAACTTGTAATTAGAGATGGGCAAACTATTTGGACCAAGCAATTTGGTTCAGTCCTGGACAGCACCCATTCAGGTGTTCGCCGGACACCTGAATTTTCAGGGGAGCTCGACAGGATGTTCACCTGCAGAGGGCACTGCTAAGTGCACACTGAATAGCTGCCAGTTGTTAAGGAGTAGGCTGGGAAGCTGGCCACCATGTTCTTAACAACAGATGAGTTATCAGTCCCCACGCCAAAATTTTAAGAAAATGGCACAGGGTCCCCAATCTATACCAGACCCTTATCTGAGCATGCAACCTGGCAGGCCAGGAAAAGGGGAGGGACAAGTGAGTCAGCATGGGGGCAACTTTAGGTTACCATACCAGACCCTTATCCGAGCATGCAGCCTGGCAGACCAGGAAAGGGGGGGAGGGATGAACGAGCCCCCCCCGAACCATACAAGGCCACATGCCCTCAACATGGGGGGGACCCCAAAGCACCTTGTCCCCATTTTGATGGGGACAGGGGCCTCTTCCCCACAACCCTGGGTGGTTGTTGTTAGGGTCTGCAGGCAGGGGGCTTATCAGAATCTGGAAGCCCCCTTCAACAAGGGGCCCCCAGATCCAGGCCCCTCCCCCATGTGAATGAGTAGGGGTACATTGCACCCCTACTCATTCACCAAAAAAAGTGTCAAAAAGAAATAAAAACACAAACACAGTTTTTGACAATTCCTTTACCCTGCATTTATGGGTAGGGGACGCCCCCTACCCATAAATGCAGAATCACATATTTATACATGATTCTGTGCAGCCCGCCTGCACTGTTGCAGTAAATGTACAGTGTGTGGTCAGCAAGTGGTTAGGAAACTATTATTTGAATGGGTCTTACCGATACATTGGTCATTAGTTGTATTTTCTGGTGCTATTTATTTGTTTATTTTTTTGCACATTTACATGTGGTAAACTGTTTAATAATCTTGATTCACATTTTCGGCAGTGCAGACTATATATATATTGCATCCAGAAAGTATGCACTTTTTACACATTTTGTTATGTTACAGCTTTATTCCAAAACTGATTAAATTCATTATTTTCTTCCAAATTCTACAAACAATACCCCATAATGACAAGGTGAAAGAAGTTTGTTTGAAATATTTGCAAATATTCACAGCCTTTGCCATGACAATTGAAACTGAGCTCGGGTGCATCCTGCTTCCACGGATCGTCCTTGAGATGTTTCTACAAGTCCACCTGTGGTAAATTCAGTTGATTGGACATGATAGGAAAGTTCCACATCTGTTTATATAAGGTCCCACAGTCCAAGGAATTGTCTGTAAACCTCCAAGACAGATTTGGAGAAGGGTAGAGAAACATTCTGAAGTGTTAAATGCCCCAATGAGCACAATGGCCTCCATCATCCGTAAATGGAAGAAGTTTGGAACCACCGGGACTCTTCCTAGAGCTGGCCGCCAGCCAAACTGAGTAATTGGGGAGAAAGGCCTTAGTCAGGGAGATGATCAAGAACCCAATGGTCACTCTGACAGAGCTCCAGTGTTTCTCTGTGGAGAGAGGAGAACCTTAAAGAAGAAAAACCATTTCTGCAGTACTCCCCCAATCAGGCCTGTATGGTAGAGTGGCCAGACAGAAGCCACTCCTCAGTAAAAGGCATATGACAGCCTGCCTGGAGTTTGCTAAAAGGCAACTGAAGGACTCTCACACCATGAGAAACAAAATGCTCTGGTCTGATGAAACAAAGATTGAACTATTTGGCCTGAATGGCAAGCGCCATGTCTGGAGGAAACCAGGCACCGCTCATCAACCGGCCAATACCATCCCTACAGTGAAGCATGGCAGTAGAGCATCAAGCTGTGGGGATGTCTTTCAGCGGCAGGAACTGGGAAACTAGTCAGGATCAAAGGAAAAATGAATGCAACAATGTAAAGAGACATCCTTGATGAAAATCTGCTCTGGACCTCAGACTGGGACGAAGGTTCATCTTCCAACAGGATAACTGCCCTAAGCACACAGCCAAGATAACAAAGGAGTGGCTATGGGACAACTCTTTGAATGTCCTTGAGTGGCCCAGCTAGGGCCCAGACTTGAACCCGACTGAACATCTCTGGAAAGATCTGAAAATGGCTGTGCACCAATGCTCCCCATCCAACCTGACAGAGCTTGAGAGGTCCTGCAAAGAAGAATGGGAGAAACTGCCCAAAAATAGTTGTGCCAAACTTGGAGCATCATACTCAAAAAGACTTGAGGCTGTAATTGGTGCCAAAGGTGCTTCAACAAAGTATTGAGCAAAGGCTGTGAATACTTAGGTACATGTGATTTTTTATTTTTTTTATAAATTTGCAAAGATTTCAGACTTTGTTCACATTGTCATTATGGGGTATTGTTTGTAGAATTTTGAAGAGAGCCATGAATTGAATCAATTTTGGAGTAAGGCTGTAATATAACACAATGTGGAAAAAGTGAATCTTTGTGAATACTTTCCATATGCACTGTACACATTTATACAATTAAGGCTTACTACCTCAATGCTTTAAGACCCCACTTTTAAGTCCCCATCCTGTCCATAAATTTGTCTTCTTAAATTTAATCGAATTATTTAAAGAAAAGTAAAATTTTTATTTCTTATTTTTTCTAATTAGCACTACAGGCTATATTTACCATTTCTAGCACTGCAGTGAACACATGTATATACATGAAAAGTTAGCACTGTTTGTATTCAGTGTACCATCCTCTGCTGTTAGAATGACTGCAGGTTTATTTTTGGTGCCAAATTTAACAGATGATTGCAAGGGCTCCCATGAAAAGGCTGTCTTTATGCTAAAAGCGAGTTCACACAGAGTACACAGATTAATAAAACATTGAGAACACATTTTTGAAAGGTTATTTCAATATGCCATCATGTTAATCCTGGTGTGAAATGACACAAGCTACTATGGTGTGCATTTTGAATGAACTAAAACACACGTTCTGACAAACAGAACCAAGAGGCATTCCTTGGCACTATCAGAGCGTGGTTAGGAATAGTGCCTTTAGTTTGATAACACAACATATGCATTATGCCAAGAGTAGTTCAATGTATGTGTTTAAAAACCTTATGGAATTCCTATGGATTATGTCTGTGTGTATCATCATGTTTAAAGTAAACCCGATCCTATAAAGCATCTGCACTCGCGATATTGCTAAACTGCAGGCTCAGCACCTATGTTAATCTTTAAATGAATGATTATGTACTCAGAATGGGGGGTCTGTACACACAGATATTGATTTAAAGCTCAACTTTAGGCACAATTTTTTTTCATTTAGGTATATTCCCCAATAGCCACAATGGATATAAATCTCCTTTGTGTGCACCATGTGAACCAAGATATTCCTGTATAAAGTAGCAGGGGCATCATTACTGTGCTGTGCAGGAAGAGGAGCTGTGGGAGGGGCCCAGCTGGCCCACCCACCACAGACTGCCTGCATAAAAGTATAGGCGGGGCGGAGACAAGACCAGTCACCCTGCACAAGAAAAGAGAGCAGCAGTGACTGGTCTTTATTAAAGGAAGCTCCTGAACCAAAGTTTTATGCTGCATTACTGTGCACAGATCTGGAAGAAATACACATCTCTTGTATATATACTGTATATAATTTTTTCTTATGCTGGACTTCAGCTCTGAAGATAAACTTAGACCACTCCCTTATATCTAAGCTCCATCACCATTTAAAAGCTTAGTCCCAGAATCTCCATTTCCCAGAGTATGGGGGTCTAGCAATGACTAGGAAAGGTTGAAGTCCTGTACAAAGTATGCACTTGAGATGCTCCTGCAGGTAAGTCCCACCCTGCCCTTGAACAGTCCAATGCCTAACTCTCTACTGCCCACACATTGACTTGATTATTGCCAACCAGTATATATTTGTAGGCATCATAAGGTGACATGTATATCTTTTTTTCTGTTGAAAAACAGCTTTTAATGGAGGAGAGTGGAGGATATCAAGGAGGATAACATTTACAGTGGAGTTTCCTTTACAAAATATACCAGATCTGGCTGGATGTTCCAAGGAAGTGAACCCGCTGTTTTGGATATTCTAGATACAGTGCCTTGCAAAAGTATTCGGCCCCCTTGAACTTTTCAACCCTTTGCCACATTTCAGGCTTCAAACATAAAGATATAAAATTTACATTTTTTGTGAAGAATCACCAACAAGTGGGACACAATTGTGAAGTGGAACGAAATCTATTGGATAATTTAAACTTTTTTAGCAAATAAAAAACTGAAAAGTGGTGCGTGCAAAATTATTTTGCCCCTTTACTTTCAGTGCAGCAAACTCACTCCAGAAGTTCAGCGAGGATCTCTGAATGATCCAATGTTGTCCTAAATGACTGATGGTGATAAATAGAATCCACCTGTGTGTAATCAAGTCTCTGTATAAATGCACCTGTTCTGCGATAGTCTCAGGGTTCTGTTGAAAGCGCAGAGAGCATCATGAAGACCAAGGATCACACCAGGCAGGTCCGTAATACTGTTGTGGAGAAGTTTAAAGCCGGATTTGGATACAAAAAGATTTCCCAAGCTTTAAACATCCCAAGGAGCACTGTGCAAGCAATCATTTTGAAATGGAAGGAGTATCAGACCACTGCAAATCTACCAAGACCTGGCCGTCCCTCTAAACTTTCAGCTCAGACAAGGAGAAGACTGATCAGAGATGCAGCCAAGAGGCCCATGGTCACTCTGGATGAACTGCAGAGAACTACAGCTGAGGTGGGAGAGTCTGTCCATAGGACAACAATCAGTCGTACACTGCACAAATCTGGCCTTTATGTCAGAGTGGCAAGAAGAAAGCCATTTCTCAAAGATATCCATAAAAAGTTTTGTCTAAAGTTTGCCACAAGCCACCTGGGAGACACACCAAACATGTGGAAGAAGGTGCTCTGGTCAGATGAAACCAAAATCCAACTTTTTGCCCACAATGCAAAACGATATGTTTGGCGTAAAAGCAACACAGCTCATCACCCTCAACACACCATCCCCACTGTCAAACATGGTGGTGGCAGCATCATGGTTTGGGCCTGCTTTTCTTCAGCAGGGACAGGGAAGATGGTTAAAATTGAGGGGAAGATGGATGCAGCCAAATACAGGACCATTCTGGATGAAAACCTGTTGGAGTCTGCAAAAGACCTGAAACTGGGACAGAGATTTATCTTCCAACAAGACAATGATCCCAAACATACAGCAAAATCTACAAAGGAATGGTTCACAAATAAACGTATCCAGGTGTTAGAATGGCCAAGTCAAAGTCCAGACCTGAATCCAATCGAGAATCTGTGGAAAGAGCTGAAAACTGCTATTCACAAACGCTCTCCATCCAACCTCACTGAGCTCGAGCTGTTTTGCAAGGAAGAATGGGCAAGAATTTCAGTCTCTCGATGTGCAAAACTGATAGAGACATACCCCAAGCGACTTGCAGCTGTAATCGCAGAAAAAGGTGGCTCTACAAAGTATTAAAGCAAGGGGGCCGAATAATTTTGCACGCCCCACTTTTCCTTTTGTTTATTAGTTAAAAAAGTTTCAAAAATCCAATAGATTTCGTTCCACTTCACAATTGTGTCCCACTTGCTGGTGATTCTTCACAAAAAATAAAAAAATGTTATATCTTTATGTTTGAAGCCTGAAATGTGGCAAAAGGTTGAAAAGTACAAGGGGGCCGAATACATTCGCAAGGCACTGTATTCAACAACAGAAGGGCTTCTAGACCTGTAGGGGGGGTCTTAATTTGAGGTGAGAGGCTGGGGCTTATCATTGGTACATGGATGGTGGAAGCTGATCACTATATGAACTGAATTTTTGCACTGATGTCATAATTGAATATACATATTTTTGCACAAGCATTTTATTATCCATCCTTGTTATTTTTGGACTAATCAGTTTTTTTTTGTATTAGCACTTTATTTTGGGTCTGATCACTTTTTTTGGATCAACAAGTATTTATTTATATTCAATACTTTGCACATTTATTATTCATTATTGTATTGCATTGTTACTTGTTGCACTGTTTATTGTTTTTATTGAGTAAGCACCACATTTATTTATTATCTTTGTTTGTCATTGTGTGGGAACACCATTTCATGTCAGCAGACACTCAGTGACCTATACATTTTGGTTTGCACATTAGTATTCGTATTTATCTTATTTAACCACCTCAACTTTCAAACATGCATACCCTTTTTAGGCCAGAGCAATTTAAATATTTCTGCTATGGGTATATGTAGTCAGCAGTATTTCTTGTAATAATTACAATTACCTAAAATAACTGCCTAAAAAAAAAAAACTAAAGTCAGAATATTTCGGTTTTTTTATAACATCATCATTATCAGCGTTGTCTTACCATTTCAAACAATAGTTATTTTTGACAAATAAATACAGGCTTAGTAGAACATAATCTCCTTTCATGCATAGCTTCCAGCCATTGCTTTCAACAACTTCCTGGATTCTCAGATTGCTTTATGGCACCATCCAGGCAGCTTTATGTGGTGCAGACGATACTATTATATATAACAAATTTCTATCAGCGCAAATAATAACCTTAATCACTAAATAGTGATAAGTGATATAGCAAACCCCCACCTGGCTGCTGCACACATAGAAAATGCGTTCACTCTACATATAAAATATACATAACAAAACAGTGTTGTGCTTCCTAAATAACTCCCAATAAATCATTAAATGAGATATATATGTGATTAACTTGCAATATAGCAAGATACTGGGTGCACAATCAAATGTTCATATTCCCTGACTGGGAATAGTGAAAAATACACAACAATGAAATGTAGGTGTTCCCTCAGTGGGTATAGTGAACAATAAACAGTAAAGATAAAGTCCACACACTCAAAAAATAAATAGAATAAAATAAAAGTCCGAATGCACAAAAAACACACAACACACCACCAGTGCATAAACATTGGAAATGCAAGTGCTCTCCTCCACCTCAATATCCTAGACACTCACCTCACGTTCTGACCCCTGTTTCACCAGAAGGTCAGAAAAAGCAGGTTCCCTCTCTGGGATACAAATGGATCAGTTGGTCATGGAATTATTCCTATTCCTTCCGTGCTGCCGCCGGCTGATTGGATGGATACCAGCCAATCAGCTACATAAAGATAGCCTAGGCTATAAGAAGTTTGTCAAGACCCTCAAACTGAGCTGCAGCACAGTGGCCAAGACCATACAGCGGTTTAACAGGACAGGTTCCACTCAGAATAGGCCTCGCTATGGTCGACTAAAGAATTTGAGTGCATGTGCTCAGTGTCATATCTAGAAGTTGTCTTTGGGAAATAGACATATGAGTGCAGTCAGCATTACTGCAGAGGTTGAAGGTGTGGGGGGTCTGTCTGTCAGTGCTCAGACCATACACCGCACACTGCATCAAATTGGTCTGCATGGCTGTCGTTCCAGATGGAAGCCTCTTCTAAAGATGATGCACAAGAAAGCCCACAGTTTGCTAAAGACAAGCAGACTAAGGACATGGATTACTGGAACCATGTCCTGTGGTCTGATGAGACCAAGATAAACTTATTTGGTTCCAAAAGCCCGGTATAAATCCAAGGGTGATCGGAGATTCGCTGTCCAAGGGCCTCGGCTATGGAATGCTCTACCAATCAACATCCGCCTGGAAGAAAATCACCTGGCTTTTAGGAAAAAACTCAAGACCTTCCTCTTTTAGCAGATGATCAAAGCTCGCCACAGCGCCTAGAGGCGATTCAGTTCGCATTGTGCGCTATACAAGTATTTCATTCATTCATTCATTCAGATGGTGTCAAGCGTGTGTGGCGGCAACCAGTTGAGGATTACAAAGACAAGTGTCTTGCCTACAGTCAAGCATGATAGTGGGAGTGTCATGGTCTGGGGCTACATGAGTGCTGTCGGCACTGGGGATCTACAGTTCATCATGGGAACCATGAATGCCAACATGTACTGTGCCATACTAAATCAGAGCATGATCCCTTCCCTTCGGAGACTGGACTGCAGGGCAGTACTCCAACATGATAATGACCCCAAACACATCACAAACTGAGTGTAAAGGTGGTGGACTGGCCAAGCATGTCTCCAGACCAAAATTCTATTGAGCATCTGTGGGGCATCCTCAAACAGAAGGTGGAGAAGCACAAGGTCTCTAACATCCACCATCTCTGTGATGCCATCATGGAGGAGTGGAAGAGGACTCCAGTGGCAACTTGTGAAGCTCTGGTGAACACCATGCCCAGGGTTAAGGTAGTGTTGGAAAATAATGGTGGCCACACAAAATATTGACACTTTGGGACCAATTTGGACATTTGCAATTAGGGGTGTACTCATTTTTGTTGCCAGCGGTTTAGACATGAATAGCTGTGTGTTGAGTTATTTTGAGGGGACAGCAAATTTACACTGTTATACCAGCTGTACACTCACTACTTTACATTGTAGCAAAGTGTCATTTATTCAGTGTTGTCACATGAAAAGATATAATAAAATATTTACAAAAATGTGAGGGGTGTACTCACTTTGTGAGATACTGTATGTGTATCTCTCTCTCATATATATATATATATATATATATTATTATTATTATTATTATTACAAACAAGGCTTTCATTTATTTTGTCATAGATAAAAACATAAATATATATATATATATATATATATATATATATATATGTATATATACCGTATATACTCGAGTATAAGCCGAGATTTTCAGCCTCTTTTTTGAGGCTGAAAGTGCCCCCCTCGGCTTATACTCGAGTCATCGCTGTCTGCCCGCTCGATCAGCGTGTCGAGCAGACAGACAGCGGCCATTCTATGATTCAAAAGCCACGCCTCCGGCTCCGCCTTCGCCTGTGATAGGCGGAACACTGAATTTCCCAGCAGCCTGTGTTCCGCCTATCACGGGCATCTTCTCATCCTCGTACTACGGACGAGGATGATACGACGTCCGTGATAGGCGGAACACAGGCTGCTGGGAAATTCAGTGTTCCGCCTATCACAGGCGAAGGAGGAGGCGCGGCTTTTGAATTTTACAATGGCCGCCGACGAAGAGGGCACGGGACGGAGGCAAGGCAAGGCAAGGCACGGCACGGGACAGGACGGGACGGGACGGGACGGGACGGGACCAAGGCAAGGCACGACACGGGACGGAGGCTCGGGACAAAGGCTCGGGACACAGGTAGGCTGGACACACACACACACACACACACACACACACACACACACACACGGATGGAGACACACACACACGGATGGATGGATGGATGGAGACACACACACACACACAGGGATGGATGGATACACACAGGGATGGATGGATGGATGGAGACACACACACACAGGGATGGATGGATGGATGGAGACACACACACACAGGGATGGATGGATGGATGGATGGAGACACACACACACAGGGATGGATGGATGGATGGACACACACACACACAGGGATGGATGGACGGACACACAGGGATGGACGGACACACAGGGATGGACGGACACACAGGGATGGACGGACACACACACAGGGATGGATGGATGGATGGAGACACACACACACAGGGATGGATGGATGGATGGAGACACACACACACAGGGATGGATGGATGGATGGATGGAGACACACACACACAGGGATGGATGGATGGATGGACACACACACACACAGGGATGGATGGACGGACACACAGGGATGGACGGACACACAGGGATGGACGGACACACAGGGATGGACGGACACACACACAGGGATGGACAGGCATATCTCACCCTCGGCTTATACACGAGTCAATAAGTTTGCCAGTTTTTTTGGGGGTAAATTGGGGGCCTCGGCTTATATTCGGGTCGGCCTATACTCGAGTATATACGGTATATATATATATATATATATATATTTTTTTTTCTACTTTGATCAGTGTTAGTTAAAAAAATAAGGGATATTGTTTTTAACCACTTGGGTACCGCGCTATTGCAAAATGACGGCAATAGCGCGGACCCACATTTTCGGGACTACGTCTATTGACGTAGTCCCGGTTACGAGCGGCCTGCGCGCCCCCTGAGGGGCGCGCGCGGCGCGCTCTGTGATCGGCGAGTCCGTGAGACTCGCCTGATCACCGATCCATGTAAGGGGTCGATCCCGACCCCTTATCACGTGATCAGCTGTCAGCCAATGACAGCTGATCATGTGATAAAACGGAGCCGGTAATCGGCTAGTATTCCTCCTCGCGCTGACAGCGCGAGGAGAAAAAAAAAAAGCCGATCGCCGGCGGCCGTGTTCGGGACATCAGTCCCGATCACGGCCAGAAATTTAAACGGACACCTGCCCCCTGCCAGTGCCCACCTGCCACCCGCAGTGCCATCCTGAAATAAAGTAAGTGCCCCCCTGTCAGTGCCACCCAGCAGTGCCCATAGTGCCCACAGTGCCACCCAGCAGTGCCCACAGTGCCACCCAGCAGTGCCCACAGTGCCACCCACAGTGCCACCCAGCAGTGCCACCCACAGTGCCACCAAAATCTGCCTCAAAGGTGCTGCACCCCAGTGCCGCCCATCAGTGCCCAGCAGTGCCGCCCATCAGTGCCCAGCAGTGCCGCCCATCAGTGCCCAGCAGTGCCACCTATCAGAGCCACCTATCAGTGCCACCTATCAGTGCCCATCAGTCCCATCTATCTGTGGTACCTATCAGTGCCCATCCGTGCCACCCATCCGTGCCACTTATCCGTGCCACCCATCCGTGCCATCTTATCTGTGCCCATCTTTGCCCATCAGTGCCGCCTTATCTGTGCCCATCGGTGCCGCCTTATCTGTGCCTATTAGTGCCGCCTTAACTATGCCTATCAGTGCCCACCAGTGCAGCCCATCAGTGCCCACCAATGCAGCCCATCAGTGCCCACCAATGCAGCCCATCAGTGCCCACCAATGCAGCCTATCAGTGCCGCCTAATCAGCGCACTTCAATGAAGGAGAAAAATGACCCGTTTGCAAAATTTTATAACAAACTATTAAAACATGATTTTATTTTTTTATTTTTTTGCATCTTTTTTTGTTTGTTTAGCAAAAAATAAAACTCCGAGCTGTAACTAAATACCACCAAAAGAAAGCTCTATTTGTGGGAAAAAAATTATAAAAATTTCATTTGGGTACAGTGTTGTATGCCCGCGCAATTGTCATTCAAAGTGCATCAGCGCTGAAAGCTGAAAATTGGTCTGGGACTGAGGGGGGTTTAAGTGCCCAGTAAGCAAGTGGTTAAAGAAATTACATAGAAATTCAGCCATTGAAAATCTCCACAAGGTGAGGTGATATTCCACAATTGGCTTGAACACTTGTCGCTATTGGAAAATATCCCATCTACTCTGGTGACAAATATAACATTATTGGTTTGCCAAGTCCATGTCTGGTGCACATTTAGCCGAAAATCCTCATTTGCATATGTTTAAGATGGCGACAATTGATCGAATTCAGGCAATGTACAACAATTTAACATTTCTTCCATAAATATGACCCTTAAGCCTCATATACAGGATCGGATTGTTGGCCAACAAAACCGTGGAATTTTGTCCGAAGGGAGTTTGCCCAAACTTGTCTTGCATACACACGGCCACACAATTGTTGGCCAACAAATATGAACATAGTGACATACTACGTTGTTTTTCAGCTCTTTAGCGCCACCCTTTGGGCTCCTTCTGCTAATTTCATGTTAGTAGAAGTTTGGTGAGTATCAGATGCCCCAGTAGAAATCCTTTGGGTTGAAACGCATAAGGCGTGGTTCCTATGTTCCCTGTATTGCTTTTATTCATGTGATCACTTTTTTAATCCTTTAATTTTGTATGCTGGTTTTATGCAAATAAACAGCAATTTTTTTTTTGATCTACACTATGGGAAGTCGTAGTTCTTTTTTGTTTTACATATGACTTTCTCCGTGAGCTTTTTCTCCATTGTTGAATCACCAGTCTGAGACTATCTTTCTGTCATTGGAACCTTTGGAGGGAAGATTGGAGCCCTTGAGACGGTGTTGACAGCTTCTCCACTGATTAAAAGATCTACAGCCCCTCCATTGGTGGAAGGACCAACTGTGACCTGTCGTACGGTTCCTGTGGAGTTGAGGATATATTCATTTATGCTCGTTTGACCTGGTGTTGCTCACACACAGGTCCTGTGGCTCTGGTAAGAGTACCTACATTTTTCACATTTCGTTGATGTTACTGCCTTAGATGACCTTTGGATTACCTTTTGCCTATGCATCGTATGAACCATTGCATCTGAGATCTATTTATGGATTTTGGGGACTGATTCATTTCTTTCTTTGGACTTTATAGTTGTTTTTGTTTGGTGCTAGTCACTTCACCATTTATTTTTCATCGTAATATTTCATAGTTTAATATTAGTGCTACATTATAGTTTTTCTTTTTATATGAATTGTGTCACATTCTTGTGTAGCAGCTTTTTTCACTTTTTTACACAGGTTAGCGCAATAATATTCTTTGCATCTTTTCATTTAGCGTTTTTCATTTCGTTCTTTTCAGTTCATTGCTGAAAGGTCGTTTGTCAACCAGACGTGTTGCAGAATTGGAGGAGATAACGTGTTATTTATTGGACTTGGAATTATTGCTTTGACATTATATATTTGGTTGAATAATGATTTAATTTGGTATATTTTCGATATTTTTGGATGCATAGAATGCACTTTTTGGTTACGTTCTATTGGCATATAGCATGTCTAATGCCGCGTACACACGATCAAACAATCCGGTGGAAAAGTCCGGCAAACTCAAGTCCGCCAAACAATCCCCCCGTGTGTAGCCTCCGGCATACTTTTTTGACCCGAAACTACGGCAGACATAGAATGCCGTGTTGCACACCAATCTTCCCGCCGGACTCGCATTTCGGCGGACAATCTGGCCGTGTGTATGCCAGTCCGCCATACTTTTGAAATGAGTGGACTTCTCCCGCCCGGAGAAAA
This sequence comes from Lithobates pipiens, assembly GCF_037356315.1. Taxonomy (NCBI): domain Eukaryota; kingdom Metazoa; phylum Chordata; class Amphibia; order Anura; family Ranidae; genus Lithobates; species Lithobates pipiens. The sequence goes on along the minus strand of NW_027507758.1, from coordinate 544,245,198 downwards.
GTCCGCTCATTTCGAGCGGGTCTCCAGGTAGGCGGGGCCCGCGAAGGAGACGTCACTGGCCCCGCCGCCTGGTATGGACTTAAAGGGGAACCCCAACGCCGAAAAAAATCGGCGTGGGGGTCCCCCCAAGTCCACAACAGACCCTTGACCGAGCACGCTACCCGGCCGGCCAGGAAAGGGGGGGCGAGCGAGCGCCCCTCCTCCTGAGCCGTACCAGGCCACGTGCCCTCAACATGGGGGGTGCCTTGGGGAAGGGGGGGCCGCGCAGCCCCCCCACCCCAAAGCACCTTGTCCCCATGTTGATGAGGACAAGGGCCTCTTCCCGACAACCCTGGCCGTTGGTTGTCGGGGTCTGCGGGTGGGGGGCTTATCGGAATCCGGGAGCCCCCTTTAATAAGGGGGCCCCCGGATACCGGCCCCCCACCCTATGTGAATGAGTATGGGGTACAATGTACCCCTACCCATTCACCTGTAAAATAAAAGTACAAAAACAACACACGAGATAAAATACTTTATTGCACAGCTCCGGGGGTCTTCCGTCTTCGGGGGTCTTCTCGCCGGACTCCTCCGCTATCTTCTTGTAGCTCTTTTGCTAGCGGAGGAGTCCGGCTTTCTTCCTCGCCGCCGGCCTCTTCTTCCGACTTCGGGGGTCTTGTCCCCCTCTTCGGTTCTTCTGGTCTTCTGTCGCCGCCGCCGCCTTCCGTTCTTCTTCTTCTTCTTCTCCAGGAGATGTTGACTCGACGATCTCTCCGGCCGCAATGCCAGCGCGTCCCTGGCATTGCGGCCGGAGAGAACGTCGAGTCAACATCTCCTGGAGAAGAAGAAGAAGAAGAAGAAGAACGGAAGGCGGCGGCGGCGGCGGCGACAGAAGTCCGGGCCACCGCCTGTAAAAGAGCTATAAGAAGGCGCGGTGGCCCGGCAGAAGAACCGAAGAGGGGGACAAGACCCCCGAAGTCGGAAGAAGAGGCTGGCGGCGAGGAAGAAAGCCGGACTCCTCCGCTAGCAAAAGAGCTACAAGAAGATAGCGGAGGAGTCCGGCGAGAAGACCCCCAAAGACGGAAGACCCCAGGAGCTGTGCAATAAAGTATTTTATCTCGTGTGTTGTGTTTTTTTTTGTACTTTTATTTTACAGGTGAATGGGTAGGGGTACATTGTACCCCATACTCATTCACATAGGGTGGGGGGCCGGTATCCGGGGGCCCCCTTATTAAAGGGGGCTCCCGGATTCCGATAAGCCCCCTGCCCGCAGACCCCGACAACCAATGGCCAGGGTTGTTGGGAAGAGGCCCTTGTCCTCATCAACATGGGGACAAGGTGCTTTGGGGTGGGGGGCTGCGCGGCCCCCCCTTCCCCAAGGCACCCCCATGTTGAGGGCACGCGGCCTGGTACGGCTCAGGAGGGGGGGGGGGCGCTCGCTCGCCCCCCCTTTCCTGGCCGGCCGGGTAGCGTGCTCGGACAAGGATCTGTTGTGGACTTGGGGGGGGACCCCCACAACGATTTTTTTCGGCGTTGGGGTTCCCCTTTAAGTCCATACCAGGCGGCGGGGCCAGCGACGTCTCCTTCGCGGGCCCCGCCTACCTGGAGACGCGCTCGAAATGAGCGGACTTTCCTCCGCGTGTGTGGGCGAGTCCGTTCATTTCAAAAGTAGGGCGGATAGTACGGCGGACTTAGTACGCCGTATTAGTCCGCTCAAAAAGTGCCGTGTGTGTGGGCAAGTAGCCCGTTCGGAAAGTCCGACGTACAGTCTGGCGGGAAGTCCGCCAGACTAAGTACGTCGGACATACCGCTACGTGTGTACGCGGCTTAATTGTATTTGTTTTCTTTTTTTAATGCACAATAAAAAAAATTTGGAGAATAATACTTGGCTATGTGTTTTACTTCAGTTTGGGAGTAGGCAGTTACATTTTAAAAAAATACAATGTAAAATCAACAAGGGACACCAACATAGTTGTATCTTTGATCCTAAAAACTATGCCCAAATAAGAAAAAAAAAAAAAAAAAAGCATAATAATATTATTCTTGATATCACTAGAAGAAAAAATCCTTTGAACATTTGTTTGCAATAACTCCATCAGTATCACCAGCAAAGCAGCTTCATTATTATCCCATTAACCTCCCTAGCGGTAATCCCGAGTCTGGCTCGGGTTGGGATTTTCATTACAATAGCGGTAACCCCGAGCCAGACTCGGGTTTGCACCGCTCGATGCAGGGGAGGACACAGGGATCGTTACTTACCTTGTCCCCTGGATCCAGCGATGTCCGCCGCGCTGTGTGATCGAGCTGTCCTCCGCTCGATTCACAGTGCCGAATGCCGCCGAGCTCCGTTCCCTGCGACGTTACGACGCACGGGAGCGGAGAAAGGCGGCAAATTCAAAAAAGTAAAAACACACAAAACACACACAGCACTGTAATCTTACAGATTACAGTGCTGTAGTAAAAAATACACACCCCCTTTGTCCCTAGTGGTTTGTGCAATGCCCTGCATGCACTTTTATATTATAAATACAGTTTTTTACTGCTTGGAATTTGGAGATTGTCCATAGCAACCAAAACATGTCCCTTTTTCAGTTTTTTTTGGATTTGATTACATTATTGAATAATTTTTATTATTCTTTATTATATTATAAACTTTATCATACCCGGGATGTCTGCTAGACTCTGGTTTGAAGAGATTTCAGAGCGTTATTCCTAAGAATTACAGGACTACAAAATAAAAGCCAGATTTCCATGCAAAATAATTGTACCGCTTTCAGCACCTTATTCCAGACTGAATCATACCACCAGGGAGGTTAAAGAAGAAGAGAATGTGCGCTGCATTTCGAGATTTCATAATTTGCCACGTCACAAATGTTAATTCTTCATTATGAACGCTAACCACTTCTGGCTTGTTCTTGCTTCTGAGCATGCATGTTTGTACTGACGGACATGTGTATACACACTCAGAATCGGACAACAGATATTTGTCCGCATCCAACATTTGCCAATGAAAAGTTGGCCAACAATTGTCTGAAGGTGCATACACATGGTCGGATTTTCTGCTACACAGCCTGTCATCGCACATTTACCATCGGAAAATCCAATCTTGTGTACATGGCTTTAAGTGTCATTGAGTAGATGTATAGACTGAGACTTCCAGTAGTGATGTCAGCAGCATTAAAAAGTCAATTGGTTCTTAAAGTGGTTGTAAACCCTTGCATATACCAACTAAAGGGACTAGCCTCAGAGGATACACAGAGATTAAACAAATCCCCCTACTTAAGTTGTACCTGTTTATCTGCAGCCATTTCTTCTCCATAGCCATTCAAAGTACAGAATTTACACAATAATTCTCAGCTCCAGGAGGCAGGGGTGGGGATCTGATGTCACACACTGCATAGCATAGATCAGGGAGCTGAGTGTAATCTAAAACCTGAGTGGAACATCAACCCCCCCCCCCCCCCCCAAGCAGTTTCATAGGGAAACATGCACGGAGGGGGGCAGGGCCATCCTCCGGGATTGCCTGGTGTCGGCACAGACTGTCAGAAGTGACTCATGCAGAGGAATGACAGAGCAGACAGAAATCACACTAAGTGCTTCTGTTATGAAGCAAGTATACACTTTAGAAGGACATGCTTTATTCATTTTTCATTCACGGTTTTACAACCATGTTAATAAAGCCATCACTGCCTTATAACATATTCTCCCTTTAAAAATAAAGAAAGAATCAAACAGCTTAGAATTCCCTTGAATATCACGCATCACTTCCTGAAAGCCTTATTACCAGCCAATATTGATTATACATCATTATGCAGGCTTTGCATATGCAAGAGAAGGCTTCAGGGGATTAGAAATGGACATTTTACATTTCTTCTTAAATCAATATAAAATATTTATTACATCAATGCTACTTTGAAGAATAAAAGTAACAGATGATCTAGCAACAGATGTTGGCAAAGAGAGTTAATAAATACGGCAAGAGACAACATAAAAGAGACTTTGTAAAAGAGGAAAGCGGTGGGTAGACCTTCGTTTTGAAGCATTAATTGATTAGTGATATTCTCCATTACACAGCCACCAGAAGTTAGAGCTACAAAAAGTACAAAGATCACAAGAAATTTTACTGGACATGCCAGAATCAGGAACACACCAAACTGCTGCCTCTCACCAAATAGAAGGAAATGATGCTGGACTTAAAGTGATTGTAAGGGTAATTTTTTATTTTTTTAAATAACAAACATATCATACTTACCTCCACTGTGCTCTTCTGAGGTCCCCCGGCGGGTCTCGTGGCCCCTCACTGCATGTAATGTTATCACAAGGGAAACCCAAATGCAAAATATGTGAAAAAAATTGTGAGTTTGCCTCACAAGCGTTATACGTAGACAAAATACAAGTACCATCATCCAATAATTAAATTCAAAAGAAAAAGAAGTAAGGACAGTTGCCGAAACCTTCCTACAACCAAAAAAGGGGGGAAAGTGTACTATCTTGGTACTAATAAACACGAATATGCTTTAAATAAAATTATTATTTATTACATATAAAAAATGTATTACATATAAAACACATATCACCATGAACGTCAGATTGAGAGCAATATTTCTGAGTCTATCATTTATGGTTTACTCTAAACTGAGCTGTAGAGGCATTAAAAGCTTTGCCTATCGATAAATATTGAGGCCTGACACATGTGGCATCTATTTATTCTACACTACTTCATCTTTTAGTTTGTACAAAAAATTGGGGATTAAAGTGTGTTTATGTGCAATAAGATTCAGTTTGGTGTTTTATACAATTTTTAAACAGAAAGCAAGGGTGTTATGGGACTTTAACCACTTAAGCCCCGGACCATTTGGCTGGCCAAAGACCAGAGCACTTTTTGCGAATTTGGCACTGCCGCGCTTTAACTGACAATTGTGTGGTCACGTGACATAGCTCCCAAACAAAATTGACATCCTCTTTTTCCCCACAAATAGAGATTTCTTGCGCTATAAACAAAAGAATAGCGACAATTTTTTTTAACCACTAGGGGCAATCAAGGGGTTAATGTGTTCCCTATTGTGTGTTCTAACATAAGGGGGGAGTGGACCATGCTGAGAGAGAGATTTTTTGCGTTATAAACAAAAGAATAGCGACAATTTTTTTTAACCACTAGGGGCAATCAAGGGGTTAATGTGTTCCCTATTGTGTGTTCTAACATAAGGAGGGAGTGGACCGTGCAGGGGAAGAGATAGATTGCTGTTGATTTGAACAGACGATCTGTCACTTCTCCCCTCAGAGAACCGGAAACTGTGTGTTTACACAAACAGATCCCGGTCCTCTGTGTGCCCCGAATGGAAATCCCACTCCAAAGTCACCAAAAGCAGTACAGAAACTACTTTTGGAAATTGCAGCACCGCCCTGATAAGGACAGTGCAACTGTCGTTGATTTGACAAGACATGTGAACCAGGGCTGACACAAACACTGCCTATCCACCAGCTGAATTCATTACCTGCAATTCTCCACAGCTGTTATATACAAAGACAATCACATTTATCGTTTACTTGCAAGTGTGCTGAAGAATTTTTTTTTTTTTTGGTGTACAATTATATCTTAGAATTTCTATAGGTATACATAAGATATTGCACTTCCCCAAAACCACCACCCCCAAAATTAACTAAAAAGAAGAAAGAAAAGAGAAACACAACAAACAAGCTTAATAATGTACTTTCATTTGCCAGCAGAAACAAAATTATGTACATTTACTAGCATAAAAAAATAAATATTCTACAGGCTATATGGTGCTACATTTAGCAAAACAGCAATTGGGTTTAAGGGCCCTGCTCATAGGGGCTTAGAATCTATAATTTGTCTAAACCTTAGAGTGAACACAGCATTTTTATTTGCAAGATTATAGAAACATACTTAACAGTCATTATTCTTACAAAGCATTCCAACATATTAAAAAGGCACATATTTAAACTAACATCAACCACCACCCCACAATCCACACACATACATTGGTGAGTATGTTCCGCTGGAAGCTGCATTTCTGTATACACGATTAAGCAATGAGGTCAAAGAGTAGAAGGTCAGCACATGCTCCCATACCATGAATGCATGGTCAGACAGGAAAACACACACAACATTGACAGCATGGCCACATAAATCCACTTTTGATGGAAAAAATGTGCAAGAATTTCAGCAAACAGACCAAGCTGGGGTTGGGCGTTTGTCAATATGCACAATATCATTACCCCCCCCCCCCCCTCACATATCAAGGCAAAAAACCTGGCCTCAAACGAACCCCCTACTGCAGTCCTTTATATAAGATAGGTTGTATTGTTGGCACACTGACACACACACCAAATAGAAGTACACGCCCACCAGTATCTTTCAATCTATCTGTTTGTGTATGTCTAAAGTGATTGCACCTGATGAGCAGGAACACATAATACTATTTGCAACTGTGTTAGCCCTTGGCTATGTGCATCAAATCTCCAACTACAGGCCAAAATTCGAAGGCCATTTTCATGCACATAAACAAAGCAGCATTTTTCTAAGCATATGTACCTGTGCAGTGTAAACCCTACAATTTTAAATGTCCAAGTCACTGGGCATGATTAGTGCTAACAAACATTAACATCAGTCCTTGGCTGCAATGAGCTTCCAATCTAAAGTCCAAAACTAACTTTCTTACATTAGAGACAATTTCAACAGGAGGCAAATAAAATACCAGCATGTTTTTGGATTGTGTTGAGAAACCCACACAGGGAGAACATATAAACTTCAACACAAGCATTAGCATGTAGGGGAATTGGACCAGCAACTCCAGTGCTGCTAGAAGGAATTGCTACCCACTTAGCCAGTGGGCAGCCTCACACATGCAGTCTGCATCTCTGTGGTGTGAACCAGGTCTACGTCCATAGCCATGCTCAGTGTCACAGGCAATATGCAATATATTGGCCTAAGTATTGGGACGCCTGCCTTTTACATCACCTTTAATGGAATCCCAGTCTTAGTCTGTAGGGTTAAGATATTTGATTTGGCCCACCCTTTGCAGCTATAACAGCTTCAACTCTTCTGGAAGGGCTGTCCACAAGGTTTAGGAGTGTGTCTATGGGAATGTTTGACCATTCTTCCAGAAGTGCATTTGTGAGGTCAGGCACTGATGTTGGATGATAAGGCCTGGCTAGCAGTCTCCGCTCTAATTTCTGTGTTCTGTTTTTTGAGGTCAGGACTCTGTGCAGGTAGGGTTGCCACCTGTCTAGGATTCACCCAGAACAATTCGGGTTTTGAATCATGTGTCCGGGTTTCAGTCCACCTGAAATCCGGACACATTATTCAGACCAGGCTGTGGCTCCCCAAGTGACCGAGATAGTCATACACAAATCTGTTGCCGTACAGGAGCTGCAGGCAGCGGTTTGGGGGCAGGATTGACTGAAGGGTGGGGTGATAATGTCAGCAAGAGCAATTTAGCCACACCCACTGTTTGCCAAGGCACGCTCTGTGCATTACATTACTACTCTCCGCTAGCAAAAGAGCTGGAAGAAGATAGCGGAGGCCTGGCAAGAAGAACTGAAGAGGGGGACAAGACCCCTGAAGAGGGGGACAAGACCCCCAAAGTTGGAAGAAGACCCTCCGCTAGTAAAAGAGCTAGCAGAAGATAGCGGAGGAGTCCGGCGAGAAGACCCCCCAATACGGAAGACCACCAGAGCTGTGCAATAAATTATTTTAAAAACATGTGTTGTGTTTTTTTCTTTACACTTTTTTCACCAGGTGAATGGGTAGGGGTACATGGTACCCCAATACTTATTCACATAGGGTGGGGGGCGGGTATCTGGGGGCCCCCTTATTAAAGGGGCCTTCTGGATTCCGATAAGCCCCCTGCCCGCAGACCCCGACAACCAACGGCCAGGGTTGTCAGGAAGAGGCCCTTGTCCTTCTTCATCAACATGGGGACAAGGTGCTTTGGGGTGGGGAGCTGCAGGGCCCCCCTTTCCCAAAGCCCCCCATGTTGAGGGCACACGGCCTGGTATGGCTCAGAAGGGGGGAGGCTGCTTGCTTGTCCTCACCCCCTTTCCTGACCGGCCAGGCTGGTTGCTCGGATAAGGGTCTGATATGGGCTTTGGGGGGGACCCCCATGCCGTTTTTGCAGCGTAGGGCTTCCCCTTTAAGTCCATACCAGGTGACGGGGCCAGCAAGATGTCAATATCGCCGATGGAGGTGGTGAAATTAAATTCCTTAGCTAGTCCCGTCTACCTGGAGCCACATTCAAAATGAATGGACTTTTCTCCGTGTGTGGGCAAGTCCGTTCATTTCAAAAGTCCGGCGTGTGTGGGCAGGTCCGCTCGTTCGGAAAGTCCGGCGGACCTCCGCTGCAAAGTCTGGCGGTTTGTCTGCTGGACTAAGTCCGCTGGATAGTCCGATCGTGTGTACGCGGCATCAGCCACATGTGAGACATATGGGTGGTGGAATTACATTACTCAAGAGTTATTCTTCTTTATTTATTCTGTGATATTTGGCGGGTGAGAGTAGTCTGCAGACTGGACATTATTATGACTCATTTGTACATATATATTTACATTTTTTGTAATATATAATAATTGTCGTTTACATACACATACAAACCCTGTGCACATGTTTGCATTTGCAGGTGTGCTCAGCATGACAGCGCAGGTTTTATTTCTTTTTTATTATTTTTATTGAATTTTGTCATAAACCATCTTTACTGCTGTTAAATACATATATTTATGATCATCTTGCAAAAATCAAAAATATTGCAAAAATATGCAGATGTAGCTAACTTGCAGAAAACTCCTGGGGCGGCACCGAAACAACAAAAGGACACATAGGGAGGAACAACCAAGAACAGAGCTATTTAGATCAAGAGTATAAAAATATCACACCAATTTAACTGCACGATAACTTCAATTTCACTCCAAGATAAGCACAATAATCCATTAATACTTACATGCTGGATAACGCTTAGAACTTCTAGTTCACAGTACTGCAAAGCAGGTGAGGACCGATCATTCAATGAGGACAAATGTTCTTGTGACTGTCAAAGACAGGAATTTACCTCACTTCAGAAAGATTTCCTCTCATTTTCTGTTGCATCTTCAAGATAGGAAGGAAAAGGATATCTCACCAGCAGGACACAAAAAACATCATATATATTATCCCATCTCATATGTTTACAGAATCCCCTGTGAAATATAAACTATCCAGGTAATAAACAAAGCATAGTTACATAGTTAGTAAGGTTGAATAAAGACACCAGTCCATTCAGTTCAACCTAAGTGAGTGTCTACAATTGTCCCTATCCCTGTACATTGCACACTCACATCGGTCCCTACCCTCAAGGAGCCCACAAGCCAAGGTATTCATATACTAGGGCCAATTTTGGACAGAAGCCAATTAACCTACCTGCATGTCTTTGGAGTATAGGAGGAAACCCACGCAGGCACAGGGAGAACATGCAAACTCCAGGCAGGTAGTGGCGTGGTTGGGATTCAAACCAGTGACACTTTTTACTGCTAGGCGAGAGTGCTAACCACTACACCACTGTGTTAATGCATCATTAGTGATCAAAAACTCAAATTTTTCCTCAGAAGCCAAGTTATTTGTCTGTTGGGTGTGGCCATCTTGGCTGTCATGCCGCGTACACACGACCGGACTTTTCGATGGACTAGGTCCAACGGTCTTCCTGATGGACTTTTGGCGTAGGTCCGACAAACTTTCTGAACGAAACAGACTTGGCCACCCACAACTGTACTAAGTCCGTTCGAAAGTCCGTTAGTTTTGAACGTGATGATGTAAACGGGACTAAACAAGGAAGTTCAATAGCCAGTAGCCAATAGCTGCACTTGCGTCGTATTTGGTCTGTCGGACTAGCACACAGACAAATGGTTTTCCAGATTTTTAGTCCGTCAGACAGATTTGAAACATGTTTTATTTCTAGGTCCGCTGGAGCCCACACACGATCGAATTATCCGACGGATTCCGGTCCACCGGACCAAGTCTGCCGGAAAGTCTGATCGTGTGTATGTGGCATCACACAGCTTAAAGTGTTAGACCAGCCATAGAGGGTTTGAATCTCAGCCGGTTCAGCAGGTACCGTCTAAGATTCAAACTGTGTGGGCAGGCTGAATGTACCAAGTTGATAGATCGATCAACTTGGGTACAACAAGCCTGTCGGATTCACTTTCAATTATCACTAGCAGCTGCTATAGCCACTAGCAATGATCAATGTCTTCTCCTGGTGGGAAAGGCTTTCCCCAGAAGACAATTGCTCAGCAGGAGGTATTCCCCTGTCAGCACTGTCTGTGTTGACGAGGAAATCGTACAAATTTGCACTGTCTATGGTGTAACTTGTAACTTAAAGGATCCCACAATAAGGAACTCTTCCTGCCCCGTATGCTACTTTTGTCCTATTTTCACTTTTTATTTTTGTTTTGTCCCATGAACCACGCTCCCTATTAATAGATCTCTGTGAAATCTTTTGTAGATATACACCCACTCAGAACTATGACTGGGACTTTGTTATCTCCAAAAAAAGGTCAAGTAGACTACCCCATGTGACCAGAGGGTTGGCAGCGGCTGGCTGTAGGATGGCCATTTGATGTGACACTGTTTATGTTTTTGTTTATGGACTCTGAGGTATGTGGCAACATTCTATCGAGCCAATATACACATCAATGAAACTAAGATTGGAATTGATGTTTATAATATTTCCTATTTTAGAGCTTGGCTGTAATATATCTTCTTGAATAAGTGTCTTTATTTATTCTTGTTTTTTTATTCTTATGTGTTTGTGGTATACTTATACAATTCTATTTCATGCCTATATATTTTAAAACTTTGTATAATAAAAAACGTTGACATTTCATCTCATTGATATCACTAAAGTCCTTAATTTAGTGAGCTAGGGTTGTTTGTGTAGTCAATTTCCAGGATGAGGTACTGGACATTTTTTGTCCATCACTAGAGAGACCTCTACTGAAGCCCCTTCCCCCTTTTTCTCTTTTTTGTCTATGGCCGGCATTCATTTACCTTTTTAGAAAAACACATAATAGGTGAACTAACACCCTACACCCTCCCCGCCCCTCCTGTCCCACTCTGGATTACTTTTGGTACAGTTAAGAGCACTAATCATTGGTCAAAATAAGTGCTGACCTATCAGAAGAGCTCCTTCTGTCCTAGAAGCCCTAGTTACCAAAAAGGGAGAAGATTGAGATTTTGAATCTCTGGACTGCTATACCACCTGTATACAGCACATCATTCACGGGAGGTAAGTACAGCGGGACCAGGGGGGTAGGGAGGAAGTAGGCTGTTAGTTCTTCAATACATTTTTTCTGAAAAGGTGAACTAACACTTTAAAGCAACATTAAACCCAAAAACTAAATGTTTAATATATTGCAGTTTACTAAAACCCTAGATGTGACGGCACTATTCACTTCCTTTTTATAGACTTTTTTTTTTTCACCTGGTGATCCAACCAATTACACAATTCCTGTCTAAAGGCCCATACACACAATCAGACTTTTTGACAACAAACAAAAATTAGCTGTTTTGAGACAACATCCGACTGTGTGTACGCTCCATTGGACAAACTTTTTCGGATTTCATCAGACTTTTGTTGGCTGAGCGAACGGATAAACTTTTTGACAACATAAGTCCGATGGAGCAAAGTCTGATCGTGTGTACACAAAACCATCGGACTTTTGTACAAAGTACAAACACGCATGCTCAGAACCAATGCAAAAGATCAGACAACAATACAGAAGTTGACCAAAGGGTGGCGCCGGAGTAATTGAATGTCCTCTTTTGAAGTGTCGTCAGTACGTTGAAACGTCACTACGTTCGTGTTTGCTGCCTAAAAAGTCAGATCGTGTGCATGCAATACAAATTTACGGCCAACTTCCTTTGTACAAAAGTCCACAGGAAAGTTTGTACAAAGTCCGATTGTGTGTATGAGGCTTAAGGGTGTGTTTTCTATCTATGGAGGAGCAATGGAGTCACCCTTGGACAGCAGCATTGTCTGGAGAGGGTAGTGTTAAGGCCCATACACACGATCAGACTTTTTGACAACAAACATGCGAAACTTGACACACGATCGGACTTTGTACAAACTTTCCTGTGGATTTTTGTACAAAGGGCGTCGGCCGAGAACTTGTATTGCATACACACGGCAAGAATTTTTCAGCCAACTTTCACCAAATCACGTGCTTTTTCTGCTCTTTACCGCCACCTTTGGACAACTTCTGTATTGTTGTCTGATCTTTTGCATTGGTTCTGAGCATGCGTGTTTGTACTTTGTACAAAAGTTCTATGGTTTTCTGCACACACGATCAGACTTTGCTCCATCGGACTTTTGTTGCCAGAAAGTCTGTCCGTTCGCACAGCCAACAACGGACCAGGCCTTATTGATCAAATTCTCTTGAACGGGGCTGTTTGAAAATTTTTGTTCAAATACATGTCAGAATACATAAACACAGTGGGGAGGATTCCTCCATCCACCTCGCTTGTCTGGATGGGGGAATCAATTCGTTTTTCCCACAGGCTGATCAAAAAAAAAAAAAAAAAATGATCCATGTATGGCCAGCTCTAGAAATGACTAGAAAATGAAAGCTTAACTCTAGTTAAAACTTATTAAGCAGTTACAGAAATGTTTTTCCTTTTTTTTAATGAAATGAATAAAAGTTGACCATTGTACGTACCCCTGTTAAAGCGGTAGTAAACTCCACATTTAGATTTTTACCTACAAGTAAACTATAATAAAGTATACCTTTAAGTAAAATTTATATTTCCAAAACGTGCACTGTTTAGGAGATATTCTAGCGAGCAGTAATCAATGATGTCACCGATGCATGCTCTTTGAAGGAATGGCATACCATTGCCATTCCTTCAGAGTTGTGTGCCATGACTGAGACTCCCGGGCATGCAGCCATTCAAGTGAACGAACTCAGAGGGAAAACCAGGTGAAGATGGAAGCCTCTGCAGTGCTGACAGCGCGCCGCTGGACCGTTTCGTTTCAAGGTAAGTCTCACATAATATGCTAGTATGCGGTGCGTATCAGTATTTTATGATATTGCCTTGCAGGAAGAAACATTTTTTTTTTGTCAAGAGTTTACTACCGCTTTAACCTCTTCAGCTCCTGAAGGTTTTACCCCCCCCCTTCATGACCAGGCCATTTTTTTGCGATACTGCACTATGTTGTTTTAACTGACAATTGCATGGTCATGCATCCCTGTATCCCAAAAAAAATTGTTGCCTTTTATTCGCACAAATAGAACTTTCTTTTGGTGGTATTTGATCACCTCTGCGGTTTTTATTTTTTGCCCTATAAACAAAAAAAGACTGACAATTTTGAAAAAATTATAATATTTTTTATGCTATAAAACATTCTCAATCAAAATTATTTTAAAATCTAATTTCTTCATCAATTTAGGCCAATTTGTATTCTGCTACATATTTTTGGTAAAAAAAAAAAATCCCAATAAGCGTATATTGATTGGTTTGCACAAAATGTATAGCGTCTACCAATTATGGAATAGATTTATGGAATTTTTCATTTTTTTACTGTTTGTAATGACAGCGATCAGCGATTTTTAGCGTGATTGCGACATTGCGTCAGACAAATCTGACACTAAGTGACACTTTTTGGGGACCAGTGACACCAAAACAGTGATCAGTGCTAAAAAAATGCATTGACACTGTATAAATGACACTGGGTTACCATCAGGGGCAATCAAAGGGTTGACTGTATTCCCTGGGATTGTTTTCTTACTGTGTGGGGGATGGACTGACTCGAGAAAGAGAGGCACCTGTGTTTCTGATTAGCAGATATCACAGATGTCTCTCTTCCTGTCTGAAAGAACAACGGTCTTTCTTGTTTACATAGGCAGAGCGCCGTTCTATCTCTTCAGAGAGCGATTACGGGTGGAGGCTCCGGTGGCAATCGCACACCCCAGAACCATGCACGAAAATCATGAACAGGTACGCGATTTTGCACTTAAGGGCCGCCCTGCCGCAGTAAATGCATGTGTGGTGATCCTTAAGTAGTTAAAGGCAAAGTTCACTTTTGGAACATGTTTTGCTTGTATTAAGGGTAGAATATTTAACATGCTCCAGCTTCTGCCCCCCTATCCCCCGTCCATGTAACAGCGGGAGGGGCCTCTTCTTCTCCCCACACCAATTATAATTTTTTTAAAACCATGCACATTTTTTTCTGCAAAAATGCATACATTTTATTATTTTTTCTGTAAAGGTAGAACATAGATTTTAAATGGTTTGTCTCGACCCTTTAGCGTCCACTTGCATGCACAGCTTTGTCTATTAAAGGAAGTTTAAAATCAATGGTGGGATCAACAGGTAAAAAAACAAAGTTACAGTAGGGAATTCAGAAAAAACATGCGTTGTTAATTCTAGTGACAGACTGCATCATATGTGTCACTTTTAATTTTGCTCTGATTACCACAAAAAAGGGGTAGAGCCAGGCTGTCAATGGCAGATTTGATGTTAACAACAACTCTGCCTTTTCTCAAAACAGTCAATGGTGGCAATGATGTGTCAGTGAATTCTGAATAGCCAATATAGCGCCAATAAATGATCCTGAAGTCCCAGAAAATAGCGCCCGATTAAGGCCAATTAAGACTTCAACTCTCAGAAACTGGGCACAAATACAAATGGAAAGCAGCGCTATTGTGAACATATGCGGAAATAGTGAAAGTCAATTGGGCTGTAAAAAATCCAAACTTCTCACTGAAGGCTTTTATGTTATAGTTCTTTGCCATAAAAAGTGTATGGGGACCTGGGTCCTGCCCCAGGGGACATGTATCAATTGGAAAAAAAATTTTAAAACTGACATTTTTTCAGGAGCAGTGATTTTAATCATGCTTAAAGAGCTTAAAGTGAAACAATAAAAATGTTAAAAATCCTTTAAATATGCCTGGAGGGTGTCCTTAGTATGTCTGTAAAGTAGCACATCTTTCCCGTGTTTAGAAAAGTACCACAGCAAAACAACATTTCTAAAGAAAATAAATGTCTTTTAAAACTGCTTGCAGCTGTAATGTATTGTCGGATCCCGGCAATATAGATAATAAAGTCCATTACCAGGCTCTTTGAGTCTGGTATGAATATTAAGAGGAACCCTGCATTAATATAAAAAACTTGCGTGGGGATCCCCCCAAAATCCATACCAGGCCCTTCAGGTCTGGTATGGATATTGAGGGGATCCCTGTGTCAAAATTTGAAAAAAATGGCATGGGGCCCCCCCCCCCAAAATCCTTACCAGGCCCTTCAGGTCTGGTATGAATTTTAAGGGGAACCACGGGACAAAATTTAAAAAAAATGGAGTGGGGGTCTCCCCCAAAATTCATACCAGACCCTTATCTGAGCATGCACCCTGGCAGGCTGCAGAATGGTGACAAGAGAGACAGCACCAGAAGATGGTGGCGGGAGACACGGTTCGGGGAGACCATTCAGAGCTATTTTACAATAAAGGAATTGTCAAAAACCGACTATTATTTGCCACATTTCCCTGCTTTTTTTTTGGTGAATGGGTAGGGTACCTGATACCCATTCACATAGGCGGGGCCGGGATCTGGGGGCCACGTTGTTAATGGAGGCTTCCAGATTTCCAATAAGCCCCCTTCCCGCAGACCCCCACAACCAACGGGCAAGGGTTGTGGGGATGAGGCCCTTGTCCCCCATCAACATGTTGTTCATCTGAACACGAGAAAGAAAGTCCGCCTGAACATTCTGGATCCTGGGTATGTAGAAATGATGGAAGTTTCTCTCAGCCCAGCTCATGATTGGCTCCACCTCCTGTAGCAGGGACCAGCTGCGGGTTCCACCCTGCCTCCTTACGTAGGCCACTGCTGTTGTATTGTCCAACCTGAGCATCACTGAGGATTTCTTTGTTAGATGATGGATCGCTAGAAGCGCCTGAAAAGCAGCCCAAAGTTCCAGGATGTTGGACACAATCCTGAGGGGAATTTCAGAGACATCTGTGCAGGTTTCTACACTGATGTCAATGAAAAAATCGCACCCCGAAGTTCCCAAAAAGTAGTACAGAAACGACTTTTGGAAAATGTGGCGCCGCACCAATTAGAACGGTGCAATTGCCACCGATTTGACATGTCAAATTGCACCACATACAACACTGCCTATCCACCAGCTGAAGTCATTACCTGCAATTCTCCACAGCTGTTATATATAAAGATTCCACCTTTATTGTTTACTTGCAGGTGTGCTGAAGTGATTAGTTTTTTTGGTGCACAAATACATATAGAAATTATAAGATATAAAAGAAAGATATTACACTTCCCCAAAACCACCACCCCCAAAACCGATTAGAAAGAAAAGAAAAAGAAAAGAAAAAAAAACACACACACACAACAAACAAGCTCAATAATGTACTTTTATTTTGCCAGCAGAAACAAAATTATGTACATTCATTTACTAGCATAAAAAATATTCTACAGGACATATAGTGCTACATTTAACAAAACAGTTAGCAATTGGGTTTTAAGGGCCCTGCTCATAGGAGCGTAAAATCTAAAATTTGTCTAAAACTTAGAGTGGACACTGCTTTACTTTCAGTGTATAATGGGTAATTTTCATACTACAACTAGTCACCCACCAGCCCACATCATTTTTATTTGCAAGATTATAGAAACATACTTAACCGTCATTATTCTTACAAAGAATTCCAACATAATATAAAAAAAGGCACATTCAGAATATAACACCCACCACCAGCCCACAATCCACACACATACATACATTGGTGAGTATGTTCTACTGGAAGCTGCATTTCTGTGTACATAATTAAGCAATGAGATCAAAGAGTAGAAGGTCATCTGCATTTTTGAGGTCAGGCACTGATGTCGGATGAGAAGGCCTGGCTAACAGTCTCCGCTCTAATTCATCCCCAAGGTGTTCTGTTGAGGTCAGGACTCTATGCAGTCCAGTCAAGTTCCTCCACCCCAAACTCACTCATCCATGTCTTTATGGAGCTTGCTTTGTGCACTGGTCCTAATCATTTGGTGGAGAGGGGATTATGATGTGGGATTGTTTCTCTGGGCTGGGCTGCCATTAAAGTTCATGTGTGTGTAAAGGCAGGCGTCACAATACTTTTGGCCAGATAGTGTATCTGGTAAGATTTAAAATGGTGGTGGAACCCTCCTACACATAAACACTACATTTAGACATCGTTTTAGGACCTGGGAGATGAGGCAACTTCTCTATATGAAGCAGCATGTTTGTGATTAAAACCCAGACACTTAGGGATGACACCCCCGGAGACCGGAGAGAAAAATACAACAGGAGGGCCATGTGATTGGCCCTCCTGATCACATGACGACTGTGTCCAATCACAGTCGTCATGTAATGTAAATAGAGAGCAGTTGTAACTGCTCTCATCTCTTCCTCTCCTCACACAGAACCTGTCAGTGAGGAGAGGAAGAGAAATCTTTGCTTCAGCCGGGAAGATCAGTGAGTTTTCTAGCTGTTTGTCTGCTGTTTACCCACTGATCTCCCAGCTAGTGTCCCCCAAAACACAGTGTCCCCCAAAACACAGTGTCCCCAAAAACACCTGGCACATCAGCCCGCCATCTGACACATCAGCCACCCGCCATCACCAGGCGCACCTGCCCGCCATCACCAGGCGCATCTGACCCGCCATCACCAGGCGCATCTGCCCGCCATCACCAGGCGCATCTGCCCGCCATCACCAGGCGCATCTGCCCCGCCATCACCAGGCGCATCTGCCCCGCCATCACCAGGCGCATCTGCCCGCCATCACCAGGCGCATCTTCCTCGCCATCACCAGGCGCATCTGCCCGGCCATCACCAGGCGCATCTGCCCGGCCATCACCAGGCGCATCTGCCCGGCCATCACCAGGCGCATCTGACCCGCCATCACCAGGCGCATCTGCCCGCCATCACCAGGCGCATCTGCCCCGCCATCACCAGGCGCATCTGCCTGCCATCACCAGGCGCATCTGCCTGCCATCACCAGGCGCATCTGCCCCGCCATCACCAGGCGCATCTGCCCGCCATCACCAGGCGCATCTGCCCGGCCATCACCAGGCGCATCTGCCCCGCCATCACCAGGCGCATCTGCCCCGCCATCACCAGGCGCATCTGCCCCGCCATCACCAGGCCCATCTGACGCCCGCCATCACCAGGCGCATCTGACCGGCCATCCCCAGGCGCATCTGCCCGCCATCACCAGGCGCATCTGACCCGCCATCACCAGGCGCATCTGACCCGCCATCACCAGGTGCATCTGCCCGCCATCACCAGGCGCATCTGCCCGCCATCACCAGGCGCATCTGCCCCGCCATCACCAGGCCCATCTGACGCCCGCCATCACCAGGCCCATCTGACGCCCGCCATCACCAGGCCCATCTGACGCCCGCCATCACCAGGCCCATCTGACGCCCGCCATCACCAGGCCCATCTGACGCCCGCCATCAGGCCCATCTGACGCCCGCCATCTGACATCTTCCGCCCACCATCTGACATCTGCCCGTCAACATGACTAAAAGGTCGTACAGCGCAGAGGAGGCTTTCCAGATGCTCCAGAGTATGTCGGACGAGAGTAGCGGGGAACTCTCTCCGTCAGACTCGGATATCGATTATGAGCCAGTGGAAAGCAGTGGGTCCGAGATGGAAACCGAGGAAGATAGAATCCTAACAAGGAGAAACAGGAGAAATGAGCAGGCGCAGACATCAAACAGCAGCGCACCACTCCAGGATGATATGCAGGCATCCACCAGCAGTGCAGCACTCCGGGATAGGCAGGCATCAACCAGCAGTTCTGCAACCTTCCTTGAAGATAGGCCAGATACTAGCAACGGAGCATCCCATCAACGAGGCAGTGCCCATACTAGCCTTCCAGATGTTCTGCTGTATCCAACATGGCTGCCCGATACGTCAGTAGAACCTGTTATTCCCCTTTTTACATCCCAGCCAGGCCCTCAGATACAGACGGAAAATGTAACCCCACTTTATTATTTTCATTTATTTTTTACCAATGATCTCCTAACCGACATTGTGGAGCAATGTAATCTATATGCCAGCCAACATATAGCCAACAATCCCAGTTCTTCCTATGCCCGTCCTTTTTTTTGGAAACCCCTCACCGTGGAAGAATTTAAAATTTTCCTTGGCCTAACCCTCAACATGGGGCTAACAAAAAAAAATGAAGTCCATTCCTACTGGTCTACCCAACCGATCCACCACATGCCGGTCTATTCATCAATTATGGCCAGAAACCGTTATGAGATGATCATGAGATTTTTACATTTCAATAACAATGCCCAATGCCTCCCTCGAAATCATCCCAGTTATGATAAATTATTCAAAATTCGGCCCCTAATCAATTTTTTTGCCAGTAAAAGAGCCAGACGTGGGGTAAAATTTTATAAGGCGTGTGACAGGGCCACGGGTTACACATATGACTTCATAATTTATGAGGGAAAAGACCGACAGCTAAACCCCCCTGGATGCCCTACCTACATGGGAACAAGTGGCAAAATTGTCTGGCAGCTGATCCAACCATTGCTTGGGAAAGGTTACCACCTATATGTAGACAATTTCTACACAAGTCTCCCACTTTTCCGCCATCTGTACCTAAAGCAGACTGTGGCCTGTGGGACAGCACGGACCAACCGCAAAGGCTTCCCACAGATATTGGTCACCAAGAAATTGAAACCGGATGAAATGGCCAGTATGCGGACTGACGAGGTACTAGCGGTGAAGTGGAGAGATAAAAAAAGAGATGTCTACATCCTTTCCACAATACACAATGACACCTTGGTGGAACTGCAAAGAAGAAAAGGCCCCATCCAGAAGCCAAAATGTATCCACGAGTATAACTTATACATGGGGGGGGTGGATATGAATGACCAGATGATGCAGCCCTACTTGGCCACCAGGAGATCACTGTTTTGGTACAAGAAAGTCGCCGTTTATTTGATGCAACTGGCCATGTTCAATTCGTATATTATTTTTTCTAAGAGCACCCAAAGTTCCCTGACCTATCTAAGATTTCAAGAAGATGTCATCACAGCCCTTGTCTATCCCCATGGCCAACCCACTCAACTAATTCGGTCTGATGCAGTAGCCAGACTCCATGAAAGGCACTTTCCCGACATCCTCCCTCCTACCCAAACAGGTCGCAAACCCCCCAAAAAATGCCGTGTGTGTACAAGTAGAGGAATTCGCCGTGACACCCGATACTACTGTCCAGACTGTCCCTCCCAGCCAGGCCTCTGCATTGGAACTTGCTATCGAAGCTATCATACTTCAGTAAACTATTAGTAAAGTGAAGATGATTTCTTTCCAGTTTCCACTTTCTGCCATTTCTGTGTATGACCCGGACTGTTAAATGACTATGCCTCTGCCAAACATATTTCTGCCTTCAACGTGAATTGACCTCGGCCTGTTAAATGACCATGCTTTTTGCCTGCCTCCTGAACTGATCATTTGCCCTGCCACTGTACAGCACAGGGGTCTCACATGTGAGGGGCTCCAGAAAAAGTTTTCCGAGTGGAGAAAACCTTTTTCTCCAGGTTTTTCGTTTTCTCAGATTAGGGTCTGGAGACTCGGAGGCTTCGTAGATATTTGGGTGGGAAGAAGCCTCTACCCCTGTCCTCGGGTCTTACCTGACCAAGGCCCAATGTACAAAGTGCCGCCTGCTGCCATCTGAACTGGCCCTGCCTTTGCCTGCCACCTGAACTGGCCATGCCTGTGCCTGCCACCTGAACTGGACATGGCTATGCCTGAACTGCCTGCTAAACCTTGGACTGTACTGAACCATGTTCATAATTTTCCATATCTGTCTGCTGCCTGGACAATTCCTGGACATTTCCTTTGGCTGTCTAGAAAATGCTTTGACTGCTCTGGAACGGTGTCCCTGCCTGCTAAAACCACAGGTGAGCCTTTTTTTTACCCTTTGCTCAGCAGAATGTATTTTGGTGTGTAATTATTGGTGTGTACATGCTATATGTTAGAAGCCTGAAGGTGGTACTTGTATGTTGGGCTTCTGTATGCGGCCAGGCTGTGGAAAAGTCTGACACATGGGGTATCGCCATACTCAGGACGAGTAGCAGAATGTATTTTGGGGTGTCATTTTGGCTATGTACATGTTATGTGTTAGAAAGATCTTCTAAATTGACAACTTTGTGAAAAAAAAATAGGTTTTCATTTTCTTTCCACGTTTTCCAAAAACTTGTGGAAAGAAATTACATGTTCAAAAGACTCATTATGCCTCATAGAATATACATTAGGTTGTTTTCTTTACAAAATTGGGTCACTTTGTGGGTAATTCCATTGTCCTGGTGCTCCAGGGCCTTCAAAAATGTAATAGGTACTCAGGAAATGAAATGTGTAATTTATGCCTTTAGAACGCCTGATGGTGCTATATGGATGTTGGGCCTCTGTATGTTGCTAGGCTGTGGAAAAGTCTGACACATGGGGTATCGCCATACTCAGGACGAGTAGCAGAATGTATTTTGGGGTGTCATTTTGGCTATGTACATGTTATGTGTTAGAAAGATCTTCTAAATTGACAACTTTGTGAAAAAAAAATAGGTTTTCATTTTCTTTCCACGTTTTCCAAAAACTTGTGGAAAGAAATTATATGTTCAAAAGACTCATTATGCCTCACAGAATATACATTGGGTTGTTTTCTTTCCAAAATGGGGTCACTTTGTGGGTAATTCCATTGTCCTGGTGCTCCAGGGCCTTCAAAAATGTAATAGGTACTCAGGAAATGAAATGTGTAATTTATGCCTTTAGAACACCTGATGGTGCTATATGGATGTTGGGCCTCTGTATGTTGCTAGGCTGTGGAAAAGTCTGACACATGGGGTATCGCCATACTCAGGACAAGTAGCAGAATGTATTTTGGGGTGTCATTTTGGCTATGTACATGTTATGTGTTAGAAAGATCTTCTAAATTGACAACTTTGTGAAAAAAAAATAGGTTTTCATTTTCTTTCCACGTTTTCCAAAAACTTGTGGAAAGAAATTATATGTTCAAAAGACTCATTATGCCTCACAGAATATACATTGGGTTGTTTTCTTTCCAAAATGGGGTCACTTTGTGGGTAATTCCATTGTCCTGGTGCTCCAGGGCCTTCAAAAATGTAATAGGTACTCAGGAAATGAAATGTGTTTCATGTGTTGAAATGTGTTAATTTATGCCTTTAGAACGCCTGATGGTGCTACATGGATGTTGGGCCTCTGTATGTGGCCAGGCTGTGGAAAAGTCTGACACATGGGGTATCTCCATACTCAGGACGAATAGCAGAATGTACTTTGGGGTGTAATTGCAATTATGCCTGCACCATGTGTGAGAAATAACTTGTAAATATGATCATTTAGTGAAGAAAAAAAAAAATATATATTTCTTAATTTTCCAAAGCATTGTGGGGAAAAAATTGCAACTTCAAAAAATTCACTACGCCTCTTACCAATTACCGCAGACTGTCTTCTTTCCAAAAAGGGGTCATTTGGGGGGTTATTGTACTGTCCTGACATTTTAGGGCCTCAAGAACTGAGATAGGCCATCAGTGCATTAGGATTGATACATTTTCAATTATGCATAGCATGGCTTGTAGGCTCTATAACTTTCACACAAACCAATGATCATACACTTATCAGGATTTTTTTTACCAAAGACATGTAGTAGAATACATTTTGGCCTAAATTTTTGCCAAAATTAGATTTTTTTGGTTTCTTTTAAAAGAGAAAGTAGAAAATTTTGTTTTTTTTTCAAAAAATTTGCTCTTTTTTCGCTTATATTACAAAAAATAATAAATGAAGTGGTGAATAAATACCACCAAAAGAAAGCTCTATTTGTGTGAACAAAATGATAAAAAATTCATTTGGTTACAGTGTAGCATGACTGAGTAATTGTCATTCAAAGTGAGAGAGCACTGAAAGCTGAAAATTGGTCTGGGAAGGAAGGGGGTTTAAGTGTCCTGTATTGAGGTGGTTAAAGATATTTCCGTGTAGAAATTACTTTTTCACATAGTTTAAAAGCAGATTAACTTTAAACAATATATTTCAGTACCATTTAGGCAATTATATCATGCCTAAACATTATTTATCCAGGTTTTAGCAGAGCTATGGTTTGGGAGCTACTTGTTTTCAGGGAACTATAGTAAATTCGATTTTGGGAGTATTTTTTTTAGCAACTCTATATTGAATACCGTTTTAGCGCCAATTAGCGCGATTAGCGCTAATTAGCTGTAATTAGCATTGCAGCACTATAGTAAATGCCCTCCAGTGTGTAGGGGGAGTGGTTAGAGATGTAGTGGAGAGCTTAACTGCTAACTTTTGAAAAAAAGTCAACAACTGCATATCAATAGCAACACTGTTTAATCTATTTTAGCTGCATACAGTATATGTAAAAAATAGGAAAAGGGGTTCCACTACATTTACATGCTTGAGTAACTGAAAGGCTTCATTTAAAAATATTCAATGTCTTTATAATATCCCTAAAATATGGCAATGATCTAATTTTCCTTTCAAATCTCTTCTTTTAATATGAAAAGAAAAGCTTAAGAAAGCCCTGACATAGACGAGCGTCAAAAGATAGATATAAAAAGCTCTGAGCCAAAAAAAGTCTAACTAAAGATTACTAGTATAAATTCAGAGCTTTTAAACTAGCTTTGTCTGTGTTGGCAGAAGAATTTCCTTTTCTTCCCATCATAGAAAGCAGGAAATTGTTTTATTCAATCTTAGCAGAAGTGATGGGAAAATCATAAAAAGAAAGAATTGAAATAAACACATTAATCTCTGGAGGATGTTAGATTATAACAAATTAACTCTTCCTTTGACAGAAAGTTAGAGAATGATTTGCTGTTCCTCCTTTGTTCCATATATGTCACAAATTGATCAAGTACAAGTATAGAAAAAGTAAAACGAAATAAGGAAACAAACAAAACAATAAAGCATTAAAAAAGAGAAAAAAATATAAAAATAATAATAGTAAAAAAATAATAATAATATAAAAATATATATAGATATATACATATATATATATATATATGAATGAATGTATGTGTCTATATATATTTTTATATTATTATTATTTTTTTACTATTATTATTTTTATATTTTTTTCTCTTTTTTAATGCTTTATTGTTTTGTTTGTTTCCTTATTTCGTTTTACTTTTTCTATACTTGTACTTGATCAATTTGTGACATATATGGAACAAAGGAGGAACAGCAAATCATTCTCTAACTTTCTGTCAAAGGAAGAGTTAATTTGTTATAATCTAACATCCTCCAGAGATTAATGTGTTTATTTCAATTCTTTCTTTTTATGATTTTCCCATCAAAAAAGATATAATAAAATATTTACAAAAATGTGAGGGGTGTACTCACTTTTGTGAGATACTGTGTGTATGTATGTATGTATGTATCTATATATATATATATATATATATATAGATAGATACATACATACATACATACACACAGTATCTCACAAAAGTGAGTACACCCCTCACATTTTTGTAAATATTTTATTATATCTTTTCATGTGGCAACACTGAAGAAATTACACTTTGCTACAATGTAAAGTAGTGAGTGTACAGCTTGTATAACAGTGTAAATGTGCCGTGCCCTCAAAATAACTCAACACATAGCCATTAAGCCTCATTCCCACAAGGCGGATCCACTCAGCTCTGTCTGCCAGCTCAGCAGGAGATCTCTCTGTTGATCTCCGCTGAGCCGGCGGATGACAGGTCCGTCTCTGCTCACTGAGCGGGAAAGGGCCTGTCAGAGTGTCGCCGATTCCTATGGAGGGATCGGATGAAAATGGACAGCATGTCCGTTTTCATCAGATCTCATCCGATCCGATCCGATCCGCCAGGACGGATGCGAATGTAGGGCCATACGTCTAAATTTTAGCGGATCGGATGTCAGCGGACATGGTAACCGCTGACATCCGTTGCTCCATAGACCTGTATGGAGTGTCCGTTCAGGTCCAACTAAAGAACTGACAGGCGGATCTGAACGGTCCGTTCGTGTAAAAGGGGCCTAGATGGCAACAAAAGTGAATACACCCTTAAGTGAAAATGTCCAAATTGTCAATATTTTGTCTGGCCACCATTATTTTCCAGCACTGCCTTAACCCTCTTGGGCATGGAGTTCACCAGAGCTTCTCAGGTTGCCACTAGAGTCCTCTTCCACTCCTCCATGACAACATCACAGAGCTGGTGGATGTTAGAGACCTTGCACTCCTCTACCTTCCATTTAAGGATGCCCCACAGATGCTCAATAGGGTTTAGGTCTGGAGACATGCTTGACCAGTCTATCACCTTTACCCTCAGCTTCTTTAGCAAGGCAGTGATCATCTTGGAGGTGTGTTTGGGGTCGTTATCATGTTGTGTTTTATTAAATTTGTTTTATTGCTCCCACTCTCTCATACTGGTCACTGGAAGTTCAACATGGCACCTCATGGCAAAGAACTCTCTGAAGATACGCAAAAAAGAATTGTTGCTTTACATAAGGATGGCCTAGGCTATAAGAAGATTGCCAAGACCCTGAAACTGAGCTGCAGCATGCTGGCCAAGACCATACAGTGGTTTAGTTTCGTCCAAGGAAGGTGAGTGCACATGCTCACTATCGTATCCAGAGGTTGTCTTTGGGAAATAGATGTTTGAGTGCTGCCAACATTGCTGCAGAGGTTTAAGGGGTGGGGGGGGGGGGGGGGTCAGCCTGTCAGTGCTTAGACCATACGCCGCACACTGCATCAAATTGGTCTGCATGGCTGTCCCTTCTAAAGATGATGCACAAGAAAGCACGCAAACAGTTTGTTGAAGACAAGCAGACTAAGGACATGGAATACCTGAACTATGTCCTGTGGTCTGATAAGACCAAGACAAACTTATTTGGTTCATATGGTGTCAAGAGTGCGTGGCGGGAACCAGGTGAGGAGTACAAAGACAAGTGTGTCTTGCCTACAGTCAAGCATGGTGTTGAGAGTGGCATGGTCTGGGACGGCATGAATGCTGCCGTCACTGGGGAGCTACAGTTCCTTGTAGGAACCATGAATGCCAACATGTACTGTGACATACTGAAGCAGAGCATAATCCCCTCCCTTCGGAGACTGAGTCGCAGGTCAGTATTCCAACATGATAATGACCCCAAACACACCTCCAGGACAGCCACTGCCTTGCTAAAGAAGCATAGGGTAAAGGTGATGGACTAGTCTCTATCTCTATCTCGTCAGCATAAGGGTTAATTCTACTTATTTTTGTTTTAGTTTTTATTCTAAATTTTAAAGATATTTCTTTAAAATGAAAGCAAATATAAATTTCTAAAATGTTACCCAATTTTATGCTATAAATTATTTCATAGTTTTTAAACACGTTGAGTCTAATGCCCTGTACACACGGTCGGACATTCCGATGAAAAATCCATCGGATTTTTTCCAACGGATTTTGGCCCAAACTTGTCTTGCATACACATGGTCTCACAAAGTTGGTGTAAAATCCGATTGTTCAGAACGAGGTGACGTACAACATGTACGACGGGACTATAAAGAGGCCAGTAGCCAATATCTTTCACCTCGTAATTTATTCTGAGCATGGGTGGCACTTTGTGCATCGGAATTGTCTACACACGATCGGAATTTAAATGATCGGATTTTGTTGTCGGAAAATTTTAGATCCAGACCTCAAACTTTGTGTCGGAGATTCCGACTGAAAAAGTCAGATGGAGCCCACACACAATCGGAATTTCCGACAACACAGTCCGATCGCACAGTTTCTGTTGGAAAGTCTGACCGTGTGTACAGGGCATTAGTATGCTTTAATAAATACTACTTATTGCTGTATAGTATTTTTTTTTTATTATTAACCAATATAGCATTTGATTGCTGTTAGTCTACAATTTAGTCACATTGGTGTCGATTTACTAAAGGCACATAAACTGTTCACTTGGAAAGGGAAGGCTGTTGAACGATGAATTGGAGACTGATGAAAGGGGAATTCCCCTAGAACTGTGAATCCCTCCATACTGGCATCTTGGTACTCCTGGCGTGTGATGTCATTCAGAAGGTGTGTAGGCACTGTCAGCAGCAGCATTTGCTCTTTGGGTGCAGAGACAGCAAAACTATCCCAGAGCTGCAGAGGACATTTCACCAAGTCTGCTTTTTTAACTTTCATTTCTCCAGGAAAAGAAAACCTTCTTCATAGCCCCAATGGGCTGTGAATAATGTAAAAGGGGACGGGGTTTAACACACTTAAAAAAAATAGAAAGAGAAGGACTTAAAGTTGTTCTAAAGCCTTAAGATTTTTTTCACCTTAATGTATGCTATGCATTAAGGTGAAAAAACTTTCTTTGCTGCAAAATCCCCCCCAAGACCCCCTTATACCTACCTGAGCCTGATACAATCTAGCAATATGCACAAAAGCAGTGGCTCTTGCCCTTGTCTTCCTCCTCCCTGGGCAGATTGATAGCAGCGTGAAGAGCAGAGGGCAGGGTCGAGCCACCCGCTCTATGTCAATAAACACTGATAGGGCAGCTCAGGAATGAGCTTGCATAGGTGCCCTTATGGAAAGTGGCTTTCCTTGGGGGCACTACCCCAAGAAGAGAGGCCAGGAGCCTCAGTGGGGCACCCCAGAAAAAGAGGATCAGGGCTGCTCTGTGCATAACCTTTGCACAGAGCAGGTAAGTATAACATGTTTGTTAATTTATAAAAAAAACAGCAAAGCTTTAATATCACTTTAAAATCTGAACTGCAATCAAACAACTAAATGCATGGTTGAAATACATATCATGGAACTGTTTTACCTGCCAAACGATTTGTGTTTTTGTCCATCCATTTCTGAGGTTGATAGCATCTCTGCCACATGGCATAGCCTTGTCTGGCAAGCCAAGAGACCAGCTTTTTCACTTGCAGGTCTTGTCCCTCCTCTGGGCCTATTACTGGACAGAGAAAGGATTAAACCACAGACTGACAAGCTCACCTCTCTGTTCCTCTACTCTCTCCTTCTATCAGCATGTTCCATGTTAGCACATGAGCATTGCAGCACATCAAAGTGTTTGTAAAGGCACACGTTATACTTACCTGCTCTGTGCAATGGTTTTGCACAGAGCAGCCCCGATCCTCCTCTTCTCGGGTTCCCCGCAGGTGCTCTGGGCCCCTACCCCCTGCCGAGTGTCCCCATAGCTTATTCTCAAGCCCAGCTTTCTGTGTCCATAAGACACAAAGAGCGTGACTCCCTGCCCCCACTCCCTCTTCATGGGCTTTGATTGACAGCAGCGGGAGCCAGTGGCTCCTGTTGCATCTCAGCTAATGAGAGTGGAAGGACCATAGAAAGTCACTGCTCTTGTGCACATCGTTGGATCGAGATCGGGCTTAGATATGTACAGTGCCTTGTAAAAGTATTCACCCCCTTTGGCTTTTTTCATGTTTTGTTGCCTCACAACCGGGAATTAACATGGATTGTTTGAGGATTTGCATCATTTACCAGTTCCTGACTAGCCGCCACAGTTATAATGCGGCAGGTTGGCCCGGCTGCATGAAGGGTTGTAGCTATATGCCACGTGCACGCACCCCCTAGGCAGCCATGACGATCAGACTTCAGAACCGATCAATCCCCAGGCCCAGGCCAATGGTTTCTGGCCTGGACCTGGTGATCGGTATTGGCAAATGAAATCCTTCCCCTGCATGTGTAAGTGTAAACACAGTAGGGGAACTTATGATATCTCACCTTGTGGAACTCTTCTCTCCTCCAGAGAGGAGAGAAGACATCTCAGAGTAAGTGCACCAACACTACACTGACACCAGTTCACATAGGTACACTTGTCACCCCCTGATCACCCCCCCCCCCCCAGTTAACCCCTGTCACTGTGTCACCCAGTGCAGTGTTCATATATATATATTTTTTTTATCACTGTACTGGTGTCATTAGTGAAACAAAATCAGTGTTAGGGTACTTAGTGGTAGGCCCAGATAGGTCTAGGCACCCCCAACCCTTCCTAATAAAGGTTTAACCCCTTGATTACCCCGTCACCAGTAATCACTGTATTAGTGTCACGGTTGACGCTGGATAGCTAGTTTTCTTATAGCATCAGGGAACCTGCCATATATTACCTAAATAAGGGTTTAACACCCTGATTACCCAGCAGGTGATATCAATATTAGTGTCAGATAAGGTCTACGTCGCCCCAGGCAGCGTCAGATTAGTGCCAGTAGCGCTAACACCCCCGCATGCACCATACACCTCCCTTAGTAGTATAGTGTCTGAATGGATTGATATCTGATCTGATCAGATCTATACTAGCGTCCCCAGCAGCTTAGGGTTCCCAAAAACAAAGTGTTAGCGGGATCAGTGTTTAGCCCCTCTGCCCAGCCCAGCCCACCCAAGTGCAGTATCAATTGATCACTGTCACTTATAAAACCACTAAGCACATAACTGCAGCACTCGCAGAGTCAGGCCTGATCCCTGTGAACGCTAACAGTTTTTTTGTAGCATTTGAAGCAGTCGCTGACACTCAGGAGCTCTTTTTCCTGTGAGTCTCACTACTGTACCAGTAAATTTAGAGACCAAAATGTCAAATAAAAGGTACAGTAGTGAAGAGGCCTACACGTTTCTGAGCTTGACAGATAGTGGAAGTCACCAATCTGTCAGATTCAGGCTCAGAATACGAACTGGTAGACAGCAGCAACACCCTGACAGATAGCTCTGATGACGGATTAGTGGTCCCTGTCAAGGTCAGGGGCCAAGGTCATTAAGGGTACCTAAGTGTACCCTTGATGAAGTCACATGTGTTGTGACACAACTAGTCGGGAGGAGCTCGGTGACGTCACTTCTGGTTACGGCCGTGACCGGAAGTCTTTTTCATTTGTTTGACACTTTTTTTGCTGTCTGGCCTGCTGTTGCCATTTTTATTGTAAAGGAGTTTTTAGATTATTTTTAATAAATTACTTTTAAACCTTTAAACCTACTACTCTATGGAGAGCCTTCTTTTTTAGCTTCCATTTTGCAGATTGGGAGAAACTTTTTTCTAGGAAAAGACCGTGGAGGCCGGACAAAACCTGCAGTGATCCCTTGAAAGCTGTGAGGAAAGCTTCAACAACAGGCTGGTCGTTCACTGTTGCCTCATTAGACCCATTGGGGGTCTATCTATTTGGTGAGAGGCTAGTAATACTGGGGGAGGATTGCAGAAAGACATGTTGACCATCTTACATCTTTAACCACTTAAGGACCGAGCCTCTTTTTCAGACTCTGTGTTTACATGTTTAAAAGATTTTATTGCTAGAAAATCACTTAGAACCCCAAAACATTATATATTGGGTTTTTTTCTAACACCCTAGAGAATAAAATGGTGGTCATTGCAATATTTCTTTTACACCATATTTGCGCAGCGGTCTTACAAATCGCACTTTTTTTGGAATAAAAATTACTTTTTTGAATAAAAAAATAAGACAACAGTAAAATTAACCCATTTTTTTTTTTTATAATGTGAAAAATAATGTAACGCCAAGTAAATTTATACCCAACATGTCATGCTTCAAAATTGCGCCCGCTTGTGGAATGGCGTCAAACTTTTACCCTCAAAAATCTCCATAAGCGACATTTAAAAAATTCTACAGGTTGCATGTTTTGCAGAGGAGGTCTATGGCTAGAATTATTGCTCTCACTATACCGATCACGGCGATACCTCACATG
The DNA here is from genome assembly GCF_037356315.1 of Lithobates pipiens. Lineage (NCBI taxonomy): Eukaryota > Metazoa > Chordata > Amphibia > Anura > Ranidae > Lithobates > Lithobates pipiens. The sequence continues at coordinate 544,214,523 of NW_027507758.1, read as the reverse complement.
TTGGTTTGACTACCGTTTTCATATGCAGACGCTACTCATGTATGCATTCGCTTCTGCTCGTGAGCTAGTCGGGATGGGGTATGTTAAAATATTTTTTTTCTTATTTATTTTACTTGATTTTATTTATTTTTACACTGTTTTAAAAAAAATTGATCACTTTTATTCCTATTACAGGGAATGTAAACATCCCTTGTGATAGAAAAAAGCATGGCAGGTCCTCTTAAATATGAGATCTGGGGTCAAAAAGTCCTCAGATCTCATATTTGGACTTAAATTCAATAAAAAAAATGTCATTTGAAAAAATGTTCCTTTAAGAGGTATGGGCGGAAGTGACATCTTAGCCTCACTCGTCTCCATACCCAGCACAGAAAAGGACCCGATCACCTCTGCTGCTACCGACGGCTCTGGTAAGTGGCGGAGGGCGCGTGAGAGTGGCGGGAGGGGGGGTGTCCCCTCTCCCGCCCCGATAATGGAGATTTTGCTGCGAACCTGCCGCAGAGACCACCATTATCATACACACGACCAGCGCCTGAAGAGATAGATATCTCGGTTGTGGCAGCAGCTGCTGCCGTTACCGAGATATCCCTCTTCAGAAAATGGACGTACATCGTCGTGCGCAGGTCGTAAAGTGGTTAATTTGGACTCTTTTACCTGTCCTTATCTCCCTTATCTACTCTGATTTATATTTTTCACTTTGGAACTGACCATCTCTCTGAGTCACCTGATTTTTTTGGATGCTGATTACTCCTGCGAAACAATTTACTTTTAGGCCGTGTACACACGGGCGGACTGTTCGCCCAACTTTGTCCGCTGAACAGTGTTTGGGCGGACAGTCCGCTCGTGTGTGGGCTTTCAGCGGACAGTTTCAGCGGACAGTTGGACGGACAAGGTTTTTCGGAATTTCCGAAAAACTGTCCGCTGAAACCTTGTTTCAGCGAACAGTCCGCTCATGTGTAGGCTTGTTCGTCAAACAAAGTTGCGCGCATGCTCAGAAAGGATTTTCACGCCGAAAGCTATAATGCAGTGTATAGGACGTCGTATTTTTCATCCCGTCGTACGTGCCGTTCACGTCATCGCGCACGGTTTCAGCAAACTGTTCGTTCGTCGTGTGTGGCCATGTCCGTCCATGCTAATTTTGAGCGGACTGTTTGCCGAAACTGTTGGACGGACAAAGTTGGGCGAACAGTCCGCCCGTGTGTACGCGGCCTTAGTTTCGTTTTATGTGATACACTTTACTGGATTTCATTGCATTATTGCTCAGATATATATTATGGGATGCACCTTTTAGGACTTTGAACACTTTTATATGAGTTTATATTTGCCTTGAGCATCCGAGAATTTTTTTATTTTTTTTGCAGACGTGCTATATTAGCGCTACTTCACTACACATACATTTTTAGGGGTGTTGGTAACACTATAGAAGTTTAGCTGCTTTTTTCATTTAGCACTTTATATGTATGCAGTTTATTAATTAGCACTTTATATGTATTGATACACTGTTAGTACATTAGTACTTTGCCATATCAGTTTAAAGAGCAATTGCACCATGCATGTGAAGTATCACCGTGAAGGTCAGATCAAGGGCAGTAATTTTAGCAGTAGACCGCCTCTGTAAATCTTAAGTGGTAACCTGTAAGCTTTTAAAAATGTATGCAGTTTGTCACCGCTGCATGTTTGTGCGCAATTTTAAAGCATGTTGTGTTTGGTATAAATGTACTCAGCATATGATCATCTTTTTTTATTTCATCAAACATTTGGGCAATATAGTGTGTTTTAGTGCATTACAATTAAAAAAAGTGTGTTTTTTTCCAAAAAAAATTGCATTTGAAAAATCGCTGTGCAAATACTGTGTGAAAAAAGATTGCAACACCCACCATTTTAATCTGTAGGGCCTTTGTTTTAAAAAATATATATAATGTTGGGGGTTCAAAGTAAATATATTTTTTGAAAAACAAAAAGTGTCAGAAAGGGCTTTGTCTTCCAGTGGTTAGAAGAGTGGTGTGTGACATAAGCTTTTAAATGTTGTGCATAAAATATCATGACAGTTCAAAACCCCCCCAAATGACCCATTTATGGAAACTAGACCCCCCCCCCCCCCCAAGCTATTTGCTGAGAGGCATGTTGAGTCCATGGAATAATTTATATTTTGCCACAAGTTGCGGGCAAATTACAATTTTTTTTTTTGCACAAAGTCATCACTAAATGATATATTGCTCAAACATGCCATGGGCATATGTGAAATGACACCCCAAAATGCATTCTGTTGCTTCTCCTGAGTATGGGGATACCACATGTGTGAGACTTTTTGGAAGCCTAACCGCGTACAGGACCCCTGAAAACCAATCACCGCATTCAGAATTTCAAAGGGAGTAGATTTAATAAAAAAGTCTCACACATGTGGTATCTCCGTACTCAGGAGAAGCAGCAGAATGTATTTTGGGGTGTAATTCCACATATAACCATGGCATGTTCGTGCAATATATCATTTAGTGACAACTTTTGTGTAATTTTTTATTTTTAACAAAAATGTGACAAAAAAATTAAATAATTAATAGGCTCAACAAGCCTCTCAGCAATTTCCTTGGGGTGGCTACTTTCCAAAATGGGGTCATTTGGGGGGGGGGGGGTTTGTACTGCCCTGCCATTTTAGCACCTCAAGAAATGATATAGGCAGTCATAAACTAAAAGCTGCGCAAATTCCAGAAAATGTACCATAGTTTGTAGACGCTATAACTTTTGCGCAAACCAATAAATATACGCTTGCTGAAAAGACATTTGGCTGAATTCATTTTTGCCTAAATGTATGACTAAAATTGAGTTTATTGGATTCTTCTCATAACAAAAATTAGAAAATATAATTTTTTTCAATATTTTAGTATTTCCGTTTATATCGCAAAAAATTTAAATCGCAGAGGCAATCAAATACCATCAAAAGAAAGCTATATTTGTGGGAAAAAAAGGACGCAAATTTAGTTTTGGGTACAACATTGCATGACCGCGCAATTACCAGTTAAACAGCAAACTGCCAAATTGTAAAAAGTGCTCTGGTCATTGAGCAGCCTAATCTTCCAGGGCTGAAGTGGTTAATTTACAGAACATGCCCACAACTTTGAAGATTTTTTTTTTTTTTATTGTGAAGCAAACAACAAATAGGACAAAATAACAGAAAAAGTCAATGTGCATAACTATTCACCCCCCCCCTAAAGTCAATACTTTGTAGAGCCACCTTTTGCGGCTATCACAGCTCCAAGTCGCTTTGAATAAGTGCTTACACCAAACCTTAAACAAAAAAACATACACGTCCGGACGCCAGTGGAATTAAAGCTGATCCAATGTTGGTGCTGATAAATATGCACCAACTTATGCTAATTAGCGATGTAGGTCCAGCCTCAATTCCCCCAGGAGGCTCAAGCCAAATAGGAGATAGGAATAGCCAGGAAGACAGAAATTAAAGCAGAGCCATAGAGATAATAATAATAATGGTAATGATTGTAACCCCACCCACTAGAATCCACAGAACAAGGTTCTGAAATCGCTGAAAGTCATTAGTCATTCACCTGTTCATAAAGGAACAGCCTATTCATGTAATATGCTGACTCTGTTACAGCATCAAAAGGTGATGATTGAATGATCCAATGGATGTATAAAGAATGTACAAAGTATTAGCAATACTTAAAAGTCAGTGCGGGAGTTACTTATAGTGACTTTTCACTCTTAACATCAGGCATCTTTAGCGGTAATAGGCTTATCCCTGAGCTTCCCATATATAGAGTCTGTATATCATCAGTGCAATTTATTTCCAAGCTGGAGTGGGAAGAACTTACAGAGCCGAAACCAAAATCATATTGCCCTGCTTGGCCGATACATGTCCTCTATGATGTATAGAGGTACCTCAATAGGCTATAAGCTATAGCTCTGCTTGCGCTGGTTCCGTTATTGGCAAAAGCTTTTTCCCATACAGCTTCCTGTATGTTCGCCGTCAGCTCACGGACCAATCAGGGATCCTTGCCGCTGCACCGCAGCGTGGCGTCCAGGCGGAAATTACGTCAACGCGTTTCACAGTAAATGTGTAGCTTCATCTGGCCGTAGTGGGCACTCCTTTATAAACTTGATTCACCTCCCACAAACACCCACCTAGTAATTAACAACTTAAAGGAGTGCTCTCCATCTGTGCTGACGATCAAAATGTGATTGACACGTTGCTAATAATATCCACTTAGTTGCAAATTCCTAAAAATTGTCCTTTTATAACAAACACAATGGAACAGAAAGAATATATCTAGATCCAACACGCGATGTAGAACGGATGTACAGGTAAGGATGTATTATGCCAATGTGTCCTGAATGGACGCAGTACCCAAAATAATTTTTTTAATAGAGAGACCCCCCCCAAAGAGGAGATCAATTGGTTAAGAAGAAATCAGGAGAAAATCAGGAAAGGAAAAGAAATCAAGACGAGATTAGAAAAGAGTCAATCAAGAAGAAAAGAGTTCCTTCAAGTTGGATGGTCTGTGCTTGTGAACAGCAATCTTTAAGTCTGACCACAGATGTTCTATTGGGTGGGGGTCTGGGCTTTGACTAGGCCATTCCAACACATTTACATGTTTCCCCTTAAACTACTCAAGTGTTGCTTTAGCAGTGTGTTTGAGGTCATTGTCCTGCTGGAAGGTGAACCTCCATCCTAGCCTCAAATCACACACAGAATGGTACAGGTTTTGCTCAAGAATATCCCTGTATTTAGCACCATCCATCTTTCCCTCGAATCTGACAAGTTTCCCAGTCCTGACTGCTGAAAAACATCTCCATAGCATGATGCTGCCACCACCATGTTTCACTGTGGGGATGGTGTTCTTTGGATGATGTGATGTGTTGGGTTTGCGCCAGACGTAGCATTTTCTTTGATGGCAAAAAAGTTCAATTTTAGTCTCATCAGACCTTCCTCCATACATTTTGGGAGTCTCCCACATGCCTTTTCGCAAACTCAAAATGCTCCATTTTGTTTTTTGCTAAAAGTAATGGCTTTCTTCTGGCCACTCTGCCCAACTCTATGGAGCGTACAACTTATTGTCATCTAATGTACAGATAATCCAGTCTCTGCTGTGGAACTCTTCAGCTCCTCCAGGGTTACCTTAGGTCTCTGTGCTGCCTCTCTGATTAATGCACTCTTTGCCTGGTCTGTGAGTTTTGTGCGGCCGTCCCTTGGCAGGTTTGCTGTTGTGCCATGTTCTTTCCATTTGGTTATGATAGATTTGATGGTGCTCCTAGGGATTATCAAAGGGGGTGAATACTTTTGCAAGGCATTGTATTAGGTTGGGCTGATGTTTTTTTACCTTTTATGCATTCTACAGAACCCCTTTAGAACCACTTTAACCACTTGCCGACCAGCTCACGCCGATATACGTTGGCAGAATGGCACGTACAGGCATATTAACGTACCTGAACATTGCCCTTTAAGACACGGCATTGTGGGCGGGACTCGATGTCCGTGGGGATACCCACAATCGTCTCACAGAGAGGAAGAATGGGGAAATGCTGATGTAAACAAGCATTTCCCCACTCTTCCTAGTGACAGGACACTGATCACAGCTCCCTGTGATCAGGAATGGTGATCAGTGTCATGACACATGTAGCCACCCCCCCCCCCAGTTAGAACACATCCCTAGGACACACTTAACCCCTGCAGCACCCCCTTCAGTTAACCCCTTCACTGACAATCACATTTACACAGTAATCAGTTAATTTTTAAATGCATAAATGTGAATGGTCCCAAAGTAGCACCAAAAGTGTCCGATCTGTCCGCCATGTCGAAGTCATGATAAAAATTGCAGATCACGGCCATTACTAGTAAAAAAAAAAACAAATATATTAATAAAAATGCCATAAAACTATCCCCTATTTGTAGACGCTATAACTTTTGAGCAAACCAATCAATAACCGCTTATTGTGATTTTTTTTTTTTTTTTTTTACCAAAAATATGTAGAATATGTATCGGCCTAAACTGTGGAAAAAAAAATGTTTTATTATATATTTTTTGGGGATATTTATTACAGCAAAAAGTAAGAAATAATGCATTTTTTTTCAAACTTGACGCTCTTTGTTTGTTTATAGCGCAAAAAATAAAAACCGCAGAGGCGATCAAATACCACCAAAAGAAAGCCTGATTTGTGGGTATAGTTTCATAGTTTCATAGTTAGTAAGGTTGAATAAAGACACCAGTCCATGCAGTTTAACCTGAGTGAGTGTCTACCCCTATCCCTTGCACACTTACATTGGTCCCTACCCTCAAGGAGCCCACAATCTAAGGTCCCCATTTATATACTAAGGCCAATTTTGGACAGAAGCCAATTAACCTTCCTGCATGTCTTTGGAGGGTGGGAGGAAACCAGAGTACCCAGAGGAAACCCACGCAGGCACAGGGAGAACATGCAAACTCCAGGCAAGTAGTGTTGTGGTTGGGATTTGAACCAGCGACCCTTTTTACTGCTAGGTGAGAGTGCTAACCACTACACCACTGTGCCACTGTAAAACAGATGTCAATTTTGTTTTGTAGCCACATCGCACGACTGAGCAATTGTCAGTTAAATCAACACAGTGCCGAATCGCAAAAAGTGCTCTGGTCTTTGGCCCGCCAACTGGACCGGAGCTGAAGTGTTTACGTTCATGTATTGTATTTCCTTCTCCTAATCTGGCCTGTACTGTACATGGACTCCAAGGGGCTAATACCAGATCAAAGTCTGGTACTTTCACTGTTTTCATTCATTTCATATATATTTAATTTTAATTTGGGTCTTTTATGTTTGTCTGAAGTTTAGCTGTAACTGTGAGAGTGGAGTACCAGAACAAATTAATCATCCATGGTCACAGGAAATATCCCTATCTGTGCCCTTAAAACAACGGATTTTGTGAAATGAAATCCTAAATCAGATCTCTCAGAAGTAGGGATGAGCCGAACACCCCCCAGTTTGGTTCGCACCAGAACCTGCGAACGGACCGAAACAAACTTTAGAACCCCATTAAAGTCTATGGGACTCAAATTTTCGAAAGAAAAAGTGCTAATTTTAAAGGCTAATACGCAAGTTATTGTCCTAAAAAAGGGTTTTGGGGACCCGGCTCCTGCCCCAGGGGACATGTATCAATGCAAAAAAAGTTTTAAAGAAGTCAGTTTTTTTCGGCACTGATTTTAATGACGTTTAAAGTGAAAAAAAAAAATAGTGAAATATTTCTTTAAATATCATGCCTGGGGGGTGTCTATAGTATGCCTGTGAAGTGGCACGTGTTTCCCGTGTTTAGAACAGTCCCTGCAAATTACATTTCTAATGGGAGAAAGGTAATTTAACCAGTTCCCGACCAGCGCACACCGATATACGTCGGCACGGGCAGGCATATTGGTCTACAAGTACATCAAATCTTCAATGCCACCCTGCCATCGCAAGCACGCCGCCGGCGTTGCGCTCGCGTGTCGGTCGGGACCTCCGTGAGACCGGTCGTGTCTCGATCGCCGTGGGCATACCCGCGACCGTCTCACGGGACGGCTGAATGGAGCATTTCTCCATTCTGCCTAGCAACTAGTGACGCTGATCTCTGCTCCATGTGATTGGAGCAAAGATCAGTGTTCACTAAATGAAAGCCCAACCCCCCACAGTTAGTAACACACCCCTAGGAACACTTAACCCCTACACTGCCACCCACTGGTTAACCCCTTCACTGCCAGTGTCATTTACACCGAAATCACTGCATTTATATAGCAGTGATTGCTGTATAACTGACAATGGTCCCAAAAATGTGTCAAAAATGTCCGATGTGTCCGCCATAATGTCGCAGTCACAATAAATATCGCTGATTGCTGCCATTACTAGTAAAAAAAAAATAATAACAAATTATTAATAAAAATGCCATAAAACTATCCCTATTTTGTAAACGCTATAACTTTTGCGCAAACCAATCAATAATCGCTTATTGCGATTTTTTTTAACCAAAAATATGTAAAAGAATACGTATCGGCCTAAACTGAGGGAAAAAAAAATATTTTTATATATTTTTGGGGGATATTTATTATAACAAAAAGGAAAAAATAATGTGTTTTTTTCAAAATTGTCGCTCTATTTTTGTTTATAGCGCAAAAAATAAAAACCGCAGAGGTGTTCAACTACCACCAAAAGAAAGCTCTATTTGTGGGAAAAAAAGGACGTCAATTTTGTTTGGGAGCCACGTCACACGACCGCGCAATTGTCAGTTAAAACGACGCAGTGCCGAATCGCAAAAAGTGGTCTGGTCTTTGAGCAGCAAAATGGTCCGGTCTGTAAGTGGTTAAAACTGCTTGCGGTTTTAATGTAATGTCTGGTTTCCCGGCAATATGGATGAAAATCATTGAGAAAAATGGCATGGGTAGCCCCCCCATGCCCATTACCAGCCCCTTTGGGTCTTGTACGGATAGTAAGTGGAACCCCGTACCCAAATAAAAAAAACGGAAAGGCGTGGGGCACCCAGGCCCTATATACTCAGAACAGCAGTATACAGGCAGTGGAAACAAGACAGGGGCTGTGTAGGTTTGTTGTTAAGTAGAATCTGTTTGTAATTTTGAACTGGTACATTTTTAAAGTGTAGCTACAGTCAAAAAATCTATTTTTAAGCTTTTTGGAAAACATAGGGAAGGGTTATCACCCCTGTAACATTTTTTTTCCGTCTGTGCACCTCTTCAGAAGATTTCACCTCACTTTCTGTCCCAATGACAAATGTTTTTTGAAAATTTGGGGTTTTTAGTAAAACAAGGATTGAGATAAAGCATCAGTGGAGCAGAGACACGGTTTTCCCATATCAACTCTTAAAGAAGAGAATTTTCCTTCCTAGGGGTAGATTTCATCTCACTTCCTGTTGTCTCCTCCTGTTTGCAAGTAGGAGACGTTTGTAAGTTGGATGTTTGAAAGTAGGGGCCTGCCCTATATGCTCTGCAGAAATTCGGGCCTAAGGTGTTGGTGTTGCCCCAACACTGTAAGCCCTCAACGTGACTCTTGGTGGGCGCTGTAACGCCCTGCTGTGAACTATTATATCAAGAATTGTAATTACATGACATTGTTGAACAGTGGTAGAAAAATTGGGCCTTTGGTGGTGGTGGTGCTGGTGCCATAACACTGTAAGTCCTCACAGTTACTCTTGGTGGGCACTGGAACGGGCCGTGCTGTGAAATGTTATATAAAGAATTGTAATTACATGCACCTGTTAAACAGGGGCAGAAAAAATGGGCCTTAGGCACTGGTGCCACAACACTGCAACACCTCACAGAAACTTTAGTTGGAGAGCAGGAATGAGCCCTGCTGCAAAGTATTGCATCAAAAATTGTAATTACGCTGAAAAATTGGGCCTTAGCCACTGGTGGTGGTGCCACAACACTGCAACCGCTCACAAATATTGTAGTTGAGCACAGCAACGAACCCTCCTGCAAAATATTGCATCAAAAATTGTAATTACACGCCCTTGTTAAACAGGGGCTAAGAAATTGGGCCTTAGGCACTGGTGCTACAACACTGCAACACCCCACAGAAACTCTAGTTGGAGCACAGGAATGAGCCCTGCTGCAAAGTATTGCATCAAAAATTGTAATTACATGCCCCTGTTAAACAGGGGCAGAAAAAATGGATCTTAGCCCCTGAACCAAAAATGTTCTTCCAAGCTATCAGATCATTGAGGAGGAAGAGGATAGTCAGTCAGCATAACAGGATAGTCACTCAGCATCAGCATAGGCAGTCTTGAAGGGATGTGACATTTCAAAAAAAAAATATTCAGTTACATCAGCTTCAGGTGCTTGGTAGCTGGTGGTTATCCAAGACTGATTCATCTTTATGAAGGTCAGTCGATCAACCGAGTCGGTGGACAGGCGCACCCTGTGATCAGTTACAAAGCCTCCAGCAGCACCGAATGTGCGTTCTGAAAGAACGCTGAATGCAGGACAGGCCAGTAGCTCAATTGAATACTGTGCATACTGTGCAAGCTCTGGCCAGTGATCCATCCTCAAGACCCAGTAACCCAGAGGATTTTTGGTGGGAAAGGTGTCCAAGTCTGATCTTGCCCCTAGGTATTCCCGCATGTAAATTAAACGCTGGCGATGGTTGCCGGAACCAATCATACCTTGGTGCTGCGGACTAAAAAATTGTCTGAGCGCATCAGTCAGACAACCACCTTCTCCACCGCTCCTTCTGTGACTGACCGAAGCCTCAGCAACACGTTGTCCAGGACCAGGAATTCGTAACCTCCCAGTCTCTGGGAACGCGTTGCACAGACCTTTCTGCAAGGCCTCCTGGAGATGTCTCATCCTCTGCTCCCTCGGCAAGATAAGGAGTGTTGCCAGCCAGTAATGATCCCTCCCCTTGATCCACTGAATACGAGGATCCTTCCGCAGGCTTTGCAGGATCAGGGAGGCCATGCAGCGTAGGTTAGCTGAGGCATTCGGTCCGGAGTCCTCTGCGTCACTAAGGACGACATGATCCGCAGCCACCTCCTCCCACCAAAGTACAAGTCCACAGGTTTGTTGGGACTGTAAATAATCCCTAAAAGACTGCTGCTGATGCTTAGTGCCAGGCTCCACCTCCATGCTGACATAATCCTCCTCCTAGTCCTCTTCCTCTGTGATTGGCGGGACAGCAGGAACACTGTCTGGATAAAGGGGGCATTGAGAGGCAAGGAAGTCCTCCTCTTCCTGCCTCTGTTCTGCCTCAAGTGCCCTGTCCATTATTCCATGCACGTGTGCTCCAACAGGTGGACAAGAGGTACAGTGTCACTGATGCATGCACTGTCACTGCTCACCATCCTCGTGGCCTCCTCAAATGGTGACAGGACAGTGCATGCATCCCTGATCATGGGTCACTGTCGTGGGGAAAAAAAACGCGCTCCTCTGACCCTGTCTTGGTGCCATAGTCGCACAGGTACTCATTGATGGCCCTCTGCTGCATGTGCAGCTGCTGCAGCATGGTCAACATTGAGTTCCACCTGGTAGGCATGTCACAGATAAGGCGGTTCTTGGGCAGGTTCAATTCCTTTTGGAGGTTAGTCAGCCGAGCACTGGCATTATATGACCGGCGGAAATGCACACAGACTTTCCTGGCCTGACTTAGGACATCTTTTAGGCCCGAGTACCTGCCCAAGAACTGCTGCAACACCCAAGATAAGGACGTGAGCCACACAGGGCACATGGGTCAGTTGTCCCTGTCGGACGGGCGGAGAGGAAGTTGGTGCCATTGTCGCAAACCACCATTCCTGGCTAAAGCTAGCGTGGCATCAACCACCTCTCAGCCTGCCCCTGCAGAGCTGACAGAATATCTGCCCCAGTGTGGCTTCTGTCCCCCAAGCACACTAGCGCAAGCACGGCATGGCATCTTTTTGTCTGCGTACCTGCATAGGCCCTTGAACGCCTACGGAGCACCGCTGGTTCCGAGGACAAAGCACAGGAAGAAGCCATGGAGGAAGAAGAGGAGGGGGTGGAAAAGAGAGGTGTGTCACAACCAGTAGTAGCATTTTGAAGGTGTGGTGGCGTAACAACCACCAACACTATTGCACCTTGTCCTGCATCCTTCCCAGCTGCCAGAAGAGTCATCCAATGCGCCGTGAAAGATAACGCCCCTGTCCATGCCTGCTGGACCATGAGTCAGCAGTAATATGCACCTTACCGCTGACCGCCCTGTCCAGCGAGCAATTTGCCTGCTACAATCGGACGTTGGTGTACCGCTAGCAGATTGCCCGCAAGTACTTGGCTGTGACACACCTAATTCTACACCTTCATTCCTCTCAGTGCAGGTTTCAGAGAGGACTGAAGGTATAGTGGGGTTGGAGATCCCAGCTGATGAGAAGCAAGGAGAGGTCCGCTGTGTTCTTTGGTGTGGGTCTTTAAGGTACGCTTGCAAACGAACTGCATGGCAGGTCAACATATGTCTGGTCAAGCATGTGGTGTCCAAGCGGCTGATGTTTTGGCTACGCAAGATACGCTTGAGACATATGTTGCAAATAGCAGCGGTGCGATCTGATGCACTCCTATCAGGTACCCATGTGGAGTCAGTGACCTCCCTCCATCACTGGTGCAAACCTGGCTGTATGCTGCAGCTGGTGGAACATGACTGCCAGATTGCTGTACTTCTTGGGCACCCCTGCTCTCTGCGCTCATGCTACTGCCTTCCTCAAGCTGGGTATCATCATCAGAGCCTTCAAAACGCTGGCCATCCTCCTGGAGCATATACCCAACTCTGTGCTCAAACAGTTCGGGGGACTCCTCAGAAGGACATGGTGGGTCTAGGGAAGGAGTAACTGATGGCATTGAGATGAGGGAAGAGGCCACGTTGGCAACTGCTTTGTCAGTACCCTGAGCCTAGGTGAGAGAGGATGAGGAGGATGAGGAGGGCTTGGTCATTGGTCATCCACTCTACCAAGTCTTCGGCATGTTGCGGCTCAACACGTCCAGCTGCCGAAAAATAAGGACAAGCGTGTCCCATGGCCGCGTGTTGATGGCGATGCACTGCGTCCACGACCAGCACTGTTGCCTCTAAACACAGAGCCTGCTTGCCCTCTTTTATTGGCTCGTGACTGTCTGCCTCTCCTAGCTGGCCTTCCAGACATACTAATGGCCTGCAGGGAGATGAGAACACCAGCAATTGGTGTAGCTTTAGGTGTACACAGAGCAGATGACACAGAACACTGATTGTAATTACTGCAGCTGCCTCTGGTATAGGATCAGCAGAACACCAGCAATTGGGGTAGCTTTAGGTGCACACTGTGCAGATGACACAGTACACCGACTGTAATTACTGCAGTTGCCTGCCTGTGGTATAGGACCAGAAAAACACGGGCAATTGGGGTAGCTTCAGGTGTACACTGTGCAGGTGGCACAATACACAGACTGTAATTACTGCAGCTGCCTGTGGTATAGGACCAGAACAACACCAGCAATTGGGGTAGCTTCAGGTGTACACTGTGCAGGGGGCACAATACAACGACTGTAATTGCAATAGGTTCAAAGGAAATTAAGACACTGACTCTGCGTCTATCTGTCTCTATGAGCCGCAACACACGCGCAGGCGGCCTTATATAGTGTGGGGTGTGTACTAAACCCCCTGAGCCATAATTGGCCACAGGCATCCTGCCTGTGGCCAATTATGTCTCTCCTCGCTGACGGCGCTGTGATTGGCCAACATGCGGGTCATAGTGCATGTTTGGCCAATCATCAGCCAACAATGCACTGCGATGCAGCAGTGCATTATGGGCCATGAGCGCCACTCGACTCATAAAGTTCTGGTTTCACCAAACAGGCGAACAGCCGGTGTTCGAGTCGAACATGCGGTCGACTCGAGCACCCAGCTCATCCCTACTCAGAAGCATTGATAATAGTTACTACTATATGTTACCAAATTACTTCATGGTATCTGCCAAGGAGATGAGAGAAGAGGAGGAGCAAATAAACACCACCCTCTTGCACATGCAAAAAAAACAAAATACTCTGTCATTGCCAATGGCTGTTTAATATTCTTCAAGGATATATGAACAGGCACGAAGCCCGATTGATCGCTGTGGGCCAAGTCCCCAATTACTTTCTTGAGGCAGTTTATTAGAACACACATCAACATCTGATAACCACAGTTCAATCATGGCAAACAAATAAATACTTGTTCATGTTTCACTTTGACTCCTTCGATTAGCCATAATATACACACCTCATTTAAAATCCCGACCCTTTTTCTTTATGTGCTTGAATAGGGATGGAGATGCATGTTACCATACGTCTCATCTAAAGTCCCAAAAGCCCCCTCTATTGCAACAGTTCAATCATGAAACTGGACAGTAGGACAATAGTTATTGGTCTTTCTGTGGTCCAGAGATTTAGCTGGCAGTGACATATTCTTTTGGGAACTGTTGATTTGTCAGAAAACAGAATCTTACAGTATATCAAAGTATTGTCCTTTTCAACAACATTTAATAAAATTCAGCTGAATATTCATCAGCGCCCATAACCTTTAACCACTTGCTTACTGGGCACTTAAACCCGCCTCCTGCCCAGACCAATTTTCAGCGCTGATGCACTTTGAATGACAATTGCACGGTCATACAACACTGTACCCAAATTACATTTTTATCATTTTTTTCCCACAAATAGAGCTTTCTTTTGGTGGTATTTAATTACAGCTGGGAGTTTTATTTTTTGCTAAACAAACAAAAAAAGATGCAAAAAAAATAAAAAATCATGTTTAATAGTTTGTTATAAAATTTTGCAAACAGGTCATTTTTCTCCTTCATTGAAATGCGCTGATGAGACGGCACTGATAGGCTGCACTGGTGGGCACTGATAGGCTTCACTGGTGGGCACTGATAGGCACGGTTAAGGTGGCATCGATAGGCACAGATAAGGCGGTACTGATAGGCACAGATAAGTTGGTACTGATGGGCACAGATAAGGCAGCACTGATGGGCACAGATAAGGCAGCACTGATGGGCAAAGATGGGCACAGATAATATGGCACGGATGGGTGGCACGGATAGGTACCACTGATAGATGGGACTGATGGGCACTGATAGGTGGCTCTGATAGGTGGCACTGCTGGGCAGCACTGATGGGCACTGGTAGATGACACTGATGGGCACTTATATGTGGCATATGAGGTGCAGCACTGTTGTTGAGGTAGATTGTGGGCACTGATAGGTGGCACTGTGGGCACTGATAGGTGGCACTATGGGCACTAATGGGTGGCACTATGGGCACTAAGGGGTGGTGCTGATGGGTGTCACTTTTACTTTAATTAGGTTGCACTGGCAGGGGGCAGGTGGGCACTGATGACTTGGCCGTGATCAGGACTGATGTCAATGTCAAGCTACTACTTTTATCAGATGTATGTCTATTGCTATCACGATTAAAACAGAGTCTACATCACTTTTTTTGCTTTAGATACTAAGCATGTCTTCCTTCTGTAGATTTTCTAACTCATCGAGTCGCTTTGACCAAGGTGTGTAAATCTAAATTTTCTTAAAGGGGTTGTAAAGGTACGTGTTTTTTCTCCTTAATGCGATTATTCTGCGACAATACCGGCCCACCCCATCCCCCCTTACCTGACCCCTCGAAAGTCCCATGCTCACCAGTGACATCCTCTTTGCCGCTCAGCCTGGCCATTCATTGGTTACAATGGATCGATGGACTGAAAGCAGCGCAGCCATTGGCTCACGCTGCTGTCAATCACATCCAATGATGTGGAGCCCCGAGGGGCAGTGCCAAATGATACAGTGAGCGGCTATGGCCACCGGCTGTATCACGGGAACGCGCCTGCAAGCACTCCACACCATGTGAGGAAGCTCACATGAAGGTGTTGAGTCCTTGCGGGGGGGGGGGCGGAGACAGCCGCCGAGGGACCCCAGAAGACCAGGTTCAGGGCCACTCTGTGCAAAATGAAATGCACAGTGGAGGTAAGTATAACATGTTATTGTATAGTCAAAAAAGATTTCTTTAGCTTTGGACAGAGTGGGCAAGGATTAGGACCCCTTTTATATTTTATTACCATTTGTGTCCTGCTAGGTAAATTTACCCTTTTCATTTGTCCTGGTAGCCACTGTCAGACACAAAGTTATAAGAAATAAAAAATGTTACAGTTGTCAGCAAAACAAATGGCAGAAAGGGAAAATCTTTTAATTGGTACACTTGTCCTGGGGACAACTGTCTATGAGTGAATTGTCCTCACTTTGCAGAGATTTCTTCTTACTTCTTGTTGCATTTCTGTTACTGGGACCCCAGTTAGACAGAGGTAGACCAATATAAATCTAGGGGTTTAACCCTTCCCTACTTTATCTAAAATAAAGGTTTTGTCTTTACATACACTTTAAATACCTAATTATATCAACATTTTGAAGTGAAAAAAACTGGGCCAGGGCTATTTTACTCAAACGGAATAGAGGTTTCCCAGCCTGCCTCCCAAGAAGTGTGGCACCGCAATGCCAAGTCAAGTATTTTTTCTTGTAATTTGGATTTTATCTGTCAATGTCCTTGGGCCAGTGTTAGGCTTTCAGTGCTATTAGGTGTCAAGGTTCTTACCTTTCTCCTATATTTTGGGGGCTGTTATCCCTTGATTAAGACTCTTGTACAGTGGGGGCCTCCAATGTAGCTTCCCCTTGGGATTTAAAGTTGTTCTCTTGTAGCCTTTCCTTTGTCAAGGTAAGTTCCTGAACTGGTGGCCTTATTTTGCAATGAATCTTTCATGGTTTTGCACAAGACAAGGTGATTGAAGTCCAGTTCTTCCTCTTGCTTAGGGTAGTTTCTATCTGTCTCCCTAATGTGGAATTTCTTATTTTGTCCTTCAGCCTACCTCCAGGTCACCCAAAGGAAGTTTCCTTCTTTTGTCTGGATGTGGTTAAGGCTGGAGAGTTTTGTGTTTGATTTATTAAAGGCAAAGAGACTGTTCACTTTGCAAGCTGACTTCCAACATTCAACTGTGTGCAAGCAAAATGTGTTTTTTTGTTTTCTTTTACATGATTTTACATGATTAAGTATATATTGCAAAGTGAAATTTTACCACATTCACTAAGCTCTGGGAAAATTCCCTTAGACTGTACAAAGTGAACAGTCTATTTTTCCTTTGGTAAATAAATTACTATCTCCCAGTTTCTACTTCTTTCAGGCAAGCTATTTTCTCTTTGTTTTTTAAGATGGACCCTGTGCTCTGATTTGTAATTTCACCATCTTAAGGCAAGAAGAACAACCATATTTTAGCATTTTAAACTTGTTGCCCATGGGAATATATTTTTTAGTGTGTTCACATACAGTTGTTTTGAAGAATTCCCATTTCTGTTCTGTGTTCATCTATGCCAATATTCCCTCCCAATCTAAGTCTTGGAGAGCAGCCCTCATCCTTGGAAAATTTGCTCTCCTAAAGTGTTTTTATCTTTCCAATATGTGTTTGTTGTGTACAGCTAACGTTAAATTAGATCATGTTACAGTAACTGCTACCTAGAGTTTTTTCATATGAACATTAATAATACGCTCTGCATGGTTTGAGATTACCAGGTCCAGCAGAGCATCATTCTTAGTCAAGGCCTCTCTGAACTGGACCATAAAATTGTCTTCTAATAGGTTTATCAATATTTGTCCGATCACCGATTTGACGATGCACGAGCTTTTGTTTTGATCATGTGATCAGCTGTCATTGACTGACAGCTGATCACATGGTAAGGGGCCGGGACCGATGATCACCCAAGTCTCAGTAAACACAGCGCGCTCCGTACGCGCCCTGTGAGGAATTCACATCCGCGCTGTGACCGTCATTCGGCCATAGCGCGGGTGTCAGGTGGTTAAGGTAGAGAGAACAGCTATACCTAGTAACTTACAAGCCACCTACAGTATAAGGCATCAGAGCACAATCACTATGTGGTTCAGAAAGTTAAGTCAAATAGCCTATTACAAGGCCAAGCTGGAGCTACTGCAAGTAAATACTGCACATGTAATGAGAAGCATCTCAACGTATTGGGCACCTTGCTTAGTGGTGTCAGCGGAGACGATAGGCAGGACAGCCAACCAGTCTTCTTACAGCATGTTCCCTAAAAACTTTTAATGGGCTCCGTTATATTCACTACAGCTGATTTTGGTAGGAAGACTGTAGCTTCCTCACTTTCTTATAAAATAGAATTTGATTAAGCTTCCCACCCTGGTAGCAAGTTTGGTCTACCAAATGTATGCTCCCTTGTTTGCGCCAGGAAAATGTAAAAATGTCATGATACTTACCTCATATACACAATTCAAAAATAATAAATACTCCTGATCCCAGCGCTCAATGGAAAAAATTGTAGTAAAAACCCTACAGCAGCTGTTATAAATCAACACTGAAACACAGAACAGCAAGGGTGACAAATTAAAAATCAGACACTAACAGCGCTATGAATACTCTGCACAATCGGCAGAGGAAACGCCGGTTGTGGGTGAGACAGACACTAAGCAGTGCTGACATGCCGATATGCTGTTTTTATATGATCTTAAAGTAAGTGCAATATGTATGTGGGGAGTGTAAATGTGCAATAAAGGGTATAACACTATATTAGCCTTTATGTGTATCCTTATGCCGCGTACACACGAGAGGGATTAAGTCTGACAGACTTCCAACGGAGTTCTGCCGGAGTTCCGACGGAGTTCCGACAGAGTTCTGGCGGACTTTTCGATCGAGCGGACTTGGCCACACACAATCACACTAAACTCCGACGGAGTCGAACGTGATGACGTACGACTGGATTCGACTAAGGAAGTTCATAGCCAGTAGCCAATAGCTGCCCTAGCGTCGGTTTTAGTCCGTCGGAGTAGCACACACACGAGCGAATTTTTCGAAGGGACCGGGTCCGGCGGAGTTCCGTGGGGAAAATTTGAAGCATGCTTCATTTCTAAAGTCCGTCAGACTTTAGCGAAGCTAAAGTCCGTTGCAGCCCACACACGATCGAATAGTCTGACGGACTCAGTCCCTCGGACTTTGGATGTTGAAAAGTCCGCTCGTGTGTACGGGGCTTAACATGCTGGTGCGTACTGATGGGATCCTAATCACATTTGGAGGAGTAAAGCCCCGTACACACGAGCGGACTTTTCAACATCCAAAGTCCGAGGGACTGAGTCCGTCAGACTATTCGATCGTGTGTGGGCTGCAACGGACTTTAGCTTCGCTAAAGTCTGACGGACTTTAGAAATGAAGCATGCTTCAAATTTTCCCCACGGAACTCCGCCGGAGTTTAGTGTGATTGCCCTGTGATTTATGCTCCCCCCTTCGTGAAGTGTTTTCACGAAGGGGGGAGCATAAATCACGGATGGTGTGGTGAAGGAGTCACTTGTAGAAAGGAATCTGAGCACTGGATATTCTTCTTATGCATTTATAGAAAGACTTTCTGTAATCTGGATGCTTTTTCGAATATTGTGTGGTGGATGGACTATATTCACATTTGATTATATATTTTTCACTATATGTGTAATTTAAATGTAAATTTGGGTATTCACTGAGTGATTAATATTTATATATTTTGTTATTGATTAGACAATTTATGATTTGAGATAGGATCACTGAGGAGGTGAGGATTTGTGCACTGAAAGGTACACAGGTTATAGCGCCACGTGCAACTAATTAGTTTTTTGGAAGTTTACTACTATTTTTGTATGCACCTTTTTATATATGCAATGAATACTAGCACATTATAATTTTGCCCTGCAGGTTAAAAAAAAATCATTGGCGGTTTACTACCACTTTAACCTTTAGAAAAAACTGAATACTACAAAACCACAGACTTGGATACCAACTGAAAGAAATATTAGTTGCAATAGGTATGGGCAACCAAATATATTGTTAACTTTTTGCAGACCTAACATTGAAGTAGATGTAAAGTCAATCAATAAACTCTCATAAAGGTTTTAACATTGTTAAATTGATTACAAAACTAAACGTAATTTTTTTTAAATATGTTTAGATTTTCAGTGAAATACCTAGCATTCCTGCGATGAAAGTCCCTGTGCAGGTATTTTTCCCAATGGAGGATAGGAATGGGCTGCATAGAGGCTGTAGTACATAGTTACATAGTTAGTAAAGTTGAATAAAGACACCAGTCCATCCAGTTCAACCTGAGTGAGTGTCTACAATTGTCCCCATCCCTGTACATTGCACACTCACATCGGTCCCCACCCTCAAGGAGCCCATGATCCAAAGTCCCCATTCATATACTAGGGTCAATTTTGGGCAGAAGCCAATTAACCTACTAGCATGTCTTTGGAGTGTGGGAGGAAACCGGAGTACCCGGAGGAAACCCACACAGGCACAGGGAGAACATGCAAACTCCAGGCAGGTAGTGTCGTGGTTGGGATTTGAACCAGCGACGCTTCTTACTGCTAGGTGAGCGTGCTAACCAATACACCACTGTGCCGCCCTAGTAGATATACAACAAGGGCTGAAAAAATTGTAAACACATATTTAATCTTCTTTTTTTTTACATTGTTACGATAAACTAAATCTAATCTAGCTACAGTTTATTATGTCAATTATTTTTTTCTACACTTGTGTGAATGGTGCATGCTTTCTGGTAAATCCATTGAATTAACAGCATCGATAAAATAAATGTGTATGTATAGCCAAACAGTTTTTTTTTTTTTTTTTAAGTATAAAAGGGTTAAAACTACTCTAGGTTTAATTTTCTTTGGCTTTTTGTGAAGTGAAAGATAATTTCTCTTGGGTGAGGGGAATTCCACTCTCTGACAGTTGTCACAACAGGTGTCCCCACTCAAAAAGTTCCCTTCACCGCTTGTTTTGGTGACAACTGTAAAATGTTGGATTTCCCAGCGCTTTTTGTTTTGGCGATACTGATTATCAAGACAAATAGAGAGGGTGAATATACCCACTGGGAACACAGGTGTCAATAAAAAAGTAGATCTAATCCTTTCCTAAGCTATCCAAAACTAAAGAATGTTTTGGCTGGAGATTTACTTTAACGCTAAAGTGGAAAAATATAGTGAAAAAAAATAAAAAATGTCTTCTGATTCTTTGGTACATTCAAGATTTGACGAATGTCGTTTGAAAGTACAAAATTTTGTTTGCCTTGAGCATTCAATTTGAGAATGAATGTAATTTCCTAAATGAAAGCCACGTTCACTGTAGGAAAAATTCCAACCTGCTCCTTTTGAATTTTATTTTCTCACCATGGTCAAAAACGAATGTCGATTTGATTGTGCTAACAACTGCAAAATCTAATGAATGAAAAATTGTCATTATAAAGTTTACTAGCATGTGGTCAGATCAAGGCTAGCATTGAATTGAAGACACCTGAGATGCAACAACATACTATACTTTTAGTTTGCTATTCCTTTTTCTTCTCTCCCTACCCTAGAAAACAGTATGGGTAAATTGTGTACAAGCCCCCATGGGGTGTGGTGAAAGGGAAAAACTGTGCTATTCAAAAATGTCTAAGCTACAACTCAAAATGTTATACAACATCAAACGGAAATTTAAAAAAAAGCGGGGAGCTGCGCTATATCAATTGATCTATGAGGCAAAAATCGCTACACTCACAATGAGACTAATATACCACAACTATTGAGGATGTGATTGATATGTGAAAATACACACATTAAATTCAGTATAGGTGCAGGGATTCTACACCAATGTACCAAATACAAACCTTCAGTGAAAATAAAGTATTGTAACATATAAATGAAGTTAGTTAATAATGATACAAAAGGTACAGGAGGGCCCTGCTCGTAGAGCTTACATTCTAAAGGAAGGGGATGATGGTACAAAAGGTAATGGTTGCAGAGAATGATTTGATGGGGTGGTTCAGGGACAGTTGTTAGGTGGGTGTGGGATAGGCTTCTCTGAATAAATTTGTTTTCAGGGATCTCCTAAAGGTGGACATGGTAGGGGCTGATCGGATATACCGGGGCAGGGAGTTCCAGAGGATGGGAGAGGCTCTGGAGAAGTCTTGAAGCGTGGGAGGTGGTAACAAGGGAGCTAGAGAGCAGGAGGTCCTGGGAGGAGTGGAGGGGAAGATTTGGGCGATATCTGTAGATGAGGTTGGTGATGTAGATGGGGGAGATGTTGTGGATGGCTTTGTATGTTATGGTTAGCATTTTGAATATTACACGGTGGAGCAGGGGAAGCAGGGGAAGCAAAACCCTTACAAACCACTTTGACCTACAGGTAAGCCTAGATTAAGGCTTACCTGTAGGTCCAAGCAATATCGAATACCGAAAACGGGCACCGCTGTCTACGGCGCATGCGCCGTAGACAGCGGCGTGCAGGCGCACTGAGCACGGCAGTTCCAAGAATGGAGTTGCCGCATTTGTCGACTCCCGTGCGCATGCGCGGGAGTGACGTCATCGCGGCTTCGTCGAATGACAGCGGCGGAGCTGCGAGACGCCACCAGCAAGATGGATGCGGCGGACTACAGGGGACAGCGGCGACTTTGCTGGCTCCTGTGTCAGGTAAGTGACACATAATGGGCTACTATGCAATGTATGTCCATTATGCTTTACCTTTGCAGGGAAAAAAAGAGGAAGTAAACTCATCAGGGTTTACTTCATCTTTAATAATGACACATATATATACAGTAGTGGCAATCAAACAATGACTAGACTATACCAAAAAGTGAACAACTAATCTATTAAAGTGTTAGTTCATCAGTGAAAATAGTGACAAAAAAAAACAAAAAACAGAAATAAATCAAAAAATATAAGTCAGAATAATATGAGTATAATATGAATATAGTCCATGCAGGGTGAAATGTTGACTCTTCTATGGTGACATAACTAGACACCCCAAAGACACGTGAAAAGATGATAGATGCCTTCACCACAGCAGTCTGACAGAGACTATTTACCAGATGATCAGCCGTGTCCAATCAAGGCTGATGACGATGTTAACAGGTAGAGCCGTTGATCGGCTTTTCCTCACACGTGTCTGTCAGACGTGAATAGAGGTGAACCGATCGGCTGCTCCTCTAACGGGGGGGCCTGTGCTGATTGATTATGAGTGCAGCCCCCCTCCCCTGAGGATGCCCACACTAGACCACCAGGGATGCCACCAGGACCACCAGGGATGCCACCACTAGTCACCATAAGGTATGCCACCCTCGACCACCAGGGATGCCAATCAGTGCCCACAATGGATGCCAATCAGTGACCACAATGGGCATCACTGATTGGCAGGCATTATTGTTTGGCACTGACTGGCATCCATCAGTACCATCTATTATCGTACATCAGTGCTACCTATCAATGCCCAACCGTGCCAGCTATCAGTGCCCATCCATGCCACCTATCAGTGCCCATCTGTGCTGCCTATCAGTGCCCATCCATGCTGCCTTCAGTGCCCATCGGTGACACCTATGTGTACCCATCAGTGCTGCATATCAGTGCTGCATATTAGTGCCCTTCATAAGTGCCACCTCATCGGTGCCCTCAGTCCTAGCCCCATTAGTGCCCACCAGTGAAAACATACTTATTTACACAGTTTTGTAACAGAAACAAAAAAAATTTTTTTTTCAAAATTGTCTGTCTTTTTTTAATTTGTTTAGCAGAAAATAAAAATCCCAGAGGTGATCAAATACCACCAAAAAGCTCTATTTTTGGGAACAAGATGATAAAAAATTTGTTTGGGTACAGTGTTGTATGACGTGCAATTGTCATTCAAAGTTCGACAGCGTTGAAAGCTGAAAATTGGTCTGGGCAGGAAGGTGTATAAGTGCCCTGTATTGAAGTGGTTAAGGTGAGCTGCTAGGGCACACTATTTTTGAATGCCTATTTGCATGTGGATTTTTTTTTATTTCCACGCTGGAAGATTGAAATGGTGCACAATGAAAACCTGTGGCTTTGCATAACTAAAAGGCAGGTTTGATCCACCTGCTGGCTTGTATACAATTTTTGGAAAATTTTTAGGCAATTTGGCAAGGTATCCCTGAGAAAACCTCAAGGCACCTGTGGGTTGAAAAAGGCTGGTCTAAGGAATATTGCATTTATGTACATTGAGAGCTATTAGAGAAAATCAATCAAATTTAACATTAAATTAGGTGACTTTCAGTGGTAAATCAATTGTCAATTTCCCCATTTCTACTTGTAGTTATTTACAGATACATAAGGGATTTATCTTTTGACTACAAATATGTTCTGTCTAAACATTAATCTTTAAATCAGGGAGTAGTGTCTGTAGCTCTTTCCTCTTGTTCCACTTCCATTTACTTACCAATCACTCTCTCTGGGAAGCTGACCTTTATTAATGTTATTTTCATAAATTCTGATAATGCCTTGCAAAGAATATTTAATGTCCACAAGATATATTCATCATTTATTTTTTGAGTTTGTATCTAATTATAAAGGATTATTTCAGATCTAATGCATGACATTTATCCTAATATCATATATTTTTCCTTAGGGCTTTTATACTACTCAATGGAAAGACATTTTATTTGATTTATATTCGTATGAGCACTTGCTCTGATTTATAGATCGTTTCCTGTGTCTTATGGACTTGCTATTCACTAATGTCATTTCACCTTTAGAAACAATAGTGTGTACGGAGAGTACTTATAAATTAAAAACGAATTACATGAGGCACAGTTTTTATCTAAGCTCAGATAATATACAGTAATTCTAATATAATTTTAAAAAGTTTTTTTTCTGAGGGCAGTGTGGAATCTGTTTTCAAAAGCTGCATTCCTAAACGGTCAGCTACAGTTAAAGATATGCTGTCCCCTTGCCCATTAAAGGATACATTCACCTTTCATAAAATGTTACATGTTACACCCATATTCAGAGTGTAACATGTAACATGTTATGAATGCACCAGCCGCGCACTTCACCGATCCCTGCTGTGCCGGCTAGCAGGGGATCTTCTCCATCTGCTAGCTGTCAAAATTTGTTTAAAAAAGCATGGCCGCGTGGGGCTCCACCCACCCGGCTGTATCACTCATTCACCGCGCTCTGTGAATTGAAAACTACAAGGTCCGGTAGCCTTTGCGACTGTCGGCTTTTAGTTTTCAATGAACTACTACGACGCTGTGAGTGCCGTGGTAGTTCATTCATTCTTCCTGTCAGCATGTATCGGCTTCCTCCTATGAGGTACAAGGAAGCAGATACAATGATAGGTCTGCAGGAGACCTGCAAGGCATCAGTGATCTGCTGATTGCTGGTGCAATGCTTTATAGGGATGAGCCGAACACCCCCCCCCCCCCCCTTGTTCTGTTGGCACCAGAATGTGAACTGACAAAAAATTTGTATGAACATGCGAAAACCGTTAAAGTCTATGGGACACGAACATGAAAAATCAAAAGTGCTAATTTTAAAGGCTTATATGCAAGTTATTGCCATAAAAAGTGTTTGGGGACCCGGGTACTGCCCCGGGAGACATATATCAATGCAACCATTTTTTTAAAAAACCACAGTTTTTTCAGGAGCAGTGATTTTAATAATGCTTAAAGTAATATAATAAAAAATGAATGGAAATTAAATATTCCATTAAATATCGTGCATGGGGGTCCCCTCAGTCTGCCTGTAAAGTAGCGCATCGTTCTGATGTTTATTACAGTACTGCAGCAAAATGACATTTCTAAAGGAAAAAATGTAATTCAAATATGCTCAAGTCTGTAATGTATTGTTGGCTCCCACCAATATAGATAAAAAACCATTAAAAAAATGGCGTGCTATGTATTTTAAGGGGAACCCCGTGCCAAAATAAAAACAAATGGCATGCCCCCCCCCCAAAATCCATACCTTTTATCTGAGTAAGTAGCCATGGCAGGCCAGGAAAGGGGGGAACAAACGAGTGCCCCCTCCTGAACCATACCAGGCCGCTTTCCCTCAACGTGGGGAGGGTGCTTTTGGGTCCACCCAAAGCACTTTGTCTCTATGTTGATGGGGACAAGGGCCTGATCCCCGCAACCCTTGCCTGGTGGTTGTGGGGGGTCTACAGGCGGGGGGCTTATTGGAATCTGGAAGCCCTCTTTAACGAGGGGGCCCCCAGATCCCGGCTCCCTACCCATTCACCAAAAAGTGTCATAATAATTCCTTTATTATTAAAAAAAGGGTCCCGCAATGTTGTCCATCCATCTTCAATCATGGCAACCGACAAACCCCCAAAAAAAAGAAGCTCCGCCTCGATGAGACTGCTGTCTCTTGGCTGTGACAACTGTTATATAGGCAAGGGCGGCGGGGCCACCCGGTGACATAAACGGACCTGAAGGGCCTGTTATGGATTATGGGGGGAACCCTAAGCCATTAAATTTTTTTAATTTTGGCAGTGGTTTCTCTTAACCACTGTGTAATATATGCTACTGACTGAATATAGAGTCTACACTAAATGTAGAGTGTATGTGTGTGTATATATATATATATATATATATATATATACACATACAAGACCGTGTGTGTGTATGTGTATATGTGTGTGTGTGTATTGTGTATATATATATATATATATTAGACTGTGTGTGTATGTGTATGTGTATATATATATATATATATATATATATATATATATATATATATTAAATACACTACCACTAACTAACCTGCCTGCCTAATCTAGCTCAATCTATCTTCATCCACAGTCACACACTATACCAGACCGCTATGTAAGCAGCCTTATATAGTGTGGGGCGTGGACTTAATCCCCCTGACCCATGATTGGCCAAAGGCACCTTACCTTTGGCCAATTATGGTTCGCAGCAGAGTGAGCTGTGATTGGCCAAAGCATGCAGGTCATATGCATGCTTTGACCTATCATCAGACATCAATGCACTGCGACTTTGCCGCTGTTCGGTGAACGGGCCAACACCCGATGATCGAGTTGAACTTAAGCTCATCCCTAATGCTTTCCAGGCTCCTGCAACAAAAAATAAAAATAAATGGACATTTTTTTACCTGCAAAAAAAGTGCATTTATTATTTTTTCTGAAAAGGTGAACTTGGGTTAAACCAGACACCAGCTTTAACATTTTTAAAAAGGTACAAAAGGTAAATGGAGAAGAGGTTTTTGACAAATCTGCTACCGGTAAAATATATTTTTTAAGGTAATTCATCAAGGACAATCACAGAAAGCTTGCTGTCTTGGACAACCATGTTTAAAGCAGCATTAAACCCAAAAGCAAACATTTACTATATTAAGAATGACCAATTCCTAGATGTAATGGCTGCATCTGTTTTCTTTAGGCTTTCTTTCTCCTATTTCCAACTGGTGATCCACCCAACATATCTGTTGATTTTCAAAAGCACAAGCTCTCCAGCATGGACGTAGCAATAGGGGTCAGAGGGGTTGCAATGGTGACCCCGCTCATGCTCCAGGGGGCCCAGACAACAGGAGGAACAGGGACAGGAAGGGTAACAAGGGCAGCATTTACTAGACCCGATCAGCTGCATAGTTGCCAACATTGTAAAAAATGGTTGTGGGCGGAGTCCCCTTATAATTAGGGGGTGGGACATGCATTAGTAGGTGTGGCATAGGGAAATAAAAAATGTGTTGTGCCAAAAAAATGGGCGTGGTTTGCGGGGAATGGTGGGCGTGGCTTAAAGGGGCGTGACTCAAAGGGAGTGTTGGATCCCTACACTACACACTGACCTACCCCCTGTCATAGAGGGATCCCTACACTACACACTGACCTACCCCCTGTCATAGAGGGACCCCTTCACTACACACTGACCTACCCCCTGTCATAGAGGGACCCCTACACTACACACTGACCTACCCCATCATAGAGCCTTTATGACAAGGGGTAGGTCAAGACACATCCAAACTGGTGCACTCACTCACAGGGCTGCTTTTAGAAATTATCGGGGCCCCCTACAGCCTGAGGAGGGGAAGAGGAAGGTGAAAGAGAGGCAGTAGTGAGGGGGGGTGAGAGAAAGGGGGAAGGAGGGGAGAGAGGTGAAAGAGGGGGGTCTGACAGAAAGGAAGGGGGTCTGGTGCCCTCACTCACAATGCTGCTGTTAGGCTGTATGGGTCAGACAAAAAAGAGGGGAGTCGGACAGAGAAGAGGGGGGTCAGACAGAGAAGAGGGGGGGTCAGACAGAGAAGAGGGGGGTCAGACAGAGAAGGGGGGGTCAGACTGAGAGGAGGGGGGTCAGACTGAGAGGAGGGGGGGTCTAACAGAGAGGAGGGGGGATCTGGTGCACTCATTCACAGGGCTGCTGCTGGGCTTTACGGGTCAGACAAAAAAGAGGGGGGTCAGACAGAGAAGAGGGGGTGTCTGACAGAGAGGAGGGGGTGTCTGACATAGAGGAGGGGGTGTCTGACAGAGAAGAGGGGGGTGTCTGACAGAGAGGAGGGGGGTCTGGTGCACTAACTCACAGGGCGGAGGGGGGGTGCGGCTGACAGAGAGGAGTGGGGGTGGCTGACAGTAGAGCAGGGGGCGGCTGACAGAGGAGGGGGGGGAGGCTGACAGAGGAGGGGGGGGCGGCTGACAGAGGAGGGGGCGCGGCTGACAGAGAGGAGGGGGGCACGGCTGACAGAGAGGAGGGGGCGTGGCTGACAGAGAGGAGGGGGGGCGCTGACAGAGAGGAGGGGGGCCACTGACAGAGGAGGGGGCGGCTGACACAGAGGAGAGGGGGGCGGCTGACACAGAGGAGAGGGGGGCGGCTGACACAGAGGAGAGGGGGGCGGCTGACAGAGAGAGGAGAGGGGGGTGGCTGACTGAGGAAAGGGGGGCGGCTGACAGAGAGGAGGTGGGGCGGCAGACAGAGAGGAGGCGGGGCGGCAGACAGAGAGGAGAGGAGGCGGATGACAGAGAGGAGAGGGGGTGCTGACAAAGAGGAGAGGGGGAGGCTGACACAGAGGAGAGAGGGGCGGCTAACAGAGAGGAGGGGGGCAGCTGACAGAGGAGGGGGCGGCTGACAAAGGGGAGAGGGGGGCGGCTGACAGAGGGGAGAGGGGGGCGGCTGACAGAGGGGAGAGGGGGGCGGCTGACAGAGGGGAGAGGGGGCGGCTGACAGAGGAAAGGGGGGCGACTGACAGAGAGGAGAGGGGGGTGGCTGACAGAGAGGAGAGGGGGGTGGCTGACAGAGAGGAGGGGAGGGCGGCTGACAGAGGAGAGGGGGGCAGCTGACAGAGGAGAGGGGGGCGGCTGACAGAGGAGAGAGGGGCGGCTGACAGAGAGGAGAGGGGCGTCTGACAGAGAGGAGAGAGGGGGCGGCTGACAGAGCAGATGACAGACACACAGCACGAGTATAGGACACTCTGGGAGCATGCAGGGCTGGTGCGATTACCCACAGACACAGTCCAGCCCTGCATCCACATGTGACCAGCTCCTCCAGGCGAATCATGTCCTCCATCCGTCCCGCACATGACCTGCTCGGCCAATCACAGGACACCCACCGCTGCCCATTGCTGAGCTTGGCTCAAACACAGAGCACATTAATGTTCTAGTCTTCTGAAAAATGGCGCCTGCTGACACAGAGGAGAGGGGGGCGGCTGACACAGAGGAGAGGGGGGCGGCTGACAGAGAGAGGAGAGGGGGGTGGCTGACTGAGGAAAGGGGGGCGGCTGACAGAGAGGAGGTGGGGCGGCAGACAGAGAGGAGGCGGGGCGGCAGACAGAGAGGAGAGGGGGCGGATGACAGAGAGGAGAGGGGGTGCTGACAAAGAGGAGAGGGGGAGGCTGACACAGAGGAGAGAGGGACGGCTAACAGAGAGGAGGGGGGCAGCTGACAGAGGAGGGGGTGGCTGACAAAGGGGAGAGGGGGGCGGCTGACAGAGGGGAGAGGGGGCGGCTGACAGAGGGGAGAGGGGGCGGCTGACAGAGGAAAGGGGGGCGACTGACAGAGAGGAGAGGGGGTGGCTGACAGAGAGGAGAGGGGGGTGGCTGACAGAGAGGAGGGGAGGGCGGCTGACAGAGGAGAGGGGGGCAGCTGACAGAGGAGAGGGGGGCGGCTGACAGAGGAGAGGGGGGCGGCTGACAGAGGAGAGAGGGGCGGCTGACAGAGAGGAGGGGGGCGTCTGACAGAGAGGAGAGAGGGGGCGGCTGACAGAGCAGATGACAGACACACAGCACGAGTATAGGACACTCTGGGAGCATGCAGGGCTGGTGCGATTACCCACAGACACAGTCCAGCCCTGCATCCACATGTGACCAGCTCCTCCAGGCGAATCATGTCCTCCATCCGTCCCGCACATGACCTGCTCGGCCAATCACAGGACACCCACCGCTGCCCATTGCTGAGCTTGGCTCAAACACAGAGCACATTAATGTTCTAGTCTTCTGAAAAATGGCGCCGGCCACGGAACTCTACCGGAAATTTTTTTTGGGAAAAGGGTATAAATCCTGGGAAATTCGGGACTATTGGCAACTAAGCTTTATTTTCAGCTGATCCAGCAGCTGAAAGCCGGGTTCTTCTCCTTCCACTCTCATGGGCATTCAGCTGCTGCAATAAAATACATTGATCAGGTCTAGCAAATGCTGCCTCAATCCCCCCTCTTGTCCCTTTTTCTTTCTTTTTTTATTTTTTTTCCTCAAAGAAGTATATTAAAGAAAATAAATTACAAACGGCATCGATTCCATTTTCAACAGGTTACAGTGTACAATCGATATACCTTTTATCACTTTACACCAGTGCTCAACATGTTATATTCAATATGCACCTTCAACACACTGCCCAACAGGGCCCTCTGTGCTGTCCAACATCAGGCAATATTACAGTTTATAAGCCTTACGCAACTAGTCTAGAGTAATAGTCTGTCCAATACTAGGGAAAGCCCCAGGGTGATCACAATACATCAAATTTACCAGAGCGCCCTCTATGTTGGAAGATAAACTTCTCCAGCTGTAAAGTGTCACCCGCTTGGTTGATCCATTCCTTGTGCGTGGGAAGGTTAACTGCCTTCCATCTCCAAAGGATAATCAGGCGAGCCTGAAAAAGTGTTCTCGCAATAGCTGGTTTAAAGTTATCCTCAAGGGGGAGGTCATCCAGAATGCCCGGTTTGCATGGTCTGGGGTCTGTTGGGATAGTAACTGAAAAGGCCTTATTAATATTGTTCAGAACCCCAGCCCAGTATAGGTGAAGCTTATATGGATTAAGTCTCTGTGGTCCCTAGCGCACCGAGGGCAGTCAGAGTCTGATCTCACCCCCATTCTAAACAGCCTTGCGGGCGTATAATGCACCCGCAAGACGATGTACAACTGGGATAGGCGTTGCGCTACGTTGAAGGAGGACATCTGGACGGCTTGGAGGACCTCTTCCCACTGTTCTTCCTCAAATGTGCCCACATCATTTTCCCACTTGCTCACCACCCCCAAAGGGAATCCCACCAGGAATAGCATTGAATAACAGCTAGAAATACAGCCTTTAAAATAGGACACCTCTTCAGTGTAATTAAATATGGGAGTTGGGGATAACACCCACAGAGTCTCACTGGATTGAACCCTAACAGCATGTTACAGCTACATATGGTAAAAGTACATCATCTGCGGGAGTCAAAATTGCTCCCACATATCAGAGAAAGAGCTCAATTTACCTTCTTCAAAAATGTGCTTCAGGTGCGTGACTCTGTGTTTCCTCCACTGAGCCCTACATGTCAAGGATTGCAGTTCTGTATAGTATTGTCCCAAACTGGACTATATTTGGTGAAGCCTCCGATGGCCTGTAAGTGTCTGGCCTTGTTCCATATCTTTTGGATCAGGGCAAATGTGGGGCACCTCTTATTAGATTTCATATAGACCAAGGCCTCTAATCCCTCTGCTATGTCATCAACCCCCATTACTTGGCACATAAGGGCCTTGATAGGGTCTGTGTCAGAGTTTCCTTCCACCTCCCTTTGTGGTGGAGACATGGCCCGAGCAATATGCTGTAGTTAGGCCGCTAAATAGTAAATCCACAAATTAGGTAAGGCCAGGCCTCCCACATCTTTGGGCTTCTGCAATTGTTCCAGCTTAACTCTTGGGGGTCTGTCAAGCCATAGGAAGGACCTAAAGATGGAGTTGACAATACAAAATATTTTAAGGGGAAACACCATTGGGGTATTATGTATTATGTAAAATATAGAGAAGTTAACAAGCCCATTTTAGCTTGCCTCTGGTAAGCATGCATTTTATGTGGTGGAGGAGCACGAGTTTGTGGTGTTGTCACAAGTCATACCAAGATTTTACATGTGTGGTTATGTCTTATGGACTTATTTACAATATTAATTTTGTGGGGTTTGGGAGTAATTCCACGATTTATGCACATTGTTTGCATTTTTTGTGTTCTATTAATTTATGGTTAACACATCCTTTACTTAAGCACAGCTACATTTTATTAGTTCTCAATATCACCTGACTTGAGCTCATTTGCCCTAGTAAATCTCACTGTGATTTGAGTGTCTCTGATTGGGGGGGGGTCGATTTGTCCTCTATGTCGCTGATGCGACCTTCTGCAGCAATGGTGCGCTCTCTAACCTTCTGTATGTCATATCAGATAAAGCCCAGTGCCTCCTTCATAGTGCCAAACTGCTCTTGTAGAGTGTGCACAGAAGTTATGCAAGTATGTCCCGCTCTGAGAATGTCTGCCAGGGTGGGTTGTGCAGTCTCATCATCTCCCCCTTCCTGCCCCTCAATCTCAGGGAGAAACAAAACACGAGTGGCAGAGAGGTTCTGTGAGAGCTGCTCCCCCACCAGTGTTGCATTCAATATAGCAGGGGTGGCCTCCATATCTTCCTCTCCTCTCTGCCCCATAATCCCAGAAAGTTTTTGGGTGTAGTAAAACATGTCCCTGGGAGGGTCCTTCCCATTTTACTTGAGAGTTTTAGGAGGCTTACCTGCATCCTTCGGCTTGTTAGCTCCACGCGATCACATGGAGAGGGAGGCCGCGGCGCCATCTCTGTCCGTTTGCGGGTCTGCATAGCATCCAAATGTCTGGCAGCAGAACTGGGAGTGTTTGAGGTGGGTCCGGCAGAGCTGAGGACCAAAATCCTACGGCTTTATAGGCAGGATCAACACAGGATCTAGGATGGGAGCTCTGTGAAACGTGTCCTTTCACATGCCGCTCTTGGCCACGCCCCCATCCCTTTTCTTTTTGCTGCTAAACAGACCGTAGGTGTCGATTTTAAAAATTAGGACACCTGTCCTGGAATCCAGCAATGTCAGCACCTCAACCGATGTTTCCATTGGCTGTCGGGTGCTGCCGCTGCCATTGGCGGTAAGGTAACTCAGCAGTGAAGCCCTGTGGCTTCACAGGAGGGTCCATACTGCACATGCACGAAGCCTGCTGCGCTCTCTAACTGGTCCAGCAGTAGGGGAAAGAGGAGGGAGGAGGAGAGAAGCCGAACTTCTGACGTACCTCGCTACGGTGAGTTCCCGCCGAAAGTGGGGACAGGGTCCCCCCCCCCCCCCCCCAAAAGGTGCCAAATGTGGCACCGGAGGGGGGAGGAATCAAATAAGCAGAAGTTCCATTTTTGGGTGGAACTCCGCTTTAAAAGAAATGGATTATATTTTTTATTAAAGCGGAAGTAAACCCATCCATAAAACAGTTTCATTTCCGGGGCATGCCAGAAATGTAATACTCCCATTGGTTGTGCTCTCAATCAAACTGTTAAACCATCCAATGGCTGGTGTCATGACTGATCACATGTGCAGCATCATGGTAGTTTTATATTAAACAGAGGCAAAGATGGCAGCTTCCTTGGCTGAAAACAATAGGGGGGTTTACTTACACTTTGACAATTTGTGCTTACTATTATATTTATCATACAGCTCTATAAATATCATGGCACACAATGCTTATTTAGTTCCTACCTACAGTACTGCCATTGTATTCCCCATGGAATACAGTCTTGCTTTGTTGCCACTTTAAAAGATAATAGTATTCTGCCATTTACCTCATTGAATTATAATAAATCTGTCATTTCTGTATCAAAGGAGATAGCTAAGATCCAGGGACACAAAGAATGTATTGAATATTGTCGATGCATATATTCTATTCTACTTCTAAATAGAGCTCAAGTAGCTGCTTTGAGCAGCAGAAATCGACACCTTGGTACAGTATTATGATTATATGCAAACCTATTATTTTTACACAATACCAATACGTTTATCTTAGTGAACCTGTGTCCACACTATTCACTCAAAAGTATTTACACATTTTGAACAAGTAGTCAGAGCAGTTTAACCACCATCCAGCTGTTGTACATAACGGTGGCAAACTCCTACAGTGCTCATGTGTGCCCTTCTAGCACACACAGCGGCATGTCCAGTGATCACTGTGTCCATCAGATACAGCAGATTACAGAGCAAGGCACAGGACTAGTGAAATTGGTCACATGCCAATGTGATTGCTGTGACCAATCACTGCTATCACATTTGTAAATAGAGGCTGCATATTGCAGCTGGCACTGTGTTTCTCTCACAGTAGTCAGCTCTAGGAGGAAACTTAGTGATTCCACAGCGATTGCAGCAGATTTTGTTTTCTAACACACTACAATGTCATCAGAGCAGCTAGACAGCCTCCTTGATCACTAGCCACCCCAGTACAGTTCCATCATACCAGTGCTGCCAACCGGTGCCTATGATTGCTACCTAGGTTTGCCACGTTTTCTGCAAGCCAAACCAAAACATTTTAGCAGCCTTGGGGAACCTTTGGGTGCCCCAAGGAGAGTAGTAATATGGTGTGCATAGCGTGCAGCAGCAAACAGTGGGTGTGGTCAAATTGCTCTTGCTTACATCATCATCCTACCTCCCAGTGATTTCAAACCCGCCCCCAGACAGCTGCCCGGACAGCAACACATTTGTGTGTGACTATCTTGGTTACTCACCAGTAACCAGTCAGCCCACTCTGAATAATGTGTCTGGGTTTCAGCCCGCCTCAAACCCGGACACATAATTAAAAACCTGGGCTGTCAGGGTGAATCCAGGACAGGTGGCAACCCTATTGCTACCGCATCAGTACAGTGTCAACAGACCTGTGCAGCCACACCAATGACAGTGTCACTAGAGCCAGTTCAGCCAACAACAGTGTTCCTGATCACCACCACATCACTACAGTGTTACCAGAACCAGTGCAGACAGCAACAGTGCAGTGTTGCCTCTGCCTGCCTCCTGTATAGACCCTGGCCTGTTTATTGCTCATGTTTCTGCCTGCCACCTGGACAGATTAATTCCCTGTTTCCTGACCATATCTTTGCCTTCCACCTGAACTGATCCATCTGCATGTCCCACTGATTACATTGCTGAGACACCAGTCCTAGCCATCCATTGCAGACACCTGAACTCCTGAAACCACAGGAACTCTTTTGTTCAGCCTTTGATCAGCCTCTTGTACTTCATGGCCAATGAATCAGACATTCCAGGGGGCAGCCATGTACCAGTAGGCTAGGCTTGCTTGGTTTATAGCATTGTGGACTGGTATAGGTCAGACTACACTAAGCTATATTCCCTAACCACTCATACAGATGCAAACATTACAGTACATTGTTTTTCATGCAATATTGATTGATTTGTGTGATACAAACAAAAATTATATGAAATTTATTGGTGTACAGTGTTGAATGATTGTTAAGTCAAAATATCATTGTGCTGAAAACTGAAAAATGGAAGGGGTTTTAACATGCTGGTCTTCAAGTGGTAAAAACAAGCCATTGACAGTGTGGGAGGCTGAGGCCATTCAGTGTAATCGCCACCATATTTCATGTGACATGAATGCCTATGCACTGCTATATTTGGGTATATAGTGGTGCTATCATAAACATGAGTACAGTGTATGGGCATGTGCAAGAATAGAACATTTTCATTCATGTCAATGATAGGCTGTGTGCTGCACCTGGGCTTGGCTGGGCAGAGGAAACACCACGGCAATTACTGTATGTGGAACAAGGTCAGCCACCCATTTGCAAGAGCCCTCAATGTCTATAGCATGGGCATAGTTGTACTTTAACCGCTTAAGGACAGCCTCCTGTATGTGTTTTTTTTCCCTGGTCAGGGGACCATACACGTGCCGCCAACAACCCACTCCCCCTGTGATAGGACACCAATCAGCGGGTTCAGTGGACCCGATGCCCACCGGGACACGCAGATCATTCCTGAGGCAGACAGACTGGCGGTCTGCCTATGTAAACAAGGCAGATCGCCATTTTGTGACAGGAGAAGACAGAGATCTTGTGTTTCTGTTAAGCAGGAACATGGATCTCTGTCTCCTTACAGCACAAGCATCTTCCCCACACAGTTAGAAAGCACTCCCTAGAAACACATCTAACCCTTTGTTTGCCCCTGATGTTAAACCCTGCCAGGGTCATTAGTACAGTGACAGTGCATATTTTTTTAGCACTGATCACTGTATTAGTGTCACTGGTCCACAAAAAAGTGTCTGATTTGTCTGCCGCAATGTTGCAGTTTTGTTATAAGTCGCTAATCAGCGGCATTACTAGAAAAAAATCACTACAAATGCAATAAAAATATCCAATAGTTTGTAGACGCAATAACTTTTAGCCCTTGTACAAACGGTCGGATAATCCGTCGGAATGTGTCCTATCGGACCGTGTCGTCGGATAATCCGACTGTGTGTGGTATGCATCGGACTGATTCCGTCCAAATATCTGTCTGACCCAATTTTCCAACATGTTGCAAATATTTCCCGACCAACTGGGCCGATCGGACATACTCCAATCATGTGTAGAGAATTTTGATCGGACCAAGTGCCACGCATGCTCAGATCAAATTCCTACATCAAAGCTATTGGCTACTAGCCTGAATGTAGTCCCGTCGTAACTAAATTACGTCCTCACGTTCTGAATAGATCGGATTTTTCGATGTTTCGGACAAGATCCGACAGACAAAATCTGACGGGCAAAATCCGACGGATTTGGTTGTGGAAATCAATATATGCTTATTGTGATTTTATTTTACCAAAAATATGTACTGTAGCTGAATATATATTGGCCTAAACTGATGAAGAAATTAGATTTTTTAAAAAAAATTTATTGGGTATGCTTTATAGCTGAAAGTAAAAAAATATATATATATTTTTTACATTGTCGGTCTTTTGTTGTTTATAGCGCAAGAAAAAAAATAAATCGCAGAGGTGATCAAATACCACCAAATGAAACCTCTATTTGTGGGGAAAAAGGACATAGGCCGCGTACACACGCGCGGACTGTTCGCCCAACCTTGTCCGCTGAACAGTGTTTGGGCGGACAGTCCGCTCGTGTGTGGGGCTTCAGCGGACAGTTTCAGCGGACAGTTGGCCGAACAAGGTCTTACGGAAATTCCGAAAAACTGTCCGCTGAAACCTTGTTTCAGCGGACTGTTCGCTCGTGTGTAGGCTTGTTCGGCCAACTAAGTCTCGCGCATGCTCAGAAAGGATTTCCACGTCGGAAGGTTGCATTGCAGTGTATAGGACGTCGTATTTTTCGTCCCGTCGTACGTGCCGTTCACGTCATCGCGCACGGTTTCAGCAAACTGTTCGTCCGTCGTGTGTGGCCATGTCCGTCCATGCTAAGTTTGAGCGGACTGTTCGCTCAAACTGTTGGACGGACAAAGTTGGGCCAACAGTCCGCGCGTGTGTACGCGGCCATACACTTTATTTGGGTACAGCATCAAACAGACGCGCAATTGCCAGTTAAAGAAACTCTGTGCCGTATTGCAAAAAATGGGCTGGTCATGAAGGGTAGTGATGGACGAACTTCCGACGGGACGTTTCGCGAACGCGAACCACGAACGCGGCCAAAGGTTTGAGGCAGACCCCATTGACTTTAATGGTAGGCGAACCTTAAAAACATCCAGGTCATATTTTCAGCCACAAAATACTTACTAGCTGTGCACACATAGTCCCACAACATGGACACTGACATAACAAAAGTATTAAGTGAATCTGGGATCGACAACGACAAGCATTCTTTTTTTATCTGTGAAATGTTGAGGAGCACATGAAGGCCATGGAGAAGAGGTAAGGTCATGGCAGGCTATGAAGGGGTGCAGGAGATGATCAGTGCCACAGTTAGGGCAGCGCAATACTGTGCCGGTGTCCCAGTGTGCCAACCTGTGCTTCAGCACCTCTCTCTGCCCGGCCCTTACCCTCACCTATGCAGGGCTCCACTGCGGTGGTCCAGAGGTGCCAGTCCAGTGCTGATCCTCAGCCATGGTGCTGGGACTGCCTGCTGATTGGCTTCTCCGCTGCTATCTCCCTCACTGTCTGAAACCAGCACCGCGATAGAGACTGAGCCCTGACACCAGCACCGTGATAGAGAGCACTGCCACCAGCACCGAGATAGAG
The DNA here is from genome assembly GCF_037356315.1 of Lithobates pipiens. NCBI lineage: Eukaryota > Metazoa > Chordata > Amphibia > Anura > Ranidae > Lithobates > Lithobates pipiens. The sequence goes on along the minus strand of NW_027507758.1, from coordinate 544,176,846 downwards.
AGCACTGCCACCAGCACCGTGATAGAAAGCACTGACACCAGCATCGTGATAGAGTGCACTGACACCAGCAACGTGATATAGAGCACTGACACCAGCACCGTGATAGAGTGCACTGACACCAGCAACGTGATATAGAGCACTGATACCAGCACCGTGATATAGAGCACTGACATCAGCACTGATATAGATCACTGACACCCGCACCGTGATAGAGAGCACTGACACCAGCACCGTGATAGAGAGCACTGACACCAGCATCGTGACAGAGAGCACTGACACCAGCACCGTGACAGAGAGCACTGACACCAGCACCGTGACAGAGAGCACTGACACCAGCACCGTGATAAAGAGCACTGACACCAGCACGTGATAGAGAGCCCTGACACCAGCACCGAGATAGAGAGCCCTGACACCAGCACCGTGATAGAGAGCACTGACACCAGCACCAAGATAGAGAGAGAGCACTGACACCAGCACCGAGATAGAGAGAGAGAACTGACACCCCACCAGCACTGTGATAGAGATCACTGACACCAGCACCGTAATAGAGAGCACTGATACCAGCACCGTGAGAGCATTGAGACCACACCAGCACCAAGATAGAGAGCACTGACACCAGCACCGTGATAGAGAGCACTGACACCAGCACTGTGATAGCACTGACACCAGCACCATGATAGAGAGCACTGACACCAGCACCATGATAGAGAGCACTGACACCAGCACTGTGATAGCACTGACACCAGCACCATGATAGAGAGCACTGACACCAGCACCGTGATAGAGAGCACTGACACCAGCACCAAGATAGAGAGAGAGCACTTACACCAGCACCGAGATAGAGAGAGAGAACTGACACCCCACCAGCACTGTGATAGAGATCACTGACACCAGCACCGTAATAGAGAGCACTGATACCAGCACCGTGAGAGCATTGAGACCACACCAGCACCAAGATAGAGAGCACTGACACCAGCACTGTGATAGAGAGCACTGACACCAGCACTGTGATAGCACTGACACCAGCACCATGATAGAGAGCACTGACACCAGCACCATGATAGAGAGCACTGACACCAGCACTGTGATAGCACTGACACCAGCACCATGATAGAGAGCACTGACACCAGCACCATGATAGAAAGCACTAACACCAGCACCGTGAGAGCACTGACACCAGCACCGTGATAGAGAGCCCTGACAACAGCACTGTGATAGAGAGCACTGACACCAACACCATCATAGAGAGCACTGACACCAGCACCGTGATAGAGAGCACTGACACCAGCACCGTGAGAGCACTGACACCAGCACCATGATAGAGAGCACTGAGACCACACCAGCACCGTGATAGAGAGCACTGACACCAGCACCGTGATAGAGAGCACTGACACCAGCACCGTGATAGAAAGCACTAACACCAGCACCATGATATAGAGCACTGACACCAGCACTGTGATAGAGGGCACTGACACCAACACCGTGATAGAGAGCACTGACACCAGCACTGAGATAGAGAGCACTGAGACCACACCAGCGCCGAGATAGAGAGCACTGACACCAGCACTGTGATAGAGAGCACTGAGACCACACCAGCACCGAGATAGAGAGCACTGACACCAGCACCATGATAGAGAGCACTGACACCAGCACCGAGATAGAGAGCACTGACACCAGCAACTCGCTGTGGGACCCAAAAATATGACACCGCTCAACCTCTTCAAACAGGAGGATACGGACATATAGTACAGCGTGCGAGATAGAGAGCACTGACACCAGCACCGAGATAGAGAGCACTGACACCAGCACCGTGATAGAGAGCACTGACACCAGCACCGTGATAGAGAGCACTGACACCAGCACCGTGATAGAGAGCACTGACACCAGCACCATGATAGAGAGCACTGACACCAGCACCGAGATAGAGAGCACTGACACCAGCAACTCACTGTGGGACCCAAAAATATGACACCGCTCAACCTCTTTAAACAGGAGGGTACGGGCATATAGTACAGCGTGCTTTTTTTGTACAAGGAAGTGAGCCCAAGGTAGAAAAAAGGTCCGTATGCTCGATTAAATAAATCGATTCCTCCTGCTGCGCTGAACGTCCTTTCGGACAGGACACTGGACGAGGGGCAAGCCAACAGTTCTATTGCAAATTGGGCAAACTCTGGCCAGAGGTCAAGCCTGCCCACCCAGTAGTCCAGGGGTTCATCACTCCTCAGAGCGTCCACATCGGCCGTAGCTGGACACCTGTCGGTCTAGGCGTTCCCTGATGATGGATCCGGATGAGACCTGTCGATGGGTCGGCTGAAAGAATGATCTCATATCAGAAGTCACCAACACATCTTCAAACCGCCCTCTTCTTGCAGGCGCTGTTGGATTGGTACCTGCAACTCTTTCTCTGGGAGTGGGAATTCCTCCTCTGCCAGCGCACGCAAAAGCAGAATGCAGCATTTCTCAAAGCAAGGCCTGTAACTGCTCCATTCTGACAGCCTTCTGTGATGGTGGTAACATTTGTGCCATTTTGTGTTTTTAACAGGGGTCTAAGTACGTTGCCACCCAGTACTGGTCCTGACCTTTATGCTTTTTATACGGGGGTAACTGTTAAAACACTGGAGCATGAAGGCCCCCATTTGCACTAAACTGGAAGCGTTGTGGTGGCCTGGCTCCTGGTCATCATCCAGGATAATGTTGTCCTCCTCGTTCTCCTCTCCCCATCCATGGACAACAACAGGGATCCCAGGAAGGTTTAAAACATGCTCTTCCTCATCTGCCCCGGCACCATCCTCCTCTGACTCCTCTTCAGACTCCTGTTGTTGACTTGTCTCAGATAGAGTAGCCTCCCCCTGGGAATTCATCCAGCATTGCGACTTCCTCATCTTCCTGCTCCTCCATGGCTTGATCAATGACACGACGCAATGCACGCCCCATAAAGAAGGCATACGGTACGATGTCACTGATGGCGCCACGGCTGCGACTGACCAGTTTGGTGATCTCATCAAATGGCCGCAGAAGTCTGCATGTGTCGCACATGAGCAGCCACTGGCGCGGTGAAAAAAAACCCCAGCTCCACAGAACTGGTCTGCCGCAGAGTTCGTATAGGTAGTCGTTAACTGCACGTTTCTGCTGGAGCAGCCTATCAAGCATATAGAAGGTTGAGTTCCGTTGCGTCGGGCAATCACAAATAAGACGCCTGACTGGCAGATTGTGTCGCCGCTGAATGTCAGCAAGGCGAGCCATGGCCGTGTAAGTTCTTCTGAAACGGGCCAAGATTTTCCTTGCCTGCCACAAGATGTCCTGGACCCCAGGGTATTTGACAATGAATCGCTGCACGACCAAGTTTAAGACATGTGCCATGCATGGTACGTGTGTAATTTTGCCCTGTTTCAATGCGCTAAGCAGATTGCCACCGTTGTCACACACCACTTTACCAACTGTCAAATTGAGCTGTGTTAGCCACTGATCTGCCTGTGAACGCAAAGCTGAAAGGAGTGCAGGGCCAGTGTGGCTCTTGGCTTCCAGGTACAACAGACGCAGCACAGCATGGCAATGTCTCACCTGGCATGTCGAATAGGTTCTGGGGATCTTGGGCGGCGCAGCGGAAGAGACGCTAGCAGTGGAAAAGGAGGATTCAGCCGAGGAGGAGAGGGAGGATGTAGTAGGAGGAGGAGAAGAAGAGCCAGGCCTGCATGCAATCCGTGGCGGTAAAACCAAATCTACATGGGTGCCACGGGTTACATGCTTGACAGACATCAGAAGGTTCACCCAGTGGTCAGTAAAAGTTATATACCTTCCCTGCATGTGTTTGCTAGACCACGTGTCTGTGGTCAGATGTATCTTGGCACCGACACTGTGTGCCAGAGATGCATTCACTTGTCGCTGAACATGGCCATATAGCTCTGGGATGCCCTTCTGTGAGAAATACTTCCTTCCTGGGACCTTCCATTGTGGTGTTCCAATGGCCACAAATTTTCAAAAGGCCTCCGAGTCCACCAATTTATATGGCAGTAGTTGGTGGGCTATCAGTTCTGACTTGCCAGCCGTCAACCGTTGGGCAAGAGGGTTATTCGGCTTCATCATTTTTTTACGCTCGAACATTTGGCCCATGGAAGCCTGCCTTTTTCCAGAAAAACTTGAGGACGGCATGATGAGAAAGCGCTCTGAGGCGATTCAGTTCGCATAGGTAGCGCTACACAAGTCACTCATTCATTCATTCATGGAAGGTGGAGTGGAGGACAATTGTGAGGAGAAGGAGAAGTAGAAGACAAGGCTGGACGGTGAGAGCCTGGAGTGTGGCTTTGTGGGTTCCGTTGCTCCCACTGGGCTCGGTGATGGCAGCTCATGTGCCTTCTTAAGGTGGTAATCCCTAGGTGAGTGTTGGGCTTACCGCGACTTATGCGTTGACTGCCAAGGCTGCAGATGGCAACACTATTGTCAGCAGCGGACGCGTTAAAAAAAGCCCACACTGCGGAGCCATGTGCCGGCGTCCTGGGAGCGCCAGATGTGACCGTACATGGTTGATGCCTCGCTCCTGATACATTAGCAGTCTGCTTTGTCCCTCCTGTGCAATCTAAGTTCCGCCTGCTTCTCCTCCCTATCTGCTAGTCCATATCTCCCTCTGAACTCCCCTCCCCTTCCTCTCTTGTGGGCACCCACCTGACATCACTAGACACGTCATCATCGACGTCACCTTCCCCACCGCTATAATTATAGATCTCGGAGTAGGCAGCAGCACTGGGGACCAACCTCCTCCTTGGGCTGATCTGGGTACTGTCGTCAGACTGCTGAGTGGCGGTTGTTGCTAACTCCTCTTCCTGATCCAATGCCAAGAGTGGCAATGTCTTGTGATGGATCGGAAAATAATTCCTGTGACTCTAGCGGAGGGTATATGGTGGAAGTGGTGGTGTTGGTGGTAGTGTCTTTGGGGGTGCACACAGCAGAGAGTGCAGATCGAGAGGATGAGGAAGGTGCAGAAGAGTAAGGCTGAGTGAGCCACTCAACCAAGTCTGGTGTGCCCTAAGTGTCCCTCACAAGGATCCACAAACGTTGCAGCTGACTCAGACAGCGAGAAGTGGAAGCTTCAAGAATAATAAAGGAGGTTCCAGAGGAGGGGATATTAGAAGTGGATATATATGCATGTAGATGATCTGGCTCAACCTAAAAGAAAAATGAATATGTCGTGGTAGACTAAGGAGGCAATATATCAATCAGAGGAAAAAGGCAAAATAAATAAAAAACCATTAACTTGAAATCATAGGATAAAGATATCCTGTGTATTTCCTGTGTATAAGCTTATTATAGGACATCTATTTATCAAAAATGTCCAAGTGCACTGAAGAGTGGCCAAAGCATGGTCATAATATAGTTACATAGTAGGTGAGGTTGAAAAAAGGCACAAGTCCATCAAGTCCAACCGATCTGTGTGATTTTATGTCAGTATTACATTGTATATCCCTGTATGTTGTGGTCATTCAGGTGCTTATCTAATAGTTTTTTTTTTAATTATCGATGCTCCCTGTTGAAACCATTGCCTGTGGAAGGGAATTCCACATCCTAACAGCTCTTACAGTAAAGAACCCTCTACACAGTTTAAGGTTAAACTGCTTTTCTTCTATTTTTAGTGAATGGCCACGCGTCTTATTAAATTCCCTTACGCGGAAAAATACTATCTCTATCGTGGGGTCACCAGTACGGTATTTGTATATTGAAATCATATCCCCTCTTAAGCGTCTCTTCTCCAGAGAGAATAAGTTCAGTGCTCATAACCTTTCCTCATAACTAAGGTCCTCCAGACTATTCGTTTTGTTGCCCTTCTCTGGCATATAAATGTCTTCACATGCACATTGTTGCAACGATACATCAGATCAGTGTATTAAAGACCTAGGATATATGCCTCCCAAGAACGTCCAGTGGGGGTTCTAAAGAGCCTATGTTATGATTGTGTCCTGTGCATAGACAGATCCCCTCCTTTGCATGGTCCTCTGAAGCAGTGGTGTCTGCATCTTGCAGACATGCTGCTTATAACTGTACGTATATGGATGCCAGCGCATTCCCTGTGCAGCCATTTTCGGATGTGGTCACGTTACTCCGCGTCATTGCGTCCACATGCGTCATGACGCATGATAGGAGGCGAATTGTAGGAGATTAGGGGGCGTGTGCCCGTGTGGCTGCCTCATCATGGCCTAACCAGCACACGATGAGAAGCAGAGTCCAATCCAATAAAAACATTGCTGCACCAAGAGGATACATAAAGATCCCCCCACCCTAACGTGGAAGGATGCCATGCATCCACAGCCCACAATGATAAGCAGCAAATGCATGGGAAAGGGGCAATGCCCAAGTGGGATGGGCATGCCCGATACCCTGCAATGCCGCACAACACAGGCCACCCATCACAGATGGTAGGCCTTTGTGCGCCGGGCAGGGCATGACAGGCTAAAGGGGAAAAACATCACCCAACACCAAGCCATGAGCTTGAACACCAATAGAGTATATGTGGAAGCATAAAGGCACCCATAGCATGGTATGGTTGAATACAAAATATAATCATAGTGATACTCCAGAGTTTCACATATGCAAAAATATTATATGGAATTTGGACAAACTTTAAAGGATCGTAGATTGGCATGCATATGACAGAAGACCACGGCTGGGACAGTGCACAAGATGCGCATCTAGAGTAGTTGTCAGAAACCATGAAATCAGGCCGAGACAGAAGTGCAGTTAAATCAAACTTATTTAATAATAAAAGTAAAAAGAACAAACTTAGTCAAAACATAGCCAAAGTTCAGTAACCGTAATGGATAGTCAGCAAAGCCAGAAGTCAGGGATCAATGTAGTCGAACAGCAAGCAGGACCTGGAGCCAGAAGGGATGTGAGCAAAGCAAGTCTTGAACAGGATCACAGGAGATAGTTTATGTGATATTGACCAAGGCGAAGGCAGAGCTCCTCTGGACTGGATGGCTTAAATAGGCAGGACTGACAAGCAGGATATCATCAACAGCTGAATAACTGTGGAGAGATAGGATTGGCAATTAGCCGACAGCTGAGCAGCCAGCTCAGAGAAGGAAAGGCTGAGCCCAGCCATGACAGTACCCCCTCCTCAACAACCCCCCCCCCCCTCGGACCAACAGGCTTGAGGGGAAAACATCTATGGAAATCATGGAGGAGGAAAAATGTACAGGAGCCAACAACGGACTGTACTTCATACTCCTCATGGTTCTCAACCTGTATAGGGTTGGACCAAGGTGGGGACATAGCACAGAGGTGGTAAAGCAGTTGCAGACCAAAGGTTTTAATAAGGAGACATGAAATACATTTGAAATATGCATATTAGAAGGAAGGTCTAATGTGTAAGCCACTGGGTTAATCCTGCGAAGAATATGGAAAGGCCCAATAAACCGAGGTGCAAACTTCAGTGAGGGAACATGAAGTCGGAGGTTGTGAGATGACAGCCAGACCCCGTCCCCAACCTGATGGGAAGGTGCAGGCAGGCGTCTGCGGTCAGCATGGAGTCTGTACCTATACTTAGCATGTCACAAAGCCTCCTGGACTTGTGCCCAAGTGGAACGAAGACCATGGAGATGCTCCTCTAATGCAGGAATACTCGGAACAAACGAGTCAGGCAACATAGAAGGTTGGAAACCATAATTAGCCATAAATGGGGACAATCAGGAATCAGAATTCAAGACACTGTTGTGAGGAAATTCTGCCCACAGTAATAGGTCTGACTAGTTGTTACGATGGTCAGAAATATAGCAACGTGGGAATTGCTCCAAGGACTGATTGGCTAGTTCTGCAGCCCCATTAGACTGTGTGTGATACACAGAGGAGAAAGCAAGCTGAATTCCCAACTGTGCACAAAAGGCTCACCAGAACCAGGACACAAACTGACTACCCCTGTCCGAGACAATCACCTTGGGTAGCTCATGTAAGCGAAAGATCTCCCAAGCAAAAATGGAAGCCAGTTCCTTATAAGTGGGCAACTTCTTAAGTGGAATACAATGACACATCTTTGAGAACCGGTCAACCACCATAAGGATAACTGTGTTGCCCTGGGAGTTGAGTTCCACACTGAAATCCATAGACAGGTGGGTCCAGGGCCTCTCTCCATTGGGTATCGGTTGTAGGAGGCCCATAGGTAGGTGTCGTGGAGTCTTACTCTGAGCACACCTGGAACAGGCAGCTACGAAGGCGGTTCCATCAGCATGTAGACTAGGCCACCAGAATTGTTGGGAAATGGCCCAAAAGAGTTCATTCCTTCCAGGGTGGCCAGCAGCCTTGGGAGAATGGTAAGTCTGGAGCACGGCAGTATGGAGACTCTCTGAGACAAAGCTGAGACAAAGCAGCGGTCACAAGGTTTCTCAGGAGGAGCATGGACATGAGCGGCAAGAATTTTGTCACCCAAAGGAGAAGTGAGACTGGTGCAAACCGTAGCCAGAATATGATCAGGAGGAATCACAGGAACCGGAACCGACTCCATCTTGGAAGTTGAGGAAAATTGTTGTGACAAAGTGTCAGCCCTTACATTCTTAGTACGGGTAAGAATGAGACAATGTCATTGAAACTAGACAAGAAAAGAGCCCATCACACCCTTCTGGGAGAGAGGCGTTAAGCCTCAGACAAGAATGTGAGATTCTTATGGTTAATAAGAATGAGAACTGCCACAGTGGTACCTTCAAGGAGATGTCTCCACTCTTTCAGGGCTAAAATGATCGCTAACAGCTCTCTGTCACCAACCTCATAATTGCACACAGGTGACAATTTCTTGGAAAAGCAGCCACGAGGATGCATAGCGCTCTTAGAGGTAGGATGTTGAGACAGAAGGGTGCCGACTCCAGTCTCGGAAGCATCAACCTCAAGGATAAAAGGTAACATAGGATCAGGATGTGCCAACACAGGAGCAGAAACAAAGGCAGCCTTGAGACTCTCAAAGGCCTAAATGGACTCCGGAGACCAACTCTGTGGGTTACCGTCCTTTCTGGTCATATCAGTCAGGGTCTTGACCAGAGACGAGAAGTTATGAATAACCTTCCAATAATAGTTGGCAAAGCCAAGAAAATGCTGCAGAGGACGTAAACACATGGGTCGCGGCCACTGTATGACTGCTGAAAGTTTCTCTGGGTCCATCAAAAAAATCAGTGGAAATTGCATCACTGTCAGATAAGGGTACATCCGCTGGTAAGATCTATCATTTGGCGTGCAGTACTGAGGTCCACCAGCAGGTGTCTCCTGGCAGTTTGGAACTGTCAGGAGAGTCTTTCCCTGCTGGTGTTAGGTCATCATTGGGCCGTAGTACTGATGTCCACCAGCGGATGGATCCTGGCAGTATGGAGCAGACAACACTCCCTGCGCTCAGTTGTTACATGAGGACAATCACTGGCAGTCCAATAAATACCCGGCAAGCCCTCACATGCTTGCCTTGGTATCTTTCTTCCTTGTGCCCTGGCCTGTACCTGTGACCTGTATCCGTAACCCTGTAACCCTTTCAGTTCACTTTCAAGTGCACTTTCCTACACTACTCCCAGTTCTCCCTGCGACTCTCTCAGTACTTAATGGAACCCCCAGTTACTCCCAGGTGATTAAAAAGGCTCCCACGTAAAACGGTTACTACCAGCACTAAGGGTACTACCAGGTACTAATGGTACTACTTGGTACAAAAAGCACCCCCAGTTACTAAAAGGTATTCCCGGGTATTTAAGGTACTCCCAGGTACTAGTTACTCTCAGGTATTTAAGGTACTCCCAGGTATTAAAGGAGAAGTCCAGCCTGAGCTTATTTGGCAGGACTTCTCCTATGGATCATAGGAATGCAATTTGTTTTGCACTCCTGTGACCTGTTTTCAGCAGAGTGGTCTGAAGTCCGCTCTCTGTTTCCACTGTGGAGACATTTATAAGTTAATGTATAAGATACCTAGGTCCCATGGCGAGGCTCTGTGGCTTATGCATGCATTTGCAAATGCGTGCAGACTAAACCCCTGCTTTTAACGCATACCGTTAAGACAGGTTAATTTGGTTGTCTGCGAGCTGGTCGGTAAGTAAGCTTGTTTTTTTCCTTGAATTTATCCTTGGCCCTGTTTATACCTTATATCGCCCCCCAATGCTGCTTACTGCGATGGCCAGCTAGAGATGGGGGTGTATATTGGTCAGGCAATGCACTGACACCTTTGCAGTCATTGAGCTACATGCTGGGTGCTCAGTGTGCTCCTGTTCCTTTAAGAAGGGGTGGCTCCCCTTCAGTCCACCTGCCCTCCATCTATCCATCCATCAGAATGCATGTGCTTCAACTGTGGAGACACTTATAAGTTAGTGTTAGGGACCACAGATACCAGCATACTTCCCAACATTTTCAGATGGGAATAAGGGACACCTACTAGTAAATGCATGTAGGCATAAGACACACCCTCTTAAAGGAGAATTAACCAGGTACTAGTTACTCTCAGGTATTTAAGGTACCCCCGGTATTACATGAGAAGTCCAGGCCGAGCTTGTTTGGCTGGACTTCTCCTAAAGGTCATAGGAGTGCAATTAATTTTGCCCTTCTGTGACCTGTTTTCAGCAGAGAGCGGACTGAAATACTCCCAGGTACCAAAGGAATTCCCAGGTACTAGGTACTCCCAGATACTAAAGTTTCTACCGGGTATTAAAAATACTCCCAAGTACTAAAGGTATTCCTAGGTACTAGTTACTCCTAGGTACTAAAGGTACTCCCAGATATTTAAGGTACCCCAGGTAATAAAGGAACTCCCAGGTGTTAAAGTTTTCAGTTTTATTTTTTGTTGTATGTGTCGTGCTGTGTCTTCTCTGTTCCTGCTCAGCTGCCCCCGTAATCTGACACTTGCAGGGCTTGTCAGACCCCTTTCACACTGAGGCGCCTCTAAATAGCGCCTGAAAACCACCCCCCATTTATTTCAGTGTGTCTTTTCACAATGGAGCGGTGCACTTGCGGGTGGTTAGTAAAAGTCCTGCGAGTAGTATCTTTGGGGTGGTTTCGGAGCACTGTAAATTCCCTGCTCATTAAAGTGAATGGGAAGCGATTCCGAATCGCTTTTCAGGCGTATTGGAAGCGCTGTCTATTCATTTTAATGGGAGGCGGTTTTCAGGCCTGAAAAGCATTTCGGAAGCTCCACAAAACTGGCATTTTTAACCCCTTGGGGGTGAAAGGGGTCTTGCTGCTCCCCAGGGCCGGACTTTCAATAGGGCTTGACGGGGCTCAAGCCCATGGGCCCCGTCCAATAGGGGGCCCCGCGAGCCCCGCCAGCCCATACACGAGGCGTCCGCGCTATAACGTCCCTGGACGTCCTCCTCTCGTTTACTTCCCCTGATGCGTGCCGCGGGCGCGCATCGGGGAAGTACTGTGTCGACTCGGCAGTGTCCCTTGGACACAGCCAAACAGCCAATCACAGATCATGCTAAATGGCCAATCACAGCGGCCATTTAGCACTGATCTGAGTGTCCAATGGCAATGAGAGATGATATCATGAGATCATCTCTCATCGCCGGCTCTCCCCCTCACAGAGACAGCCTGTGAGGAGGGAGAGCGACGTGCATTTCACTGTGAGTAAAAGAAATAAAAAAAAACAGTGTAAAGTGCTGTCCCCAGTGCCACCTGTCCCATCTGTCCCCAGTGCCACCTGTCCCATCTGTCCCCAGTGCCACCTGTCCCATCTGTCCCCAGTGCCACCTGTCCCATCTGTCCCCAGTGCCATCTGTCCCCAGTGCCACCTGTCCCCAGTGCCATCTGTCCCATCTGTCCCCAGTGCCACCTGTCCCCAGTGCCATCTGTCCCCAGTGCCACCTGTCCCCAGTGCCACATATAAGTGCCATCTGTACTTAGTGCCATCTGTCATCAGTGCCACCTGTCCCCAGTGCCACTGCCATGTATAAGTGCCACCTGTCCCCAGTGCCATCTGTCCCATCTGTCCCCAGTGCCACCTGTCCCCAGTGCCATCTGTCCCCAGTGCCACCTGTCCCCAGTGCCACGTATAAGTGCCATCTGTACTTAGTGCCATCTGTCATCAGTGCCACCTGTCCCCAGTGCCACTGCCATGTATAAGTGCCACCTGTCCCCAGTGCCATCTGTCCCACCTGTCCCCAGTGCCATCTGTCCCCAGTGCCACCTGTCCCCAGTGCCACATATAAGTGCCATCTGTACTTAGTGCCATCTGTCATCAGTGCCACCTGTCCCCAGTGCCACTGCCATGTATAAGTGCCACCTGTCCCCAGTGCCATCTGTCCCACCTGTCCCCAGTGCCATCTGTCCCCAGTGCCACCTGTCCCCAGTGCCACATATAAGTGCCATCTGTACTTAGTGCCATCTGTCATCAGTGCCACCTGTCCCCAGTGCCACTGCCATGTATAAGTGCCACCTGTCCCCAGTGCCATCTGTCCCATCTGTCCCCAGTGCCACCTGTCCCCAGTGCCATCTGTCCCCAGTGCCACCTGTCCCCAGTGCCACGTATAAGTGCCATCTGTACTTAGTGCCATCTGTCATCAGTGCAACCTGTCCCCAGTGCCACGTATAAGTGCCATCTGTCATCAGTGCCACCTGTCCCCAGTGCCACGTATAAGTGCCATCTTTCATCAGTGCCACCTGTCCCCAGTGCCACGTATAAGTGCCATCTGTCCCCAATGCCACCTGTCCCCAGTGCCACATATAAGTGCCATCTGTCATCAGTGCCATCTGTCCCCAATGCCACCTGTCCCCAGTGCCACATATAAGTGCCATCTGTCCCCAATGCCACCTGTCCCCAGTGCCACATATAAGTGCCATCCGTCATCAGTGCCATCTGTCCCCAGTGCCACGTATAAGTGCCATCTTTCATCAGTGCCACCTGTCCCCAGTGCCACGTATAAGTGCCATCTTTCCCCAATGCCACCTGTCCCCAGTGCCACATATAAGTGCCATCTGTCATCAGTGCCATCTGTCCCCAGTGCCACGTTTAAGTGCCATCCGTCATCAGTGCCACCTGTCCCCAGTGCCACTGCCATGTATAAGTGCCACCTGTCCTCAGTGCCATCTGTCCCCAGTGCCACATATAAGTTCAATGTTATTTTGTTATATTCTTGCAATTGATTTGTTATGATTGCAACCTTACAAGGTAGTTGATTCAAGTTTTTCAATATTTTTTCCAGGTAAATAAGTGTTTTATGTTCTCATTCTGACCAAGACATTTGTGCATTGCAATAAACACTTGATCACTTTGAACTTTTTTCATCATTATTTATTTATTGGAAAAAAGCTTTTCAAGCTTCAATCGGTAATCGATTATTACTTTTTTTTAGCATTTTACGCTGTCTATGGTACCAGTCACCTTTTAAAAGTAGCTTGGCACTTCAAATAACGATTGGATCGATTATATTGTTACGGCACCAGATGGCGACAAATTAATATAGAAGGTAGGGCCCGAAAGTGACTCAAGCCCAGGGGCCCCCAGCACCCTAAGTCCTGCCCTGCTGCTCCCGCTGCTTCCTCAGTCTGCCTGTCACACTCCACTTCCAGACGACTTAACGCCGCCTCTCCCAATCAACCTATCCCTCTCAATCTCCCAGTCCTGGACCTGTCAGTTACATGCCCACCTCCTCTGTTCACAGGCTGTGGGGTGACACTGTCCCCTGTCACTCCCACTCCACCTACCCGATGCCACAGCTTGCTGATCCTGGGTCATCCGCCACCTTCCCGGTCTCCGGTCCCCCTGCCACCTCGGTCCTCCAGTCCATGCTGCCTCCTCTCAACTCCCACACTCCTCCCACACACCACTCTGTCTCAGCTCTGCACTTCAGCTCTGCCCTCTAATAGAAAAAAAGTAGGACTCTTTGATGTGAGATATGGGGTCAAAAATACCTCAGATCTCACATTTACACTTAAAAGCAATAACAAAAAAAGTCCCTTTAAGGCTGGAGGGCGGATGTGACGTTCAACGTCACTCCGGTCCTCCAAGGGCATAGAGTCAAGTGGGGGCCATCTTGCCCTCACTTGTCTTCCTGCCCATCCATCTGAGGGATCGGATAATTTCTGCTACTACCCATGGCTCTGGTCAGCGCCGAAAACCACCGGGACATGGCAGGATGGGAGCACCTCTCCCGCTTCCCATTCGAGTGTTCCTGCGACCACTTTTATATTAAACCAGACCGCCCGCCGTTTAAAGAAAAAAATATTTATATTTATGCATTTAAAGGCAAAATAGCGATGTGTATCCACGATGAGTGGTCCGAAGTCTGAGTACTCTCAAAATGGCTCCTACAAAACGGCAAGAAGTGAAAAGCTCACTGTAGGCAGCAGCAAGGAAAACCCAAGGTGGAACCATGCAATTTCCAATTAGGAGCAGGGGCAGGAAGGTGCTATTTCATGCTGAGTGGTGGGAACATAACACACTGTGTGTGTGGAAACAAACAAAGAAAAGGGGGTAGTAATGGCACCCAATGGTTATAATGAATTAATTAGCTCCTGGCACTCAACCTACTCATAAATTAGTCTTTAGAATCAGTGTCACACCAGAGATTGTGTCATAGCTCTAGACCTGGCAAGAGCTCCATAGCTAAACACAAAGGTCTGGAAAGCTCCCAAATGCAGAGTCCAGTGCCTGAAGGTCAAATTCCAACCAGGCCCTGTATTCATTCAGTACAGTGAGGTCCAAAATGCAATGACATCACTGCCAAAAGCTCCGCCCCAATGCATTTAGTTTAATAACGTCTTCAGTAGAAAGCGGATCTGCTTTCCCATGAAGATGGTATTCATCTATCTATCTATCTTACAGTTTCTAACAAACAGAACAGACTTCCAAAGAAGAGGACAAAGTTTTCAGCAAGTGAGAGGCCCCCCATGCAGATTTCAAAAATAAGGAAGTAAGGTTGTCCCTGAAGAACAGGAAGAAGCCGATTGTTTTTGATTAGACTTTCTAAGGTTGGCAATCAGCTATACAGAAAATGAATAATGTCAAAGATAAAGATATTGTACATATAATAGAAAAATTTTCATTTTTGACTGGACTTCCACAGTAAACCCTGGTTGGCTCCTCTTTAGGGTGTACAACCACTTTAATATTATCAATTCATTATTTGTTTTAATGTAATACTGTTTTATATATATTTTTATAACATTCATCGTGTTTGTGAACTATTGAGCACTTTTATGTATTTATTAGCATCGGAAGTATCTGAGATTATAATCATATAATTTTAAAGGGGCAGCACACCAATTTAGATTTTATATGTTGTTTTGGGTGTTGGTGTATTCAAACACTATTGAGAGTGCAGATTTCCTATAAAGAAAGATCAAAATTTTCACCTATTTAATACACACTAAGCACAGAGGTTTTTTAGCATGAAAAAAAGATTGCATTGCCAATAAGCAGTGGGGGTGTATTGATTATATTTGGAGAACAAGGCTATAGTTTAGATTCATTTTAAAGCTTCCCCTTGTACCCACCAATCCTGTTTTTTTTGGGGTTGTTTTTCACTCAAAAGCAATTATTCATTCCTCTGAATCCACCATCAAGTGACCTTATCAGTACCACCTCTGGGAATATAGATAATCGATCTACAGCTGCAGTCCATTCGCACTGTCTTTTTAAAATCATCACTTCACAGGAGGCTTCAGGTCAACTAAATGGGCTTAAAGAGGTTGTAAACCTCAGACATGAAATATGAACAAAGCATATCCCTCTATAGTGTGTACATGTCTCAATTAAGTGCCATTTCTGTCTGCTGCTTCATCCTCTATCCGTATTGCCGCGTACACATGATCAGACTATCCGGCGGACTTAGTCTGGCGGACAAACCACCGTAAAGTCCACCGGACTGTCCGAACGAGCGGACCTGCCCACACATGGGACTTTTCCGGCGGCCTAGGTCTGGCGGACATAGTCCGCCGGACTATCCGCCGTACTTTTGAAATGAACGGACTTGCCCACACACGGAGGAAAGTCCGTTCATTTTGGGGCGCGGCTCCAGGTAGCCGGGACTAGCGAAGGAAGTCAATATCACCGCCTTCGGTGGTATATTGACTTAATATTCCAAGGAAGTCAATATCGCCGCCTTCGGCGGTATATTGACTTAATATTCCATACCATACTCCTGGTATGGACTTAAAGGGGGAGCCCTACACTGAAAAAACAGCGTGGGGGTCCCCCCCAGGTCCATATCAGACCCTTATTCGAGCACGCTACCTGGCCGGTCAGGAAAGGGGGTGGAGACGAGGGAGCGCCCCCCCCCCGACCTGTACCAGGCCGCGTGCCCTCAACATGGGGGGTGCTTTGGGGAAGAGGGGTCTCGCGCCCCCCCACCCCAAAGCACCTTGTCCCCATGTTGATGAGGACAAGGGCCTCTTCCCGACAACCCTGGCCGTTGGTTGTTGGGGTCTGTGGACAGGGGGCTTATCGGAATCCGGGAGCCCCCTTTAATAAGGGGGCCCTTGGATATCGCCCCCCCACCCTCTGTGAAGGAATATGGGGTACAATGTGCCCCTACCCATTCACCTGTGAAAAAAAATTAAATAAAACACAACACACAAGGGTTAAAAATTATTTATTGCACAGCTCCGGGGGTCTTCTTCTGTCTTGGGGGGGTCTTCTCGCCGGACTCTTTTGCTAGCTCTTTTACTAGCGGAGGAGCCCGGCTTTCTTCTTCATTGCCGCTGCCGCCCAGGGGTCTTCTTCCGATTTCGGGGGTCTTGCCCCTCTCTTTGCGGTTCATTCACACTGGACTCATTCACATAGGGTGGGGGGCCGGTATCCGGGACCCCCTTATTAAAGGGGGCTCCCGGATTCTGATAAGCCCCCTACCCGCAGACCCCGACAACCAACGGCCAGGGTTGTTGGGAAGAGGCCCTTGTCCTCATCAACATGGGGACAAGGTGCTTTGGGGTGAAGGGGGGCGCGCGTTTTTTCGGCGTAGGGCTTCCCCTTTAAGTCCATACCAGGTGACGGGCTAGCGACGTGTCAATCTCGCTGCCAACGGCGGCGACACTGATGTCCTTCACTAGTCCCGGCTACCTGGAGCCGCATTCAAAATGAACAGACTTTTCTCAGTGCGGGAAAAGTCAGTTAATTTCAAAAGTACGGCAGACTAGCACACACACGGCCGTGTTGTCTGCCGGACTCGCAGTCAATTTTTGAGTCAAAACTACTTTCTAAGTCCGCCGGACTTTTGGGTAAAAAAAGTCCACCGGAGCCCACACACGGGCGGATTGTCCGGCCACCGGATAGTTTGAGCGTGTGTACGTGGCATTTGAGTCACTGACAAGTTTTCCTGACATCAAGAGAACAAAGGTGACAGGAAAAGGGCCCTCCAGCAGATTGACGGCCTCAGCTCTGTTGTGGAGGGGTGTTTCTTTCCTCCAATCAGCTCTCAGAGCTCTGCTCACTGAGCTCTGCAGAGTGTAATTTCAGCTCTCCGCCCTCCCTTTTTCTGAACGCTTAGACAAGCTTCCTATATTCTGAACAAATTATGTAGAAGGATTTGCTTCATCTCTGTGTATCACCTGATGATAGTCACTGGGTATATGTAGGGGTTTACAAAAAAAAGTGAGTACACCCCTCACATCTTTGTACATATTTTATTATACCTTTGCATGTAACAACACTGAAGAAATTACACTTTGCTACAATGTAAATTAGTGAGTGTACAGCTTGTATAACAGTGTAAATTTACTGTCCCCTCAAAATAACTCAACACAGCCATTAATGTCTAAACCGCTGGCAACAAAAGTGAGTACACCCCAAGTGAAAATGTCCAAATTGGGCCCAATTAGCTATTTTCCCTCCCAGTGTCATGTGACTCGTTAGTGTTACAAGGTTTCATGTGTGAATGGGGAGAAGGTGTGTTAAATTTGGTGTTATCACTCTCACTCTCTCATACTGGTCACTGTAAGTTCAACATGGCACCTCATGGCAAAGAACTCTTTGAGGATCTGAAAAGAATTGTTGCTCTACATAAAAATGGCCTACGCTATAAGAAGATAACCAAGACCCCGAAACTGAGCTAAACTTATTTGGTTCAGATGGTGTCAATGGTGAGGAGTACAAAGACAAGTGTGTCTTGCCTACAGTCAAGCATGGTGGTGGGTGTGTCATGGTCTGGGGCTGCATGAGTGCTCCTACCACTGGGGAGCTTCAGTTCATTGAGGGAACCATGAATGGCAACATGTACTGTGACATACTGAAGCAGAGCATGATCCCCTCCTTTCGGATTGGGCTGCAGGGCAGTATTTCAACATGACCCTTGTGTTTCTAAAGAAGCTGAGGATAAAGGTGATGAACTGGCCAAGCATGTCTTCAGACCTAAACTTTATTAAGCATCTGTGGGGGTCTTTAACATCAACCAGCTCAGTTATGTCATCATGGAGGAGTGGAAGAGGACTCGAGTGGCAACCTGTGAAACTCTGGTGAACTCCATGCCCAAAAGGGTTAAGGCAGTGCTGGAAAATAATTGTGGCCACACAAAATATTGACACTGAGCCCAATTTGGGCAAATTTACAGTTATACAAGCTGTACACTCTCTACTACGAATTATTTAATCCCCTGCAGATTTTCTAAGTTTGTTCACTTACAAAGAAATGAAGGGTCTATTGTTTTTATGATAGGTATATTTTAAATGATAGAAACAGAATATCAACCAAAATCCAGAAAAACACATGATGCAAATGTTATAAATTGAGTTGTAGTTCAGTATAATATATGTATGTATGGTGGAGAAACCCTAATTGGCAAACACAGAGGTAAGATGTTTCTTGTAATTGGTTACCAGGTTTGCACACATCTCAGGGGGGATTTTGGTCCACTCTTTACAGATCTTCTTTAAATCCTTAAGGCTTCTTGGCTGTCACTTGGCATCTCAAAGTTTCAGCTTCTTCCATAAATTTTCTAAAGGATTAAGGTCTGGAGACTGGTTAGGCCACTCCATGACCTTAATGTGCTTCTTTTTGAGCCACTCCTTTGTTGCCTTGGTGGTATGCTTTGGGTCATTGTCATGCTGGAAAGCCCATCCACGAGTGTTCTGGCTAAGGGAAAGAGGAGGTTGTCTTCCAAGCCCCGTCAATTGACCCCTCAACGTGGCAAAGTCGGTCTGTACCTTTAGCAAAGAAACAGCCCCAAAGCATAATGTTTCCACCTTCGTGCTTGACTGTGGGGATGGTGTTCTTAGGGTCATATTCAGCATTTTTCTTCCTCCAAACACAGCGAGTTGAGTTATTGCCAAGAGCTCAATTTTGGTCTCATCTGACCAGCACTTTCTCAGAATTTTTCTCTGAATCATTTAGATGTTCATTGGCAAACTTCAGATGGACCTGTACATGTACCTTCTTAAGGAAAGGGACCTTGTGGGCATTGCAGGATTTGAATCCATGGCAGCATATTTGCTACCAATGGTGGTTTGGTGACTGTAGTCCCAACTGCCTTGAGAATATTCACAAGCTCCTCCCGTGTATATCTGGGCTGATCCAAGGTCTGACAGCACCCCCCCTGTGCAGGTCTCGCAAGACTGTCAGCTCCCCCCATGTGGGACCTGCAGGACTGACAGCACCCCTCCCCCCGCGCGGTAATCGCAGGACTGACAGCACCCCGTGCGGTACTCGCAGGACTGACAGCAACCCCTGTGCGGTACTCGTAGGACTAACAGTACCCCGTGCGGTACTCGCAGGACTGACATCACCCCCTGTGCGGTACTCGCAGGACTAACAGCACCCTACATGCAGGACTTACAGCTCCCTCCCTTGTGGGACTTGCAGGACTGACAGCACACCCCCCGTGCGGGACTCGCAGGATTGACAGCACCCCCACGTGCAGTACTTGCAGGACTGACAGCACCCCTCCGTGCGGGACTCGCAGGACTGACAGCACCCCCCATGTGGGCCTGCAGGACTGACAGCTCCCCTGTGTGGGACTTGCAGGACTGACAGCACCACTCCGTGTGGGACTCACGGGACTGACAGCAACCCCCCGTGCAGGCCTGCAGGACTTACAGCTCCCCCGTGAGGGACTCACAGGCTTAATAGCACCCCCCATGCGGGGCTCGCAGGGCTGGCTCCCTCCCCATGCGGGACTTGCAGGACTGACAGCATCCCTGTGCGGGACTGACAACACCCTCCCCCCATGCAGAGCTTGCAGAACTGACAGGTCCCCCCATGCTCGACTGAGAGCACCATGCCTGTTAGGGGCTCGTAGGACTGACAGCACCATCCTTGTTCGGGGCTCACAGGACTGACAGCTCTTTCCCCCGTGCACACCAACAGATATGCGGGGCTCGCAGCACTGATGACAATACTCCCCCATGGGAGGCCCGGCACTGTGGATCCTCCTGTATCTATACTTTCCGCTATAGTGCAGACACTGGGCCAGGGGAAAGCATAAGTGATGACGTGCCTCCGTGGAAAGCACCACCCATTTCTTGTGGCGATGCTAGTAGAAAACCCCACAGCAAGGGGAATAGCTGTAAGATGGGAGTGTTGTGGTGGACTGCTTTGCTTTTTTTTTTAAGGGTCTGTTTTTTTTCCCAGCGAAAAGCTTTGGAGGGGCAGCGCCTGTGCTCCCCCTATGTATGGTCCGCCACTGAGCTAGAGGAGTAGTATACTTTGGTTGACAAGGGAAGCGGGCCTATTTAGCTTAAAGTGTATGTAAACCTTCACATCTACCGAGTGACGTGAACAGCCTCATGATACACAGGGATGAAACAAATCTCCCTACATAGGTTCTACATGTATATCTGCTGTCTTCAGATTTCTATATTCTTTAGAAAGTGAACATTGTTAGAAATTTTCCTTCCTGTTTCAGCAGTGGGTGGGGAGTCTGGGCGTACACTGTCTATGAGCTGATTGGAGGAAAGGCACACCCCCCCCCCCTCCACATAGGCGGAGGAACAAAGAAACTTGCAGAGCTGTGCTGTGAATAGACAAGCTTTCTGCTTATCTGTCTCTAAGTTACCTCCCCAACACAAATTTCCAGCTGCTTTTATCTCCTGTGTCAGAGAGCTTGCCAGAAGTTATCATACTGCTAACAGAAGAACGGAGCAGCAGAAAGACACTGGGCTTTGGAGAGAGATAAGTAAACACTGCAGATATATGTGCCCATGTCAGATTTCATGAATGGGGTTTACATACACTTTCAAGTATACCCCTAACCCCTGACATTAGCCTAATCCCTGACAATAGTCCTACAATAGTCCTACCCCTTGTAGCACAATATTTACCATATCCCATGCTAGCTACACCTAAATTCCCCAGCTTTGCAACAACAAGTTCCCGTCCAGGTGATCCCGTCCCAGGGGTAGGTCCTTACAGTACTGAACACAAAAGACTATGATATAGACTAAAGCCTAAGCAGTTTTATTTGTTCCCATTTAAAAGCAAGAACTGAAACGGGAAAGAGTGCCATCAATCTAATCTCAATATGCCAATGCACCTTGGTCGTGGAAAAAAAATGTGTTTCTAACATCAAATATGAAACATGGAATTGAAGCAGTAACTGCTTTGAATGTTACTTAAACCCCACTGCCACGAGCAATGCCATTCCAATGAGAGACCAATTTGTAAGAATGGACCATTTAAAAATGGAAAATGTACAGCAATTTCAATGTTTCATCATAAAAATGGAGAGCAGGCTCTACTAAAATACATCATGGCCAAGTGAAAAGAATGAAAAATCATTTGGGTCATAACAGTAACATTATTTTATGGAAACAGTAATTTCTGCTGGTGCTTGTTTATTACAGATAGCATGATAATGATGAAGGGCTGTGTCATGAATCTATTTCTTCCTTCCTTCCAATGGTTTACCATTAATTCTATTTGTATGTTATATGTAATTTGTTCTTCAAGCGGTCTGCAGGCATAAAATATCAGAGGCATTACCCATTATCATTTATTAAGACAGTCAGCGAAGCGTGAAGATAAATTGGACTAAAGATATGCATTTCATATGAAATTTGACCTTGAATTCTAGCTAATGTTCCTGTTACCCTTTCCTGAACTATTTTATTTTAGAACTGACAAATCTAAGGTTAAAATACATGGAGCTTGTCAGAGTTTCAAAATATCCAGTAACATTCCTGGCTCCAAAAGGTACAATTATTACAAAAGTGACTGGACCCAAGGGACCTCTTTAGACTAGGATGTTTCTTTGCTCCCTACCGTCTGTTGCAAAAACAGTTGACTCAAATGGAGTTAACTGCATATGGTGCAAAAATCTATAAGCCAATGAGCCCTTCAGTAGAAAAAGCATGCCAAACCAAGCAGCTTATTCTAATTATATATAGGCAGCTGAAGTTACAGTCCAATCTCCACTTTAAGTATACAATGAGCTTGCTTCTTTCCATATACATAATACACCCAAAGCCACCCTTATTGGTCAGCGAGGCTACCTATTACATTAGAGGACGAAATAGGAAAGCTCTAGAAGTAGAAAGGGAACAATTTCTACACAAAAAGTCTAGCTTAGCACATAACCTCACTGCCATATCTCAATGTAGGGCTCTTTCTGACATGCAGTAACCTCTGCTTCTCATACTAGCACATTATGAAAGACTTCCCTTAAAACAAAGCCCTCCAGCGGTGAAGTGTCATGGCTTTCCTAGGGCTTCCATGGTCACCCAGTCTTCCTCCTGGGTTTGCAGACCGTGGCCGCTTGACTGTCCAGCACACCGTCCATCGAGAGCACAGTGTGCATGTGCCGATGACATCACCAGCACTGCTAAAGTAAATTTCTCCTAAACCGTGCATGTTTAGGAGATATTTACTGTACCTACTTATTATAGGCTTACCTGTACATATAAATTATTAAAAAGCCTTCAATACTTTAAGGTGGACAGATTTTTTTAACTGTAAACTAGGCACACAGCATTACAGTTTGCTACATATACCAATGCCAATAGTTGCCTACACCAGCATTACAGTATGTTTATAAGTCCCCTTTCACACCTGATTGGAAGTGCTATGCAGCTCTATATGCAAGTTGATGCCAATGGACTTCTGTCTGAGGTCTGTCCAGGTCCAGAGAAAATAAAAAAAAACTTAAAAGGACTGTGCCCTTTTTCAGAACATGATGGATCAGAGGCAGCCCGATGCAAATAGACACCGATGCCCAAGGAGTTATCAAGGGTGGACTCAAACTGAGTGGAGGCAGATGTAAAAAAACCGACATCCATCCCATTAAGGTCCAATTCGGCAGGGATCTGCTCATGGATCCCCTGAAAGAACCCTGCACTCTACAACAGCAGTGTGTACCAGGGAACTCTATGGCGTGGTGCAGCTATGCTTTAGGTAAATTTGTTATTTCCACATAACTAACCTGCACTCCATACTGTATCATATTGGACAACATGAATGAAATCCAGCAAGGTTTCCTAAGGCCACTGCTAAAAACTGCAGAAGAGAAGCAGGCAACAGCTCAATTTTAAAAAGTGAATGGGGGCCAGAAGGACAGAGCAAAAAATAATGAAAAGGAGGGGATGTATAACAATGAACTAACATTTTAAAATATCTGAACAATTCACGGCACAAAATCGTTTTTTTCGTAGGAGCAGTTGTCCAATTTCATGTGACAAGAATGAGAACAAAGGGGCAGAGAAAGGAGACAAAGATAGTGTGTGTAACACATGCCAATCATATTGATCAGCAGATAGGAGCCACTGTAATTGGTTCCAATCCAGTCTTTCTAACCCTTGACTTTTAGAAACAGCATTTAGGACAATTCTCATACAAAAAGGAATCTGTTGTATGCAGGGAAGTCCAGTTCTGTATGAGGCAGACTTAATACATTTAACAGGGTAATTGAGAGGCCTTTATTATGTATATAGCTCATTAACCACTTAAAGACTGAGCCTCTGAGATTTGGTGTTTACAAGTTAAAAACAGATTCTTTTTTTCACTTGTAATTTTTATTAAGATATTACAGTTTACAAGTATAGAAACATCAGTTACAGAAGTACACAGCATTAACAGAAAGGTTACAAGCATTACAAGTAATCAAGATGTAAAAAAAAAATATTGCGTTAGAGTCGGTAAATGCAGAAAAGATGCAAGATATTTGCAACAGGTGATCATGGCTAAATGACCATATGCTATATAGAACAAGGAACAAGTAACAAATAATAGGTAGGCTGCCTAGTATTGCTCTCAGATTTGTCAGTGCTGGGGTTTGGGGGAGCATCTTGTAGAACTTTTTAATTGTTTATGCCAGTCGCAGGGGATATAACTTTTCATTAAGTGAGTGGGGTGCTTCTTGTATCGGCTATCCGGGTCGCCCATTGTTGGAGGAACTTGGTCATGGTGAGATGTGCCTTGGCAAACCTGTATTCCAGATGGAAGTGCTGGTTAGGTATTGTGGTTGGGTTATGATTGGAGGCATGGCAGCTTTCCACTTTCGGGCAATGGAAAGCCGGCCGCAATAAAAATGCGAGTGACAATATAGTGGAGTTGATGTGGCCAGTCCTCGAGTCCTACTCCCAACAGGGCCATTTGTGGTGTGAACCTACAAGTTACTACAAGTTGATCCAAGCAAAGTTTGTACATCCTTCCAGAATCCTGAGATTGCAGAGCATTGCGGTCTGTGATGTAATAGAAGTGCAGCAAGAAGTTGTGAGCCTTTAGCCTGAAGGGCTGTGTCTTCAATTTGCACCCATGATGTTTTAGGCAAGGATATCCACCTTTGCTTGACTTGGTTGTGGAGTATAGCTTTATAGTAAGTTCGGACATCTGGTGCTCCTAGTCCCGACTTGGTTTTAGCTGTGCAGAGAGTGGAGGATCGTACTCTTGGGTGCTTATTGCCCCAGATGAAGTTGTTGAGAATATGTTGTATTGAGGTAAGTTGCGATGAGAGGAAGGCGATTGGAAGGGTCCGAAAAAGATACAATATGTGTGGCATCAGAAACATCTTGGTAAGGGTGATCTTACCAGCCCAGGACGATCTCAGCTTGCATAGATCAGAGCATAGATTGTTTAATTCCTGAAGTAAACACTCAAAATTAAGGCGTAGCGTACCTGTCGATGGAACTGTTAATTTAACACCTAAGTAAGTAATAATTGTGGCTGGGGCCCATGGGAAGGGGGACGAGCATGATAGAGATTGTTTTAGAGAGCTATTAAGGCCTACACCAAGCATAGTAGATTTGGTACAGTTAATTTTATATAGTGACATTTGTCCAAATAGAAGAAGTAGGTCGTGAAGGATAGGGAGGGATTTTTCTGGATTAGTCATGACAACTATTACGTCATCTGCATAAAACCCTATTTTGTGGGATGTTTCACCTATCTGTAGGCCTGTAATCTGTGGGTTGCTTCTGATGGCTTCGGCCAATGGTTCCATTATTAGATTAAATATAAGAGGCGATAAAGGGCAGCCCTGCCTTGTACCATTTGAAATGCAAAAGGGTTTAGAGACCATACCGGAGGTCAAGACTCTGGCAGACGGAGAGGAGTATAGGGCTAGAATAGCTGCGGATGTGACCTGTAAGACCAAATTTTTGCAAAACTGCTTTTAGATCCAATGCACCCTATCAAACACCTTCTCTGCATCCAAAGAGAGGAGCAGAGAAGGTGTGTGATGATGTTCGGCCCACTGAATAATATCAATGAACCTTCAGGTTCCGTCAGATGCTTGTCTGTACGGGATGAATCCGACTTGATCTGGGTGTATTAATGTGGGGATATAGGGATATATATGGGAAGCTAGGATTTTGGCATATAGTTTAATGTCTGTGTTTAGTAACGAAATAGGTCTGTAATTTGCCGGGCTTATCTGATGGCTTGACTGATTTAGGGATAGTGACAATCAGCGCTGCCAGGGATTCTTCAGGTATTTCTCCAGATACAAAAAAATGGTTAAGTTTGACGCAGGTATGGGGTCAGGATGGAAGCATAAGATTTTTTTGTATACAAACGTTTTTATTGGGGGTAAAAGAAAAATAAGTAGATCAACAGACACAAGTACATGACTGCATCAATGGAAAGCATAAAAGAAATACACAACATACAAATGTTGCTGGCACAGCAGCGGACCAGGCACAAAAAGGAACTTTTACAAAAGTGATTAACGTACACAGCCTAGACCGTATGCACCAGATGATGCTTATCAAGTTCAAATATGTATATAATAGAAGGTTAGTAAAACAAGGGAAAATAAACTAAACACAAATAAAAATTTAACCGTGCAATAATTATTACAGTTGACTTCACGAACAGATAGCGAATATTCCACAGTACTGTCTCCAAGCTGGTGCTAGACTTAGGCCTGGGTCAAAGATATGGGAGAATAAACCATCAATAGTAAAAATAGAAGGATTCAGTGGAACCGCCTGGACTCTGCTGCATCCCCTACTGGGGGAGATAGGGGGAAGGTCCCCCCGTGGGACCGGAACACACCGGCCATTCGGACCATTTGGCGGTATGGACATGCATGGTGTCCATAATGGTGTGGTGTACCCGTTCCATTAGACGGATAGCGTCCATCCTACTAAGGACCCCTGACCAGGAGGTGATCTGCGAGCGGCAATGTAGCGCAATCGTCCAGTGAACAGCGCAGAACAGTGTGTTGATCAACCTTTGGGTGGGACGGGAAACCCCTGTTATAGGAGCGAACAATAAACAGTGTGCAGGTGATAAGTTGACCACGGATCCAACAATCGAGGACACCATGGTGCGTACTCGATCCCATACCCCCTGGAGCTGGGGACAGCTCCAGAAAATATGGACCAGAGAGCCCGTTTCCGGGCAACCCCTAAAACAGTGATCAGGAACCGTGGGGTAAAACCTGTGAATCCTATCCGGGGTGAGGTACCAACGAGTGTGAAGCTTCACCACAGTGTCCTTCACCGCCATAGATCTGGCACACCTATGCATATTCACGAGCATCGTACTCCACTCATCAGGCGAGAACTCTGTGTCTAGATCAGTTTCCCAGAGGCACATCGCCCTAGTCTTCTCTGGCATCTGGGATTCCAGAAGATGTTTGTACACTGTAGAGATAATACCCCTGTCTCTGGAGTGTCCATAGCATAAAGATTCAAATTGAGTATTGGAGATGGTGTCTAAAGAACTATAATGTGTTTGAAAAAAGTGTCGAATCTGAAGATATTTGTAAAATTCCGCCCTAGGTACCTCATGCTGTGATTGAAGTTGTGAGAAGGAGGTGAGGACACCTCGTCTACCAGATAATGCCCGCAGAGTGACCAAGGACTTCTGGATCCACCATCTGAAGGCAGCAGGAGACCCAAACGCCAGAGGGAATCTCCTATCGCCCAAAAATGATGCCAAAGTGGGTCTATTAGGCCGCAGTTTAAATTTAATCCTATACAGTGACCAGAGGTAGAAGGAGCTACTCACTATGTTATTAAGAGGGGCTAAGTCCCTTGGACGGAGACTCTCCTGCCACAGGACTCCCGGGAGGAAATAAGGCCGCAAAGACTGAGTTTCAAATTGCAACCACGGTATACCAACCGTAGGGGCATGCCATTGAGCCGTCTGGGCCAACCTGGCCGCTAAGTAATATAGCCATACATCTGGGAGTCCCAAGCCACCCTGTAGAAGTGGTCGATGTATTAGGTGTCTCCCCAGCCTGGGCCTCTTGCCCTGCCAGAGAAAAGTGTTAATATCGCGTTGTAAAGCGGTGAGGGCTCTGCGTGACACATAAATAGGGAGAGCCCTGAAGTAATACAGTAGTTTCGGCAAAATAGACATTTTAATAGCTACAACCCTCCCTATCAAGGGGATGCGATAGGTCGACCACAAACGCAGCCACCTCCGAACCATTGTAAAGGTCGGCGGATAGTTGGCGCTATAGATTTCTGGTAAGGAAGGAGCTAGATGGACCCCTAGGTATAATATGGTGCTTTTAGAGAGAGAGAGTCCAAAATAGGAGCGAATATTAGATACGTCTGCGGGGGTAAAGTTGATAGGAAGGGCAGTACACTTAGCTAGATTCACCCCCAGGCCCGAAAGCTTGTGAAAAGTGCCCAAAAGCTCGAGAAGATTGGGAAGAGCTATCAAAGGATTGGGTAAAAACAAAAGGACATCGTCCGCGTAAAGGCTAAGCTTGTACTCCCTTCCTCTTTCAAGTACCCCCCTATGTTCGGATTAGTAATAATGGCCCTGGGAAGGGGCTCCAGGGCCAAGGCAAATATTAGCGGGGATAGGGGGCAGCCCTGGCGGGTGCCCCGACCTATAGGAAAAAATTCTGAGGAACTACCGGGGAGTTTGATCCTAGTTTGGGGTCTATGATACAGTGCTTTAAAACCATTAATAAATTCGCCCCCGAACCCAAGCCTGGCCAAAACCCGATCTAAATAGGGCCAGAGGACACTGTCGAATGCTTTTTGGATATCCAGCCCTAAAATCAGGACTCTACGGGAGAAAAGGTTCGCATCTTGAATGATATTCGTTGCCAAACGGATGTTATCAGTGATCTGCCTATTGGGGATAAAACCAGTCTGCTCCGGGCCCACCAGGGCACCCACAATAGGGGCTAATCTGTTTGCCAATATCTTTCCTAGGATTTTAATATCATTATTTAACACCGCGATGGGCCTAAAATTCTGGGGCAGGGAGTGGTCTTTATGGGGTTTGGGGATCAGGGTCATATTAGCACGCAACATCTCGTCAGGGAGAGTCTGTCCTTGTAGCGTCTGGTTAATAAGTCTGGACAATTTAGGGGCCAGGATCTGTGAAAATTTCTTGTAATATGAGGAGGTGTAGCCATCCGGGCCGGGGGCTGTAGAGGATTTGAGTGTCTTAATAGTGTCCAACACCTCCTGGTTTAGTGCAGGGGGCGTTAAGTGCGGTCCGCTGTGAATCGGAGAGGGATGGAAGAGGGAGCGAGTCCAACCACTGATCTACAGTGTTCGGCAGGGGTTGTGAGGGAGGGGATAATAGGTCTCGGTAAAAGGAGGAGAAAATTTTCAGTACTTCGTTAGGGTGTGAAACCAGATTACCCTTGTCATTTTTCAATTTATAAACATGAGTAGGTTGTAAGGATTGGTGTAATTTCCGGGAGAACATCCTGGAAGCTGTGTTACTGTGTAGCAAAAATCTAGCTTTTGACCACCGAAGCGATTTCTCGGTACGCTCCGAGAGGATAGTGTCTAGTTCGGTCCGCTTTTGATTAATCAAGAGAAGGGTATCTGGGGAATGTGCCTGTGCGTGGGACTGGTAGAGGACTCGCAGGTCCCGTGTGAGGACCTGGATCCTAGCATTACTTTGTTTCTTCCTAGTGACTGCTATTTCAATTAAACGGCCACGAAGAACCGCTTTATGAGCGGACCAAAGAACCTGGGGTGAGATGTCCGGGGTGTCATTAATCGCGAAGTAGTCTGCTAGGTGGTTCTCAATCTGAGTATAGGTAGTGGGGTCAGAGAGTAGGGAATCATTCAATCGCCAGGAGGCGAGAGAGGGGGAGAGGCCTACGTGGGAGGTATGGAAGGCCACAACCTGATGGTCAGACCATGGGCACGGGTGGATAGTAGTGTGTGTGGAATTGGCCAATAGAACCGGAGAAGCAAAGATATAATCTAATCTAGCGTAACTATCATGAGGATGAGAGTAGTGTGTATATTCTCGAACTCCAATGTTAAGGGCCCTCCAGGTGTCGATGAGCTGCAAACCATCAAATGCTTTAGAGAGGAATTTAGGGAAAACCCTAGCGCTATGTGATGTTCTGCTCCTATCCTCCACGGGATTAGCCACTAAATTGAAATCTCCACCCACTATCAGGTGAGGGGAGATGTATCTGTCCAGAGTACGCAGGAAAAGGTGATAGAAGGCACTATTCGGGGCGTACAGATTAGCAATCGTAACCTCCTTGCCCTGTAATTTACCCTGAACAATTAAGAATCTGCTATCCTGATCTTTAAACACATGCGAGGGTTCAAATGGAACAGTATTACGAATATAAATTGCCACTCCTCTGGTCCTGGAGCCAAACGTAGCAGTGTAATGTAATTTATATGACTTATCAAAAAATGTGGGGCAGGCCCCCGAGGAGAAGTGTGTCTCCTGTAGTAAAATGATATCCGCCCCAATCCGCTTATAGTATCGAAAGGCTTTCCTCCGTTTGTGGGGGGAGTTAAAGCCCCTCACGTTATGTGAGATAACATGGAGACCCATATCAGCCAGTGTTTAACCGCAGATGTGCGGTTGGTCCGCAGGGAGAACTGAGATCACTATGACTGGGTCCAGAACCAGAGGAGCTCGCAGCGGCCAACATCAGGCCAAATCTAGTACATATAGGGCCATCAGGAGGTCCGATATGAAACGGAGATCCATCAGCCCCGGGCTTACAGTCACAGAAAACACATTCCGTCGTGAAGTCAGCAAAACAAATAAACAAAAACGTGAAAAGAAAACTTAACACTCTATGGGGTCTGGGTGGAAAGTCCAGCCAGATCAAGAAAATTGTGTAAATACCAGGCCTTGCGGCCCAACTGCCACCTGCTCCACACATGTCCCACAGTGGGTGAAGATCGTTAGCCAACTGAGAGACTAATCGGTGATGAGCGTATTCAAATAACCTGGTACCCAGGTCTCTGGGACTAAGGATACGTGGGGAATGGTGTGCAGGTATGGAAGGGGGGGAGTGCAGCTACGAATGTCAGAGAGGGAGAGACACAGGAGAAGTAACGTAAACACAAAGTCACCTCCTTCAGCCTCCCGGGACGTGGAGAAAACAGAAGATAGAGTAGCCGAGTACGTGCTGGGCGTTAGGAAATGGGGACTCTGGAAGGTCCAATGACAGACGAAGGGAGGACTTCTTAAGAGGTTACGGTCCAGAGAACAAGACCTCAAACGTCCGGTAGTGGCTGAAGTCTGCGGGACCTTCTGTCTCTTTGAGGCGATGGTGTAGCCCAGATGGGGGATGGTCGTGGGGTCGGTGGGTGACGGGGTGAACGTTGTCGTTCCAGGAGACCCAGCTTCACCAAAATATCTTTGCCCTCGTATACCGTAGAGGCGATGTAAGTAGAACCGTTGTGAGGCACGATCAGTTTAAATGGGAAACCCCAGCGGTACCGTATGTGGGCCGTCTGCAAGGAGGAGGTAATCTCCTTCATTTTCCTTCGCTTCTCCAGCGTTGCCGGTGAAATATCCGGGTAGATCTGGACAGAAGCACCGTCCAGTTGGATACGAGGCATGTTTCGTGAGGCACGAAGGATTTCCTCCTTTATAAGGTAGTCCTTGAGAAACAATACGATATCTCTGGGCGGCTTCTCGGGAGGAGGTTTAGGTCTCAGAGCGCGATGTAAACGATCGCATGTAAAGGCTTCGTTAGGTTGGTTCGGAAGTAGTAATTGAAACAGACGGACTATCGTGGCTGGGAGGTCCGTCACCGACTTGGGGATACCTCGCACACGAACGTTATTCCTCCTGTTGCGGTTGTCGAGGTCCTCCAAGTGGTTTTGAAGTTGAACGACCGTGTCACCGAGCAGCTCATGATCCCTTCGTAAGTCCGAATAGGCAAGGTGCAGTTCGTCGTTCTTAACTTCCAGGAGGTCAGTCCTATTGCCAAGGGCCGCCATTTCCTGCGATAGCATGCTCGTGGATTTGTGCAGCTCCGCTTGGAATTTCTTCGCCAGCTTGTCATACATAGAGGACAGGCTGTCCTCCAGGTCAGCCTTAGTGAGGTGAGTGTCGCCCATACCTTTGAGCGGGCCCGCCGGCCGCGAGGCTGCATCGGCCTTGGGGGATTGGGCGCCATCTTGGGACATGTCTGGTCTGTCCGTGGTCCGCAGAAGGTAGGCCGTAAGAGAGCGTTGAGCGGTTTTCCGCTTGCCTTTCTTAGATGTCGGCATGCACAAGTGGTCCCGCAGGAGATTAATGTTATTTATGGGCCGGTAGATGGTCCAAATCGTCCTGGGGAGTGTTGTTTATTCTCCCCTGCCCCGGGAGCTCAGAGACTTAGCTGCTGCCTCGTTCCGCGCCGCGCATGCGCCCCGAAGCATAAGTTTTAAAGTATTCACTGCAGAACCCATCGGGTCCAGGTGCCTTATGTAGTCGAAGTGCTAGAATGGCTTTTAAAATTTCAGTGTCAGAGATTGGTTGATTGATTGTTTATAGTTGGTCTGGAGTAAGAGCAAGGAGTTGTAAAGATTTCAAAAATGTATCTATTTTGGCTGGTTCTGATGTCGGCTCTGAGCTAGATGTGCGCAGACTGTATAATTTTGAGTAGAAGTCACTAAAACAGTCCGCAATATCTTTGGGATTGCAGATTCTTTGTCCCTGTGGGGTGTGCAGGTAGGGAATTTTAGAAAGGGCTGCCTTCTTTTTAACCTGTTTGGCCAGTAGGGCTCCAGGTTTGTTGCCATAAGCATACCAGTTTAGCTGTAATTTCTTAATGTGGTAATCAAAAGATGAGTGCATGTAGTTATGGAGGTCCTCTCTAAGGGTGCGGAAAAGGGCTGCATCCATTGTATTAGGTCTGGTTTTGTTACACTTGTTACAATGGATGTGAGAGTAGAGAGGTGTTCATACGCCAGGTTGTGCCTCTCTGAGTTGTGGGGTTAGTGGAAATTGTTAAAGGATACTGGCGTGTGATCTGACCAGGTGATTAGTCCTATATTGTCTTGAAATACAGTTTGGAGAGTGTATTTATGCAGCAAAAACCTCTTTCCGTGCCATGCAAACACTGCCACGGATCATAGAGTTCTTCTAGAAGCATGAAAGAGTGAAGAGCTGTTGGTGTCCTTCTGCTGGTCTAGGGTCAGGTCTATTATATTGTTGAAGTCACCGCAGAGCACTATTCTATCTTTGGGGTAGTGAGATAGTTTGTTTTGGATCGTACGGTAAAACCGTTTCTGGTATGTGTTGGGAGTTAACTATCATATAGTGCACATTGTCAAAAATGGCGGATAGAATGAGATATTGGCCCATAGGGTCACATTCTGTGTGCTGGAGCTGAAAGGATATGGATCCCCGTACAGCAATCATAACCCCTCTTGTTTTCTTAGTATTATTAGCAAAGAATTGTTGGGGAAATGTGCGATGGGTACAGGAGGGGTCTTTCCCTTGAGCAAAATGCGTCTCCTGCACACATAAAAGATCCACTTTCAGGGACAGGGCTTCCTTCCATAGGCTTGATCTCTTAAACGGGCTATTAAATCCCTTCCCATTAATGGAGGTTATACGAAGCGTCATTGTGATAAAAAGAAAAGGTATGGCCAAAAGGTGCGGATCAAATGAGTAAGTATAAACTAACAAATCAATTGTACAGCCTTAGTTTAAGTTTCAGTATAGAAACGCTGGAAACAAACTAGTTGAGGGAAGAGAAATAGAACAAAAGATATGTAAGAGAGTAAGGTGTGCTTCGCACACAACGTATCGGGGTACGTGCAAACAAGTATAAATGGGTGGTAATACAACATAACTGCACCTGGAGGGTGAGATGTAACAGATTGCTTAGAGACCTATAGGGCCTGCTGCCAATAAACACGGAAGAAGAAAAGAAAATTATTACAGCAGTATATAGTTACCGAACACCTATGAGTTGGAGTATATAGTGCGACTTTGAGTATGGTTGTCTACTGACCCCAGTTGGGGGATTTGGGTATTCACACCCCAATTTTGCAGTTGTTTGAGGCCATCTTTGGGTGAGGTAATGACTAATTGTTGAGATTGGTAGGTTATTAGAAGTTTTGTCGGAAAACCCCAGCGATAAGGGATTTCATGTTCCCTTAAGATTGCAGTTAAGGGTGCAAATTCTTTCCTCCTTTGAGCTGTTGCTGGAGCGATATCCTGGTAGAGCGCTATGTTGACATAGGGGGGAGGTAGCAAGCAGTTTGATCTGGTTGCACGCAGCAGACGTTCTTTAATATGGTAGCAGTGTACTCTAGGGATGAGCCGAACACCCCCCGGTTCGGTTCGCACCAGAACTTGTGAACGACCCCCGCGTTCGAAACGAACGTTAGAACCCCATTGAAGTCTATGGGACTCGAACGTTCGAAATGGAAAGTGCTAATTTTAACGGCTAATATGCAAGGTACTATCCTAAAAAGGGTTTGGGGACCTGACTCCTGCCTCAGGGGACATGGGTCAATGCAAAAAAAGGTTTTAAAAAACGGCCGTTTTGGCGGGAGCACTGATTTTAATGACGATTAAAGTGAAAAAAAAAAAAAATGAAATATTCCTTTAAATATGGTGCCTGGGGGGTGTCTGTAGTATGCCTGTGAAGTGCCACGTGTTTAGAACAGTCCCTGCACAAAATGACATTAAACGGAAATAACACCATTTAAAACTGCTTGTTTTAATGTTATATCTGGTTCCTGCAATATGGTTGAAAATCATTCAGAAAAATGGCATGGGTAGCCCTCCCTGCCCATTACCAGCCTATTTGGGTCTTGTACGCATATTAAGGGGAACCCCGTACCCATATTAAAAAAAGGAAATGCGTGTGGCCCCCAGGCCCTATATACTCAGAACAGCAGTATACAGGCGGTGCAAACAAGACAGGGACTGTGTAGGTTTGTTGTGTTAAGTTGAATCTGTTTGTAATTTTCAACTGGTACATTTTTAAAGTGTAGCTCCAGTCAAAAAATACTATTTTTAAGCTTTTTGGAAAACATAGGGAAGGGTTATCACCCCTGTATAATTTGTTTTGTCGTCCATCTTTTTTCATCTCACTTGCTGCTGTCTGATGTTTGTAAGTTGGATGTTAGTAAGTAGGGGCCTGCCCTATATGCTCTGCAGAAATGGCGGAACAAGGTGTTGGTTTTGCCACAACATTGTAAGCCCTGAAAGTGACTCTTGGTGGGCGCTGGAGCGCCCCGCTGTGAACGATTATATCAAGAATTGTAATTACATGCCATTGTTGAACAGTGGTAGAAAAATTGACCTTTGGTGGTTGTGGTGCTGGTGCCACAACACTATAAGTCCTCACCGTTACTCTAGGTGGGCACAGGAAGGGGCCCTCCTGTGAAATATTACATCAAGAATTGTAATTACATGTCCCTGTTAAACAGGGGCAGAAAAATTGGGCCTTAGGCACTGGTGCCATCACACTGCAATCTCCTGACACTACTGACTGCAAGCTCTATTATTAAAGATGGACCACTAGCTATATAGGTGAGGTGAATATCACGGTGTATACTGCGGTCAGGGCACGCAGACAATAACCAGAAAACAGCAGAGTTAAAAGGGGTATATACAGATGTATACTGTGCTGTGCTGGAAGCACACACAACTTCCAATAACTCCTGCAGATGACAATTGGGCCCAAATAGAGAACAGCTATGTA
Source organism: Lithobates pipiens (assembly GCF_037356315.1). Lineage (NCBI taxonomy): Eukaryota > Metazoa > Chordata > Amphibia > Anura > Ranidae > Lithobates > Lithobates pipiens. The sequence goes on along the minus strand of NW_027507758.1, from coordinate 544,141,645 downwards.
GGTGGATTATAGCGGTATGTACTGGGTACAGAGCACGCAGACAGCACGCACTATCTCCTGACACTACTGACTGCAAGCTCTATTATTAAAGATGGACCACTAGCTATATAGGTGAGGTGAATATCACGGTGTATACTGCAGTCAGGGCACGCAGACAATAACCAGAAAACAGCAGAGTTAAAGGGGTATATACAGATGTATACTGTGCTGTGCTGGAAGCACACACAACTTCCAATAACTCCTGCAGATGACAATTGGGCCCAAATAGAGAACAGCTATGTAGGTGGATTATAGCGGTATGAACTGGGTACAGAGCACGCAGACAGCACGCACTATCTCCTGGCACTACTGACTGCAAGCTCTATTATTAAAGATGGACCACTAGCTATATAGTTGAGGTGAATATCACGGTGTATACTGCGGTCAGGGCACGCAGACAATAACCAGAAAACAGCAGAGTTAAAGGGGTATATACAGATGTATACTGTACTGTGCTGTGCTGGAAGCACACACAACTTCCAATAACTCCTGCAGATGGCAATTGGGCTCAAATAGAGAACAGCTATGTAGGTGGATATAGTGGTATGTACTGGGTACAGAGCACGCAGACAGCACGCACTATCTCCTAACACTACTGACTGCAAGCTCTATTATTAAAGCTAGATCACTAGCTATATAGGTGAGGTGAATATAGTGGTGTATACTGCGGTCAGGGCACAGACAGTAACCACTACACAAGAGCAAGATAGGAAATCAGCCAAAAACGATTGGTGTGTAACTGTGTTGAAGGTACACAGAACACCCACTGCTTCAGATGCCAACACACTACACGAGGCCGCCTCAAAGGCTGCCTTATATAGTGTGTGCGGCGTGCACTACACAGCCTGAGCTATGATTGGCCACAGGCAGGATGCCCGTGGCCAATCATGGCTCTCCTCGCTGCTGGCGCTGCGATTGGCCAAGCATGCGGGGTCACAGTGCATGCTTGGCCAATCATGAGCCAGCATTGCACTGCGCCATCGCAGTGCATTGTGGGCCACACGAATTTTGCCGCGAACGCCCCAAACGTTCGGAATTCGGCGAACACCCGAACGGCCAATGTTCGAGTCGAACACGAAGCTCATCCCTACTGTACTCTGACCAGAACATCTCTAGGGATCGTGTCGGGTAGGTGGGTCGGTTTCGGAACCTGATGTGCTCTGTCCAGTAGCATTTCTCTTGGTGTTAGGTCTGGGATGAGTTTGAGGAAAAGTTGGTGTAAATAAGCAATCAGGTAATTTCACTTCACCGACTCAGGGATACCCCTAAGTTTGATATTGTTTCCGCAGGAGTGATCTTCGAGATCTACCACTTTAAGTTTGCGTTGGCAGATCGTTTCCGTTTGTTCCTCATCTGCGTCTATCAGTTCACCATGAGCTTTGACCACCTCTCCTATCTGCGTGTTTAAGATGTCGGGGGGGACCTCAATAGAGTCAATGCGAGAGATGAGAGATAGACATGCGCATTTCTTGTTGCAATCCAATTTGCAAGGATAAAAGCTTTGCTTTCAATGATGTTTCTGAGGCTGGAGCATCAGAGGCAGGAAATGCTGCTAATGGCATTGTATGTATTGCTGCAGTGTCAGCTTGTGATTTTGAGGAGGCTGCCCAGTGATATTTCTTGGTATGAGGAGGCTTATGGGGCGAATGTGCTGGTGACAGAGACATTCTCTTACCTCTGTCAGCAGAGGAAATAGTAGCTGCATCCTGTGCTGTCTCCTCCATCGCATCTGGGAGCTCACGCTCTGTGTGATCCTCTGGCATGTGTGTCAGTGAGGAAGAACAGCCGTTCTCCTCAGTACCATCTTTCCCTCCTTTCCTTGCCTGCATAGAGTAGTAATGTGTGAGACGGTGCGGCGCTGTAGATCTGTTCTTCTTGCAGGACATAGCCTGTGAGGTGCCCGCTGTCTAACCCTCCTAGATGGGGGTGTTTTCAGCATTATTTTGCGAAAGTATTCGGCCCCCTTGAACTTTTCTACCTTTTGCCACATTTCAGGCTTCAAACATAAAGATATAAAATTTTTATTTTTTGTGAAGAATCACCTACAAGTGGGACACAATTGTGAAGTGGAACGAAATCTATTGGATTTTTGAAACTTTTTTAACTAATAAAAAAATTAAAAGTGGGGCGTGCAAAATTATTCGGCCCCCTTGCGTTAATACTTTGTAGAGCCACCTTTTGCTGCGATTACAGCTGCAAGTCGCTTGGGGTATGTCTCTATCAGTTTTGCACATCGAGAGACTGAAATTCTTGCCCATTCTTCCTTGCAAAAAAGCTCGAGCTCAGTGAGGTTGGATGGAGAACGTTTGTGAACAGCAGTTTTCAGCTCTTTCCACAGATTCTCGATTGGATTCAGGTCTGGACTTTGACTTGGCCATTCTAACACCTGGATACGTTTATTTGTGAACCATTCCTTTGTAGATTTTGCTGTATGTTTGGGATCATTGTCTTGTTGGAAGATAAATCTCTGTCCCAGTTTCAGGTGTTTTGCAGACTCCAACAGGTTTTCATTCAGAATGGTCCTGTATTTGGCTGCATCCATCTTCCCCTCAATTTTAACCATCTTCCCTGTCCCTGATGAAGAAAAGCAGGCCCAAACCATGATGCTGCCACCACCATGCTTGACAGTGGGGATGGTGTGTTGAGGGTGATGAGCTGTGTTGCTTTTACGCCAAACATATTGTTTTGCATTGTGGGCAAAAAGTTCGATTTTGGTTTCATCTGACCAGAGCACCTTCTTCCACATGTTTGGTGTGTCTCCCAGGTGGCTTGTGGCAAACTTTAGATGAGACTTTTTATGGATATCTTTGAGAAATGGCTTTCTTCTTGCCACTCTTCCATAAAGGCCAGATTTGTGCAGTGTACGACTGATTGTTGTCCTATGGACAGACTCTCCCACCTCAGCTGTAGTTCTCTGCAGTTCATCCAGAGTGATCATGGGCCTCTTGGCTGCATCTCTGATCAGTCTTCTCCTTGTCTGAGATGAAAGTTTAGAGGGACGGCCGGGTCTTGGTAGATTTGCAGTGGTCTGATACTCCTTCCATTTCAAAATGATCGCTTGCACAGTGCTCCTTGGGATGTTTAAAGCTTGGGAAATCTTTTTGTATCCAAATCCAGCTTTAAACTTCTCCACAACAGTATTACGGACCTGCCTGGTGTGTTACTTGGTCTTCATGATGCTCTCTGCGCTTTCAACAGAACCCAGAGACTATCACAGAACAGGTGCATTTATACAGAGACTTGATTACACACAGGTGGATTCTATTTATCACCATCAGTCATTTAGGACAACATTGGATCATTCAGAGATCCTCGCTGAACTTCTGGAGTGAGTTTGCTGCACTGAAAGTAAAGGGGCCGAATAATTTTGCATGCACATCTTTTCAGTTTTTTGTTTAAATTATCCAATAGATTTCGTTCCACTTCACAATTGTGTCCCACTTGTTGGTCATTCTTCACAAAAAATTTAAATGTTATATCTTTATGTTTGAAGCCTGAAATGTGGCAAAAGGTTGAAAAGTTCAAGGGGGCCGAATACTTTTGCAAGGCACTGTATGCTTCCGGCCGCTGTTATCACCCTCGATAGTGCAGGGCAGTCAGATCAGTCAGCCATCTCGCTCACAGGCAAGGACACGCCCTAAAAAGAGATTTTTTTTTGCTAGAAAATTACTTAGAACCCCAAACATTATATATATATATTTCTATTTTTTTTCTAACACCTTCGAGAATAAAATGGCGGTCGTTGCAATACTTTATGTCACACTGTATTTGCACAGCGGTCTTACAAGCGCACTTCTTTTTGGAAAAAATACACTTTTTTAAATTAAAAATAAGACAACAGTAAAGTTAACCCTTTTTTTATACTGTGAAAGATAATGTTATGCTAAGTAAATTGATACCCAACATGTCACGCTTCAAAGTTGCGCCTGCTTGTGGCATGGCAACAAACTTTTACCTGTAAAAATCTCCATAGGCAACGTTTAAAAAATTCTACAGGTTGCATGTTTTGAGTTACAGAGGAGGTCTAGGGCTAGAATTATTGCTTTCACTAACGATTGTGGCGATACCTCCCATGTGTAGTTTGAACACAGTTTTCATATGCGTTCGCTTCTGCACGCAAGCTCGGCGGGATGGGGCGTGTTTAAATTTTTATTTTTCTTATTTATTTTACCTTTTATTTTTACACTGTTCTTTAAAAAAATTTAAAATAAAAAAAGTGTGTCACTTTTATTCCTATTACAAAGAATGTAAACATCCCTTGCAATAGAAAAAAAGCATAGCAGGACCTCTCTTTTTTTTATTAATGCATTTTAGTGTAAATATGAGATCTGGGGTCAAAAAGACCTCAGATCTCATATTTACACTAAAATGCATTAATAAAAAAAAATTATTAAATGTCATTTGAAAAAAAAGAAGTAAATAAAAATGTCCCTTTAAGAGCTACTATATGGGCGGAAGTGACATTTTGGCGTCACTTCCACCCTGCAATGGTATGGAGACGGGTGGGGGCCATCTTCCCCTCACCAGTCTCCATACCTAACAGGGAGAAGAGCCCGATCACCTCCGCTGCTACCGATGGCTCCGGTAAGCGGCGGAGGGCACCGGAGCACGGGTCCTCTCGAGCCACCGATAAAAGTGATCTTGCGGCAAAACTGCCACAGAGACCACTTTTATCTGAAAGAGGACTGCCCACTGAAGAGGATACCGGGGTTATGGCAGCTAGCTCCGTTCATAACAATGATATTCCTCTTCAAAGTAGCGACGTATAACGACGGCGGGCGGTCCGTAAGTGGTTGACACAGCAATAACGCTTCCCATAGCATTTTACAGGGAATATTGAACCATTCACATCCTGTTCCTGCCACCGAAGCAGTCACAGTCACACATAGGCACATCAAGTAGAAACAATGTGGGTCAGCCTTCTTTGAAATATCTTTCGGGTCTCAGGGAACCTCTGCTAATGATTATTACTGTATACCACTCATGGTACGTTAGTGTAATGGCCAGTGGCAAGAATGCTCCTTACACTTGTGGTCAGTAGGAAGAGTCCTCCCCTTACAGATCATTAATGTACAGATACCTAAAAAATATAATTGGTATTAGTGGTTACTTGTCTGGAAGTCAACCTTTTATCTTCCATTAAAAGTATAAAAAAAAATGCAAAAAAAAGTAAATATTATTTATCAATGGAAAACCTGAACCTGGGATGATGCACATAACTGCCATGTTGAATTTAATTTCACATAAGACACATCCCCTTTACATCCGAATTCCCCCATTACATCGGAGTTCCCCCATGTACATCAAAGGTCCATTATGTTACAGGTCCCCACAGCATATCAGAAGCCCCTCCTATAAATAAAAGCCTCCCATAACTTCAGAGTCACCCCTATACATTAAATGCCCTTTATAATGAGTCTTCTTATCACATCAAAGTTCCCCCATTACAAAGTTCTCTCAACATCAGAGCCCTACGTTTTTGGCTCCAGCTGCGTGGCAGAGAGCAGGAGGTAGATTAGGCAGATTTCTGCCTTTTCTTGAATACTGGGGGGAACCCTAAATACTGCCTGACCTGAATCAAAGTCATGCAAGGGAGTTGGCAGCCATCATCATAGTTGCCAATGAAGCCATGTTTCCTGGCCTTAGAGCGTTATTGGCCCACCCACAACATACCAACACGTGATGCTGTTTGAGGGCAAACTCGATCCCATGCTCAGGGAACTTGTAGGCAGGTGCAGTGTTGGAGAGGAAGTCAAGAAGAACAGGGTTCCTGGGTCAATGTGGAAGCTACCCTATCGGATGCTGCCGGCCCATGTGCCTCTGGTGGCCATCTTGGGTCAGGCAGAGCCTATTTAAAGCCCTGGCTCCCAGGTTAACATTTGGTATGTGGACAGTGTAGGGAAAGTTACCCTGAAAAGGAGAGAAAGCATAGGGTCTGTGACTCCTCTGGACATATTCTTGATTGGGCACAAGATGGCCAGTCTGCACTCCATCCTCTTTACAGGTGCTGTCAGTCCAGCTGAGCCTTGCACCATTCACTTTGCTGAGAACTATGAGGGTACCTGGTTGAGTGGTTCACCCCGTGCTCTGTTGTGAACTATTCCTGCATACTTCAATACAAGTTCTTTATTGCACTCTTCTTCCTTTTCCTTGTGGTTTGACAAAGGGACAAAGTGATGTCATCACCTCAACTCAGCTGAGATTGCCAAGCCAGCCGAGGACACAGAGAAGCCGCCATTCTATCACGGTGCATGTGGTTTAGCTTCCCCAGCCACACTTCTCCTGTCTGCAGCTTCCTAGCCAAACTCTGCATATCAGAAGATGCCAAGCAAGCCAAGAACACTCAGATGTCGATGCACACCACACTGCTGGCTTCTCCACTCTCCAGCACTTCTCTCTCACCACACACAAGCCTGGCTGATCTCTGCACAACACCAGCCGCTTGCCTGATGATCTCTGCTAGAGTTGCCAAAACCTCTACAGATGACAAGCTGACATGTCCTCCATTACATGTGAGTGCAATATTTATTCATTACCTAATAGCTGTTTTCAACACTCTACACTCAGATAGAGGCGCCCTCTGTTGTTTTCTGTCTTTATTGCATCCGCCGTGTGAAGTATTGCCACTACACCCCGCTGCCCACCACCTACAAACATACCTATGTGCGAACAGCATCTGTTACTGCAGTGTTTGAATGCTGAGTGGTATCTTATGCAGTGGTATATTCTTTACAAATTTCTTATAAGATGATAGCTGAAAATATGGAAACAGTGTTTGCAAGTACAGAGAGTGTGCATATGTATTGACTTCTGGTGTCAGATAATCCCGATAAGCCTGCATCTACCAAACTTTAAACTACAAAATAATTGCACATTGCATTGTATATGCAGTTACACTTAAATGATAAGTTCACTTTTGGTAACATGTTACACCTGTATTTAGGGTGTAACATGTAACATTTTACCAAAGAGCACCCACTGTCACAATTTAGTTTTGCCCATACAACCACATCATTCATTCACAGCAAATTAATAAATTACCTACAATAACCATCTTCCACTGTGGCCGTTTGTAGTTCTCAGTAAACGGTGAGGGCGCTGTTGAGCGCTCTCATAGTTCATTGATCTTCCTGCACTCTAGTGCCTGTCTGCCTGTATGGGAGGTATGACAGCTATCATTGGGATTCTGCAAGAGCCTGACACTGCACCAGCAATTTTTACCTGCAAAACTATGTGCATTTATTTTTTATTTTTTTGAAAGTGATGGATTTTAGGATATGGTTAGTTGGTATGGACAAACAGGAACATTTACAGAGACTGACAACCTGCAGAACTGTTTTTGCAATTCAAGGACTGCAGGCACCGCTATATATCTGCTATATCTATTCATTATTGTTATTCACATACTGTATGTGTACATCATCTTTTTATACATTAACAATCATTTTCATCTTTTTATACATTAACGTAGTCATATTATATAATTAATAATCATATTTCTGGTTAAAAAATACATACTGTATTTTGTTAAACATATTTTTGCTAATAAATGTATCTAAAAGAACATACAATGAAGTTAAATATTAAAACTTTCACATTTTCTTTGAGGAACTCTACTGCCACCGTGTGGTTAGGATGTAAACAGAGTTCACATACTATTTCAAGTAAAGTTGTGAAGTCACAGGCATTCAATACAAGACCTTTTCTGTCCCCATGCACACTGGGGCTCTTCTAAACACTTTTCTCCTGGCAGAAGAAAAGCAGCTTCTGAATCGCACCAATAATGTTATTGCAAATGCATTTAGGCACATATAGATGCATCCATCCCTTAAGATGTTCATTTATTTCACTGGCCAGCATTAAAATGTATTCTGTCCCTTAAAATTAATAAATGCTCCAGCAGCTAAATGTGCCTAGTGCAGAGGCACTTTTAGACACATTTACATGGATTTAGGCATGTTTTGGTGTTTTTATAGCCAAAACATTCCTCTTCTGCTTGTGCAAGTAATGAGTTTTATATTGTCTGACTCTAAACGCTCCTCGCTGTAAACTCCTATGTGTACATGGACACACAGGCTAATATGGATGACATTTAGAGAGTGAAAAAAGTCAAACTTCTTAAAAAAAAAAGAAAGAAAAACACACAAGTCGCTTACTAGACAGTTCAATCGCTATGCAAAGATACTCAATTCATAAATTCATAAATTGTGGAACAAACTAGAATCACTCACGGCTGTAAACCATGAGTACCAAATTGTTGCCCAAACATATTTACTTGACCACGAAATTCCTTGCGGCTGAGAGGTAAATAATGAGTACCAAATTGGTGCGAGTCGCTCTAAATTAATTTGTAAAAAGTCATAAAATTGCTGTATATTTGCGCTGGGCTCTCAGAGTTCTTTCATACTATTTCTAAAATATATGATATATTGTTATCCCATGCATTCCCCAACTATCCATATTACATCCAAGATTGAGAGAGGGAATTGGGCCATAGTATTACAACAGAAGATTGGAAAAAGTAATTCCTCCTAACCCTTAAATCTAGTCTCTCAACATATATACAAGAAAAGAACTATAAAGTATTAACCGGGCGGTATAGATGCCGGTGAGGCTTCATAGAATATCTTCAATCTACCCTGAAAAGCATTGGCACTGTGGGGGGAATAAAGGCACAATGATCCACATATGGCGGACTTTCCTTCGGATTACAACTTTTTAGAAGTCTGTGCTCCAAATATGCTCTATTGCTACTGGTATGCCATATCAGAAATTTCTGGAAATGGACCTATTGTCTATTCATCCGGGTTCTAAGGGACAGACTAAAAAGGGGCCGCTTCGCTTTCTCCTTTGTGTAGCACGAATACTTATAACTAGACACTGGAATACCGATGTTGCTCCTACTATTAAAAGTGGATAGTTGAGCTGAACCATCTAAGGAGAATGGAAGAATTAACAGCAAACATACATGCATGTTAGCCTAGGTATATGGGGATATGATCTACTTGGATTGAGTTTTTGGGCTCTGATATTCTGGGATCTTATAGTTTTTACTTCATGACACGACATGACTCTTACTTAAAACAGCGGCTCCCCAAATAGATTGTTAGAGAAATAGATTGATTTGCTTATGAAATTCTCCTTTTTTAAATCTTTTTATTTATGTCCTTTCCTATTTTTCTTCTCTTTCTTTTTATTGTTTTGTTTTGCCTTTGGGCAGATTCTTGCCCAAGTGAAATAATGGTTACTTAAAGAGGAAATAAACCCTGATGGGTTTACTTCCTCTTTGATTCCCTGCAAAGGTAAAGCATAATGGACTACCATGCATCGCATAGTAGTCCATTATGTGTCACTTACCTGACACAGGAGCCTGCGAAGTCACCGCTGTCCCCTGTAGTTCCGAGCGTCCATCTTTTTGGTGGGTCTCCGTGGGTCTCGCTGCTCCGGCGCTGTGATTCGCCGGAGCAGCGATGACGTCACTCCCGCACATGCGCACGGGAGCCGACACTAGCGGCATATCGCCGCGATCTGTGGCTTACCCAGTGCGCCTGCGCACCGCTGTCTACGGCGCATGCGCCATAGACAGCGGTGGCTGTCTTCAGGTAAATATCTCCTAAACCGTATAGGTTTAGGAAATATTTCTTGGACCTACAAGTAAGCCTTAATCTAGGCTTACCTGTAGGTCAAAGTGGTTTGTAAGGGTTTACAACCACTTTAAGTGTAGTTGTTTTTGTTGAATAGGTGATAAGATATATTTATTTTGATCTTTGAAATATTAGAAAGGATTGTCCTCCTCAAGCATCACTAATGTTGCCCTATATGGGATCAAGGCGATACAGACTATGGGCTTTTTAAATGTAACCTAAACTATTTAATAAAAATGTATATTTAAATATATATATATATATATATATATACATTTTTTTTCACCATTTTATTGTAAAGTCACATGACTGCAATTTCCCAGCACAAATTCACTAGCCTCACTTGTTGAAGTCATTTAACAGTGCAGGGCTGAGCAGGGGATGTAGCTAACAGAATAGAGCCAGTGAAGCCAGCAAGTGTTCCTACTCACTGCCACACCTGCCATGGTGTCAACAGACAAGTGTTAGCCAGCAATAGTTTTCCTGACCACTAGCCACACCGATCCCAGTGCCAACTGACCAGTGTAATCCAGCAACGGTGTCCCTGATCACTAACCACACCAGTCCCAGTGTCAACAAACCAATGTGAGTCAGCAACCATGTTACTGCTCACTAGCTACACTAGTCCCAGTATTGCCAGTGCCAACTAGCTGCAACACCAGTGCCAGTGTCACCAGAGCCAGTGTAAGCCAGAAACAGTGTTCCGATTGCTAGCTACACCAGTACCAGTGTAAGCCATAAGCAATGTTACTGATCGCAGCCACACCAGTACGGTGTCACAGCCAGTGAAAGCGAGCACCAGTAACCTGATCACCAGCCACACCAGTGCAGTGTCATTTAGTACCATTGTTATCTGAGCCAGTGTCCTAATCACCAACCAGCCTCCAGTACCAGTGTCATCGGGTACCAGTACAGCCACTGCCAAAAATGTCCACAAAAATGTACACTACTGAGGAGGCTTTTTAAACACAGAATCTAATGGGTGTTTATACTGTCTTGGCACTCCAAAATTGTGATAGGTAGTAAATTAGATCAGTGGCCATCAACCCTGTCCTCAGGGCCCACTAACAGGCCAGGTTTGCAAGATAACTGAAATACATCACAGGTGATATAATTTGCTGCTTAGTGATTGCAGTATTCTAGTCTGCATCTCCCCAAGGTAATACATAAAACTTGGCCTGTTAGTGGGCCCTGAGGACAGGGTTGATGATCACTGAATTAGATGGATAATTTATGCCCCTTGAAAGCTTAAAAGTGTTCCTTGGATTTTTGGCTTCTCTATGCGGTGTAAGGGATCTTCCCGGGGTAGGGTGAGTTTGAACACAGTTCACAGCAGACTTGGAATTTATAAAGCAGACCTTGGCGTTTATTCGTGGTACAAACAGTCCAACAAACAAAAATATACGGCAACACCGTGCTTTTTAAGTACAACAGAAAAAAACTAAAAGAAACAACCTAGCCCGGCTGGGCGCTTACTAACAGGTTCTTCTCACCTATCTGACACTTATAAACACAGCGTCTTTCGCCTGGATATCGCAGGGTGGGTTTTAGCTCCAGCAGTGGCTGCGCTCGCAGCTTCCTCCAACACACAGACTGTTCATTTCCCTGGCTGAGAGCGAACACCTGCAGGCCCCGCAGAGCCTTTACCTTCCCAGGCTAATTAGGATCAAAGCTCACCTGATCCAAAACCCAGAACTGGATCGGGGGGTGTGTGGAATGACAGGTCCCTCTACCAAACCTACCTGCCATTCCATATAAACCCAGGCCCGGCAGGATTAAATAACCACTCAGCAGCATATTGCTGCTGAGAAAACTGATCCATCCTGGACTTACCATCTCACACTGTGTAGCAACCTAGGTGAGATGTACACCCCCCCGACCACTTCTCCAGTGACATGTCTACATATCCCCCCCCTCTTTTTCAGACCGGAGGGCTGAGCCTTTTGTCCCCACAGACAACTTACCCTCAACAATGCGTCAGCATTTGCCTGTAATTTCCCTGGCCTGTGTTCCACAGTGAAATTAAAGTTTTGTAAGGACAGAAACCATCTAGTCACTCTTGCATTTCTCTCCTTGTTTAACTTCATCCATGTTAGGGGGGCATGGTCTGTCACCAACTTGAATTTCCTGCCTAGCAAGTAATACTTTAAAGATTCTAGGGCCCACTTCACTGCCAAACATTCTCGCTCCACAATGGCATAATTTTTCTCGGCCGGGGTTAGTTTTCTACTTAAGTACGTCACCGGATGCTCCTCACCATTCACTACTTGTGAGAGTACTGCACCTAAGCCTGTGTTAGAGGCATCTGTCTGGACCAGAAATTCTCGCCTGAAATCGGGGGTAACTAACACAGGTGGTTGGCACAAGGCAGACTTAAGGCTTTGGAAAGCCTTCTCGGCCTCTGGGGTCCACGTGACCATTGCTGTCTTTCCGCCCTTTGTCAAGTCAGTTAGTGGAGCAGCAACTGAGGCAAAGTTCGGCACAAATCTACGGTAATAACCCGTAATACCCAGGAAAGCTCTAACCTGTTTCCTTGTCAGGGGTCTAGGCCAATTCTGTATTGCCTCAATTTTATTTAGCTGTGGCTTAATCAATCCTCTCCCAACAATGTAGCCCAGATATTTGGCCTCTTCTAGGGCTAGAGCACACTTCTCGGCATTTATGGTCAACCCTGCATCACTTATGGTATCCAACACGGCCTGTACCTTACAGAGGTGACTTTCCCAATCAGGGCTAAAAATGACCACATCATCGAGGTAGGCGGCTGAGTAATCCCGATGTGGTCGCAGAATCAAGTCCATCAACCTCTGGAAAGTTGCAGGCGCTCCATGTAACCCGAATGGCATCACTACATACTGGAATAGCCCATCAGGGGTGGAGAATGCAGTTTTCTCTTTAGCCTCACTAGAAAGTGGAATCTGCCAGTAGCCCTTTGTGAGATCGAGGGTGGTTATGTACCTGGCGTTACCTAACTTCTCAATCAACTCATCTACCCTGGGCATAGGATAAGCATCGAACTTGGAGATCTCATTCAACTTTCTGAAATCGTTACAGAACCTCCAAGTTCCATTGGGCTTTGGGATTAGCACAATCGGGCTGGACCATTCACTCTGTGACACCTCAATTACCCCCAGATCAAGCATACGTTTTACCTCGGCAGATACGGCTTTCCTACGTGCCTCCGGTATCCTATAGGGCTTTAGGTTTACTCTGCTTCTAGGCTCAGTTTCAATGTGATGATGGATGAGGTGGGTACGCCCTGGGAGGTCAGAGAACTTGTTTTTGTTTTTCTGTAAAAATTCCTGAGCCTCCTGTTTCTGTGACACTGATAGAGTATCACCTACCTTGACTGGAGGGATTGGTGGTGACAAATTATTAACAGTATTTGTCGCCACCAAGGATTCCCTGTCTTTCCAGGGCTTGATCAAGTTTATGTGATAAACTTGGAAAGGCTTCCTTCTACCTGGTTGGTGCACCTTGTAGTTCACCTCACTGATCTTTTCAACAATTTCATAAGGACCTTGCCACTTCGCCAAGAATTTACTCTCAACAGTGGGGACTAGTATAAGGACCCTATCGCCTGGGTTGAATGTCCTGATTCTTGCGGACCGGTTGTAAATTCTACTTTGGGCCTCTTGAGCTCTCTGGAGGTGTTCCCTTACCAGGGGCATTACAGTGGCTATACGGTCCTGCATTTGTGCTACCTGCTCAATAACACTCTTGTATGGGGTGGACTCATTCTCCCATGTCTCTTTTGCAATGTCCAGTAGACCCCTAGGGTGACGACCATAGACCAACTCGAATGGTGAGAACCCTGTGGACGCTTGGGGCACTTCCCTAATAGCAAACATGAGGTAGGGTAATAAATGATCCCAGTCACGACCATCTTTTGCCACCACTTTCTTCAACATATGTTTCAAAGTTTTATTAAATCTCTCCACCAATCCGTCCGTCTGGGGGTGGTATACAGAGGTACGGATGTGTGAGACTTTAAATAGTTTGCATAATTCCTTCATCAGTTTTGACATAAATGGCGTACCTTGGTCAGTTAGGATTTCTTTGGGGATCCCAGTCCTAGAGAACATATAAAACAACTCACGTGCAATTGTTTTAGATGCAGTGTTTCTTAAGGGTACAGCCTCAGGATAGCGGGTCGCATAATCTATGACTACCAAAATATACTGGTGTCCTCTAGCTGACTTTACAACGGGACCCACTAAATCCATGGCAATACGCTCAAAAGGCACCTCTATAATAGGGAGCGAAACCAAAGGACTGCGAAAATGTGACACTGGGGCACTAACCTGACATGTGGGGCACGACTCGCAGTATTTTTTAATGTCATCATATATCGCCGGCCAAAAAAACCTCTGGAGAACCCTCTCTCGCGTTTTGTCAGTCCCCAAGTGTCCCCCAAGAACATGGTTATGTGCCATGTCAAGCACCTGACGCCGGTACGGCTTAGGTACCAGAAGCTGTTCCACAATCTCATCCTTAATCTTATTGACTCTATAGAAAAGATCATTAGTCACCGAAAAATGTGGAAATCTTTTTTCAGCATCTGGTTCCTGAGGTACCCCATTCATAACAGCAACCTGCTCTCTCGCATTTTTGAGAGTGGGGTCCTGTAATTGTGCAGCGCAAAAATTATCCCTAGACACCTCTAAGTCTAGTATATTTTGCTCAGTGGGAGGAGCCTCCTCCTCCCCAGCCAGGACCTGCAAAGGAGAACAATCATTTTCATCCTGCACACTTCTATCATTCACAGGGGACAAGGCAACCCCCTTAGAGGTATCCTCACTCATTTTGGGGATTTTTCTTTTTTCCCCAGAGAGCCCAGAATAATGGAAAATCGCGCCCCAATATTACATTATGCATGAGGTTTTTAACCACACCCACTTCATATTGTACGGTGCCTTGTTCAGTCCCGACTTTAACCAGCACTATAGGGTACACTTTTGTATCACCATGTATGCACACAACACTCATATGCTTTTTAGACTCTAAGTCCCCAGCCACCAGGCTAGCATGCACCAAGGTTACGAGGCTTCCCGAGTCCATTAACGCCTTAACGGGAAGGTCATTGATTGTAATATTGCAGATTTGCGGTTCAGTCTCTAGTCCAGGAACTGCAGCACAAGATGGTTCCGCAAATAGCGACTGACGCCGGCTAGCGTCACACTCCATGGGTTCAGTGGTAAGAGGGCAATAGGCAGACACGTGTCCCGCCTCATGGCATCTCCAACACTGGATAGGGCCTGGTCTCTTTGGCAAGGAGTCCTTTTTAGAGCCCCTTAGCCACCCGGGACCATCACCAGTCTTTTGTCCCTGAGACACCACTTGAGCCCTTTTCCCTCCATCAGCACCCCTCCACACTCCCCCAATAGATGGAAGTCTCTTACCAGCTGACGGCACAGATCTGGCGCTCCGGGGAGGTGAAGATGCTGCAGGAACATCACGGAGGTAGTCCTCAGTCGCCTGGAACCTCTCCACAAGGTTGACAAGTTCGTTTGCATTCTTAGGATCACCTTGTCCCACCCAGCGTTGCAGGTCAGTAGGAAGCGCTCGGAGGTAGTGATCCATCACGACCTTCTCTAGGATTTGTGCAGGAGTAGAAGTGTCTGGCTCCAACCACTTTCTTGCCAAATGGATTAGGTCATACATCTGGGACCTCGCTGATTTGTCCAGACTGTAGCTCCAGTTGCGTACCCTCCGGGCACGGACTGCAGTAGTAACTCCTAGTCGGGCAAGTACCTCCTCTTTTAGCCGAGTATAGTCCTTAACCTCTTGCTCACTGAGGTCATAGTAGGCCTTTTGAGGTTCACCTGTTAAATAGGGCGCAATTACCTCTGCCCACTCAGCGGCTGGTAACTTCTCTCGCTCAGCCACGCGCTCAAATACTGTTAGATAGGCCTCAACATCGTCCTCAGCAGTCATCTTTTGCAGCGCTCGCTGCACAGTCCTTCTTTGGCGCAAAGCTTGCAACTCTTCCTTATGCATCTGCTGTTGTGCAGCCATGGACTGTTCATGTCGTCTATTGGCCTCTGTCTGAGCCTGCTGTTGTTGCAAACTCACTTGCATAAACTGCTTCAGCATCTCCTCCATGTTGCTGGACTGTTCTTGGAGTGTAGTTGCAGCTTTCACCCAGGACATCAGCAGCTGTAGCCAAGTCTGTCCACACCGTTGCCCCTAGCAACCGTGTTGCCCGCTACCTCCACCAATTGTAAGGGATCTTCCCGGGGTAGGGTGAGTTTGGACACAGTTCACAGCAGACTTGGAATTTATAAAGCAGACCTTGGCGTTTATTCGTGGTACAAACAGTCCAACAAACAAAAATATACGGCAACACCGTGCTTTTTAAGTACAACAGAAAAAAACTAAAAGAAACAACCTAGCCCGGCTGGGCGCTTACTAACAGGTTCTTCTCACCTATCTGACACTTATAAACACAGCGTCTTTCGCCTGGATATCGCAGGGTGGGTTTTAGCTCCAGCAGTGGCTGCGCTCGCAGCTTCCTCCAACACACAGACTGTTCATTTCCCTGGCTGAGAGCGAACACCTGCAGGCCCCGCAGAGCCTTTACCTTCCCAGGCTAATTAGGATCAAAGCTCACCTGATCCAAAACCCAGAACTGGATCGGGGGGTGTGTGGAATGACAGGTCCCTCTACCAAACCTACCTGCCATTCCATATAAACCCAGGCCCGGCAGGATTAAATAACCACTCAGCAGCATATTGCTGCTGAGAAAACTGATCCATCCTGGACTTACCATCTCACACTGTGTAGCAACCTAGGTGAGATGTACACCCCCCCGACCACTTCTCCAGTGACATGTCTACAGCGGGTAGACAGTGTCATACGTTTTATCTCCATACTCGAGAAAAGTAGCAGAATGTGTTTTTGGGGGGAAATTTTAACTATGCTCACAGTGCTCGTTTGAAAAAGCTTACGAATTGACAACTTTGTGTAAAAAAATTTTTTTATTTTCTTTCCACAAATTTGTGGCAAGAAAAGTTAAATAAATAAAAGACCAACTATGTCTTTTAATAAAAATGTTAGAGGGTCCGCTTTCCAGAATGTGATCATTTTGTGCATGTGTCTTCTGTCCTGGCACTGCAGGTCCTCCACAAATGTGACGTGTAGTCAGGGAATCAGATGTATCAAATATTCCTCTTGAGAAGCCATGTGAATGCTCTTAAGGTTGTCAATGATACCGCAGAAAGAGGAATTGCCCTGATAAAAAAAAGTATAACGAATCGGTCAGGGATGAACAAAAACAATTCTTGTTGAGGGTAGTCGGGCATAACAGAAAAGTCGTCACCAAGCAAATAAAACAAGCGATTGCATCAAAGTTGATTAATATAACACGTTTTGCCTATCATATTAGCTATTCATCTTAGTGTATAGTTTTAATAGTATTTTAAGTCTGGGATTTTTAGTTATTCCAGTAAAAGTAATTAACACTGAAAAAGCATATTTTTTGCCTACTTTTACACAACAGATCAAAGTGTGCAACCTCTGAATATTATCCAATCTTCTTGAAATTTAGCATATATATCTTTTACATCACTTAGGCTCGGGGCGTAAGCAAAGGTTGCAAAAATTTTAGTTGATTTTTTACTATTAGAAAATTAAACACCCCAACGTGTACGTTCCCAGATAACATTCAGTTATTCTGAGCAAATACATGAAACAATAGCAGCCTGGATGCACAGGGTTTGAGGTACACAGTGGGGCAGACACACGCTCCTGCAGGACACCTCGGGAGGAGCATGTGTCCGCCCCACTGTGCACCTCGAACCCTGTGCATCCAGGTGGCTATTGTCATCTGGCACAGATAAATATTGAGACCACTTTTTCAAGCACTATATTTTTTAAATTATTGAAGCTCCTGAAGAAGTGATAGCAGGTCACGAAACATGCAGAGTGAGCAATTCTTTTTAACCTATGAGGACTGTGGGATTCACCGAGAGGGGCGCTACATCATTGTGTGGACATTTTTTCCATATTGCCACACAGGGAGTTTCAGTGTTGCCTCCAGGAGTTAAACACTGTACATGCCTGCAAAGTCCAATATTCCCACAACTAGCAATATCAACCATAAATGTATGAGCACTGACATGTTAAAGTAGTATTAACCCCCAAATCAAACATTATATTGCAGTTTTACCAATTGTTAGACGTGATTGCTGCAATAGTTTCCTTTTTTAGGCTTTCTTCTATTTTCATCTGAATGATCTATCTAGTAATACTAGTAGTAAAACGATGCGGTTTTTCACAAGCTCAAGCTCTGCAGCAGAATGTCACAATTTACATGGATGAGACCATCACATAATACTGGCAGGTGTGATTAGAATGATCAGCTCTTATTTATTCATGCAAAACCTTTAGCCAAAAAGGAAAGTTTGCTGTAACTGATAAACGTGTGTCAATTTGTTAGTGCATTTAAATCTGCTAATACATTTAACACAACCCCCGCTCCCCACTCCTTCCCTCCAGCCCTTCAGTTTTGCACGAGCACCTCCGGCCAGACTAGGGAGACATAAGAATACATCATAAAACATTTCATATACCTGATGCTCTAATGTCTTAAGGGCAAGATCTTATTTTGGGTGGGTATCGGTGATGTCCTGAAAGACTCTTGGAAAAACCGTTACCGGTAAGTAACTTTGATTTTCCCTCTTTCAGAACAGCACACTTGAGAGGATAAGCAAGCACTTACCCTAGGGTAGGACTACTGCTTGCAGGACTTTACGCCCAAAGGCCTGGTCCTGACCAGATAATAAGCCCAGACTCTAGTGCTTAAAGAAAATCTTAAAACTTCACCATGTTGCAGCTCTGCTCGGGTGTAGCACCAGCCCACTCTGCTTGTGACGTTGCCATAGCCCTAGTGAAATGGGCCCTACTACCTTCCGGGACCTCCACCCCCTTTGCTATGTATGTATGCATGACTGATTGTCAACCTTATCCACCTGGCTATGGTATTTTTAGAGGATCTGGAACCCTTCCTAGCCCCTGAAAAAGAAACAAAAAAAGGAATCAGACCTCCTGAATTGTTCCGTAATCTCCAGGTATTTTAATACACACCTCCTGACATCTAACTTGTGGAAGACATGTTCCTGTTCCCTCACAGGATTTGAAAAAAAAAAGTGGGCAAACAAATTTCCTGGCTTCTATGAAATTTTGAAGCCACCTTTGGTAAAAAGGCCAGATCAGTTTTGAAGATAATCCGATCCGGAAACACCTGAAGGAAAGGAGCCCTCCTCAAGAGGGCTTCTAGCTCCCTAACCCTTCTCGCGGTAGTGATTGCTACCAAAAAAAAAAGTCTTGGGGGTTAATAATTTCACCGTACAACACTCAATAGGATCCTTTGTAAGAGCCTGAAATACTAAAGATAGATCCCAAACTGGAAAGGGATGGATGCTGACTCTGCCTACTTAAACCTTTAAAGAACCTGGAAACCCAATGATTCCCTGCCAGTTGTTGTTCAAGAAAAACACTTAAAAGCAGAAACCTGAAAACTGTTGTGATTAAAATGGTATTTTTTTATAACCGACAAAGACCAGCTAGAGGTATAACTAACGCAATTACAATACTCACGAAACCCTTTACTTAACACTGCAGTATTAAGGAGACAACATCTTGTCAAACACAAGAAGAGATGAGTCAAGATTAGAATTCAGGGGTTGTCGGATTTATTCTGGGAGGGGCTGCATTTTATATGCACCCTTATCAGCCAATCATTGCATAGAACATCGGTGTGGTCAATACAGAGGTGTACATTACATATGATTAATTATGTCATCTGCTTTCATGAGTCACAATCATGAGTTATGTAGCCTAGACATATTGTGACACAATTTCTTTATTTAGACAGTACAGAATAAAACTGCTTATGCAAGCTATATTTTCCTATATTCATGCTCTATAGGGAAACTGCCACAGTCTGCAAATACAGAGTCTAAACTAACTAGTAGGTTAACCCAAGCTAATCTTATATGAACTTATAAAGATGGAGTCACTCTGGTTCAGCCATATCACAACAATCACCTCTTTAAGTCATGAAATCAAACCATGAACATGACTTACTTCTTCTCATTGTGACATACTCATCCTGGTAACCATAGTAAAAGTTAAGATATATTCTATTAGTTGCAGCTGGGTCGGAAGGTCAAGTAACTCGGAAATCATGCACATAATAAACTTGAAGCAGGCATATAAAAGTAATACCA
Organism: Lithobates pipiens; assembly: GCF_037356315.1. Classification (NCBI taxonomy): domain Eukaryota; kingdom Metazoa; phylum Chordata; class Amphibia; order Anura; family Ranidae; genus Lithobates; species Lithobates pipiens. Next base: position 544,121,730 of record NW_027507758.1, on the reverse strand, counting down.
TAAGCAAAATCAGTACAACAAACATCGCAATATCCCTAATCCAGGATTCAGCATTGAGACCAAACCCCCCATGTTACCCAGGGGGCTCCCAAGCAATTATTTTGCTTTTTCATCATGTCAATACCCCCTCAAGCTCCTGAGAGTAACTATGCCCAGGTCATGTTCTTTTTCAGAAACAATGACCCAGCATAACGGTGTCCGAGGGGGCATCCAGGACGAACACTAGCCTTGAGCAAGTGACGTTCCTCACTGTCCCCGAGAATCACCACTATCGGAATAAATGAGGCCAAGTAACACCATCCCTTGGAATCATTCCGAATCCATGGATGGCATGGTCTTCCACAACAAATGTACGTGCTGTTGTCCAAGGCCAGTGACTGTCTGCTTAAGGACCTGTTGGGCACCCTCAGAGAATCCTGCAAAAGCAAGATGTGAAAGTCGCTCGGTTATCTCAGTATTGGGGGTCAGAGGTATGCATGAAGTGTGATGTTTCCTGAAATTTCCTCAGGACTGCCGGCAACAGCACAGGAGGGGGAAAGGCATAGCACTTGGCAAAAGGCCATCTTTGGGAAAGAGCATCCACTCCTATTGCTCCACCCCCCCCCCCCCCGATTCAGAGAGAAGAGGGGAGTTTTTGCATTTTCGCTTGAAGCAAAAAGATCCACACACAGAACGCCCCACTTCTGGACAATGATCTTGTAGATTATTACATTCAGGACCCAGTCGCTCTCCCTCAGCTTCCTCTAGCTGAGGAAGTCTGCTCTCTGATTTAGCTTCCCTTTTCAGGTGTACTGCCAATAGGGAGAGCACTGTGACCTCGGCCCAGCTGAATATTGTTTTCATTAGGGTCCAAAGGGAACTGCTTCTTGTGCCCCCGTAGGTTGATGTAAGCAACTGCTGAAGAATTGTCTGAACGGACCTAAATGTGATGTCCCTGGAGCTCCTGCTGGAAAAACCTGAGAGGATGAAGGACAAAGATGGCTCTCAGCTCTCTCCAATTCTAGGACTGCCCCGTGGCCTCGATACTCCAAGATCCTTGAGCCAGACCTTTCCCCAGGTGTGCCCCCCAACCCGTGCCCCTTGCGTCTGTTGTGATGACCTTGGACACTGGAAGTACCCATTCTAGACCCCGAGATAGATTTGCTACCTTCTTCCACCACCACAGGGACCTCTTTACCCTTATTGGAATGAGAACCGTTGAGTGCAGGGATCTCTGAGTACAATCCCAAACCTCCAGAATAAACAGCTGTAAGGGGCGGAAGTGTGCTCCTGCCCACCTTACAGCTGGGAGGGCCGACGTCAGTAGTCCCAAAGCGGACATGGCCTTTCTTATAGATTTGTTCATTGCTTTGTCTACTTTGCAAAATTTCTCCTCTGGCAGGAAAACTCGCTGTTGAGTTGAGTCTAGAATGTAACCTAGGAACGTCACTCCCTGGGATGAAACCAGGTTGGATTTCTCCAAATTTAAGATCCATCCCAGATGTTCCAAAAAACTCCTTGCTACCTGCAAATCCTGAACCAGCTGCTCCGGCGAAGAAGCAAAAAAGGAGCAGGTCGTCCAGGTATGCGACCACAGAGATTCCCCTGAGTTGCAGAAAAGCCAGAGCCTCCACCGTAACTTTGGTGAATATCCAGGGGGAAAAGGATAGCCCAAAGGGGAGGGCTTGAAACTGAAGATGTACTACTTCGGACCCTGGCCTTACTGCCAGTCTGAGGAATCTTTGGCTGTCCTCGGCGATCGGAATGTGCAGATAGGCATCCCTTAGATCTATGGACGCCATGAAACAATTTAGAGGAAGCAGTGTTTTCACAGAAAAAAATTGAATCCATACGGAACCTTTTGTAATAGATTGACAGATTCAGAGGTTTCAGGTTAAGCCTGAACTTCCCTGAAGGCTTCCAAACCACAAAAACGTGGGAATAGAAACCTCTGTCCATCTCCCCAGGATGGACCCGTGACACTACATCCTGTCGTTCCAAATCCTCCAGTGAAGCCATTAGTGCCGCCGACTTTTCTGCACACCTTGGTAAATCTGTGATTAACAGCCTGTGTGTGTGTGGGGGGGGGGGAGGGCAGGAGGCTTGAGAACCGCAGTCTGTACCCTCTCCTTACAATTCCTAGTATAAATGGATTGTAGGTAACCGACTCTCACTGTTGGAGGAAAGCCCCCAGTCTTCCTCCCACTGGGGTAAACCTGTCATAGGGACTTTTCGGACTGTTCAGGAGGGCGAAAAATCACTCCCGTGCTCTCTGCCCTTGTTGGTCCAGACTTTTTTCTGGGACTCTGCCCTAGGAAAGTTAAACTACCTTTGCGGGCAAGCCTTCCGTTTAGATTTTTCGACTTTTTCCTTTAAGGGAAAGGCCTTCTTTTTATCCGCTGTTCAATCAAGAACCCCAGGATAACACCAGCCTCAGTCTCCCCAACTGAATTAAGCCCAGGCTGCTAGCGATGTCTCCTCACCAGAGGAAACACCAAAACTGAAGGGCTAGAGGGAAGGTGTGGTTTTTAAGATCTGGTGGAGGCGGTGTTTCCTGAGAAGGGAGGAGCCGAGGTCTCAAGTGTGCTGTCCTGAAAGAGGGAAAAAAAGGATCAAAGTTTGTTGTGTATGGGGGGTGTCAAGGTGCCCATGCTGACTGGTGCCTATAACTAAAAGCCTCTATAATAGGCACATGAGTATCAGGACTGGACCCCAGTGCAAAGGAAGGTGGTGGTCTGGTCTGACGAATCAAGATTTGCTTTACATCATGTGGATGGCCAGGTGCATGTGTGTCACTTACCTGGGGAAGGGATGGCACCAGGATGCAGTATAAGAAGGCAAGCCGGCAGAAGCAGTGTGATACTTCGGTCAAGGTTCAGCTAGGAAACCTTGGGTCATACCATTGATGTGGATATTATACAACTATGTTATACGTTAAGGATGCTCAGTTATATGCTGTATATACAGTGCGAGTATATAATATCGATTGCTACCTGCAAAATACAGCGTTGATGAAACAGAAGATGGTAATGGGCAAGTAAGCATCCCGAGTGGCTGTTTAATTAGGCCTGAAAGTCCCCTGGAAGGGTGGAGCAATGAACGACTTAGCATTTTGCATAACCTTTGAAGCTGTAGCCGCAATCCAGAATAGTCTGGACTCCTCCATTTTTTGTTCAGTAATGATAAAAAAAAAAGTTAGAGCAGAACCATTGAAAGTGTTCTTCTGTTAGTACAGGGGTAATGAGCACTTGAGATAAGAGCTACTATAAAGCAGCAAGCAAGATCTGGCCATTGTGACAGGGAAGGGGAACTGAAAACAGGAAACATTGGATAGCAGAATTCAGAACTAGTTTGTATCCCCTGTAGATGATACTCTGAACCTAAGCATCCAAAATTTCCTACAATCAGTAAACTGAGCAGGCCAATAGATATCCCCTCACCCTGAAGGGTGGGGACACCCCATCACTGGAAAAAGCATTAAAATCAGTCTTGGTTGGTTTGTAGAGCCAGGTACTCTTACTGTACGTTCCAATCTCAGACTTCGTGCTGGAACAGGGAGACTAGAGGAATCCTTACCATACATCCCCAGTTAAAAGATCTAACAGACTGGTAAGAAGAATATGTAGGGATGGGACCAGTGTTTCAGGCCACGTGGTTAGTCCAGATAGCAATCACCTAGCAGACTGCCATGAAAGCAACCACAGATTGTGCCAAGCAAGGATTAGAGGGCTTTAAAATGAGCCTCTAACTCTTGGTTACTCTTGGTTGAACACAGAATTATACTTCACGAGGGGAAGGCTGGAGGGTTTTATTAGGGCAAGAACTGTTAGCATCAAACACAGGACCTGCCCACGTGCACAGGAATTTTTCCTTAATGGGATACTGTTGAATAAAGCATTTGAGAAGTAAAAATCTTCTCTAGTTGAAGCCAGTCATTATAAAGCCCATACCAGGGTAGACTGGGAGGGTCTTGGGTGGTATAAGTAATGTAGGGGCCAATAAGGCTAGAAGTTCTATCTGTGAAATCTGACATTTCAGCAAAAAATTCCTCTTGGGCAACAACCCTCCCGTCCGCAGACAGACATCAGTACATCAACAAGCAGTATAACGTGAAGATAAAAAGGAGGGGCAGGTGCTGTGTCAGTCAGTGATTTACAGAGAAAAGGATTTTACGGCGAGTACAAAAAAATAACGAATTTTCTCTTATATTCACCGACCGACACAGCTCCTCTCTTAGCCATTGAGACGTCCCCAAACAGTGCCAAACGAGGGGTGGGACAAACAGCATAAAACTTCATCCACCATGGCAAGTGGGAACTAGTGAAACTTTACCCACAAAAAACAACAGTGCATGGAAAAACCACCACAAAAATCAGGGAATCCTCAACAGGAGTGATCATCCAAAAGCGCACCAAATTGCTGAGTAATGCGGCAGCGCATTAACATAACAGTACTGTGTTGTTATCGAAAAACTAGTAAAAACAGAAAATATATATTGCATATTCAATTGCAACTACACGGCCGTGTCAAAAACAGGCATCAGCCAATGCACAGACGTCTACCTTTTAGAACTTGGTAAACGTGTGGACAGACGACCAGGTCACCGCTTTACACACCTGAGCGACAAACGCTTGGTGTCGGAAGGCCCAAGATGTTTATATTGCCCTTGTGGAGTGGGCCATGACCGGAAAGGTATAGGCTTGTAATACAATCTGTCTGATCCACCTGGAAATGGTGGCCGACGAGACCGTCATGCCTTTCTTTGGACCAGCCACCAAAACAAACAGCGAGTCTGACTTCCAAAAAGGAGCCGTGGCAGGCAAATACACCTTCAGAGCCTTAACCACATCTAGAGTGTGAAGGCCCACCTCCTTAGGGTGCTTTGGCTTAGAACACAGAGAAGGTAACACAATGTCCTCATTGATATGAAAAGCCAAGACCACTTTCGGTAGAAAGGACGGTTGCGGACGCAACACCACCTTATCCCTGTGGCTAACCAGATAGCGCGACTTTCAGGACAAGGCCCCCAGGTCCGAAACCCTCCTGGCCGATGTGATGGCCACTAGGAAGACCACTTTCTGGGAAAGAGTCAAGAAAGGGAATCTCCCTGATATTTTCAAATGGCGGTCTTTGAAGCGCCAACACCAGGTTCAAATCCCAGGGAGGTAACGGTGGACACACCGGAGGGACTACGTGTCATACCCCCTGGACATAGGTACTCTCTAATGAGTGCAATGCCAGGGGTCGTTGGAAAAAAAAGACAGCTAAGGCTGAAATTTGTCCTTTGATGGTGCTTAATGCTTATCTCAGGTCAGCTCCTTGCTGGAGAAACAGCAGGATCCTGGATATGGCAAAGGAGCGTGGATGCCATCCCTTTTCCTCACACATGGAGATGTAGGCCTTCCAGGTACGATGGTATATCTTCTGAGAAGAAGATTTCCGTGCCCTCAGCATAGTTGGAATCAATGAGTACGACAGACCCCGGTTCCTCAACACCTGGCTCTCAATAGCCTTGCCGTTAAAGCAGGATGGAGAATTGGACCTTGAGATAGGAGGTCCTCTCGCAACGGCAGTCGCCAGGGAGCGTCTGCCACCAGACGCACCAGGTCTGCATACCAAGGACGCTGAGGCCAATCTGGGGCATCCAGTATTACCGGGATCCCCTCAGCTTCCACTCTGCGAATCAGACATGGCAACAGTTTCAGTGGAGGCAAGGCGTAGATCAGCTGGTACTGATCCCACGGAGCCACCAGCGCATCCGACGCGTCTGTTTACGGATCTCTTGTCCATGGACACGAATCTTTGCACCTTTCGATTGACGGGAGGCCAGTAGATCCACATCTGGTGTGCCCCACTTCAGGCACAGCAGCCTGAATATCCCCGGATGCAATGCTCATTCTCCTGGGTCCAGCATCTGTCGACTCAGATAGTCCGCCTGCCAGTTCTCCACTCCCGGGATGTAAATGGACGACAGGGCCTGTACGTGTCGCTCTGCCCACCGAAGTATGTGAGCGATCTCCCTTGCAGCGGCTAAGCTTATGGTTCCCCCTTGGTGATTTACGTACGCCACAGCCGTGGCGTTGTCTGACTGTATCCTGATGGGACACCCTTGAAGTCTCATCGACCATGTGTGGAGACACAGCCTGATTGCTCTCAATTCAAGCAGATTGATCGGCAACTCGGATTCTTCCGTCGACCAGAGGCCCTGAGCCGACTGAACCCCCATCACTCCACCTCAGCCGGATAGACTGGCGTCCGTTGTGATCACCATCCATTTCAGAGGAAGCAACGATTTTCCGGACTGAATCACCGAGGACCTCAACAACCAGATCAGTGAGTCCCTGACTGACTGGCTCACCTGGATCTGTCGATCTAGGGACAACTGAGATTTGTCCCATTTTGACAAGATCTCCTTCTGCAGAACTCTGGTGTGGAACTGGGCGTAAGGTACTGCCTCGAAGGAGGCTACCATGAGTCCCAGTACTCGCATGCAAAACCGGAGCGACGATCACTTGCGGTTCATCAGTAGTTTGACCGCGGATCTGAGTGACTGCAATTTGTCTGAAGGGAGAAAAACTCTCGCTTCCCTGGAGTCCAACAGCAAACCTAGGTACTCTAGATGCTGGGTCGGCACAAGCACCGACTTTTTTCAGGTTCAACAGCCACCCAAATTCTTGCAGGGTCTGCATGGTGATCGCCACATCCTCCTCTAATTCTGAGGCGGAAGATGCTCCCATGATTGCGATCCCACGTTGTCGCAACAACACCAAAACTGGAGCCAGTACCTCCGTAAAGACTCGGGGGGCTGATGCCAGACCAAAGGGAAGAGCCAAATTAGTAACGGGCTTCCCCTACTGCAAAGCGCAGAAACTTTTGAAGCCGAATGGCATATGGGTATGTGCAGGTGCACATCCTAGATGTCCAAGGACGCCAGGGAGTCCCCTTGATGGAGCTCAGCGACTACTGAGCGAACTGATTCCATTCTGAACCTCTGCACTTTTACAAAGTGATTGAGGGCTTTTAAGTCCAAGATTGGACGTACCCCTTCCTTCTTGGGAACCACAAACAGATTTGAGTAGAATCCCCGTGATTCAGAAAACCCCTTACCACCCCCAACAGAGCCTCCAGACGTACCAGGGATATGGGTATGCTGGAGGGGAAGAATCTGTTTGGCGGCCAAGAGAGAAACTCTATCTTGCAGCCTGTGGAAATCAGATTGCAGACCCATTGGTCGGATAACCGGGAGGACCACTGGGCTCCAAACTCCTGAAGGCGACCCCCCACCCGAGACCTGGGTGGGGGCAAACCTTCATGCGGTAGAACTTTTGTTCACAGGCTTATTAGGTTTGCGGTTCCAGGGACGTTTTTGACCATTCGTGAGCGTCCTGTCGGGCTGGGGACGTTTTGTCAAAGCTCCTGTCGGACAAAAAAGCAGTTTGTGAGCGGAAAAGGAGGGCCCTTGCCTACAGCATGGCTCCTTAGCTTTCCTGGCCTGTGGGAGCAGTGTACTCTTACCACCTGTGGCATTTTTAATAATGTCATCTAACAAGGCTCCAAAGAGCCGGTCACCAAGGAAAGGAAGATCCATCAGGGCTTTTTTGGATGCCTGGTCAGCAGACCAGCATTTTAGCCAAATTAGGCGCCTCAGCAACACAGCTGAAACTGAGGCCCTGGATAACAGGGAGAGTGTCCAGCGCCGTGTCACAGACGTACTTAAGGCCTTGCACTAGTTGGTCTGCTAGTTCCATGCAGAGAGGGGAAGCCTGTTGCTCTCCTAATTCGCGGTGCAAACGTTTTGCCCTCTCAGTGTCTGCGACACAAGTGCGGATGCTAGTACAGGTCGCACGGCTGACCCCACAACCGTAAACAAGAAACGAGTCACCGCCTCGGCCTTCCTGTCCGTGGGATCCTTGAATGCAGGAGTCCCCTCAACCAGGATCGTGGTTACTTTATTTTATTTATTATTTCACGACCAGTGTTGTGCCATATAGTGTCCGGCCATCATATAGCATCCGCCCCGTACTGCGCATGCGCAGTACGGAGCAGACGAAGCTTCGGAAAATCTCAGAAGTTGAATGGCACCTGCACCGTGAGTGGAGGGGGTGGCCCCAGCATCCAAGCGGACATAGGGTTGTGAATATTAGAGGGCCCCTCGCGGTACACAGCGGACACTATCGGATGGGGGACCTTATATGACAAGACACCGGAAGAGCCGACCATTTCTTGAGAAGGCTTTCCTCAAAGGGGTAACGCACTGCCATGTATTTGGGGACCGAAAAGGTCCGTTGCGGGCAACCCCATTCCTTGTAAGTGAACTTGTCAAAATAAGTCAGATGCTGGAATACCTTAGGTGAACGTGCTAGCTTGCGGGACACAAAAGGGACCGGTACATCAGCAGAGGGAACCACTGGCTCCTGAATCTTCAGAGTATCACGCACAGCTGTGATAAGTGGTCCAACAAGTGCTTTGTCGCGCCCGGACGGGGACTCATCCTCACTGTCCAAATGGTCCTGGTCAGCGTCGTCTGACAAGACAGAGCAGGGGTCACAGGCCTCAGCAGGACCAGAGTCTGCGTCAGAGCTCTCCCCAGAGGGCGGGGAGGGGGGGGCAGGGGCCATTTTTTAGCACCTTTCCTCCCACGCACCACCTCCATCTTGGCAACGAACAAATTGAGGACCGCCGTCAGGGTGTCCATGGGTACTACGCAGTCCGCAGGTGACCCGGTTGCAATTGCCTGGATTTCGGGGGAAGAAACACCAGTTTCTGAAGCCATGCTGACCCTAACCTGTCTGCCACCCAAAGGGGACTTAGGACAATGACAGTCCTACCCTCCTTGCTGCCGCTGACTGAGGGGTTCTAACCCACCGGACTCATCGTCCTGAGGAGTTCCGCACTGTTTACAGCAGTGCCTGTACACCCCTAGCGCTCCCAGGTTCAGAGGCACCAAAACTGTGTCGGTGGCAGTCCATCAGAACGATCGGTGAACGATCTCTGAGCGATCTGAAAAACGTGCTCAGACTACATAGAAGGCTGTCCAGCACTCAGTAATGACGAAACAGAAAGCTGAGGGCACATGAAGCTGCTGCTAGAGCAAAAAAAGTGGTCCGGCTTCATGAAAATGGCCGCCAGTGTCCTGAATAGGGAATCACTTGGAAAATGGCTGCTTGAAGCCCAGAAGCATGCTGTCCTTTGCCCACACTGAAAATGGCTGCCTGCCAGCGCCAGGAGAGACAGAAACAAACATGTGGAAGACACAGCGCTGCACCAACACACAGGCAAACCTCACAGGCACCTCCCGGGAGTTAAGCACTCAGGATCCAGGCACCCCCAGTCAGCCAGAACCCAGGTGAGAGCCCAGGGGCACACACACTGCTCAGTACCCATGCACAGCCCCCCCGTGACGGGGGAGGAGGGGCGATAGGGACAGGGGAGAGAAGAGGGGGGTGATGGGGCCCCCGAATCGACCTCCCAGGGAATGCCCAGCTGCTCAACTCTGCCGAGACAGGGAGAACTGTACTTACCAGTCCTGAAGAGCTGGGAGACATTCCATTGTAGGCCAACTCCTGATCAGTACAGGGAAGGCTACTGGCCCGGCATACTGTAACAGACATCAGTAGCCTGGTCATATGTATGCCCCAAAGCATAAAAGCTCACGACCACCTCTGGAGCTGAGGTATGTCGTGGCCTGCCGAGCCGTGGCTGCGACCTGCACACGCTCGATGGTCGGACTGGGGAGACTACAAGGATAAGGGAAACAACCTGTCACCTAGCCTGCTGTTGATAGAAGATCACAGGATCATTCAAAGCTTCTGCATAAAAAACAGGGACCTATGGGCCCGCAGGGTTCCTAGGTCTATCTCCTTCCCTAGGCAAAATAAAACTGAGGCTGCTAGTGCAGAGTGTGGGGATTGTAGCCTGAGGGACCGCCCCCCTTGGCGGAACTAAGTGTTCTGAAGTGTTGTATTACAACTTTGCCTAGTATCTCCTAGTGATAGGGCTAACAAATAGAACTAGTTCCCCCACAAGCGGGGTTTTTAGGCAGCAAGAGACAGTAATAGAAGCCAATAGAAGTAGTATAAAAGGTATTTTAATAATAATAATTGGTAAAAACAAACATGAGCTTCACCTGAACACTTGGATAACAGACAAAATCATGTATATAAAGTACATATAATGTCACATGGAAGTAAAATAACAGACACAACTATGTTACACTGTATGACTAGATAACAGTGAGAGCATAAAGCTAACGCGTTTCGACCCCAGAGGGGGTCTTCTTCAGAGATGGTGGTCTGTTAAAAGAAAAACAAAATTACACTGAATAAATAAATCCGGTGTTATACATATTAGGGATACCCAATATCAATTTAAAAATGGTTTACCCAATAATGTACTTCCGGGTAGGTAAGATGGATTGTAGTGCTTCAGAAGAAAGGTTCTCCCATAAGGCAATGTCTCAATTTCCTTTACACATCTTGAGTGGTACCTGGTCCGTATGTATTGCCAAGATGCCAGATGGAAGAAGAGGCAGTGTCACACACCCACTGGCGTGACTCACGGGAGGTCACACTATTGCCTTACCCCCCAGAAGAGGAAACTCCGGGGGGGTAGGTGCGAGTAAGGGTACACCGAAGATATGGCGGGTCACACCTGCAGCAAAATCCCAACAATGGCAAAAAATTAATTAATTAAATAATTAAAAGCAAAGATTATTTAATGTTGGAGACATGGAGTGCATACATAATATGGGGATAATGATATCATATCCCCGTTATGTATGCCAAAGGTTGTGCACATGTACATATATACATATACACACTTGCACCCCCAATTGTCCAAATGTCCATATAACATGCTTTCTAAAACCCGGACAAAGAGAGAAAGAAAAAGGGGGGAAAGGGAACCATGCCTGGGAGTCCAAGGAGCCTGAGAAAGAGGGGAACGAAGGAAAAAATGGCCTGGGATGAGTGGGTGTGCAAATGTGTGTCAGTGTGTGAGCCCTGATGCGCAGAAGAAGGGGGACGGGACGGGGCACTCCATGTCTCCAACATTAAATAATCTTTGCTTTTAATTATTTAATTAATTAATTTTTTGCCATTGTTGGGATTTTGCTGCAGGTGTGACCCGCCATATCTTCGGTGTACCCTTACTCGCACCTACCCCCCGGAGTTTCCTCTTCTGGGGGGTAAGGCAATAGTGTGACCTCCCGTGAGTCACGCCAGTGGGTGTGTGACACTGCCTCTTCTTCCATCTGGCATCTTGGCAATACATACGGACCAGGTACCACTCAAGATGTGTAAAGGAAATTGAGACATTGCCTTATGGGAGAACCTTTCTTCTGAAGCACTACAATCCATCTTACCTACCTGGAAGTACATTATTGGGTAAACCATTTTTAAATTGATATTGGGTATCCCTAATATGTATAACACCGGATTTATTTATTCAGTGTAATTTTGTTTTTCTTTTAACAGACCACCATCTCTGAAGAAGACCCCCTCTGGGGTCGAAACGCGTTAGCTTTATGCTCTCACTGTTATCTAGTCATACAGTGTAACATAGTTGTGTCTGTTATTTTACTTCCATGTGACATTATATGTACTTTATATACATGATTTTGTCTGTTATCCAAGTGTTCAGGTGAAGCTCATGTTTGTTTTTACCAATTATTATTATTAAAATACCTTTTATACTACTTCTATTGGCTTCTATTACTGTCTCTTGCTGCCTAAAAACCCCGCTTGTGGGGGAACTAGTTCTATTTGTATCTACTTGGGGTGAGCAGCACCCTCCTAGCTTCTTATAGCACTGTGTTCTTATTTGATTGTTAATCAGACTGGGTGGATAAACACCCTTTTTCTTTTCTTCCCTTCTCTTTTTCCTTTTTCTCTTTTCTTTTCTCTTCATACCATCCCTTTCCTTTTCCCTCCCCCGAATTGAACACAGGAGGGTTAAACATGAGCTTGGCCTAGCATAACTAACATTGAGGAATTGATTTATCCTTATATGTATATTTTTATGCAAACATTGTTATGGTAAATAAGAATATGTTTCAGGGTAATGATTGGGATCTGTTGATGTTAGGGTATGAAACAGAATTTGAGAAAAATGATCGGGTTGATACTGAGATTACTACTCTGACTTTCAAACTAATGAGAACACTTGAAAGAAAATCAGCACTATTTTGGCACATCAAATCGTTCGAAAGATATAAGAATGAAAAGATTAACCCATTGGGTCTCAGGGTCCAAATTTTTACAAATATAGACCTAATTAGCAATGAATGTAAAACAGAATGGGAGGCCAACCTAAATGCTTGCTCTCAGCAAATGATGACTATCCTTGTCAAGGAGTACACCAGGCAGATTGAACTCCTCGACAAGGAGATTCACACCTTGGAAATGGCTTTACAACCTTATGCGTCACATACCCTAGCTGTAGAAACCCGGACCAAACTCCGGGATGACTTATCCATCTATAATAAAAATATTTTACGCAAGAAGGAATCCAAATACTGGAGGGATAAATTTGCCTTCTCAGAGGGACGAGCCTATAAATGGAGTATTAACACACAATCCAAAAAGAATGGTAATGGAAAGATACATCTTCCCAATAAGAACACAAATAAATCCAAGGACCTGTCTAAACCTAATGAACCAACTAAACAGGTGCAAAAATCACGGGGAAAGTTCAAAAGGAACCGCAGCAACAAAGATTCCCCTGAAGGTAACACTAAAAAACGCATTACCGATAACACCCCAACAGGGAGACCCGAGAACGGTCGGGATCTGCATACAGATGCACAGGAGGCATTTGCATTTGGGGAAGTCCCATGCAAATACCCCGACGACATAGGCACTTCCACATGTGACAATGGGTCACGCAGTGGGAGAGAAAGGGATGCCCCGATATTCCAAGGGGAACCTAATCGTAATATCGAAGCTATTTGTAACAATGGGACATCTAACGGACATGCTAGGGACATTGTAGCACCCAGCCTAGAACTTTGTCAGAGCTCTTTAAACTCGAAACGGGGATTCCCCTCACCCCATCCAAACAAGGGAACAGGAAATTTGGACGCATTTGTCACACGGATTCAGGTGAATCACTCAGTGTGATTAATCTTTCGTCCTATGCACTATCTACGGTTGAAAGTGATGTTCTGGCACGCGGCCTGACATTTTGCCCACAGGCAAACCTAGACCCCTTCGGGGCCATTATTGATATCCAACTATTTGCACGCAGGCTCCTACTAAAAAGCCTGCATGCAAAAAGTATCACCGATATTACCGACTGGTCAAGGTTTAGTATGAGGGAATTTAAGGCCCTAAGGGACTTAACACTCCTATACGAAGAAAACAACACAGTGGACCTTATAGACCAAATAGACTTGGAAGCGCTACTCGAAACGGCTGATGAATCCACACATAGAATTCAGCATAATTTTAAGAAACCCTCAGGGAAATTTCCTCCCTTGAGTTTAAACTCAAATATCGACATATTTGTTAAATTAGTAGCTAGGGACATTTGTAAATTGGCATACAGGAAATCGGATCCTGATAATCTAAACAAAGAGGAAGCTAAAGCCCTTGATATGCTGACAAAAAATGCCAACATTACAATAAAACCCTCCGATAAGGGGGGGAACGTAGTCCTAATGGATAATTCGGACTACGTACGGATGTGTCAAGATATCTTAGACAACAAAGAATGGTACAGGAACTCATTTACATTGCCAAAGACTCACCGCACAAATTCGCACAGATCTGGGATAAATGGACGACTTTTCAAAGCTGTCACCCCTTGAGCTTAGGGGCCAACCAGACTAGTCTCCAACTTAGATAACCCTATCTGCCCCGAATCACCTCGATCGCGCGGTCCCGGGATATGTAGGCCAGCTCGCTTTATCGTTTTTCCCCCTCATTCTGTACACGGACACTTGGGGGAGCCCGGAGAGAAATCCCCCCCCCCCAACCGGGGCTCCTACTCCCTATCCCCCCATCCCCTTCTTTTTTGTCCTTCCTTTCATACCTGTTCTTTCCCTCTTTCCTTCTTTCATTTGACTTGACTACCCCCCTGTATGGGGTTTAGACTTTTGATGCAGACACCCATCCCGAGAACGGTTGACGGCTTCGCACTGACTATGTGTACCCCTCCCCAGCCCCCTGCGCCTCTCTTATGACTGCTGTTTTATCACCCTTCCTCCACCTCACTCCACTACTCACTGGGGTTTTGGACCGATTGCCATGGGAGACTGAATATCCCCGTGCTGAGCTACATTGTAACTGAACTGCGACCCCCTTATCGCCTCCTGTGCTTGCATTCGTGGTGAGGAAAAAGAAAGGAGTAGAGGCGTAGGGGACATAACATTGTGTTTAGTTTTAATAGGAGATGCTGGGTAGGACTCACCTCTGCTCTCCAATAGGAAACCTTGTCCGATTTGGCTGTTCACATGTTTTATCTATGCCATTGTTATTGTCTGTGATACCAACTTGTACTTTTCTCATTTTGTACATCAAGTCCTACCTGTTATACCTCTTTCTTTGAAAATAAATAAACATTTTATGGAAAAAAAAAAAAAAAAGAATGGTACAAGGTCATTTCAAGTAAACTAATACAGACCTACTATGATAAATTCTATAATTTCATTGACACAGCTCTCACTAAGGGAGGCATTACAAGGGAACAACATGCCTTTGTTAGAACGAAACATCCTAGGGTACCTACCTTTTACAGCTTACCCAAGATCCACAAATGTCAATTACGACCACCCGGTCGGCCGATTGTCTCGGGGAGAGGTGGAATAGCTGAAAATCTCAGCAAAGTCATCGACTCATATTTGCAACCATTTGTCACATGTATGCCTTCGTATGTGAAGGATACGACACATCTGTTACAGACAATCGAAAATTATACCCTAACTGACAAGTCTATTCTGGTGGCCATTGATGTGGAGGCTCTATATAGCTCCATCCCACACAATTGTGGGGTTGAAGTGATACGGAACCTACTCCAAACCAGCGGTAAATATGCATGTGAGGTGAATGAATTCATCGCAAATGGTTTGAATTACATCTTACATCATAATTTTTTTCTATTCGACAATTCCCACTACCTCCAGGTACAGGGCGTGGCCATGGGTACGTGTTGTGCCCCGGCTTACGCCAACCTGTACCTGGGGGAGTGGGAAAAATCCCACCTGGGTGATGAGGGCCTTGTCGGGTACACGCGTCACATTGCTATGTGGCGCCGGTACATCGATGATGTCCTCATCATCTGGGAGGGATCAGAGACGGCTTTATTGGAATTTGAATCTTGTATCAATACAAACAAGTACAATTTAAAATTTACCATGATGTATGACACCCAGAGCATTACGTTCTTGGATGTCATCATAGGCCGCACCCCAGAAAATTCTATTTACACTTCACTATACCGGAAGAGCACAGCGGGCAATACGGTGCTACATGCCGATAGCTTCCATCCCATTGCCTTAAAACAGTCCATACCATATGGGCAGTACCTGCGTCTTCGCAGGAATTGCTCTAATGATAGCCTCTTCAGAGAAGAAGCTTATAAACTTCAGATTAGATTCTTAGCACGCGGGTACAGCCGCTCATGTTTACGGAGGGCGTTTAATAAGGTGGTAACCCTACCTCGTAAGGATCTTCTGTTTTCCAAAAAGACACGCGATGACCCTATGGGCAATCTACCTAAGATCACGATGCGTTTTACCAAACAACATAACATTATCTACAACATTATTCAAAAATATTGGTCCATCCTAACTGATGATCCCAAAATTGGACGTCTTGTCGCTACACGTCCCTCTATTTCTTTCAAGAGGGCTACATCACTGCACGACAGATTAGTGCAAAGTGAGTATATGAGTGCGGCAAAGAGATCCAAACACTGTCCAGTTTTTGGCTCTTTTCCTTGCAATCATTGCTCATGCTGTAAGTACATTAGACGGGATAAGATCTTTTGCCTACCAAATGGTGGCATCTTTCGACCTATTCATTTTGTAAATTGCCAAACACGTGGAATAGTATACCTTATGGAATGCGAATGTGGGGCATACTATGTGGGTAAAACCAAGCAGGAATTCCACCGTCGCGTATCCAAACACGTGTACAGTATGGAAATCGGCAATTATTATTTGCCAGTTGGTCGACATGTTGTAACAGTACATAATTACAAGATGCCGAAATTCACATTTGTGGCCTTAGATCGCATACACATACCGGCCCGGGGTGGGGATTGGAACAAGGTCTTATTGCAACGGGAACAGAGGTGGATACACAACTTGGACGCCACCTCTGCCCCGGGCTTAAACGAATCGATCTCTTTTGCCCCCTTCCTCAAAGGTTTTTCCTCTGGAAGGACACAATAAAGCCTCCCTTGCTTTGCAGTGGGGGCCTCACCTCTCCCCTACCCGGGCCTCTCCTTTTTCCCCTAATCATTACATCTCAGGCTCTTTTTCTGTATCCGCCAATAGATTATTTGATTGTTTTGTATATGCAATGTATCCTTATATCAATAATTACCCAGAAAAACCATGTGTTTAACTGTCATGCGTTTCAATTGATGTACATTTTACTATAGTTTGCATATTTGCTCCGCTCAGGCTCTTGATAGAGACTTATATTTACATGACAATAGATGCCATTAAACTTTGAAGAGTATTATAGAATTATACAACTTGATTGGTGAATTCCACTTGGCTTTTTGTGATGGTATGCCCCGACCTGCCATCTACCTCTCCTTTTCCCCCACCCTTGGATCTTCTTCCCCTTCACGAGCACAACCTCTTTTTTAATTTTTTTTTTTTTCTATCCTCTTGAAGATCCCGGGTGGGTGCTTAGGGGGTACCTGGCTAGTCTCGGCTTTTTGACATCGCTTAATTTTTATTTT
This sequence comes from Lithobates pipiens, assembly GCF_037356315.1. Classification (NCBI taxonomy): domain Eukaryota; kingdom Metazoa; phylum Chordata; class Amphibia; order Anura; family Ranidae; genus Lithobates; species Lithobates pipiens. Next base: position 544,104,837 of record NW_027507758.1, on the reverse strand, counting down.
TTATAATATAACAACTTTTTTCCTTCCGTTGAGAATATGTCTCTCTTCCCTCGAAATCTCTAACGGTCCTTTGCCGAGTTACAGAGGGGAGGAGGGGATAATGTGTCTGCCCCCTGCTCTGACTCCCCGGCAAGGGCAGGAGGGGTTTCTGCCTGTATTTTACGGACAGGCCTCTCCATTGGTTCCCCCTCCCCCCTTGTGGAGGGATGGTGGACATATATTCCCTTGCCGGTGGCATCCTCGGACACTTCCGGGCGCATACCTCGGGCGCGTCCGCTCGTTTGGGCGAACGTGCGTGATATATACTTCGCGCGCGTCCGTTCGATCGAGCGGACGTGCGCGACGTTGTGACGCCACGTTTTTGCGACGGAAGCGACGAAATTTCGGGGCCGGTTTCCGGCCTTCCAGGACGCCGGGGCGGCCACACGAGGCTGATCCTATTCAGGCAGCCAACACGTTTGGATACGCCGACTGATTGGTGGGCGTTTGCACCTGCAGCCAATCTCCAGGCTTTATATACGAACCTTCATTCATAGGAGGTGTATATTCATCCAGGAGGAAAGAAACCTGTACCCGTGGTTAGGTGAGCACTTATTTCCCCTTTGTATTTGACCTATATTTGGTGGTATACTGCACCAAAACAAGCCCTTTTTATTGGCTGTTTAATATGAGGACTGATCTAAACTAATTTACAGATCGGACTTCAGGAAATACGTTGTAGGGACTGCGCCAGTTACCACTTGTGGATTAACGCCTAAGTCGCCGTCCCTCATCTTTACCTTCTGGAACAGTTTCCTATTAGGTCTTACAATTCAGGTAATAATCTCACCACCTGCCTGGCTATTCCAATGACGCTAATACACCAGTGTGGTATTTTCTCACACACCATATTTACACACTTTTCTTACATGTATATATCATCATGCACTTGACACTCTTATTGATCATGTCCCTTACCACTTGTCACCTAGTTTAGCGCATCTTGTTTTTGCACACTTTCACATGTGGTGTTTTCTTGTTTGTTTGTTATATGACCCGCATATATCATTATTTACTCATGTTTTCACTTTTTCACCATTCCTTTGCGCACTTTTTCTTTCTCTGCTTAAGCGCACACTCACACCGTTTTCACACAGCCCACTTCCCATCACCTTTATTTCTCTTTTTTTTTTTTCCCTATTTTCTTCTCTCCCGTCCCCCTTCTTCTGCGCATCAGGGCTCACACACTGACACACATTTGCACACCCACTCATCCCAGGCCATTTTTTCCTTCGTTCCCCTCTTTCTCAGGCTCCTTGGACTCCCAGGCGTGGTTCCCTTTCCCCCCTTTTTCTTTCTCTCTTTGTCCGGGTTTTAGAAAGCATGTTATATGGACATTTGGACAATTGGGGGTGCAAGTGTGTATATGTATATATGTACATGTGCACAACCTTTGGCATACATAACGGGGATATGATATCATTATCCCCATATTATGTATGCACTCCATGTCTCCAACATTAAATAATCTTTGCTTTTAATTATTTAATTAATTAATTTTTTGCCATTGTTGGGATTTTGCTGCAGGTGTGACCCGCCATATCTTCGGTGTACCCTTACTCGCACCTACCCCCCCGGAGTTTCCTCTTCTGAGGGGTAAGGCAATAGTGTGACCTCCCGTGAGTCACGCCAGTGGGTGTGTGACACTGCCTCTTCTTCCATCTGGCATCTTGGCAATACATACGGACCAGGTACCACTCAAGATGTGTAAAGGAAATTGAGACATTGCCTTATGGGAGAACCTTTCTTCTGAAGCACTACAAACCATCTTACCTACCCGGAAGTACATTATTGGGTAAACCATTTTTAAATTGATATTGGGTATCCCTAATATGTATAACACCGGATTTATTTATTCAGTGTAATTTTGTTTTTCTTTTAACAGACCACCATCTCTGAAGAAGACCCCCTCTGGGGTCGAAACGCGTTAGCTTTATGCTCTCACTGTTATCTACTCATACAGTGTAACATAGTTGTGTCTGTTATTTTACTTCCATGTGACATTATATGTACTTTATATACATGATTTTGTCTGTTATCCAAGTGTTCAGGTGAAGCTCATGTTTGTTTTTACCAATTATTATTATTAAAATACCTTTTATACTACTTCTATTGGCTTCTATTACTGTCTCTTGCTGCCTAAAAACCCCGCTTGTGGGGGAACTAGTTCTATTTGTATCTACTTGGGGTGAGCAGCACCCTCCTAGCTTCTTATAGCACTGTGTTCTTATTTGATTGTGATAGGGCTAACTACCCATTTTGTTACAGAGAGGAGCTGTGTCGGTCGGTGAATATAAGAGAAATAGTATTAATAAAAATGCCATAAATCTTTCTCATAGTTTCTAGACACTATAACTTTTGCGCAAACCAATCAATATACGCCTATTGTGATTTTTTTTACCAAAAATATGTAGAAGAATTTATATTGGCTTAAACTGATGAAAAAACATTTTTGGGGATATTCTAGCAAAAAGTAAAAGATTTTTTTTTTTTTTCTTCAAAATTTCGCTCTTTTTTGTGTATAGTGCAAAAAAATATCCAAGAATACCCCTGACCCCTGAGTAATATGAAATGCTGGGGTAACACATTAAGTGTACCTGCATAACAACTTAACACAATGACCTCGCAAGTATTTTATCGCCAGAGCAACCATTTTTATTCGTTTCACAATTTTCATACTTTCACTGAAAAAAAGAAAACAAAAATGTTGGAATCTGGCTGGTTTCTATATGTAACAATTTTAATAACATGACAAAACTTAAACATTCAAAATGAATGGGCTCAAATTGCACCGCACTGAATTGCACAAGAATGTTGTGCAGTTCCTGTGCGATTCACATGCGGTGTACAGTGTGAACCGGGGAATAAGCTCAACTCAAACTTAATCAGCCCCTATTTGTTAAACGTTAACACGATAGCGTTTAGTCCATATGAAATCCACCAAGTAGGGATGTCAAGGTTAATGCACATTCTTGCTACTTCAAGAAATTTCCAGTCAACATCAAATACATTTGCCAGTCGATTCCATTGCCTCCAACTTCCTGCAAAAAAAAAAAATAGAGACTATTTCAGGGTAATCTAAAATTTAAAAAAAACTGACAATTGTATTTTATTTTTTTTGGACCTTACACCTATCGCTACTTATGCTGACATCAGGATGGATAAAAATCAATGATTTCAAAAAAATAAAAAGCTTTTTTTTTTTCTTTTTAAATCGGATTTTAATAAAAATCCTTTTGGAGTAAAAATCTATCTGAAGATAGCTTTCTGTTTAAGATATACTCATTTAGTTTATTCAGCATGAAATGGAGCTTAGTTATGTAGCATGAGCGTGTATATTCTGCAATATTTACATTTTTGGCAAACTCATTCAATGAGTCCAAGCTTTGCAAGCCGAGATAACATGCACTGCATTGATGCAATCACACACAGTAACCCTGAGATAAAACAAAAGTTCAGGAATGTTCCTTTATCCCATTGTTTTGCAAATCTATTTACACTACAGTGGAACCTTAGATTAAGAGCATAATCCATTCCAGGAGAATGCTTGTAATCCAAAGCACTCACATATTAAAGCGATATCAAAGTCAATGGAAACAAAGATAAATTTGTTCCACATTGCCTTCTATTCCGTGCAATACCACATGTGGCCAGAGGTGGGGGCGCCAGAGACTCAAATACTCAGACAGCTTGAATGTCCTCAAAAAGACTCGAAACACTCGGGAACGGAGTATTTCCAACGGCTCCAAGTGTCACCGGCCCTCCCGTACCTCTGGCCAAATGCAGTACTGCATACCGCAGAGACTTGAAACCTGCTCGTATTGAGAGACAACACTCGCAAACCAGAGTCAGATTTAAAAAAAAAAAAATTGCTCGTATTGCAAACCGCTTGTTAACCGCGTTACACCCAATCAGAGGTTCCACTGTACAAACTGTATGAGTAAATCAGTTCTGATATTGCTGTTTTATTAACCTGACTCCTTATTGTTTTGTTTGCAAATATAAAAGAAGTTGCGGACCAGCCACCGCGGTTATACTGCGGCGCGTTGGCTCGGCTGGGCGAAGCGTCGTAGCTGTACGGTGCAGCGACGATTGGATTCACTTCAAAACCAGTCTCCAGGCCAACGATTTCTGGCCTGGATCTGGTCATAGTTTCTGGCAAATGAAATCCTTCCCCTGCCTGTAAGTGTAAACACAGGCAGGGGAAGTAGTCATCTCCCCTTGTGGAACTCTTTTCCATTCCTGAGAGGAGAGAAAAAATCTCACAGTAAGTTGCATCAACACTACACTAACACCAGCACTTATAGGTACACTTGTCACCCCCCCCCCCCCAGGTTTACTCCTTCACTCCCTGTCCAATAATCAGAGTACTTAGTAGTAGGCCCAGATAGGTCTAGGGACCCCCCCCCAACAAAGGTTTAAGCCCTTGATCAACCCGTCACCAGTGATCACCGTAGTAGTGCCACGCGTGATGCTGGTTATTTTTTATAGCATCAGGGCACCCACCGTATATTACCTAATGAAATCAGTTAGGGTCTGCATTGCCCTAGGCAGTGTCAGATTAGTGCCAGTAGCGCTAACACCCATGCACGCACCATACACCTTCCTTAGTAGTAGTATAGTGTCTGAACAGATTGATATCTTGGATCTGATCAGAACTATATTAGCATCCAATAGTTTAGGGTTCACAATAACACAGCGGGATCAGCCCAGACACATTATCCCCTGCGTTTAGCCCCTTCACCCAAGTGCAGTATCAATCTCTGTCACTTACAAAACACTAAACACATAACTACAGCGTTTGCAGTCAGGCCGGATCCCTGCGAATGCTACGTTTTTTTGGTAGCATTTGAAGCAGTAGCTGACAGTCAGGTGCACTTTTTTACTGTGTGTCACACTAGTGTACCAGTAAATTTAGAGGTACTAGTGAAGAGGCCTACACATTTCTGAGCCAGACAAATGAGAGTGAAGAGGAAGTCACCCATATGTCAGATTCAGGCTCAGAATATTAAACTGTAGACAGCAGCGGCACCCCTACAGATAGCTGGTGACGGAGTAGTGGTCCCTGCCAAGGTCAGGCGTACCCGACCCTGTTCTGCTGTTGAGGTGCAAGAACTGCAGGGCTCTCGTATGGAGCAGAGAGCCAGTACTAGTGCCGCTCATCCTTCTGGTGAACTGGCAAGCATCATCAGCTTAATAAATCCTGGTCGTACATCCAGCACTGCACTAACACTTGGTGATATGGCGAGTCCCTTAAGAGCAGTTCAAGCTGGTAAGCTCAAGTAGAGTCCCGCAGCCACCAAAAAGACAAACACAGGCCCATTGAGCTCTTCCTGCTGCATTCGCCAATCTGAATTGGGAGCCCATCACTTCTGCAGCACTCGTACTTCCCCCATTCACTGGCCAACCTGGAGTTCAGGTGAAAACAGTTGACTTTACGTCACTTGATTTTTATTTGCCGTTTTTCATGGAAGATCGCTAGACTTGTTGTCAGATAATTAATAATTATAAGCTATGAGTAAGCACTGATCACAGTGCGAAACTCATCAGCATTTCCCTGTACCCTGTTATTTTCTTGCTGTGGATTACCGTATTTTTCAGACTATAAGGCGCACTTAAAAGCCCTAAATTTTCTCACAAAATCGACGTGCGCCTTATAATGCAGTGCGCCTTATATATGACCTGTTGACATCGCTGGAGTTCTTTGGTTAATGCACCCGGAATGATGGCAAGCACCGAATAAGTTTTCTTCACTTGGGCTTTGACAGTATCTGTCAGATGGGCGCGCATGGAGTCACAGATCAATAGGGATGGAGATTTGTGGAAAAAGCCACCCGGTCTCTTACCGTAAACCGACGTACCGTAAACCTCTCTCAGGATGTTCTACTGCGTGACTGATAGCGATGAGTTTGAAATCCGCTTCGTAAGCATGTCTCTTAAAAGGAGCCATTTTTGGGGCAGCGGGTAGACCGTAGAAAATGAACGAATGAATGCACACACCTCCTGACTAAGATGGCCGTAATGCCCAATCCAAGCAGTGCAGCTTCGTGGGATTACCAAAGTTTTGAGTTCAGAGTTTTGTTTCATTAAATGCGCCTTATAATCCAGTGCGCCTTATAGTCCGGTGCGCCTTATATATGGAAATATCCCATTAGCAGGCAGCCATTTGCTAGTGCGCCTTATAATCCGGTGCGCCTTATAGTCCGGAAAATACGGTATTTAATTTTGATTTGATGTGACCCACGTGGTTTCAATAAAACACGGGATTTCAAGTCTTTTTCCAGTGTGCAGCTATCCAGAGTTTTGTTCTGCTTGCCTGGTCAATTCATCGCCGCTAATCCCCAGTTGGCCCTTACCAGAGATTGGAGACCTATTACGGTCTCTGAATTTAAGACCTTCCTTGGCCTACGCCGCCTCATGGGCATAGTTAAAAAAAAAAAAAAAAAAAAAGTTGCGGTCATATTAGTCCACTGACTCAATTCACCATATGCCCATGTTCTCTGCCTCCTTCACCAGGACACGATACGAGCAGATCTTGCAGTTCATGCATTACAATGAACTCTGTCATACTGTAAAAGTAGCTTAATATTGCAAAAGCTTTGAAATGATGATTGTGCGACAAATTTCTTAATTATGTCTGAGTCAGCTTAAATCAAACCGATTTATTTTCACACAAATACTTACAAAAATAATACATTCATAATTAGTGTTGCTTCATATATTAGTAAAAAAAGTTTCAGATATAGTTCATTTGTGAACTTTCATATCAGATATGAAAAAAGTTCTTAAAGGCATTTTAGACCATGTACTTTTGGAATTCAAAGATGGCATAACGATGTTGGATGTGCAGGACTTGGAATCGTTATGCAAGGGTAGAGGGGGTCCCATCTGGCTTGGAAATCATCAGAGGGTTGGAAGGCAAATTCTTTTGCCTCTCACCTATCCTTGGTGGCGGCGTTGAGGGGATAACCTTACTTCCGTTCCATTATGTTTGAGGTTGGCCTATACTCTGCATCAGGTGGACAATGAGTTTATACACAAGTTTGGTTTGTATTTATTTATCTATAGTCATTCATTTTTGCTGCTGATTTAGATTTGTGGCCAAACTATATGTTGCCTTAGCTCGCATTGCGGGATGAACAAGTCCCATCTGCGGATGCGCAGGGTTTTGTTTCGGTCTGACATACTGCTGAGCATTGTAATACGATGCTGGCTTCATTGGCGTCCCTCTGCGCATGTGCAGGGCTTTGTCCTGGTCTGATGTCTCGGCCAGTGATCACATAATGACGCTGGCTTGAACGGCTTCATATCTATGGAAGCGGTAACAGGCTCCAGCTGATGTCTATTATGATAATGGGCTCCCTGGCGGTTTTGGTGCCATGGGCCCTATTTATACAGTGCTCACTGAATCACTCACTGCATCAAAGAGCGGTGTATGTGTAAAGTGGGTGAGCTGATAAGGTAAAAGCCAGTTAGCTATGTCTATTGTTGTTTAGACAGATGTTATTGTGTTGGTCTTGTAGAAGCCTGCTCATGCATATTATGATTGGTATTATCTATTTTCTTTCTCAGTGGCTGTCTACTTGATTGGATTCTATATAAGTTATATCTGTATGGAAAAATTATAGGTTTACCATTATCTGTATCCCTGTGTAGCAATCCTTAGTATCATCTCCAGCATTGTGGGAGAGATCTACGGATCTGATAGCTGCTTATGGGTCTTTAATCAACATTGTTTTGTGGTTTTGGGTCTGTTTTGCTCTCCTAGTTGTTAATTTTCTAATGAAATAATTAAAGGGACCCGATCTTAAATTTTAGGTCTTCTATTTGGATATTAGTATGGTACTCAGCACCTGAGATATCTAGCGGCCTTACCTTTGACCTATCGGTTAAGTATTTGCTGTCATCATTAATTCTATTTCCACTCTGACTTTATTGTAGTCACACTGTGACCCTTTTCACATACCTGATGGTACATCGGATGTGATCCAAACCTGTTTTTTTATTAATAGATAAATATACAGGGGCAACTCAAATCTAAAGCCCTGTATCCCTAGAACACCATCCATTTCTCAATTTTCCATCTTTGGGGGTATACACCGCTTCTGATTACCAGGCTTTCCTGGTCTTTATGGGGCTGGAAACAAGTTTTGTTGTTCGTTTTGACTAGATATATATTTATACATGAATATCAATATAATGAAGATGTATGTATTTACAGAATAATGTGTATTCTGGTACTTGTATAGAACATATGCTTATTGACATCTTTCTCCTATGTCTCTAATTTTAAGGTTCTTTGGTCATAAGTCAATAGATATATGGTTCTGAAGAAGCTACTTGCGAAACCTGTCAACCGATTTCTTTTGACATGAAGTGTAATTCTGACTATCAAATCTGTGAAGAATATCTGTCTCGATTTCAAAATATTTTGTATACGTTTTCTTCTTTTTGTTCAAAAAATTATTAACCACTTGCTTACAGGGCACTTAAACACCTTCCTGCCCAGACCAATTTTCAGCTTTCGGTGCTCTCACAATTTGAATGACAATTACTCAGTCATGCAACACTGTACCCAAATGAATTTTTTGTCCTTTTTTTCCCACAAATAGAGCTTTCTTTTGGTGGTATTTGATCACCTCTGGGGTTTTTATTTTTTGCGCTATAAATGAAAAAAGACCGAAAATTTTGAAAAAAACGCATATTTCTTTGTTTCTGTGACAGAATTATGCAAATTATTAATTTTTCTTCATAAATTTTGGTCACAATTTATACTGCTACATGTCTTTGGTAAAAATAACCCAAATTAGTGGATATTATTTGGTCTTTGTGAAAGTTAGAGAGTCTACAAGCTGTGGTGCGAATCACACAAAATTGATCACATCTGATGTACTGGTGGCCTATCTCGCTTCTTGTGACCCGAACAAGCCAGGAAAGTACAAATACCCCCCAAATGACCCCTTTTTGGAAAGTAGACATTCCAAGGTATTTAGTAAGAGGTATAGTGAGCTTTTTGATGTTGTCATTTTTTTCCCACAATTCTTTGCAAAATTAAGATTTTTCATTATTTTTTTTTTCTCCACAAAATTGTCATTGTAATAGGTTATTTCTCTCACGTGGCATGTGTATACCACAAATGACACCCCCCAAAAAATTCTGCTACTCCTCCTGAGTATTACAATACCACATGTGTGGGACTTTTTCACAGCCTGGCCACATAGAGAGGCCCAACATGCAGGTAGCGCCATCATGTGTTCTAGGAACATAAGTTACACATCTAACTTGTTGACTATTTATTACACTTTTGAAGCACCAGGACAATGACACGTGACACTGATGACAGATGGCACTGATACGTGGCAATGATGACAGGTGGCACTGATGACAGATGGCACTAATATGTGGCACTGATGACAGATGGCACTAATATGTGGCACTGATGACGCGTGGCACTTATACGTGGCACTGATGACACGTGGCACTAATACGTGGCACTGATGACACGTGGCACCGATGACAGATGGCACTAATACGTGGCACTAATATGTGCCACCGATGACAGATGGCACTAATACATGGCACCGATGACGCGTGACACTGATGACAGATGGCACTGATAAGTGGCATTGATGACACGTGACACTGACAACAGATGGCACGTGACACTGACAGGTGGCACTGATGACAAATGGCACTGATACGTGGCACTGATGACAGATGGCACTATGTGGCACTGATGACACGTGGCACTGACGGCAGGTGGCACTGACGGCAGGTGGCACTGGGGGCAGGTGGCACTGACGGCAGGTGGCACTGGGGGCAGGTAGCACTGGGGTGGATGGCACTGGGGGCAGGTAGCACTGGGGTGGATGGCACTGGGGGCAGGTAGCACTGGGGTGGATGGCACTGGGGGCAGGTAGCACTGGGGTGGATGGCACTGGGGGCAGGTAGCACTGGGGTGGATGGCACTGGGGGCAGGTAGCACTGGGGTGGATGGCACTGGGGCAGATGGCACTGCTGGGGGCGGATGGCACTGCTGGGGGAGGATGGTACTTTTTATTTCATTTTTTTCATTTATTTTTTTTCCACAATCAGAACGGCTGCCGCTGCAGCCGTTCATCTCTCCCCTCTCGCACTGTCTGTGCGAGGAAGGAGAGCGGCGCTGCGAGATGATCTCATATGTTTACATATGAGATCATCTCCCATTGGACACGCCGATCACGCTGTAAACGGCCGCTGTGATTGGCCGTTTACAGCGATCTGTGTTTGCCTGTCCCCGGGGGACACGGCGAACACAGAACTTCCGCGATGCGCGCCCGCGGCGGCGCGCATTGCGGAAGTAAACATCAAGCCGTCCAGGGACGACCGCCCGGACGAACGCGCCTGCTCTACGGCCGTCATTCGGCTATAGGGCGGGCGCGAGGAGGTTAAAGTATTTTTATGTACATTCCTCATGGGTGCCGCTATAGTCTGTCATGTTGGTCTTTTTTATGTAAATGTTATTCAGGATGAGGTACCCCCATGGCCTTTTTTTCATATATTCTATAAACACATGTAGACCTACTGTACAACAGGCCCTTCATCACTAAGTTCTCAGACATTCTCCAGACAGGACCACAGGGGACCGTTACGTTGTAGCCTGGATGTCCTCGCTTCCCTTGGAAAGCCTGAGAACCATGCAAGCGGATTGCAAAACATAATAACCTTGGTCTTCGTTATGGTTTAACAAAGCAATGTGGACAGCTCCGAAGGGAATAAATGGCCCAGACACATATCTTGTACAGACTTTTGTACAAGTGAGAACAATTTTCTCATGCAAGACACCTTTATTTTTCCAAAAACCATTTATGTGTAACAGTTATCGGAGTACTCTATAAATGTCCTGTTTTGTTCAAATGAAAGATAAAATGTAAAGATAGCACACAACCCCCCCTCCCATGACCCCATTTTGGAAAGTAGACACCCCAAGGTATTTGCCAAGAGGCACAGTGAGTATTTTGCAGCTCTCATTTGTTTTGGAAAATTAAGAAAAATAAATGTATTTTTTTTTCTTTTTTCAATTTTCAACACTTTGTGACAAAAAGCGAGATCTGCAAAATACTCAACAGCCTTCTCGGCAAATAACTTGGGGTGTCTACTTTCCAAAATGGGGTCATGGGGGGGGGGGGGTTGTGCTATCTGGGCATTCCGTGGCCTCTGAAACTGTGGTAGGCAGTGAGGAGTGGAATCAAAAATTGACACCCTTAGAAGTTCTGAAGGCAGCGATTGGTTATCGGGTCCTGTACGCAGTTAGGTTCCCAAAATGTCCCACATGTGGTATTCCCATACTCAACATGCCTCTCTGCTATTTCCTTGGGGTGTCTACTTTCCAAAATGGAGTCATTTGGGGGGGGGGGGGTTTGTACTGCCCTGCCATTTTAGCACCTCAAGGAATGAGTTGCGTAAATTCCAGGAAATGTAGTACCTAGTTTGTAGACGCTATAACTTTTGCGCAAACCAATAACTATATACGCTTGACATTTTTTTTTTTACCAAAGACATGTGGCTGAAAACATTTTGGCCTAAATGTATGACTAAAATTGAGTTTATTGGATTTTGTTAATAAAAAGTAATAAATATATAATTTTTTCCAAACTTTTCAGTCTTTTCCGATTTATAAATCGCCAAAAATAAAAATTGCAGTGGAAATCAAATACCATCAAAAGAAAGCTCTATTTGTGGGGGGAAAAAATAAGCATGCAAATTTCATTTGGGTACAGCAATGCATGACAGCGCAATTACCAGTTAAATCAGCGCAGTGACAAATTGTAAAAAGTGCTCTGGTCATTGAGCAGCCAAGTCTTCATTGGCTGAAGTGGTTAAAAAGGATAGAACACCAAGATGTCAAAAACAAAATCACTGAGTTGGAAAAAAGGATCACCCCCTTTCCTAAAAATAACTTGTAAATGTAATCAGGTCTAGCGAACCTGGACACAGCTCCCATAATCTTGACCTTAGGTTTATTACGACACCTTCAGGAGAGGACTAGGCAGAACATGTAATACATGTGAAAAACAGAACTTTACAGTTCCGCCCAGGGGGTTGTCCCTCTGGTAATAAACCCTCAGCCTGCTTACTGCAGCTCAGTAACAAGCAGTATAACGTAAACCATTAGCGGGGGGGGGGGGGGGGGGGGTGTTGTGTCTGTCAATGAACTTCAGAGAAAAGGATTTTTACAGGGAGTACAAAAATCCTATTTTCTCTTTTGTTCACTCACTGACACAGCTCCATTAACCACTTCGCATCCAGGCCAATTCTGACATTTCTCTCCTATATGTAAAATTCATAATTTTTTTTGCTAGAAAATTACATAGAATCCCCAAACATTATATATATATATTTTTTTAGCAAAGACCCTAGAGAATACAATGGCGGTCATTGCAACTTTTTATCTCGCACGGTATTTGCGCAGCAATTTTTCGAACAGGTTTTTTTTCAGAAAAAAACAGTTTCATGCAAAAAAAAAACAAAAAAAAACAGTAAAGTTAGCCCAATTTTTTGCATAATATGAAAGAGGAAGATACGCCGAGTAAATAGATACCCAACATGTCACGCTTCAAAATTGCACCCCTTCAAGGTGCAAGCCTGGACCACAATCTGTCTGATCCACCTGGAAACGGTGGCCAACGAGACCGCCATCCCTTTTTTTGGACCAGCTACCGAAACGAACAGAGTCTGACTTCTAGAAGGAAGCCGTGGCAGACAGATATACCATTAGAGCCCGGACCACATCCAGGAAATGGAGGGCCACTTCCTTAGGATGTGTCGGTTTAGAACACAGAGATGGTAACACAATGTCTTCATTGATGTGAAAAGCCGAAACCACTTTCGGTAGAAAAGAAGGTTGCAGACGCAACACCACCTTAACCTTGTGGATAACAAGATAGGGCTACTTGCAAGACAAGGCCGCCAGTTCAGAAACCCTCCTGGCCGATGTAATGGCCACTAAGACCACTTTCTGGGAAAGTCGAGGGAATTTCCCTGATGTTCTCAAACGGCGGTTACTGAGGTGCCGATAACACCAGGTTCAGATCCCACAGGGGCAAGGGTGGACGCATCGGAGGGACTACATGCCGGACCCCTTGTACAAATGTGCTCACTAGAGAGTGAGACGTCAGGGGTCCTTGGAAAAAGACAGCCAAGGCTGATATCTGTCCCTTAATGGTGCTTAAAGCCAGCTTTTGGTCTACTCCTCGCTGTAGGAACAGCAGGACCCTGGAAACGGAATAGGTGCGCGGATGCCACCCCATCTCCTCACACATGGAGATATAGGCCTTCCATGTACGATGGGATATCTTCCGAGAAATAGATTTCCGTGCCCTCAACGTAGTTGAAATCAGAGTCAGACAGGTTTCGGTTCCTTAGCACCTGGCTCTCAACAGCCATGCCGTTAAAACCAGCGATGGTAAAGCAGTATGGAGAATCCAGACGTACTAGGTTGGCGTACCAGCGACTCCGAGGCCAATCTGGGGCAATCAGTATCATTAGAATCCCCTCAACCACCACTCTTCGGAGGAGACGTGGAAACAGTTTTAGCAGAGGAAAGGCGTAGATCAGCTGGTACTGAGCCCATGGAGCCACCAATGCATCTGACGCGTCCTCCCAAGGATCTCTTGTCCTGGACACGAACCTCGGCACCTTCCCATTGAGCCGGAAGGCCAGGAGATCCACATCTGGTGTGCCCCACCACAGGCACAGATGCCTGAACACTTCTGGATGCAATGACCATTCTCCTGGGTCCAGCATCTGGCGACTCAGATAGTCTGCCTGCCAGTTTTCTACTCCCGGGATGTAAATGGCCGACAGGGCCGGTACATGTCGCTCTTCCCACCGAAGAATGTGAGCGACCTCCCATGCTGCAGCCAAGCTTCTTGTTCCTCCTCGATGGTTGACATGCATCCGTTGTGATCACTGTCCAATGCAGAGGTAGGAACGACTTCCCGGACCGAAATGCTGAGGATTTCAGCCACCAAAGCAGGGAGTCCCTGACTGAACCAGGGATAACGGAGATTTGTCCCATTTTGTCAATATCTCCTTCTGCAAGACTCTGGTGTGAAACTGGGCGTATGTTACCACCTCGAAGGAGGCCACCATGAGGCCCAAGATTTGCATGCAGAAGTGCAGCGATGACCACCTGCGGTTCATCAACAGCCTCACTGCGGCTGAGAGTCTGCAGTTTGTCTGAAGGGAGAAACACTCTAGCTTCCACGGAGTCCAGCAGTAAGCCTAGTTACTCCAGGAGCTGAGTCAGCACAAGCACCGACTTCTTTAGGTTCAACAGCCACCCAAATTCCTGCAGGGTTTGCATGGTGATCGCCACATCCTCCTTTAATTCAGAGGCAGAAGCTGCTCTTAGGAGATCGTCTAGGTAACCCACGATTGCTATCTCGTGTTGTCGCCACACACCAAAATTGTAGCCAATACCTTGGTAAAGACTCGGGGTGCTGAAGCCAAGCCAAAGGGGAGATCCACAAAACTGGTATTGGGCTTCCCCTACTGCAAATCGCAGAAACCTCTGATGCCTGAGGCATATGGGTATGTGCAGGTACGCATCCTGGATGTCCAAGGACACCAGGGAGTCTCCCTGATGGAGTGCAGTGACAACTGAGCGAACTGATTCCATTCTCGATCCCCCCACCCGAGTGTCGGACGGGGGCAAACCTTCATGCGGAAGCATTTTTGCTCACTGGCGTTTTAGGTTTGCGGGTCCAAGGACGCTACTGTCCCTCGGTAGTCTCAGTGTCGGACTGGGAGAGTTTAGCCGAAGCCCGGGCGGATGAAAAATTCTCTTGAGCGGAAAATGAGGGCCCTTGCCTGCGGAGTGGCTCCTTACTCTTCCTGGCCTGTGGGAGCAAGGTGCTCTTCCCACCTGTGACATTCTTAACACGTCATCCAACGAGGCTCCAAATAGCCGCTCACCAAGAAAGGGTAGATCCGTCAAGGTTTTTTTTTTTTTTTGATGCATTTTTTTAGAAGCATTTTAGCCAAATCAGGCGCTGCAGCACCACTGCTAACACTGAAACCCTGGAGAGCAAAGGAAGAGTATCCAGGGCCACGTCACAAACGTACTTAAGACCGTGCACTACCTGATCTAATTCCACGCAGACAGGAGTAGCCCGCTGCTTGTCCAATTCATGGTGCAAAAGTTTTGCCCATTCAGTAAGTGTCTGTGACACTAGTGCTGTGGCCAGTACTGGTCGTATTGCTGACCCCACAACCGTAAACAAGGAATGGGTCACTGTCTTAGCCTTCCTGTCGGTAGGGTCCTTAAATGCAGGAGTCCCCTCTACCGTGATTGTGGTTACTTTATTTAACCTGGATACTGGGGGGTCCACGACCTGAGGAGCCGACCATTTTTTAAGAAGGCTCTCCTCAAAGGGGTATTGCACCGCCATTCTTTTGGGGACCGAGAAGGTCCGCTGCGGGCTTCCCTATTCCTTGTATATGAACTTATCAAAATAAGTCAGATGATACGGAAACACCTTAGGTCTATGGGCTGGCTTACAGGACCCAAAAGGGACCGCTACTTCAGCAGAGGCTCCTGCTGTATCCTGAATTCTCAGGGTATCACGCACAGCTGTGATAAGTGCTCCAACTAGCACTTTGTCTTGCGCGGACCCGGACGGGGAATCATCCTCACTGTCCAATGTCCTGGTCAGCGTCCTCCGACACATCAGAGCAGGGGCCGCCAGTCGCTGCGGGGCCAGAGTCTGAGTGCTTCTGGAGGACGGGGGCAGGGGTCGCTTTTCACCACATTTGTGCTTGCACACCGCCTCCACCCTGGCAATTTGTGCTTGCACACCGCCTCCACCCTGGCAACGAACGTTTCAAGGACTGCCGACAAAGCGTCCAAAGGCACTGCACTGTTTGCAGATGATCCGGTTGCAATTGCAGGGAGTTCTGGGGAATAAACACCAGTTTCTGGAGCCATGCTGACACACCCTGTTTGACAGGTGCACAATCCCACCCTCCTAGCTGCTGCAGATTGAGGGGCCCCCACCACAGAACTCACCACCCTGACCGAGTGCTGCACCGTTCTGTTACAGGTGCCTGTGTCCAGTATCAGCTCCCAGGTGTCCGTAGCAAAAAAAACACACTGTTCTGAGCAACAGGGACCAGCGCCGAGGATAAAAAACGTGCCGAGCTACAACAAAATGGCCGCCAGCCACCCTGTATAAGGGACAATCACAAGGAAAATGGCCCAAAACCACGCTTTCCACTGAGACACAGAAAATGTCCGACAAGCAACTGTACACAGTGAACGAACAGAGATAATGGCGGCCGAACAGCGCTGTGACGACAGCACCCAGCGGAGAGAGCACAGACAACCAGCGCTGCCCCCAATCCAAGATCAGAGCCCCCCGGAGGACCCCTGGCTCAGGTACACAGCCCAGCCATGCAGAATCCCCCACGGGGGATAGGGACAGGGAGAGAAGAGAGGGAGGAGAGGGACCCCCTAATCGACCTCCCAGGGAATGCCCAGCTGCTCTATCCCACCGGGGCAGGAAGAGCTGTACTTACCATCCAGAGCAGCTGGGGACATCCCATTACAGATCCACTCCCGAGCAGTATGGGGTTGCTGCTGGCCACGGCACACTGTGGCAGAGACATCGGTAGTCCGGTCATGTGTGTGTCCCAGAGCGTTGCACTCACCGGCCACCCCTGGAGCCCGAGGGGCATGTCATGGCCCGACCCAGCACGAAGCTAGGGTCTGCACACGCTCAATGGCCAGGCTGGGGAGACTACAAGGATCTAGATTATCCAGCCTGTCACCCAGCCGGCTGTATATAGCAGATCACAGGATCTTAAAATCTTGTGCAAAAGGCAAATATCCAGAAAATTCCCAGGACCGATGGTCCTGCGGGGAGCCTCAGCCCTTTTCCTTCACTAGGCAGAAAAAACTGAGCTGCAGGAAGCAGGCTGAGGAGTTTTTACCAGAGGGACTGCCCCCTAGGCGGAACTGTAAAGTTCTGTTTTTCACATGTATTAGATGTTCTGCCTAGTCCTCTCCTGAAGGTGGCGTAATAACCCTACGGTCAAGATTACTGGAGCTGTGTCCGTCAATGAACAAAAGAGAAAAGTAATTTCACTTTCAACTGATCAGCTGTGGTAATTTTGATTAGCGCAGTATGAACAGCTTTCCTATAGCATTTCAGTCCCTGGTAGAGCAACTGAAGAAAACAACTATGGGTGACAGGGTACTGTCAAAAGATCTCCGGGATAAAGTTGTGGACAGGCACAAGTCAGGAAATGGATGCAAAAAAAAAAATTCAAAGGCTTTATCAATGCCTAGAAGCACAGTGAAGTCTATTAAGAAGAGGAAGGTATTTGGTACAACACAGACCCTCCCCCGGATCAGAATGTCGCTCCAAAGTGGATGAAAGAGCCAGGAGAAAACTGGTCAGAGAGGCTTCCAAGAGACCTACAGTAGGTGACCGCGATATTGTGTCAATCTCGCCGCTTTTAAATCGGCAAGATTGACACCCTGCGAGCCCCGTCGCGGGAGCCAGCGCCAATCTGGCTCACATCGGGAGCTTATTTTCCTTTCCCGATAAGCGACAAGCGTCGCTGGCCGGGTTCACACTGGTGCGGGGATCCAAATTGAAATAAATCGAATTAAATCGAAAAATCTAAATCGAAAAAAATATATAAAAAAAAAATACATGGGTTCCCCCTCCAGAGGCATACCAGGCCATTAGGTTCGGTAGGGGTTTTAAGGGGAGTCCCCTACGCCAAAAAAAAAAAAAAAACAGCGTGGGGTCCCCCCAAAATCCATACCAGACCCCTATCCGAGCACGCAGCCCGGCGGGTCAGGAAAGGGGGTGGGGATGAGCGAGCGCTCCCTCCTGAGCCGTACCAGGCCGCGTGCCCTCAACATGGGGGGTGGGTGCTTTGGGGGAAGGGGGGCGCCCTGCAGCCCCCCTCACCCCAAAGCACCTAGTCCCCATGTTGATGAGGACAAGGGCCTCTTCCCGACAACCCTGGCCGTTGGTTGTCGGGGTCTGTGGGCGGGGGGCTTATCGGAATCCGGAAGCCCCCTTTAATAAGGGGGCCCCAGGACACTGCCCCCCCCCCACCCTATGTGAATGAGTATGAGGTACAATGTACCCGTACCCATTCACCTGTGAAAAAAAAAATGTAAAAAAAAAACACAACACACAAGGTTTGAAAATAATTTATTGCACTGCTCCGGGGGTCTTTCGTCTTGGGGGGGTCTTCTTGCCGGACTGCGGAGGAGCCCGGCTTTCTTCTTCGCCGCCGCCCAGGGGTCTTCTTCCAACTTCGGGGGTCTTGTCCCTCTCTTCGGTTCTTCTTGCCGGGCCTCCGCTTTCTTCCTTTAGCTTTTACTAGCGGAGGCCTGGTCTTCCGTCGCCCCTTCTTCCGACTTCGGGGGTCTTGTCCCCCTCTTCGGTTCTTCTTGCCGGGCCACTGCTTCTTCTTACAGTTCTTTTACTAGCGGTGGCCCGGTCTTCTGTCACCAACAACCTTTCCTGCAAACCTGATACTTCAGCATCAAGGTTCTTAAGAAGAGACCTCAGCCTCTTCATGGTCCTTGAGAGAAATTCATCATCTCTCGCTCATTGTTCCTCAGCAAGAGGGTCCTGAGCAATGGACGGGCACCTGTTACGCTTAGTCCCAATCTCGGATTCGATTAAAGCATCAAACCTTTGTTTCAAGCTTAAAATGGTTGAAGAAAAAACCTCCTTAGACAGGGGCTGCAGTGTTAAGAGCAGTTGCAACCCCAGCCCCTCTTGATGGCTCACTCTGACCAGCCATATTACTCTCAGGGGAGGATTCCATTACTCTGAGGCTGAAGGAGCATCATCCCAGAGACCAGGCATCATCCAGAGAGAGCAGACGTGCGCTGGAGGCTCCGTCCCAGCTCCAATCTCCCCTTCCCTCTCCCCTAGGCACCCGACCAGCCACACCCCAACCTGCATACTCACCCGGCTTCTAGAGAGGATAGTGACACGGGGGCTGTGAACAATCCCCCCTAGTCACCTATCCACCTCTCCCTATCTTCCGCCGCGGCCTACCGGCCTCCCGCTCGGGTAGGCATTACGCAAGACTGCGGCTCCGGCCTAGTCCGGGCGTACCGCGGTGACTCACCGTGCAGCCGCCTGCACCATCCCCCTGAACCTCGGCAGTCCAGGGCTTGCACGCCGCACGGTCCCCGACCTTCATTAGTACCGGGCCCCGGGGCGTGAATTAGGAAAGCCCGGGGCTCCGGCCTTGCCAGTGGCCATCTTGGTCCACCCGTTCTCGGTGGAAATTATCAACTTCCCACCCTTGTTCAAGCTACCCTGAAGCCTGAAGAACCCTTAAAGTGACCACGCCGCAGCCACCCTGTCATCACCCCTAATGGGCTAAACATTTAGCCCCATATAGACTGGTGGCTGCGGCAGAACAAAAAAAAAAAAACTTTAACCTCTGACTGCAACACCACTGCAAAAACTACAGGATCCTAACCGAACACCGGATAGGGAAAAAAGGAGGAGGCCTAGCAATGATCTTTAAAGCTCACCTGGGGCTCACCAAACCATCACCACAGAACCCAGTGCCTTTTATGGAAACCCTGACGCTACATCTCCAATCAACACCCCATGACACCACTCATATCCTACTGTGCTACAGACCACTGGGACCAAAGTCCAATCTTCTTTAACCCCTCACGGAATCCTTTGCAATACACACCTTAAAATTCGAACATTTCCTGGCACTTGAAGATTTCAACCTGTGGGCAAACGAGCCCAAAGACCCAATCGCGACTGCCTGTATCAATCAACTATGGGTCAGGACACACCCTGGACCTCATTTTCAAACAACATTGACGTCAACATACTCGACAACATAACATTGCCATGAACGGACCACCACGCCATCAAATTCAAAATCGCTACCAACATCACCCCCGACAAAACGGAAACCTGTAACAACGCACTGGACCAGATCACATAAAAAACTACTCCGAATATTTCAAAACCACTCTATCCAACAAGATAACTACAATAACCTTAAACTACTCTTCGGAGGAACCACTCAACTCCCTAAACCGATCATTCCAAGAAGGGATTGTTCCCAGCATCCTCAAACAAGGCATCGTCAAACCTCTACTCAAGAAACCAAACCTGGACCCTCAGGACCCAAACAACCATAGGCCAATTACGAGCCTCAACACCATTTCGAAGATCATGGAGAAAGCAGTAGTACATCAGCTACAACTCCACCTGGATACTCACAAACTCCTGGACCCGCTGCAATCAGGCTTCCGCCCGGGTCACGGAACAGAAACAGCACTCCTTAAGATTTGGGACGACGCCCTCGAAGCAGCAGATGACAGAGAGCCGTGTCTCTTCGTACTGTTAGACCTAAGCACAGCGTTTGATACAGTAGACCACACTACTCTACTTGTCCGCCACACAGAAGTAGCCGGAGTCCAAGACGGAGATCTCCATTGGTTCGCGTCCTTCCTAGGAAATCGGTCACATACAGTGAAACTAGGAAAATTCCTCTCTGAATCCCGAGCAGTCACCTGCGGAGTCCCTCAAGGCTCTCCTTTGTCACTTGTTCTCTTCAACATTTACATCCGCCCACTCCTCCAAATCATCAGACGCTCAGACCTCTGCTTCCACTCTTACGCTGACGACACGCAACTTTATTTCCGGATCAATGGAAAAAAAGATCAACAACTTGAAAACTGCCTCAAATCAATAGAGGACTGGATGACCATTAACTCCCTCCAACTCAACCAAAGACAGAGCTTCTTATCTTACACCCAAATCGTAATCCCGCAACCAAAACCTCCTGGTATCCACCCACCGTCTTTGGGCAGACTATCTCCCCAAAGACCAAGGTCAACAGTCTCGGGGTTATTTTAGACGCACAAATGTCAATGGATCTCACCATCTGCTACGCATGCTTCACAGACTCATGCTTTTTATCCCAAAGAATGACAAAGCAGTGGTAGTTGGAAGAATCATTAATTCACGACTGGACTACGCAAACTCGCTTTACATAGGATTACCACAATATCAACTTGCACGATTACAACTGATCCAAAACACGGCGGCAAGACTGATAACAGGGAAAAAAAAGCCTGGGAATCCATCGCTCCTTCGCTGGGGAGCTTACATTGGCTAAAGGAAAAAATCGGATCACGTTCAAGACCCTTTGCCTCACCCACAAATGTGTGCATAGAGAAGCTCCGCAGTACCTAATGCAGAAAATAAATCATTACACTCCAAACCACAGTCTTCGATCAGTCAACAAAAACCTCCTCGTCGTGCCCAAAGCCCGGTATAAATCCAAGGGGGATCGGAGATTTGCTGTCCAAGGTCCTCGGCTATGGAATGCTCTACCAATCAACATCCGCCCGGAAGAAAATCACCTGGCTTTTAAAACTCAAGACCTTCCTCTTCTAGCTGATGATCAAAGCTCGCCACAGCGCCTTGAGGCGATTCAGTTCGCATTGTGCGCTATACAAGTATTTCATTCATTCATTCCAACTGGGATGGATCTAGGCTTCCGTGTGACTGTAGAAGTCTAAAGCCCCTTATTGAGGTGTTTTTCACCCTCTTCTGACCAAAGCACAAATCAGAGGTACTACCAGAAGGAATGCATCCACTGCTTGAGTAATAGTCCAGCTCTGTCACTACTATTAATGCTCAGCTTGATGCAGTAGTAAATGTGTCAAAGGAATGCCTGTCACCAAACCTCTTATATGCCACCTTTGCTCTTGTGTTCCCTCATGCAGCACAAATGGTGCCTTTTTTAAAACATACTTCCCACACTGGACGTTGGAGGATGCCAACGCCATGCTAAGCCCCGCCACCTACGGTCCTTCCCCTCTTTTTTTTAAAAAAATAGATTTTTTTTTATAACAGCTTACCTGTAAAATCCTTTTCTTTGATGTACATCAGGGGACACAGAGCCATAGCAATAACTATGTGGGTTATATCGGACCATCAGGTGCCGAACACTGGCACGCCCCTTAAGGCGTGAACTTCCCCCATATAACCCCTCCCACTACTGGGAGTCCTCAGTTTTGTAGCCAAGCAATCAAAGTGTATAAAAAGAAGGGAGGGACCTCTGTCCCCTGATGTACATCAAAGAAAAGGATTTTATAGGCAAGCTGTTATAAAAATCCTATTTTCTTTTCTTACATCAGGGAACACAGATCCATAGCAATAACTATGTGGAATGTCCCATAGCAATGGCAACTGAAGGGGGAAAGACAGAATCAAGGAAAAGGAGGGCCAGAGGATTCATACTGCAGCCTGCAGTATATGCTGTGCCCTAAGGCAATATCCTCATGACCTTTAATATCGATTTGATAAAATCGGATAAACGTCTGAACCGAAGACCAAGTTGCGGTCTTACAGATCTGAGCCATAGAGGCCCGATGATGCACCACCCAAGAGGCACTAATCGCCCTGGATGAGTGTGCTTAATCTGAGAATGAAGAACTTTCTTCTTTAACCACTTCAGCCCCGGACCAATTGTCAGCCTAAGGACCAGAGGTCTTTTTACAATTTTGCACTGCACTGCTTTAACTGGTAATTGCGCGGTCATGCAATGTTGTATCTAAACGAAATTTGTGTCCTTTTCTTCCCACAAATAGAGCTTTCTTTTGATGGCATTTGATTTCCTCTGCGATTTTTACTTTTTGCGATATAAATGGAAAAAGGCTGAAATTTTGAGAAAAAAATATATATTTTCTACTTTTTGTTATAAGAAAAATCGAATAAACTCAATTTTAGTCATACATTTAGGGCAAAATTTATTCAGCCACGTCTTTAGTAAAACAAATGTCAATAAGCGTATATTTATTGGTTTGCGCAAAAGTTATAGCGTCTACAAACTAGAGTACATTTTCTGGAATTTACACAGCTTTTAATTTATGACTGCCTATCTCATTTCTTGAGGTGCTAAAATGGCAGGGCAGTACAAACCCCCCCTCCCAAATGACCCCATTTTGGAAAGTAGACACCCCAAGGAAATTGCTGAGGTGCATGTTGAGCCCATTGAATATTTTAATTTTTTTGTCCCAAGTGATTGAATAATGACACAAAAAAAGTTTACAAAAAGTTGTCACTAAATGATATATTGCTCACACATGCCATAGTTATATGTGGAATTGCACCCCAAAATATATTCTGCTGCTTCTCCTGAGTACGGGGATACCACATATGTGTGACTTTTTGGGAGTCTAGCCGCGTACGGCACCCCGAAAACCAATCACTGCCTTCAGGATTTCTAAGGGTGCAAATTTTTTATTTCACTCCTCACTACCCATCACAGTTTCGAAGGCCATAAAATGCCAAAATAGCACAACCCCCCCCCCCCCCCCCAAATGACCCTATTTTGGAAAGTAGACACCCCAAGTTATTTACTGAGAGGCATGTTGAGTCCATGAAATATTTTATATTTTGCCACAAGTTGCAGGAATATTACAATTTATTTATTTTTTTGCACAAAATTGTCACTAAATGATATATTGCTCACACATGCTATGGGCATAAGTGAAATTACACCCCAAAATAAATTCAGCTGCTTCTCCCGAGTACGGGGATACCACATGTGGGGACTTTTTGGGAGCCTAGCTGCGTACGGGACCCCGAAAACCAAGCACTGCCTTCCGGATTTAAATATAAAGCGCTACCAAAAAAAAAACTGTTAGCGATCGCAGGGATCAGGCCTGACTCTGCGAACGCTGCAGTTATGCGTTTAGTGTTTTGTAAGTGACAGTGATCGATCGATACTGCACTTGGGTGGGCTGGACTGGGCAGAGGGGCAAAACGCAGGTGCTAGCAGGTATCTGGGCTGATCCCGCTAACAATGCGTTTTTTTGGAACCCTAAACTGCTGGGGACGCTAGTATAGATCTGATCAGATCAGATATTGATCTGTTAAGATTCTATACCACTACGGGAGGTGTATGCTTTGTGCGTGGGTGTTAGCGGTTCTGGCACTAACCTAGCGCTGCCTGGGGCGACGCAGACCCTGACCTTAAAACCTAATTGATATCACCCGCCGGGTGATCAGGGGGTTAAACCTTTATTGGGTAATAAATGGTGGGTGCCCTGATGCTATAAAAAGCAAACTAACCAGAGTCACCCATAACACTTATACGGTGATCACTGGTGAAAGGGTTAACTAGGGGCAATCAGGGGGTTAAAATCTTTATTAGGTAGTATATGGGGGTCCCTGGAGCTATATAAAAACCTGACGGGGAACCTAAATAACTAACTGGCTAACCAGCATCACTTATACGGTGATCGCTGGTGAAAGGGTTAACTATGGGCAATCAGGGAGTTAAAACCATTATTGGGTAGTATATCGGGGGAACCTAGCGCTATAAAAACCTGGCGGTGAACCTAAAAAAAAACTAGCTACTTAGCGGCACCAGTGACACTAATGCAGCGATCAGAAAAACGATTGCTTAGTGACACTGGCAAAAGGGGGTGAAAGGGTTAACTCTAGGGGCAATCAGGGGGTTAAACCTTTATGGGGGGGTAGGGGGCTACCCAGGACCTAACAATAACTGCCCTGACAGTTTTTACTGTCACAACTGGCACTAAATGCAGTGATCAGAAAATAAATGATCACTGCAATCAGTGACACTGACTGGGGGGGAGGGGGGTTTGTGTGCCTATGTGTACCCACATGTCAGTGTAGTGTTGGTGCACACTTACTTTCTCTCTTCTCGCAGTCCGGTCAAAAAGACCGCCCCGAGGAGAATGGCATCACTTCCTCCCTGCCTGTGTTTACTATACACAGCGGGGGAAGCTTCTCATTCGCCAGGATCGATCGAGAGGGGATGGCCAGAAACCAACGGCCATCCCCTCATCCCGGATCGCTCCTGCAGTGAAACGGACAGCCGCATCCAGCTGGAGGGAGTTCGATCGGATCCCCCAGCCGCTGGAAGGCGAGCACGTACATGTACGTGCTTGTGCCTGTCGGTGCCATTGGGCCGACGTACATTGCCATGCGGCGGTCCTTAAGTGGTTAAGTGGAAGCTTGATCAATTACTTGACAAATCCATTAGGAAAATAGTGGATCTTGACGCTGCCTATCCATATCTTGGACCCTCTGGCAGTACAAACAACCTCTGTTTTGCGAACCTGAGCGGTCGCCTTTAAATAGATTCTGATCGTTCTTACTACATCAAGAGACTGTAGTGCTTTTTCTTCCCCAGATTAAGGCGGGAGAAAGGAGGAAGAATAATACCTTGGTTTAAATGAAAACCTGTTACCACTTTTGGTAAGAATTCAGGATGAGGACATAAAACCACCTCATCCTTATGCATGATGAAATATGGCTCTTACAAGACAGAGCCATTAGTTCCGATACTCTTCTAGCAGAATAAATGGCAAGCCAAAAAAAATGATCTTTCTTGTCAAAAAACCAAGAGAAATCCTCGTAAGGTTCAAACAGCTGATTTAACAAAGCCGATAAGACCAATTTAAAATCCTAAGGATTTAGAGATGCCTTGATAGGGGGAATAAACAGTGTTACCCCCTGAATAAGCTACGCACCAAGAGGCCATAGGAAAAGACATCGACACAGCCTGGATCTGGCTCTTGATAAGAGTCAAGACCAGCTTCATTTCAGATCCCATATGCAGGAATCCTGCCTATTGACATACTTCCTGGGGTGCCAACCCCTGGATTCACACCAAGAAACCTATGCCTTCCAGATTCTATAGTAAGTGATTCTGGAAGTCGGCTTCCTGGGCTTAGTCAAAGTAAACGCTACTGAAGGAGATCACCCACAATATTTTATAGAGCAGGATTCAACTGTCAAACCTGTTAAACTCCTTGTCCGTAAGGTTGATAGGCAAGGTCCTCTAACCCGGACCATCTCCCCTGGATAGCATCTTCTTCCAGGGCTGCTCCCGAGCGAAGGATGGCATCTGTTAACACTTTGCAGGAAAAAGATGTCCCCTCCTGCTGGATAACCACCAATTTAGGCTCTGACCTATGTCTGGAGCCAAGCCTATTAGAAACAAACAAGGCCTGAATCCTCTTTATTCCAGACCGACAGGATGGTGTCTTGGAGCAGTCTGAATAAAACTGCGCGTAAGGGACAGCCCTGAAGGAGGCCATTTCCCTTAAAAATCTCCCGCAGCCGAATGAAGGAATTTTCCTTTATCCGAAGTTGAATTAGTCCTACAATGGAACTAATTCACGTCTGGGGTAAGAATACCTTCTTCTGTATGGTATCTATAACCAGCCCCCAAGTAACCTCTTTGATGGTTTTAAGGAGAATCTTCCTAGGCTAAGAATCTAACCTAGAGATTTCAGATATCTACAGCTAAGATCAGACTCTGGTTTTAGACCTGAGACTGAATGATCTATTAAAAGTAGATCTTCTAATAGGCTAGGACCCTTATGCCTAAAGCCCTTAACCTGGCTAAAGGAGGTGCCAGAATCTTTCAGAACACTCGTGGTGCTGTGGCTAAGCCGAATGGAAGTGCCACGATTGAAAAAATAATTTTATATTTCAAACCGCAGAAATTTCTGGTAAGTGGGAAACTTTGGCACATGGAGATATGCAACTCCCCTCCTTGCAGGATGGACACAGCAGATCGAATTATGACAGCATCGGATGTTCAAGTGCAGATTCAGATCTCTGAGATCTAGAATGGGTCTTGCCTCTCTGTTTGGCTCTGGGATCTTAAAAGGTTTGAGCCAAAAAAAAACCTGTTCCACTAAGGGAATCTCTGATATCACTGACTGGGATAACAGCTGATCCAGAGGCCAGAAAGAGAGACTTCTCTTTTATTTATTTTTTTCTCTGGAACCTTAGGAGCATTCTTGGTGGAGACAGACACTCTTGCATAAAGACTGCCGCACCAGCAGCCCCAAGGACCCCACAGGCAGCAGCCAAACAGGAGCCGAACCCCGGACCCTCAGATCGAAAGCCGACTGGGCCATCCGGGCTCTTGAGTCTCTAGATGTAACCTAGAGAAATTTTTTTTTTAAAAAATCGCAGAAATCCCTCTGTTCTTAACATTGTTCCTGCCAGACTGAGAACCGCAGGACCTTTCTACTCACCTAAACGACTGAGGGTGCTCCTCTATGAGAAGGCCTTAGCATTCTGCTTTATGGGCTTTCTGCCCCCAAGATCCTGCCCCTGGGATCTTTTCCCCAAACCTGACGATTGAGATCGTCGAGACTGCCTAAAGGCAGATACCCCAGGCATAGGAGGCTGCACAATTAAAGGAGAACTGTTTGAACCTTTTTACTGGTAAAGAGAGCTTTACCCCTTTTGAATGTACTTATCCACTCCAAATAGTTGTACCCCAGGAAGGGACACAGACTGGCTAAGGGTTTTCACCTAGTGCTTCGGCTGATCAATATCTCAGCCACGGACCTCTGCAAAAATGCACTAGTCCAAATATAAGCCATAGGGTTTAAACGATCGAGTCCTTCATAGCATCTGTGAAACACAGTGCGTCAAATGCACCAGCCCCTTGCCGGGCCTGCTGATCAGGCAGAGCTTTCAGGTATCGCACACCTGTTCCTTAACCCCTTGGAGTCCACAGTCCAATGCATTGGCATGACTCAAAATGTGCTCCACCAAAATAGTGGAGCAGGCGTTAAAGGGTTAATGGACTGAGCTACTCCAATTGCAGCCAGAACTGCAAAAGACATCTTGTCTTAAAAAGGAAAATCCAACCTTAACTTGCTGGATCCTTTAACATCAGTGAATTATCCACTGGACATGTGAGACTCTGCTCACTGAGGTGATTGCAGCATTAATAACTGGAACCCCAGCCATTTCTTTCATAGAAATGTTCCCATCCTGAATACATAGCTATGCATGAATAGGCAAAACATCCCCAGGTGGGGGAGGTTCAAATGAACCCTATTATAGGTAGATACCTCAAGATACAAAAGGGTTAAGTAAGGGAGTAGACAAACACTTTACTTGTGCGGCTACTCCCTCCCTGTTAGGATCCTCCTAAGAGGAAAAATAATTATCTTCCAATATTTGGGAAGATCTACCCGATTCCCAGCCTCCCGCACCTCAAAAGGGCCCTGAGGACTAGATGGGAATCTGTCATGTTTAGTCCTATGGAGAGACAACATAGCAATAATCTTAAAAATAGTTGAAGAAAAAACCTGTTCGTATGAAATACACAGGGACAGAAGTGTTCTACCTTGACGGCTCATCTGATTGGCCGTATTTTTCTTTTTACCCCTCAGAGGAGGATGACATTCTTTTGGAAGGGTTTTTAGTTTGTTGAATACCATTAACCCCTTAGAACCCTTAGAGGAGTCCCTGGTCCCTCTATCACTCAGCTTACAGTACAAAGCAGAAGCAGTACCAGCAAAAGAATGTTACACTTGCTAGGCTATAGTACAATACAATAACTGCTATTAATCCTAGCTATACAGTACAATGTTGTCAAAAGGGAAATGCCTGTGTCACCAAACCTGACCAGCAACCACTCTGCTCTGTCCCTCCAACGCCAGGAAGCAGCTTCTCTTGCAGAGCTCTAAACTACATCCTACACGTGTGGCCGGCGTCTGATGCCACTTAGCCACGCCCCGCATGAAAATGGCCCCCCTTCCTTTCAAACAGGGAAGTTGAATCTCCCGCATGAACACCGGCATCATGGCGGGCGGCGGGGGGTAAATCCTCCGCTCAGTGAGCGGCCGTGGCTTGCCCAAAACAATTTTTTTTTCTGTGAAAGAAAAAAAAGGCAGCTGGCGGGCATTCAATCAGACAAAAATCGGCAATCTGGGGGTCCAGGAAGTGATCAGACCCCCCCTTCATACCTGAGGGTCTGAGCTGGCTTGAACGGAGAGGAGAGTGGAGCTTCTGCCGTTTCCAGCGTCAGAATGGTGAGTACTCAATACAGCATCCAGTGGTGACACAGACATGACATGACAACACAATACATGGAAGGAGAGATTCCTGAGAAAATCTCCCCTACCTTATCCTCGCAGCAGGGTTTTATCAGAGATAAAAAACCCAATCTTCGCCCTTCACGGTCGGCTCCGAGACCTTAAAAGGAAACCTTCAGGAACCAGGGAACACTCAGGTTACCCCACAAACCTGGACCTGCGAGAAGACCCTGCCAGTAAACTTATTGGCCTTACTACCAAAAAGTACTGGATCCCAGGGCCCAGCTCTTAAAGCATTCACAAGCAAAACCTTGCGTCTTCGGGTGACGAGGCCCGTGTACCATTAATTTAGTCCATTACGGAGACATCAGAACGGATCTGGTCAGGATGGCTGGCTCTCATCAAGGATTACTGGCCATGGAGCTCAGTACAACACATCCTTACACATGCCCAACACCTTAGAAACTGGCGAAAAAAACGGAGGACTCCCAGGTGTGGGAGGGGTTATATGGGGAAGTTCAAGCCTTAAGGGGAGTGCCAGTGTCCAGCACCTGATGGTCCGATATAACCCACATAGTTTTTACTACGAGCTCTTGATCCTATGGGAACCACAGGGAGGAAGGAGGAATGGGGGGGGGTCTGGAAGACGTTGATCGGCGTGCCGTTCACGTCTTTTTTTTATTTATTTTTATTTCTCGTGGCCTCGAGAAGAGGGAAAGAAAAAAACATCACAGGGGGCATCTGGTGGGGAGAGGGAACCCCCCCCAGACTTACCAGAGGTCTGCTGCTTGGCCGGAGGAAGAAGAAACTGCTGCTTCCTAGACACAACCTGGGCTCTCTTGAGAAGAATGAGACGCTAAGTGCTCAATACAGCCCCCAGTGGTGACACATAGGCATGACAGCACTTACTGAATTTAAAAAATTCTTAGAAAACTCCACTTACCTTTACCACCGCAGGGTTTTCTGTGGTAAACCAACAGACCCAATCTTCTCCCTTCACGTGGGTTCCGTTAAACCTTCAGGGGTTGGGGATTCTCAAGGAAACCCACAATCCTGGACCTGTAATAGCACCACCGCCAGTAAAGACTTTATGGCCTTAACACCAAAAAGTATTGGATCCTAGGGTCCAGCTCTCTAAAGAGAAGGCAAGACCTTGTTTCTTTGGATACGAGGCCCGGGCACCATTCAATTCGGCCAAAAATACACTTTGAATGGATCCAGCTGCATGCCTAGCCCCAGCAAGGATTGCTCCAGTGGAGCTCAGCACCTCTTTACTCATGACTAACACCTTATACACTGGCGAAAAAACAGATACTCCCACCAGTGGGAGGGGTTATATAGGGAGTGAACTTTTTAATTAAGGGCATGCCAGTGTCCATCACCTGAAGGTGGCTTATAACCCACATAGTAACTACTATGGCTGTTTCCCTTGATGTACGTTAAAAAATACCATGCCTCTTGGCAAATACCTTAGGGTGTCTACTTTCCAAAATGGGGTAATTTTGGGGGGTTTTGTGCTATGTGGACATTTCAGGGCCTCCGTAAATGTGATCGGTAGTGAGGAGTAAAAAAAAAAAAAAAAAAAAATCACAATTTAATGCCTTTAGAAAGCCTGAAGGTGGCGATTGGTTTTTGGGGTCCTGTACACGGCTAGGCTCCAAAAAAGTCTCACATGTGGTATCCCTGTACACAGGAGATACATAGGTTTTTTTTTTCCCCCTTTTATAAAAACTGTAATTTGAACATGGAAGATTAGGGTCTCTCAAAATGTGATGGCCATCACATCTTTCAAGACCCCGAGACCCTGTGTTAATGTGCCTAGGACTGTGTAGTGCTGTAACCTACGCTAAAACTCCACTAGTGTGTGGTAGCATTTGAAACATTCACCAATGCAGAGAACAGGTTGGTCAAAACAGGAGGTACAATAAAAGCGTGTGTC
Organism: Lithobates pipiens; assembly: GCF_037356315.1. Taxonomy (NCBI): domain Eukaryota; kingdom Metazoa; phylum Chordata; class Amphibia; order Anura; family Ranidae; genus Lithobates; species Lithobates pipiens. Next base: position 544,073,962 of record NW_027507758.1, on the reverse strand, counting down.
ACGCCTCAAACCGTGTTTGCTGCAGACACTTTTTTGGGGGGTTTCTCTGGGTAAGGGTACCAGGGAGGACAAAAGGAAAATGCCCCTCATGCAGCCGGCTCATTGTATTTGGATTGGGAAGTTGGGCAAGAGCACAGTCTGGAAACAGAAGGGCTCTGGAATTTAAGGAAGGATCCAGTCCGTCCTGAAGCTTTATATAGCACAAAAGAATTCAAAGCCAATTGAAATTAACACTTTTTTTGTACCAGCGTCTGGCCTTACGGGCAATTAGGTAAGGCTCCAACAATTGGTCGTTGAGGTCCACCCCTCCCATGTTAAGGTTGTATTCGTGGACACAGAGGGGTTTCTCCACACAAGCTGTCGTGGGAATTTGGACTGCCGACCAATCCACAGGTTTCACTACCTAACCTTATGAAGGAAATAAAGAGATATGGAATTCTATCAAATTTTAAGCTAAACTATACTAAATCCGAAGGTACAGGGATTGCCTTACCTCCTCTTTTGTACCATACTTTACAATCCAATTTTAAATTTAAGTGGGCAACATCCGCATTGAAGTATTTGATTATATATATTTCATCAAACCTGAATGAGTTGAACTTTTTACCATTGCTTAGCTCGATTTGCACTCTGTTAGATAAATGGCATCAGGGACGCACTCATGGTTTGGTCTTTGTAATATTAATAAGATGAGTATACTACCAAACTTCCTGTATTTGTTCCAGACATTATCCATTGCCATTTCAGCAGCTTTCTTCTGCCAAATTAACACACTTTTCACTAAGTTCAAATGGTTTTTCCATGTGAAAGAACAATTCATGCAAAAAAGTGAGAGCAATGGGTACCCTCCCTGACCCGTTCAGTCACCTGCAAATATTTGCTGACCTGTCCCAACATACACTAAGCCGCCGCAGACAGATTAACACGATAACCAAAGCACTGCGCAACAACCAGATCCAATACCAACGGATAGCACCAGCTAAAATCTCTATCAATCATAAGGGATCGAAACATGTAGTCACTTCAATCGAACAAGGGCTGCAGTTATTGCATCAGTGGAATATCATCCCTGCCTCCACCGACGCAAACGATATGGATCAAAGCAATGCAGGACAACTGTTGGCGCAACCTTTGCCTCCGCGGAGCCACAAACACCATCTTCCAGTCAAACCTGAATAGTTGACCATCAAATAGTTATCTACTATGGGAACAGTACAGTTCAATGGTCGGGTGTGCCACTTGCTCACTCTCGGCCTTTATAAACTCTTTTACCCCCACTTAGTGTTTCTAGGCACTGCAGTGCCAGGATAATTCATAGAAACACCCCACAGATATCGCCTGTATACAGTGCTATTACTCTACATACAGACCATTGGCTTAACTCCCACACCACATTTGGATCCTCAAGGTACGATAAGGCCACTACAGACTAATGGCATTCAAGCCCTCCTGCTCCCCTCCCCCGTCTCCCACCCCTCTTTTTTCTTTTTTTTTTTAGACTTCCTGGATCCACAGTTCTTCCAATACGTCATATCCTCAACCAACTTGATCCCAACTTCGCCTTCTGTGTTGTCACAAGAAACTTCCGCCCACGAAGAAGAGCGTAAGCATCACCGCTACAAGTCCCCTGAATCTAGACCTCGAATTACGAAGCAGCACCAAGGTAAAGCACTTAATACCCACCATCTCATTACAACATGACAATCAAAATAGTCACGATAAACACTAAGGGACTCAACCGCCCAGCGAAAAAAGAGCTTCCCTCTGGTCACTAGCCAAACAAAATACGATATTCTTTGTGCACAAGAAATGCATTTTCCAGCCACAAACCCACCTGCTTGCACTAACAGGAACTTTAGTAACAGTTATACGGCTAATGCAACCACGAAAAAGAAAGGAGTCTTAATTGCTGTAAACAAATCCCTCGCATTCCAACTCAGGCAATGTATCACAGACCCCGAAGGCCGTTACATAATTCTGACATGCAACATCAACAATGCGCCATATACTCTTGTTAAGGTATATGTTCCCAACAAACATCAAATTCGCTTCATCCGCAAGCTGCACAAAAAAGTAACCTTAGTTCAACAAGGCGCAACAATCTGGTGCAGTGACTTTAACTGCACCCCAGACTCGGCCTTAGACACTACATCTTACACTAAAAGAGGAAGACCAGCGCTCAACTCCCTGCTGTCAAACCTATGTCTCTATGATAGGTGGAGATGCCAACACGCTGAGGAAAAAGACTTCAAGTTTTTCTCCCCACCCCACAATTCTTACTCACGAATTGACCTATTTCTAACGGATCCCTGGACTCTGCAAAATCCTCAACAAATATTCTCCTGACCATGTGGTCAGACCACTCTCCAGTAAGTTTAACTATTGAAGACACTCAGAACCCCCTCCCCCCCCCCCCCCGGCTTACTTTTGGAAACTAAACACCAGAATACTACAAACAGAACCCTATGCCCGAAAGCTTCAGGAAAACCTGACCATTTTTTTTTCTCTCAATATGGACTCGGATGCAGACCCACACATTCTGTGGGCATCCCACAAAGCATTTATGCGAGGACTCTTTATTCAATATAGCGTTAGGGATAGGAGGCAAAGGAAGCAGCACATAGACAACTTATTACCAAACATCCAGGACACGGATAATAGAAACAAAAAACTCAACCAAGCCAAGAACTCAAATCCAAGCTAATCTCACTCCGGCTAGAACTTAGAGCCCTCCTCCTAGAAAACCACGATAAAACCCTTTAAAATGATCAAGGGGCCTTTATCTAAAATTCCCATCCCCTTTGTTTGCCATCCTCACACAAAATCTAAACTTACAAATCCACAAGACATCACTAATGCATTTAGTGCATACTACAGTAACCTTTACAATCTAAAAGATGACCCCGAGCAAACCCAGCCTGACCCCTCCAGCATACAGGCTTTTCTTGACTCGATCAAATTACCCCGCCTAACCCCCACACAGCTAGTAGATCTCAACGCCCTATTCACTCCAATGGAAATTGCGAAGGCAATAGAAACATTACCAAATAATAAAGCACTGTGCCCCAATGGTTTTGTGGGAGAGTATTACAAGAAATTTAAGCATATACTGCTTGACCACATTACACTCTTGTTTAATGCTGCTGCTTCTTCGGCCTCCTTCCCCCAAGAAATGCTTAAAGCCATGATTATCACCATACCAAAGCCAGGGAAGGAGCCTAATTTACCGTAAAACTTCCGGCCTATATCCCTACTTAATCACGATATAAAATTATATGCCAAAGTAATAGCAAACAGATTGAATGAAATACTACCAATGCTGATTCACCCAGATCAATCGGGTTTCAAAAAGGACGACAAACCTCAGAAGCCACTCGGCGAATGCTCAACATCATACATCATGCGGTGGCCCATCGGGTGCCTTCTCTGCAGAGAAGGCGTTCGATAGGGTCCACAGGCAGTACCTCAAAATGACCCTAGAAAAATTTGGATTTCAAGATCACAGCCTGTCTACAATATCATCATTATACTCTTGTCCCTCGGCCCAGGTGTACTGTTCATCCATGCTTTCGTCAACATTTCAAATAAACGGCACAAGACAAGGCTGCCCCCCTCAATATTTAACCTAATGATTGAGCCCCTAGCAGAAAAAATCAGATCCCAAACCGACATCTCAGGAATCAGCATTGGTAGTATAGAACATACGATCAGTCTTTTTGCTGATGACGTTATCTTATCACTTAAAAACCCAAATACTTCCTTGTCTTTGGTACAAAAGGTTTTAGATGATTTCAGTAATATTTCATACTATAAAGTTAATGCAACTAAATCACATATTCTTCCCTTAGAAATGGCCGCACAACTGTGCTCTCCCCTGCAGCATAGATACCAATATACTTGGGCTAAAGACTCTCTCACCTATCTTGGTATCAAGCTCACTAGTACTCTGACAGGTCTATATCAAGTTCTTAATACCCTTCCCAAAGATCTTGCTAAAATATCTAAGTTGTTGCTGTCCAGCTCCGGGCGACTTGCAGCATTTAAAATGCTCAAACTACCCCAACTGCTATACCTCTTTAGAACACTCCCCATTCCTATCCCCACATCCTTTTTTAACCAGACTCAAACCATACAATTTGTATGGAAACACAAAAAAGCTAGAATCGCACATAACGTACTCATCAAACACAAAACCACAGGAGGGGTAGGCTACATTAATGTTAAAGACTATTACAATGGGGCAATTTTGTCACAACTGAGAGCCTGGTTCAACCCTGATCCCAGAAACCACTGGAGCTCTATGGAAGCTCTCCAAGTCTCCGGGAAAAATATAAAAAACTGGATACTTGCCTCACCTGCACTTAAGGGATCCTCTAACACACTTTCTCCCACCATACAAGCTTCAATTGCTGCATTCGAATACCTCTTCAACAACGTGCACTAGAGCTGCACGATTAATCGTAATAAGATCACAATCTCGATTCACCCCCCCCCCTCGCGATCTCCAGGCTGGATAACCCGCGATTTTGATATTCCCGCCAGTTCCAAGTAAGCGGCGCCATGTAACACTGACGTCAGCAACCGGAACTGATGTCAGTCATTGGAGAGCGAGATTCAGAGCAGTTCACACACACCGCTGGAGTGGAAATGGAAGTTGTGATGCCTGGGCAGTACACTGTGGCCGGAAAACGAACACAGCACAGCGAGCAGCGTGTGCACGCCACGGATCCGATTTCCAATTCCAACACATGAGTGAGCTTCCTCCTTCCTTCCACCACATGTATATTGTATATTCATGTATTGTGAGCCTGTGTGTGAGTGATTGAGCCGAGCGAGGAGTGGACCACTGTCCCTTATTATTATTATTGTTACCACAGCAGCAAGCACACTCACTGTCACAATGACATTCTGAGTCAGCTACGCTACCCAATGCCCATATTATGAATATTACCACAGCACAGCACACAGCCACACACACAGTAACAGTGACATTCTGAGTCAGCTACGCTACCCCATATTATGAATATTTACCACAGTGACAGTCTGACCGAGTCACCTACCCCCATATTATGAATATTACCACAGTGACAGTCTGACTCTGACTGAGTCAGCTTAGCTACCCCCCTATTACCCTTAGCTACCCCCATATTATATTAACACAGTCAGCTAGTGCGACCCAGAGAGTCTCAGTCTGGGCCTCTGAGGAGGTAGCTGACTGACTGTGCTAATATTTATAATATGGGTATGGTAGCTGACTCAGACTGTCACTTTGACTGACTGTGGTAATATTCATAATATGGGTACTACTAGGCTAGCTGACTAAGACTGTGGTAATATTTATAATATATTAAGGGACAGTGGTTGTTGCCAGTATTTTAAGTCCACTCCTCACATGCCCCTCTTTAACCACTTAAGGACCAGGCCTCTTTTTCAGACTTGGTGTTTACATGTTTAAAACAGTTTTTTTTGTTAGAAAATTACTTAGAACCCCCAAACATTTTATATTGTTTTTTTTCTAACACCCTAGAGAATAAAATGGCGGTCATTAAAATACTTTTTTTCGGGGGGCGGAGCCGGCAGCCGGAGCGCATGGTGGTGTGAGAGGAGAGCTCCGTCACAGCGGACTTTACACAGCGGCTCACAGCGAACCTGCATGCCCACATTTGGTATCCCTTGGTAGGGGAATACCTCAGGCACACATCGGAAGCCATGAGTAAGAGAAAGGAGCGAGAGGGGCCACGTAGATTGACCGACTTCTTCCCGCCGGCGACGAACAGAGAGGCCCAAGATGGCGCCCGCGAGGCACACGGCGCGGCGCACTCCCCGGGACATGCTGCACACGCTGACCGACAGGACCTGGGTGAGTCGCATTCCTCGCTCTCTCCGATGCCCCCCTCCCTGTCAATAAGCCCAGTTAAGCAGAAAAGAAGGCTGGGGGAGCAGGGGGACACCCAGGCAGCTGCAGACTATGAAGGGGAAGACATGGAGGAATCATCCCTAGCTACACAGCAGTTAGATGCCTTCCCCACATCAGGGCAGCCCATCTTGGACACCACCATGAAAGAGATGTTACAGATTCTCAGAGGGGCTCTGCAACATGACATGGCTGCGTTTGTACGCTCCACTAAGACAGAGCTATCAGCAGTCAAGGAAAGAGTAGAATATGTGGAATGTAAAATGGAGGAATTCACACTAGCACACAACGAACTGGTTGATGCTCACTTTGATGTTGAGAATGAAATTAAAGCTATGCGCCTCAAAATGGCGGATATTGAAGACAGGGCACGCAGAAACAACGTGAAATTCAGAGGAGTCCCAGAGACTGTTAAACCATCTGACCTTACTGCCTATCTTCAAAAGCTTCTGGTTGCCGCCCTGCCTGAGTTGGGGCCGGCAGATCTTATTATTGACCGAGCGCACAGACTGCCCAAACCCTCATTTCTATCCGAGCAGGTCCCCAGAGATGTAATCGCACGCATCCACTTCTTCCATGTAAAGGATCAACTAATGCGATTCGCCAGACAACACCCGTCTCTTCCTGATCCCTTCACAGGGATTGCTCTTTATGCAGATCTCTCACACGCTACACTTGCGGCTAGACACAACCTAGTCCCCATCACCAAGATTCTGCGTAACCATAAAATTTTATACAAGTGGGGCTTCCCAGCTAAACTTATATTGGAAATGCATAATGAAACACATGTGATTGCTTCCATAGAGAAAGGCATGGATCTTCTCAAAAAGTGGCGCCTCCTTCCAACCAATGGCGAAACGGCGGACCCGGATCCCCCTCAAGATAGAAGGAACTATCATCGCCTCAATAGGAGAAACAGAGTTTGGCTTCATAGTGAAGTACTGTTGAGATTCCTTCTCGCGACACTCTCTTGCCCTTTAAACAGGCTCTCAGCCAAGTGCCTACACTGTTGCAGTTATATAAATAGGCATCGGTTCACTTAAGCACCCGCTGAACGGCTACTAGTGTTTGTTTTCTTTTTTTTTCCCCTCTACTATTATTGCAGGATGAATCCTGTATACAGTTCACTGGACCTTTCTATGGCTGTTTTCCCCAAGTTGCTTACTGACCACTTGTGGTCTGACTCCCAGTTACAAACTCCCCAACTATATTTGTTCGTGTCCCTGACAGGTACTACCCCTCTGAGCGTTACTAAAGGAACCTTGGCTCTACTCCTACCATCTATACTTGAATGGCAACGAATAGCACTTCTCCTGGAATGAACATTAAAATTATGTCTCACAATGTGAGAGGCCTTAACAGCCCCCATAAGCGTAGATCACTCTGGAAATCCGCTATCGACATGCACTGCGACATCCTTTGCATACAAGAAACTCACTTTCCCAGTGCTAACCCACCTAGATGCACACATGGCAAATTCCCCCATGTATTTACTGCTAACGACCTGAAGAAAAAAAATGGTGTACTAATTGCTGTGAAGGACACTGTCTCTTTCTCTTTGTTGCAAGATTACATGGACCCCCGTGGTCGGTATATTATATTGGTTGCTGAAATTAATCATACTGTATACACGCTGGTAAATCTATATGCACCAAATGTCAGATCTGCACGCTTTGTCCGCAAAGTCGTGCAAAGGGCGAAATCTTTGCAAAGAGGTAGTCTAATCATATGTGGTGATTTTAATATGGTACTGAATGCTGATCTTGACTCCTCCTCTGTGGCCCTCAAGCAGCGACCCTGTCTAGACGGCTTTTGCCATAATGAAAGACTTTTTGATCCCTGGCGCTGCACCAGAGCCACGGAGAGGGACTACACGTATTATTCTGCAATGCATGATAGCTACTCGAGGATCGATTACTTCCTCACGGATATGCACACTTTACAAAATGTGGTTAGATCGGATATCCACAACATCACCTGGTCAGACCATGCGCCTGTGACACTTGAAGTTGTGGACTTTAATAAGACTACTACCAGACCACTCTGGCGTAACAATACCTTTCTCCTGTCTCGCCCCATTATTAGGGACGAGATAGAAGCAAAAGTTAAGGAGTTCTTCCAATTAAATGATACTGAGGAGGCCTCCCCAGCTATGGTATGGTGCGCTCACAAGGCCTTCGCTCGAGGTGTCCTCATACAGATTGCATCGAGGGAACGCAAAAAGAAAACCCATCGCATAACACAGCTCCATAATCAAATTGCTGAACTAGAGAGCCTACACAAAAACCCGACTTTAACTTCCCCCACCATACTACAACAGCTCACTCAACGCCGTGAAGATCTACGACAAGAGATTAAAATGGACCACGACTTATATTTTAAACGATTGAAACTATCCTATTATTCACAAAATAACAAGGCAAGTAAACTACTAGCTTCTCAACTTAAAAAAAGGCAGGCTAAATCCAACCTACCATTCATCAAACACCATAACTCACAACAGATTTTTCGCAATCCTAAAGACATTGCGAACACATTTAAGGACTACTACCACTCATTATATAACCTTGATCAGGACCCTGACACTTACCAGCCTTCTGACACGGAAATTGACCAGTTCCTTCATAACCTAAATTTGCCAAAAATAGATACTCCCACACTGATTGCTCTGAACTCCCCCATTACATGTGAGGAAGTGACTGCAGTAATCAAGATGTTACCCATGCATAAATCCCCAGGGGCGGACGGCTTTTCGGCCGAATACTACAAGGCACTTACGACAACTCTAACCCCCACACTAACGACTGTTTTCAATACTGCTATGTCCACAGGCTCCTTCCCCAAGGAAATGCTACAAGCTGTCATAGTTACGATCCCGAAACCAGGCAAAGACAACTCCCTCCCCCAGAACTTTAGGCCAATCTCCCTCTTGAATTCCAATTTAAAAATATATGCTAAAGTACTAGCGAATAGACTTATGAATATTACCCCTACTCTCCTAGGTTTGGATCAAGTGGGCTTTGTCAAAGGCAGGCAAGCACCAGATGGGACAAGACGGATGATCAACCTCCCTAGTGTATTTCTGGCCCTAGACGCAGAAAAGGCCTTTGATAGGGTTAACTGACCATATCTATCTAAGACTCTACAAAAGTTCGGGCTATCAGGTCAAATCCACACAGCTATCATGTCCTTGTATTCCCACCCGTCAGCAAGAGTTTACAACTCGGGCCTTCTCTCTGACCCTTTCAACCTCACTAACGGCACGAGACAAGGGTGCCCACTATCCCCCATAATCTTCTCACTTGTCATAGAACCATTAGCGGAGAGTATCAGGAGCGCTACAACTGTAAAAGGAATTAAAATAGGTGCAGAAACCCATAAAATAGGACTGTTTGCTGATGACGTCATTCTCACTGTCACGGATCCTCTCACATCCCTTTCTGCAGTCAAAAATCTGATAAGTAATTTTGGAAAAGTATCCTTTTATAAGGTTAATACTAATAAATGCTATGCTATGGGGCTGCACGTATCACCGGGAACCCAAGACCACCTAAAACGTATTTTTCCGTGTAACTGGAACCCTCCCTCGATCACATATCTAGGTGTACAGCTTTCCCCCTCTGCTTCTGATACTTACCTTCACAACTATCCTCCCCTACTAAATAAACTAGCTGACGAAATGAATCACATAGCTAAAGCTAACCTTTCCTGGGTAGGAAGAATAGCAGCCTATCAAATGCAAATATTGCCTAAACTACTATACCACTTCAGGACACTACCAATCCCTATACCCTACAATTTCTTTGCCCAACTAGCCAAACATCTAAACAAATTTATATGGGCAGGCAAAAAACCTAGAATAGCCTTAACGAAACTTTACAAGCCTAAATACCTTGGTGGAATGGGACTCCCTAACGCACAAGATTACTACCATGCAGCTATCCTGGATCAAATGAAATACTGGTTCTCCTGTCAATCCGACAATAAATGGTCAGACATAGAACGCACTATCACCCCTGGCCACGATCTTCCAGCTCTAGCTGTGGCAGCTGGTGTTCACCACAAACCAGCTACCCCCAACTACCCCACTGTACAAGCCACACTCCAGGCCTGGTCGGAGCTCACTCGAAGGAAAATCACTGACATACCAATGAGCAAACTACAAATACCCTTAGCAAGCTACCAATATCTCATACCCAACTTCTCAACACATCATTGGAAACAATTAGGCAATCACTTTCTTGTACCCCCCGACGGACAAAGAGACTTAGCAGATCTATACAGACTACACCAGATTAAGCATCACAATATGTCCAATGCAACTAATCCTGTAGAAATTCCACAAGCACTGTGGGATTTCCTCCTAAACACACACCCTAATTGCAGGAAGGGGATTTCACTGTTTTATAGACTAGCCAACCCTCTGTACCTGAACTCAAAATTGCCCTGCATGTTACACTGGGAAAGAGAACTGGGGAAGGAATACTCATTCTCGCAATGGCATATAGCGCTAGAAAATAATGCAAAATCCTCTGCCTGTATAGACCATTGGGATAATGCCCAGAAAATACTCCACAGATGGTATTTAACTCCGCTACGCATCCATAAAATGCACACGGATGCAACCCCTCTGTGTTGGAGGAATTGCCAGCACACTGGGAATCTCCTCCATGCATTATGGAACTGTGAAATTATCACCCCCATATTGGAAGAAGGTTGAATCCTTGATCAGAGAAATCACACAATCCGGGTGTGCTCTCGACCCAGGATTGGCGCTCCTCAGCCTTTCAATAGAACAGTTCCCTCCAGTGTTACGAAAAATAGTGGTTAATATTCTTTATGCTGCCAGAATTTCGTTGACAAGACACTGGAAGTCCCCCTTGCCCCCTTCCTTAGAGGAAGTAATATCCAGAGTAAACAACCTATATCTCATGGAAAAACTGTTAGCATACAAAGAAGGAGGAACCCCGGGTTTCCATAAATATTGGGAGGCCTGGGATTCTTCCAAATATGCCTCTCCACGTTAGTGATCTAGACCAAGGATATACATGTTGAACCTTATCTTGGAACTAAACTGTCATAATACGGAATATGTTACATCCAGATGAACTATTAGTAGAGATAATCTCTACCATTCTAACCCAGGAGTAGTACCCAAGGACGAAACCGTATCTTTAATGTATTTAAGTTTCTTGTTTACTGTTTTCCCTATGCAACATGCACAAGTTTTGCTGTAATAATTAGCGAATCCATTGAGATGCATACTTACCTGAGCCATCAACCTTGACCCTCAGTAAGGTCATAGGGAATTGTTCTTCAATTAATCCTACTCAAGTGTTAAGCCTGCTCACAGTGTGAACCCATATGGGGTGACAGGCTAGGCCTCCTAGAAGGCCATCTGAGGTAGCAACTCTATGATAGCACTAATAGGATACTGTGATGTTATTTCTTCTGAGTATGCGGAAGACTGTGTTAAATGTGTACAACAATGTTATCTGTCACCATGTATCACATTTCATCTTTGTACCCTGCAAAACCTAATAAAAATCTTTGGTTAAAAAAAAAAAAAACCGTATTCGCGCAGCAGTCTTACAAGCGCACTTTTTTTGGAAAAAATTAATTTTTTTAAATAAAAAAAAAAATGACAACAGTAAAATTAGCCCAATTTTTTTTATATTGTGAAAGATAATGGTACACTGAGTAAATTGATACCCAACATGTCACGCTTCAAAATTGCGCCCGCTCGTGGAATGGCGTCAAACTTTTAGCCTCAAAAATCTCCATAAGCGATACTTAAAAAATTCTACAGTTTGCATTTTTTGCGTTACAGAGGAGGTCTATGGCTAGAATTATTGCTCTCGCTCTACCGATCGCGGTGATACCTCACATGTGTGGTTTGACCACCGTTTTCATATGCGGGCGCTACTCACGTATGTGCTCACTTCTGTGCGCAAGCTCATCGTGACGGGGTGTTTTTAAAAAACGTTTTTTTTCTTATTTATTTTAATTGATTTTATTTATTTTTACACTGTTTTAAAAAAAAAAAAATGAATCACTTTTATTCCTATTACAAGGAATGTAAACATCCCTTGTAATAGAAAAAAGCATGACAGGTCCTCTTAAATATGAGATCTGGGGTAAAAAAGTCCTCAGATCTCATTTGGGCTAAAATGGAAAAAAAAAAAAAGAAAAATATGACATTTAAAAAAATTATACCTTTAAGAGGTATGGGCGGAAGTGACGTTTTGACGTCGCTTCCGCCCTCCTATGGTATAGAGACGAGTGGGGGCCATCTTAGCCTCACTTGTCTCTATACCCAGCTAGGAAGAGGACCCGATCGCCTCCGCCGCTACCGACGGCTCCGATAAGCGGCGAAAGGTGCGGTGGCACCTCTCCCGCCGCCGATAGTGGTTATCTCGCGACGAATCCGCCGTGGAGACCACCGTTATCGTACAGCCGTCCACCACCTGAAGAGATGGAGATCTCGGTTGTGGCAGCAGCTGCTGCCGTTACCGAGATATCCCTCTTCAAAAATAGGACATACATCGGCGTGCGGCGGTGAGCAAGTGGTTAATAGCCTAGCCTGTCAGACTGTCATCTGCAAGCGGTTTGGGGCCCAGTCATGACAGCACCAGGTTGTGTGACTTAACCCCTTCCCGTCAAGCGTACGCAGATGTGCGTACTCGGCTTCCGGGGGTTATACCGGGATGATGCCTGCACCTGCAGGCATCATCCCGGTACCGTTTTTTACAGCGGACGATCGGCTATCCAGGCATAACAACCAAAGTGACTAAAAGCCGCTCGGGTGTTATGCCGGAGAAGCGGGAGGGGACGTCCCCCCCCTCCCGCCATTGTTACCGGTGCTCCCACTCGATCGGGAGCACCTATATGCGATGCCTCCGGCTGCTGGGGAGGAACTGGAATGACGCCGTAATCTGCGTCATTCCAGTCTCCTAATAGTAAACACAGAAGTGTCATCATGACGTCACTTCCTGTTTACTCGGCTGCCAATGGCGCCGGTTTTTAAAAAAATATACAGTATTCAGAATCGCCGTTTTCGGCGATCTGAATACTTTGAAGTGTAAAGGAGGGATGAGGGGTCTTTTAGACCCCCGATCCCTCCATAAAGATTACCTGTCACCACCTATTACTGTCACAAGGGATGTTTACATTCCTTGTGACAGCAATAAAAGTTATCAAAATGTATTTTTTTTTTTAAAACTATTTATTCATTTTAAAATAAATAAAAACATTTTTTTAAAGCGCCCGCCATCCCCGCGAGCTCGGGAAGCAAAGAAACCCATACGGAAGTCACGTCCGCATATGTAAACGGTGTTCAAATCACACATGTGAGGTATCGCCGCGATCGTCAGAGCGAGAGCAATAATTCAAGCACTAGATCTCCTATGTACCGTACTTTGTCATTCCACGAGTGCGTGCGATTATAAAGTGTGACATGTTTGGTATCTATTTACTCGGCGTAACATTATCTTTCACATTATGCAAAAAATTGGGCTAATTTGACTGTTTCGTTTTTTTTTTTTAAATTCATGAAAGTGACCCTTTTCCCAAAAAGTTGCGTTTAAAACACCGCTGCGCAAATAATGTGTGACATAAAATATTGCAACAATCGTCGTTTTATTCTCTAAAGTCTCTGCTAAAAATATATATATAATGTTTGGGGGTTCCAAGTAAATTTCTAGCAAAAAATATGGATTTTAACTTGTAAACACCAAATTCCAAAAATAGGCTTAGTCATGAAAGGGTTAAAAAAATAAAAAATAAAAACACTGTTTGTTGCCTTTTAAAGAGGAAGTAAAGGCAAAAAAAAACACTCCCTGTAAGGCAAAGGCATAATGAGCTAGTATGCATACACTGAAGACAGTGTTTTCAAACTAAGGCAAATGACACTCAATTTGTTTTCTCTAGGTACATACAAAAAAAACATTGTCAACAGATCTGTCTGCTTCCGTCCACCACACCACACCCAGTTGAATATAACGGAAAGAGAGAGAGAGCTGCAACAGCACCTTAGCAATTTGGAGAATATACACAGGACTCTTTAGCCCAGATGGGGTCTGGGGCCACCTGTTAGTGCCATCTGTGTCCAGTGTCACCTGTCAGTGCCATTTGTCCCCAGTGCCATCTGTCATCAGTGCCACGTGTCATCAGTGCCACATAGTGCCATTTGTCATCAGTGCCACCTGTCAGTGGCACGTGCCATCTGTTAGTGTCACGTGTCATCAATGCCACTTATCAGTGCCATCTATCATCAGTGTCACGCGTCATTGGTGCCACGTATTAGTGCCATCTGTCATCGGTGCCACGTATTAGTGCAATCTGTCATAAGTGCCATGTATTAGTGCCACGTACAAGTGCCATCTGTCATCAGTGCCACGTGTCATTGTCCTGGTGCTCCAGGGCCTTCAAAAGTGTAATAGGTAGTCAACAAGTTAGATGTGTAATTTATGCTCCTAGAACACATGATGGCACTCCCTGCATGTTGGGCCTCTCTATGTGGTCAGGCTGTGAAAAAGTCCCACACATGTGGTATTGTAATACTCAGGAGGAGTAGCAGAATTTTTTTGGGGTGTTATTTGTGGTATACACATGCCATGTGAGAAAAATAACCTATTACAATGACAATTTTGTGGAAAAAAATAAAAAATAATAAAAAAATCTTAATTTTGCAAAGAATTGTGGGAAAAAATGACAACATCAAAAAGCTCACCATTCCTCTTACTAAATACCCTGGAATGTCTCCTTTCCAAAAAGGGGTCATTTGGGGGGGTATTTGTACTTTCCTGACTTGTTCGGGTAACAAGAAATAAGATTGGCCACCAGTACCATCAGATGTGATCAATTTTGCATGATTCGCACCACAGCTTGTAGACTCTAACTTTCACAAAGACCAAATAATATCCACTAATTTGGGTTATTTTTACCAAAGATATGTAGCAGTATAAATTGTGGCCAAAATGTATGAAGAAAAATTAATAATTTGCATAATTTTGTCACAGAAACAAAGAAATATGCGTTTTTTTTTTCAAAATTTTCAGTCTTTTTTCATCTATAGTGCAAAAATAAACCCCAGAGGTGATCAAATACCACCAAAAGAAAGCTCCATTTGTGGGAAAAAAAGGACAAAAAATTCATTTGGGTACAGTGTTGCATGACTGAGTAATTGTCATTCAAAGTGTGAGAGCACCGAAAGCTGAAAATTGGTCTGGGCAGGAAGGGTGTTTAAAGCGGAGGTCCACCCTAAAGTGGAGCTTCCGCTCATTGGAACCCTCCCCCCCTCCGACGCCACAATTGGCACCTTTCAGGGGGGAGGGGGGTGCAGATACCTGTACAGTACAGGTATCTGCACCCACTTCCGGCATAGATATCTGCAGAAGGTACTCCCCTTTCCGCAGAATCTACGCCCCTTTCCGAAGGTCCCCCGCTGTCTGCTGGGAAACACACGGATCCCAGAGACAGCAGGGACCATCCTTATTGCGCAGCGCGACTCACGCATGTGCAGTAGGGAACCGGGAAATTAAGCCGCAAGGCTCCACTTCCTGATTCCCATAACCAAGATGGCGGCGGCAGCACCCGAGAGACGATCGATAGATCGGCTTCGGGTGCCGACATCGCAGGCACGCTGGGCGGGTAAGTGTCATTATTTTAAAAGTCAGCAGCTGCAGTATTTGTAGCTGCTGGCTTTTAAAAAAAAAAAAAAAAAAAACGGCGGACTCCTGCTTTAAGTGCCCAGTAGGCAAGTGGTTAAAGGATGCTCTCATCAACTGGAAATTGGAGAATAATCTTGTGTGCATCACTACAGACAACAGAAGCAACATTGTAAAGGCCATATCCATAAATCACTGGACACAATTGCCGTGTTTTGGCCATAGGCTTCATCTCGCAATAGAGAATGCAATGAAGGACCCAGGTATTGAGCGTGCTATGGGTTTGTGCAAAAAGCTTGTCGGGTGTTTTAGCTATCGTTGGAGGAGGAAGAGGGAGCTTTCTGAGGCACAAAAACAACTGTTTACCAGACCACAAGCTCAAGACAGAGTGCCCAACAAGGTGGGGATCTAGGCAAGCTATGGTGAGGAGGATACTTGAGCAGCAAGCTGCCATCACCCATGTCCTCTCTTCTGACTGCAAGGCTAGGCACCTCTTGCCAACATGGCAAGACCTAGAGATCCTGGAGGCTGTGGACAAGACTCTCACCCCACTGGAAGACTTCACAGATGCTCTTTCAGGAGAGCAATATGTCAGTGTCTCTTCTGTGCAACCTGCTCTACACCTATTTCTGTCTTCTGTCTTGGCTGTTAAGGAAGATGACTCTGATCTTATTTGCACAATGAAATCAAAGATAATGGGGTATCTGGAGGAAATATATCAGGACCAAAAAAAACACAAGACCTTCTCGGCATAGCCACAACCCTTGATCCCAGGTTTAAGATGACTTACGTTAATGAAGATAAACTGCTGTCCAGAACAGACTAAAAGAGAAGATGTCAAAGCTAACAACAGTTAAGGAAAGGCCCCCTACAACTCCTAGTGGTCAATGTCATGCAAAGAAGGCTCGAAAGAACTTGGGTAGCTTTTTCAAATCGGCAAGTGAAGGGGCACCAGATCCAGCCTCAGGCTCACAGCAACAACAATCCGAAAGCTTGTCCTTGGAGCTACACTCTTATCTGTTCTTAGGCAACACTGACAGTGAAGATGATTCGTTAGTATGGTGCAGTATCCGAAATTGTCTGCACTGGCCAGAAAATACCTTTGCATTCCTGCAACCAGTTCCCCTTCTGAAAGGGTTTTTAGCACAGGGGGCAACATTGTCACTTGTCGCCGTTCTGCACTGAAACCACAAAGTGTGGATAGGCTCGTGTTTCTAGCTAAAAATCTTTAAATCCGTTATCTTTATCTGACATTACAATTACATTCAAAAACATTCAGGTAGTATCAAGATACTACCTACCTGAATGTTTTTTGAATGTAATTGTAATTTCTTTCTTTCACATTGTTTTTCATTACATTCATTGTCATTTCTTTAAAATTTGTTTGATTGAAGCCAGAGTACTACTATGGCTTATTTCAGAACAAAGGACTGTTCCCCAATCCCCCTTGGATGGGACTTTTAAGGCCACAAACACTGAAGTGTGTTAGAAAATTGATTTATTTTTATATAAAAAGATAGATCACACCATCAATGAACAATGGTTAAAGACTTAAAAGCATAACCACTAGATGTGGTATAATAATACATGTGACAAACAAAGCAAAACAAATGATCTTTTTAACCATTGACCATTGTATGTGATGATCTATCTTTATATAAAAATAAATCAATTTCTAACGCACTTCAGTGTGGCCTTAAAAGTCCCATCCAAAGGCCAAGGGGGAAGGAACAGTCCTTTGTTCTATACAATCCAGGGATGTGGCCACTACAGTACATTCACAACCTGAACCTTGGGTAGCTTTTTCAAAGACCAGGACCAGTTGCAGCCTCAGGCTCACAGCAACAACAATCCAGACTCTTGTCCTTGCATTTTACACTCCTATCTGTTCTTAGGCAACACTGACAGTGAAGATGAACAGTTACCTGAATGTTTTTTGAAGTAATTGTAATTTCTTTATTTCACATTTTGTTTGATTGAAGCCAGTGTATTATAGCTTAAGTTATTTTAGAACAAAGGACTGTTCCCAAATCCTCCTTGGATGAGACTTTTAAGGCCACAAACACTGAAGTGCGTTAGAAATTGATTTATTTTTATATAAAAAGTGAGATCATACAACACTGATCAATGGTTAAAGGCATAAACCACTAGATGTGGTATAATACATGTGACAAACAAAGCAAAACAAATTATTATTTTTAATCATTGACCATTAAGTGATCTAAATGTGAAATAAATCAAATTTATAATGAACTTCAGTGTTTGTTTGTGGCCTTAAAAGTCCCATCCAAGGGGGGAGAAACAGTCCTTTGTATGTTCTATACAATCCCAGGGATGTGGCCAGTGGCCACTACATGCAAAATCACATTCATGTGTTATAGTGATGATCTCCCTTTTCTGTATGGCTTATTTTATTTCCATTTGGTTTGATAACCTAATGTTCTCAGAGATTGTAAATTTTTAAAATAAAACAGTTTTTTGAGAATCGTGAGAGAACCGTGATCTTCATTCTAAGCAAAAGAATCCTGATTCAAATTTTTCAAAAAACGTGTAAATTACCACTTCCAATTGAGATTCTAAACCTACTTATACCCAACATGCAGATATCCTCATGGCGTGCAAAAGGTATCACACAGGTATCAGATTTGTACTCGAGTGAATACCTTCATCCTTTCACCTCGCTACAGAAGGATTTCTCAATCTCCCCAAAAGATTACTTTAAATATATCCAGATAACTCATTGCTGAACCCCCACACAAAACCCCCACTGACACAAAAATATCCCTAGAGAAGCATGGAAATACCTCACTAACAGTAATACCCCAGCTAAGGGTATTTCACTATTCTACAACTTACTGAAGGGGAAATTTAACTTTGATAAACTGCCCTCTAGCCTTAAATGGGAAAGAGACCTAGGCACAACAATGGTTGAAAGCTTTGCAGATTATCCATACAGCAACTCGATCTTCCAGTCTCTGGGATCTCACTCACAAGATCAACCTCCGATGGTATCTCACTCCAGCTCAACTATATACATACTACCCATCCTTAGAACCCTCACGCTGGAGACATTGCGGACTCCCTGGATCACTATTCCACATTTTATGGAGCTGCCCCAAGATTACTTCATTCTGGGAAGATGTATTCCATCTAATAGCAGAAGTAACAAACACCCGCATTGCTACATCCCCTGAATTAGCAATCCTCAACATTGGCATTGACCGATACCCATATCAGAGCTGATACATAATTACGCATATCTTGTTGGCAGCAAGACTAACAGTGACCAGAAATTGGAAATCCTCCGAGCAGATTACCTGTGCTGAAGTGAAAACAACAACTCACACACACACGGTATATATGAACGCATCTATACCCTGACAAATGGTTCCCTACTTAAAATAACTAAAAATTGGAAGCTCTGGACCACATGGGTCAACAGCTCCCAAACCACATTCACCTGATAACTTAACCCATAAGTGCTTAACTACAACAGGTTTAGATTGCCCTTACTTGTACCCCCACCCCCCCGTCCTTTTCCCTTTTTGTTTTTTCCTCTCTCGCCCCTCTCCCCTTTCCTCTATCTCTCTGGAGCCTCTTCCCTCCCCCTCTCATAATATAACTTAAACTTATATTGTACCGAAACCTATCACACTTATTCCTCTATTAAGCGAGACCCTTCAATAAGTATGTAGTTCATTGAGCTACCATTTTGCGAGTTCCTAGATACAAGTCAAACTTTTCTATAAAGGACCCTTATACTGTACCGGTTAGCAATACGCTACAAACACAGCATGTATTGAGATGTTTCAATATACCGTTTGAAATTACGGTCAGCAGCAGTAGAGTCACCTTCGCCCCAAGGCAGTTTGTTCTCATTAGGGGTGTTCGGGGTAGAAGGTGGCTCACACTTAATATGCTCTGTACCACTATATATCTCGATGTATGACAAACTGAAATTGTAAGCTTTCTATTATATATAGTATGCGACATGTGTCTAGACATTGTTCAATACACTGTAGTTGACTTGTATATACTGAGATACACAAAAGATATGTGTTCTTTTATCGGATTCTGTTGTAATCAAACTTTTGAAAAATTCTATAAAAAAACTATTGAAACAAAAAAAACCAGAGATGGTAAAGCAGGATGGAGAATTGGACCTTGAGACAGAAGGTCCGCTCGTAACGGCAGTCGCCAGGGGGCATCCGCCATCAGGCGCACTAGGTATGCGTACCAGGAACGTTGGGGCCAATCAGTATTACGGTAATCCCCTTGGCCTCCACTCTGCAGAGCAGACGTCGTAACAGTTTTAGCGGAGGAAAGGCATAGATCAGCTGGTACTGACCCCACGGAGCCACCATTGCAACTGCCCAAGGATCTTGTCCTGGACACGAATCTAAACACTTTCCTATTGAGACGGGAGGCAAGAAGATCCACGCTGGAGTGCCCCATCGCAGGCACAGTAGTCTGAACACCTCCGGATGCAATGCCCATTCTTCTGGGTCCAGCATCTGGCAACACAGGTAGTCCACCTGCCAGTTCTCCACTCCCGGGATGTAAATGGCCGACAGGGCCGGTACATGTCGCTCTGCCCACTGAAGGATGTGAGCGACCTCCCGTGCGGTGGCCAAGCTTCTTGTTCCTCCTTGATTGACATATGGCACCACCGTGGCATTGTCTGACTAGATCCTGATCGGACACCCTCGAAGTCTTATCGACCATGTGGAGAGGCATAGCCTGATCACTGGCAGCTCAAGCACACTGATCGGCAACTTGGATTCCTCCTCCAACCACAGGCCCTGGGTCGACTGAACTCCCATTACTCCAACCCCAGCCGGTTAGGCTGGCGTTCCTTGTGATCACGGTCCAATTCAGAGGTAGGAACGACTTCCCAGACCGAAGTGCCAGGGACCTCAGCCACCAGAGCATGGAGTCCCTGACTGACTGGCTCACTTGAATCTCCCGATCCAGGCATAATCCACATCTGCCGATCCAGGGATAATGGAGATTTGTCCCATCTTGTCAAGATCTCCTTCTGTAAGACTCTGGTGTGAAACTGGGCATACGGTACTGCCTCAAAAGGAGGCCACCATGAGTCCCAGGACTCGCATGCAGAAGCGTAGCAACGATCACCTGCGGTTCATCATTTTACCACGGCTCTGAGAGTCTGCAGCTTGTCTGAAGGGAGAAAAACTCTTGCTTCCATGGAGTCCAGCCGTAAGCCTAGATACCATCACCGACTTTTTTAGGTTCAAAAGTCACCCAAATTCCTGCAGGATCTGCTTGGTGGTCGCCACATCCTCCTCTAATTCTGAGGCGGAAGATGCTCTCAGGAGGAGATTGTCTAGGTAACCTTCGATTGCGATCCCGCGTTGTCGCAGCAACGCTAAAACAGGAGCCAATACCTTGGTAAAGACTCGGGTGGGCTAATGCCAAGCCAAAAGGGAGAGCCACAAACTGGTAGTGGGCTTCCCCAACTGCAAATCGCAGAAACTTCTGATGCCGAGCAAATGGGTATGTGCAGGTACGCATCCTGGATGTCCAAAGACGCTGGGAGTCCCCTTGATGGAGTGCAGCAACTACTGAGCGAACTGATTCCATTCTGAACCTCTGTACTTTTACAAAGTAATTGAGGGCTTTCAGGTCCAAGATTGGAATACCCCTTCTTTTTTGGGAACTATAAACAGATTGGAGTAGAACCCCTGGAACCTTTCCGGTTCCGGAACTGGTACTGCGACTCAGCAGGTTCCCTACCGCCCCCATTAGGGCCTCCCGGCGAGCTGGGAGTACAGGTATGCTGGAGGGGAAGAATCTGTTTGGTGGCCAAGAGAGAAAAACATTATCTTGTAGCCAGAGGAAATCAGATCGCAAACCCAATGGTCGGAAAGCAGAGAGGCCCATCGGGCTGCAAACTCCCGAAGGCAACTCCCCACCCGTGTTGCGGGCGGGGGCAAACCTTCATGCGGTAGCACTTTTGCTCGCAGGCTTGCAATTCCAGGGACACTTTTGTCCTTCAGAGGTCATCCTGTCGGGCTGGGGACGCTTAGCCAAACCCCCGGGCAGACGAAAAAGTAGTTTGTGAGCGGAAAATGAGAGCCCTTGCCTTGCCCATCAGTGTCCAGTATAAAAGGGCATAATCACAGGAAAAATGGCCGCCAGACTACAGCAAAATGGAGTCCTACCATGCTTCACCCTGGTCACACCAAAAATGGGTACCGAGCACTGTATGCAATGAGGGACAGTGAAAACAGGCAGAGGAAATAGCGGCAAACAGCGCTACAGCGATCAGCAGACACAGACCTCAAGACACCCAGAGGACAGACCTACAGACATCCAGGGCAAAGCTACCCAGTGCAGCCCCCACCCCAGATGAGAGTCCCCCCAGGCAGCCCCTGTCTATGCCACAAGCACCCCTCAGCAGCCCATGCAGCATCCCCCACAGGGAGGGGGGTGGGAAGATAGGGACAGGGAGAGAAGAGAGGGAGGTGAGGGACCCCAGAATCGATCTCCCAGGGAATGCCCAGCTGCTCAGCCCTGAGGCAGGGAGACTAATTCCCAGTCCTGATGAGCTGGGGAACATTCCATCACAGACCCACTCTCCGATCAGTACGGGGTGGCTGCTGGCCCGGCACACTGACACAGACACCAGTAGCCCGGTCATGTGTGCCCCGGAGCATTGCGCTCACCGGCTGCCCCTGGAGCCCGAGGGGCATGTCGTGGCTGACCCAGCGTGGAGCTCTGGTCTGTACACGCTCGCTGGCCAGGCTGGGGAGACTACAAGGATAAGGGTATCCAGCCTGTCACCCAGCCAGCTGTTGATAGCAGATCAAAGTATCTTAATCTTAAACTTCTGCAGAAAAGAAAATCCACGGACCGATGGGCCCACAGGGTTCCTAGGTCCTTCTCCTTCACTAGGCAGAAAAAAAACGGAGGCTGCAGGAGGCAGGCTGGGGGGTTGTTACCAAAAGGACCACCCCTTGGGCGGAACTAGAAAGTTGTGGTTTTGTTGTACATGTTAACATGTTCTGCCTAGTCCTCTCCTGAAGGTGGCTTAACAACCTGATGGTCTAAGTAAAGGAACTGTGTCAGTCTGTGTGCCCCTGGCACAGTTTTATAGGAACGGTGAACAACTGTACCAGTTGTTCAGGAACTACAATTCCCATCATGCCTAGTCATGTCTATGAATGTCAGTTTTACAATGCCTCATGGGATGTGTAGTTACGCAACAGCTGGAGGGCCGTAGTTTGAGGATCCCTGCTTTATTGGGTAGAATACGGCATGTGCCCCGACGCTATAAAAAATAAAATTAGCTAAACTGTGTTACCTGTGACACTTCTACTGTGATCATGGGACTTGACATTGTAAGGGGTGAGGTCACTGTGTGACATCACCCGGTGACCACGCCCCATGCCTATATAAGTGGCCGCGCACCTCACACACGGCATTACAGCAGGAGAGAACGTCGTGTCAACATCGGAAGAAGAGAAGGGGGAAGAAGGACGCAGAAGACCGGTCCACCTCTAGCAAAAGAGCTGGAAGAAGATAGCGAAGCACACGGCAGAAGAACCGGAGAGCGTGGAGAAGAACCGGAGATCGCAAAGGAGTCGGAAGAAGACCCCCAAAGTCGGAAGATGACTCCCGGAGCTGCCTAATAAATTATTTTGAAAACCTGTGGTGGTATTTTTTACACCTTTTTCCCCCCAGGTGAATGGGTAGGGGTTCGATGTACCCCCATACTCATTCACATAGGGTGGGGGGCCAGGATCTGGGGGCCCCCTTAAAGGGGCTCCCGGATTCCAATAAGCCCCCCGCCCGTAGACACCGACAACCAATGGCCAGGGTTGTCAGGCAGAAGCCCTTGTCCTCATCAACATGGGGCCTGGTGCAGTTCAGAAGGAGGGGCGCTCGCTCGTCCCCACCCCCTTTCCTGACCGGGAAGGCTGCATGCTCAGATAAGGGTCTGGTATGGATTTTGGGGGGACCTCCAAGCCGTTTTTTCAGCATAGGGGGTTCCCCTTAAAATCTATACCAGACCTAAGGGCCTGGTATGCCCCTGGAGAGGAACCCATGCCGGTTCTATTAGAGAGGCGACATTGTCTTATTGTAGCCAGCGCGAGATGCACAGTAGCCCGTCGCCGACCAACAGGGTCAGGGCCCGGGACCAGAGAAGAAAGGGCCAGAGCAGCTGATGCCATTTGCCAGGCCTTGAGCATCTTGTAGAGTTGCAGCAGGGTCCCAAGTGCTGGAGCTCTCTGCGCTCCTGCACCCGGTACTAAAATTAGTAACACTTCTGTCAGGCAGAGTGATCTCCAAGAGAGGACTGCGAGACCCAGCCTCTGCCATGATATTCAGAGGTCAGGAAGACCAAGCGACACCGCATTGGGAAGGGCTGGATGTAAGGAAGATAATTAAAAAGGCCAAATTCACCTTGCAACATGTTCCAGCTGGTACCACACACACACACACAACTATATCAGCAAGCGGGGGATCATCTCCCAACACCCAATGTCACATTTCAAAAAGGGTGCAGCTATGCAGGTCTCTGCTTGCACAGCCACAGCATTTATTCAAAGGAATCTGTGAATGAAGAGAATAAAAAAGTCCCATCTTCCACAGTGGCAAATAGGTTTGTAGTTCTCAATGAAACGTGACGGCTCTGACGAGTGCCCTCTTAGACCTCTTTCGATTTTGGGTGCAATGTTTTGCAGGCTCCTGTGAGGAAAAATGCACTCTTTCCTGCAAAAGAAAGAAAATGCACATTTGTTACTTTCACTAAAGGTGACCTTGGCCTTAAAATTACCCAAAGGAGTAGTTGAGTGCAGCAGGCTGAGGATAAACATTACTGCAATCAAATTCGGGGGGGGGGGGGGGGTAAGGGCTTAGCACTGACCATGGCAGCATTAGTGGCCAATATATTAATTTACTCCTTCATGCTACATTGGTAGTCAGTGCCAGTGTTTATTAACCCCTTCATGCTGCCACTAATGCAGCATGAAAACACTGCCACATTATGAAGGGGTTAATCAACACTGTCATTTACCACTAATGCAGCATGGGGTTAATGAACACTGCCACTTACCCCCAATGGTTTAAATAACACTGACCATCAATGCATCACTGAACAAGTTTTTTTGAACTACAGATCTAAAAATTATTTCAGGGGTCCCATGAAATTTCCAAAATTTTGCCAATGGTTCCTCCAAGGCAAAAAGGCTGATTTAGAGCCCTTTTACACTGCTACTGCGCGGGCGTCGGCGGTAAAGTGCCGTTTTAGCATCGCTTTACTGACATTTTTGCAGGGCTTTTCAGGCGCTTTAAACCCCCGCTAGTGGCTGGATAAAGGGTTAAAAGTTTAATGGGCAGGAGTGCTTTTAGGAGCGATGTATACACTGCTCCTAAAGTGCTGCAAAGAAGCTGCTTGCAGGACTTTTTTTTTACGTCCTGCCAGCGCAGCGCCCCCGGTGTGAAAACACATTCGGACTTTCACACTGGGATTGCAGATGAGGCTTTTTCCGGTGCGATTTTTAGCACTAAAATGGCTGTAAAATGCCTGCAGTGTGAACGGGGTCTTAATCTTTTCAGAAAGGGATGAAGGGGCAAAGGTAAACAGGAGACTTTACATGTAGTGTAGATTCTGCTTTAAATGGAAAGGCATGCTCTTGAACCAACAAGTATGAACGCTTTAAATACTGTACTATTACTGACAGAGGAGTAGTTTGCATGAGTTTAATTCTTACCATATGGCAGACCTTGGAGGTGGCTCTTAGTTTGATATAATGGACTCCACTTGTGATCCCAGAAAACATGCATTGTTTCTTGCGTCAGTGGCCAGTCCCTTGACAATTAATTTTTCAGTCAAATTTCCATCACCATAAATAAATACTTCTGTAACATTGGTGTCAACTTTAATAGGCAAAACGAGCAAGTCACCATCACAAACAAAATCCATGCAGTACCTTATTGCATCCGCAGGCCAATGGTCTTTGTTTTTGGGAAGAACACCATGAAGCTTGCATCGATAGGTTAGGGCAGGCAGACTAGCAATTTCTTTTGCAATGACCTTGAGTTTGCTGTAGTCCGAATAAGGAACACACATGTAGATTCCGTAGTCTACAAGATCCAGTAAAATAGAGCTCATGTTGATGCTAGCTATTTCAGCTCTGCACCACATATTTTTTTCAAAGCACTGAACCAGGCAAGCAGAACCAATCCTTACCATATTACCAGTAAAGGGCAAGAGATCATTCGTCAGTTCTTTAAGTAGTTTGGATAATTGGTTCATAGCAAAAATTGAGTTATCTAGCTGGACACAGAAACAACTGGGGGTTTGAAAGGTAACAACAATTCCAGCATGCAATTCTAAACACCTGAGTGAACCCCTTGGTATAGAAGATAGCAAAATTTCAGTTTCAAAATGAAAGCTAGACACGGTATTGCTTATTTTCTGCGTAATTTGTTGTGATGTAGTATTAAAGTGCTTTAACAGCATTACATCCTCAATCAATAGATCTACTTCCCAGCAGCTCCCAGTCTCCAAAAATTTAAGAAACAGGATGTGCAGCCCCTTTTCCAGAATAGACTGCATTTGTGATTGAAAAAAAGTTACTCCAACGTCTTCCATCCAAACCCATTTGCATAGAATAGCCTGATGAGGCAGCAATAGTGCTACAGCAGGAAGAGATTTGGCATTGTGCATACTTATTATTTCACGGGCACCATGGTCCACAAAGAACACGGACATCTCTGTTGTTCTTAAAAAGATTTTTTCAACAGTTGCACGAAACCAAGTTTGCATTTTCTCAGACTTCACCAAACACACCATCCCTTCAGAGATGTCTTTTGCTATGAGCCGGTTGTCAGCCTGTTCGACAGCTGCCGAAATCTGCGCATTCATTTGGGATTCTTCTGTATACCCGGCCAAGGTAACAAAAAGTAGTCCACTGTTTGACAGGTAAATGTTTTTCACTTTTTCAATCTGATTGTATTTCAAGGCCATGTCTGATCTTGGAATAGTGTATTTTTTATCCAAGGAAGATGATTCTGGAAAAGCGCTTGTGCTTTGAAGAAACTCTGTTACAGACTCCCCTTTTAAGGTCATACTGACTTCCCACTGACTGTCATATCTGCAAAGAAAAACACAACCGAGTGATTCATTTGTTATTTTTTCAGAAAACTTGTCCACCGCATTTTTACTCCAGTCACCATTTTGACATTTCTGAACACCAGTTAGGGAAACTGGAATGCTTAACCTGGGTACTTTAAAAAATATGTCAGGGAGTTTGAAAATGGAAGAAAAATCCACTTTAGCTGTATTGCCATAATCAATAAACTCCACTTCAAAAGAACTGTCTTTCAATTTTTTTTTAACTTCTGCTCTGTAAAAAGCTTTGTCATCTGGATACTGAGCAACAACTAAAGCCCCTTCCTCAAGATGCTTTTCTTCAATAGGTTGGAAAGACATGTCATTTAGGTCTTTCTCAAGTTGCAATACCTGTTTCTCATTCTCAGCTAGCTGTATGTAGAACTCAGAAGGGCTGGATATGCAAGATGCATACACAAGATGAGTGGAGCCAGTTTCTGGAACATTTTGAGGGAGATCAGTTGATTTTAGAGGCTTTTTAAGGCTTGGTGGACTGCAGGAATTCTGAGATTGTGGGGGACTTGGCGACTTTGATGCATGCACAGTTTCATGTAAAGGCTCCTTTTGAAATAATTTACACGTAGAATTCTCTAAACTATCTAAAGAAAAACTAAAATTTACTCCTGCAATTGTATTTCCATTCAAATCAGAAATTTTATTTTTTTTGTCTTTGCCAAGAGAATCAGATCCTTTGTTCACATCTTGTAGATTGTGATTTTTTGCAGAAATTGGAAGGGAAATGCTGCTACCCTCCACACTTGATACATTCTTTGACACCTTTGGCTGTACCTGCTCCCCCAATATTTCTTTTATTTTACGATTTACAGAGATAGTTCCGCAACTCAAGTCCAATTCCAGTTGTCCTTCCTTGTCAATGGATACTACAGTAGCACTGAGAGGTTTGTCATCACACTGATCTTCAAACCAAGCTTTGGCCTCTGTGGTAAAAGTCGCATCTTTTAAGCCTGACAGGTAACATGGAATAGCTTGCATAGGTTCAAATAAAACATCTGCATCTTCCTCGGGTATAGGCAATAATTCATTTTTCTTTACCATGTGGCTGTCCCCAAAATCTACAAAAAAGGCTAGGGCATAGTGCGAGTCCACAGCATGTGCTAATGCTCTGTAAAAGAAACCATCTTCAGTGTATTTAACAATACACAATTCCTCTACTTTTTTTCCTGTTTCGGGCTTTAGCCTCTCGCCTAAATCAGACACCTTCTTCATTAACACATCAATGGTGTTTTCGTTTTTTGCAAGCTGGCAGTAAAATTTCCCTGTATTGTATATGAAGGTAATGTAAATGTTTTCTTTGGTTCCCACCTCAAGGTTAAAAGTGGAGTAACAAAACGTATGCAGATGAAAAGATGGAACTGTGTCTTTACAGATAAGCTGCCCTTTGCTAGCTTGCCAATGGTTTGCAGAAAAGGGATATTCCAGTTCTACTGCATTATAGAGGGCATCCGAGCCATGACTGAACAGAGTAATGACAATAATTTTGAGGTCAGTGGCAGACTCTACGAAATTCTTAAAGTCCTTACAAGCACTGGCAGACCATGTGTGAGGAGTGCTGAAAGAATATATTACCTCACTCAAGCAACAGCGAAAAGCCTGACCTTCCCACTGAAGAAATTGGGGTTTAATTTCTCTAAGCTCTGAAATCAACAATCTCTCCAGTCTCCCATAGTCAACAAAGATCACATCGACTTCATTTCTAGAGACCTGGTTCACAACAGCAGCTCTGTAATACTTGCCAGTATTTGGGGACCTTGCAATACAAGCTATTTGTCCATTTTGATATCTGCTGTTGCAAGATTTATAGAAAATTTGCATTTCATCCATCAAGTTATCTAGAGCAGTAAGGTTGCAGGACAGTTGGCACCAAAAACATCCTGGTGACTCCACATGAGAACACTTTACAAACATGACAGCCCCAGGCTTAAATATATATTGCTTGAAGGAAATTTGAGAAATATGTGAACTTGTTCTATGCGATAGTTCACTAAAGGAAAGATTTTGGTCTTTTGTTTGTGTCTTCATTGTACACTCACGTAATGACACCTCTATATCACCTTTGGTTATACGCCCAACAATAGCAGATTTTTTGCCATTCGTGTTTTTATCCATGCATTTTGTACTTTCTGGCAATTGACAAGCTTGAGCGACAGATCCGGAATTTAAATTAACCTTCCAAAACTCTGCATGGCCAGCTTTCACCAAAAGAGACACAATATCAGAACCTTCAGAGCTCTCAAAAAGACGCATTTCCACCACGTATTGGAACTTGCGTTTTGCAAGAACATGACAAAGAAGAGGTTTCCCGTTCACAATTTCTTTAAAGGCATCATTTGCACTTTTTACCCACACTTCATCTTGTGGAAATGCGTATGCTAGAGTGCAGCCCATTGCCAGGGCAGGCAAAGTACTAAACTTTGGCAACAAAACCTTGACTTCATAGAAAGCAACAGTCTCTGTATTTCCAAAGTCAATGAAATAAACTGAAATTTCTGGGTTATGCACTTCTGTGATCACAGCCCTGTAATAATGACCATCTTTTGCATACAGGGCACAGCAAAGTTGACCAGGTTTGGGATTGTCTATCACCATTTCCATGAGTTCACATTTATTGTATTGTTCTGCTATCTCTGCCATCATGGTATTAAACTCCATTTGGCATGCATCAGTCCTTATCCAGAAGTTTGAAGGGTCCAGTATGTATTCAACATATGCCACATGGATCGAGTCTGGGTCCATTTGTAAGCAGTTGTATGAAATAACTTCTTCGCTATCCATTTCTTTGGATACTGAAGCTTCCGGCTGAGCCGAGTCTGAACTCCCCTCATATTCCGTATTCACAATATTGGTAAAAGAGTTAGGTGAGAACATTGGAACTTGCTGGTTTGTCAGATGACAGTCAGAACACAGTTCATATTCCTTTTCATATAAGGATATGCTGAAAACCTTTTCTTCACTGCAAAACTCATCAATGTAAGCAATCACAATTTGTCCTGTAAGAGCCCGCTTAAACAACAATAACTGCATGTTTTTTGCACTCTCTGCGCGGACATTTACCCTAGATAAGGCACATGGAATGGACAACATAGGCAAAAGCAGGAACTCTTTCTTCAACTGATGAATGTCTGTGGACACTACATTTTCACTGCTGCCAACGTCAAAAAAAAAGACTTTTATATCATTACAAGTCAGAAGTGTCTGGATAACGCCCCTATACCACAGTCCATCTTTTCTCTTGGCGGCACAAAGCATTCCATAGTTTCCAAGTGTAGAGTTTGCTTCTGTTTTAAGTGATTCATAGTATGAGCACATTCTAGTGGTCAGTGTACGCAACTCTGCTTCCCACGAGAGAATGTGACAATAAAAGCGATCGGGACTCATTGCTGAAGAAATTTTAATTTTTTCCATAACTCCGACAGAAATGGCAGGCTTTAGATGATCCATCACCTTCTGAAAACGTAGGTCATTAGCATTCAAGCTCAGAGGGATGTTTGAGGTTAACTTCTTCTGCTGAAGCAAGTCAGGCATTTGCTTACCGTGGGAATTTGCTGGGAATTTGTGAAGGAGCTCAACAAGCAAGCAAAAGGTGTCAGAATCCATATATTTAGCGACACGTAGTTCAACGGCATTGTTAATGATTTTTGGCACTTCCAAGAGAATGACTTGATGGGGTAAGAAGGTACTGACATGTCCATTATGCTGTTCTCCAACCAAGGAGGAAAAGAAGTTTATTGCTCTGGGAGACCACTTCTCATCCAACGGAAGTACATTTGAGAAGATTCCATTCACTACTTTGGGTGGGAGTGTAAACAACTCTCCAGTAGCAGAAGCAATTTGTTGCAAATCAACTTTTATTGTGTTTCCTTGATCTATGAGGACTACTTCAAACTTCTGCTTCACTTTATCCAAAATTTTCCCTCTGTGCCATAACCCAAGAGGTTTATCTTGTACCAAGCAAAACTCTCCAATATCAAGGTCCTCGTTCACTTTAGAAACAAGTTGTAACTCTGTTCGTAGTATGTGGTAGTCATGTTCATAGCTAGATATGTATCTTCCTTGAAATTTCACCAGCACCTCACCAGGAGCGCAACTGACATTCAAGATTGTGAAGTCCATTTTCAAATCATGCTTTTGACACAAAGACATGTAGTCCATTTCATCTAAAAAAAAATAAAAAAATAGAATAAACGTTAGACAAAAAAGGTAATTTATATTTTGCCCTACATCAGGGCAATGAGCAATACATCCCTGCAACTCACACACATTGCTCCTAATTTCCTGTTGTGGACAGTTGACTTTTCTGAAATAAAAAAAGCAAGGGGATAGTGTCAGCCCTGCCCATTTGTTCTTTTGCAAAAGAACTACTTCCCCTCTTAACACAGGATTGGCGTTTTGTAATTTAAGTGGGGAGGGTTGATTAGGCTCCTTAAACCAGTTGGTGGCTGCATTAAAGTAATTGTAACACAATCACCTTGTAAAAGAACCCATTCAATTTAAAATAGCAATGAAAATGCATAACATTTGAATATAGATTTAAAAACGAATACCTGTTTCACAGACCTCGACCCCCCCTTTTTTTTTCAATAAGTGATCACATTCCCTTTGTTCTCAGCTGCATAGTACCTGGGGAAGGAAAAACAGTAGAACACTGAACTTCCCAGTGAAAGGCTCTAGGGCAGTGATGGCGAACCTTGGCACTCCAGATGTTTTGGAACTACATTTCCCATGATGCTCAACCACACTGCAGAGTCCTTGAGCATCATGGGAAATGTAGTTCCAAAACATCAGGGGTGCCAAGGTTCGCCATCACTGATCTAGGGTGAGTCAGGACAAGTCTGATCATTGGAGAGCAGGCTGTCTCCTCATCAGCTAGAGAACTGACCACGCTGTGCTCACCTGCTTAGTGTGGTACGTTTTTAATAGGAAAGCAGACAGACCGGCAGGAACTCCAGGGATTTTACATAAAGGAAGCAATACAAATAGAACATGAGACTTTTCGTACATGGTACAGCATGCACATACCAGGAATATGTAATGTTTAATTTACATTTTTCCCCCCTATATTTTCACCTAGTGAACATGTCAGTGTTATTTTTCAAAAGAACAAGCTGTCAAGCAAAAGTGGCAGTTAGAGACATGAGACAAACTAACACTGACAGGGGTGTTTAAAACAGTCAGCTTTTATTTATGTAAAACCTTTATCCCAAAAGAAAAAACAGTTTGATTTAACTGCTTATAAAAGTGTTATCTGGATTTCTGCAAGCCCATATGCTAATGCATTTCACACTAACCCCTCCCCAGACTGACAATGCTGCAGTCCAAAAGGTGTCACTATTGATCCTCAATCCAGAGAGACACTAAGACAGGAAGCGTGCTGGCCTGATAACCAGATAAAGAAAAAAAATAAAAATACAAAAAAAAAAAAGGTAGGGGAGGGTTCAAAAGAAAAAGAAAATGCAGACACCTCATTTGAAGCAGTATGAAACAAAAAAGCAAATATGTTGGAGCTTGCCAATTCTAAAGCCTCGTCCACATGGTTCGATTGTTGGCAGGGGACTGTCTGCTGACAAGACTGTTCCCCTAAAATCTTACTGTTAATACACTTCTTTTGACAATTGTCCAATTTTCCGCCAACAAATGTTGGATGACAGGCTAGTAAATTTTCGGCAGACAACAGTTTGACATCAGATTTTCGTATGGTCAGTAGACAAATCTATCACACAAGTCGAAAGTACAAACACGCATGCTCGGAATCAATGCTCACAAAACACGAAGTTAGAAGGGGCCCAAAGGGTGGCGCTCAAGAGCTAAAATTCCTTGTAGTACACCACTACGTTCGCGTTTGTGGCATGACAATTGTGTACTGTTAGTATGCAAGACAAGATCCTGGCACATGCCCTTTTGATAAAAATGAGATGCTCGGTTGTAAGGCTGCAATTAACGATTATTTTCATAATCGATTAGTTAGCCGATTATTGTTTTGATTTATCGGTTAATAACCTTAAAAAAAAAAAAAAAAAAAAAAAAGAGTGGGTCAAATTGACGTTCATTTTCAACCACAGTGATGGGAAAATTTAGAAATAGAAAACTTCCTAGTCAAAAGGAATTTTACGACAGTATGTGGTTTTCGTTCAGAAATGACATTCATTTTAAAAACAAGTGAAAATTTCAAACAAAATTTTTTCATTCAGCGAATGTACAAAGATTTTTCGTCTGAATATTTTCATCTGAAAATTGATCTGTGTGACCAGCATAAGGCTCGGTGCACACCTATGCAATTTGCTTTTGATCTGTTTCTGCAGTGCTTTCTGCTGTACGTTTTTATTTTTGCGCACGTGATTTTATTGCAATTTGCATTTTTGCATTTTATTTTGGGCAGATTGAAAAACACAAATTGCTGCAAAACGCATTACATGCTTTTCTGTAGCTTCTCCGTTGAAGTATATTGAACCAATAAAGCACCATTTTGTGTTAATATGAACATGTCCCATAGGTAACCATGTAAATGAACTGTAGTGCATTTCTGCAAAAAGCACCAACAAACACATAGATGTGAACCAGGCCTAAGACGTTTAGTAACATAATGGGGTTAAAAAAATAAAATAAAAAAAAAATAAAAATAAAAATTAGCCCTTTATAGTAGAAAAAAAAGCAGATAATCACTACTGTAAGGGGTTAATTTTTTTTACTGTAGAACATTGAAAGTAATATTTACAGTAGCGATTATTTGCTCTTTTTGTACTATAAAGGGCTCATTTTAGTTTTTTTAACCCCGTTATGTTACTGGCCGATTAATCAATTATGAAAATAGTAATCAATTAATTTCATAATCGATTAGTTGTTTCAGCCCTACTCGGTTGGCCAACAATCATACCGTGTGTACGAGGCTTTAGAAGCGATGGCTGCAGTATTTTTTTAGGCTTGCTTTCTTTTATTTTGATCTGCTGATCCTGCCAGCAAGTCTGTTCAAAAGGCAAAAGTCAACAAGTAGAAAGCCTTTAACCACTTCCATACAGGGCCATGGTCATACAATGTCTGCAGGAACACTCAGTCCCTTCAAACAGGTGTCATATGACATCCTGGGCTTCTCACGGCTCCTGCGGGCCCCCACAGTGCAGCAATCGAGTATGAGGCATGTCCCTCGGGACACAGCCCAGCCTATTACAGATCAGTGTAAAGAGCCAATAAAAATAGTCTCTCCACCACCTGACCGGCTATGTCCAATCACAGATGGTCACAGAATGTCAACAAACTGTGGTAATGAGCTGTTACCAGGCTCTCCTCCTCACACACTGTATATGTCTGAGGAGGAGATTGCGGTAACAGCTCATTACTGCCTACAGTATAAAAACACATTGATTGCCTCCCCCCAATAAAGAGTTCCTGTCACCAGCCCATCAGAGTACCCAAGTACCTATTTGCAGCCCATGCCTCAGAATATACATTGGGGTGTTTGCTTTAAATTTTGTGGGCAAATCCACTGTCCTGGTGCTCCAGGACCTTCAAAAGTGTGATGGGTAGAAATGAAATTATGTGTGTAATTTTATGCTCCTAGAACGCCTGAAGGTACTACTTCAATGGTAGCCAGGCTGTGTAAAAGTTTCACATGTGGTATTGCCATACCCAGGAGGAGGGGTAGCAGAACATATTTTGAGGTGTCATTTTTGATACACATATGCTGTGGTGTTAGAAATAAAAAAAAAAAAAAAAACAACGTTTTCCCAAAGACTGGTGGAAAAAAATGAACCGTTCAAGAGCCTCACTATGCCTCATAGAATATACCTTGGGGTGTTTGCTTTCCAAAATGAAGTCATTTTCAGGGTAATGCCATTGTCCGGGTGTTCCAGGGTCTTCAAAAGTGTGGTAGGTAGAAATTTTATGTGCAATTTATGCTCCTAGAACGGCCTGCATGATGGACCTCTCTCTCTATGTGGCCAGGTCGTGAAAGTCCCACACATGTGGTATCGCCATACTCGGGAGCAGTAGCTGAATGAATTTTGGGGTGTAATTGAAAGTATGCAAATGCTGTGTGTGAGAAATAACTAATGAAAATTTTGAGTGAAAAAAAAAAAAAAAATCTAATATTCGAAAGAATTGTGTTGTGGAAAAAAAAATTACAACTTCAAAAAACTCACTATGCCTCTTACTAAATACCTTGAACTGTCTACTTTCCAAAAAGGGTTCATTTGGTGGGCATTTGTACTTTCCTGACATTTCAGGGCCTCAAGAGCTGAGAAAGGCCTTCAGTGCATCAGGTGTGATCAATTTTCAATAATTTGCACCATAGCTTGTAGACATAACTTTCACACAGACCAAATACTATACACAAACTTATCTGGGTTATTTTTTACCATATACGTAGCAGTATCAATTTAGGCCCAAATGTATGAACAAAAAAAACAGGATTTTTTGCACTCACCGTAAAATCCTATTCTCTGTAATTCACACAGCTCCTCTCTGTACAAAGTGGGTTTCTTAGCCTGCCACTAGGAGGAATTAGGTAAAATTGTAACAATACACAGAATTGTCAGTACTGCCAGGGGGCGGACCCTGTGCCAACAAACCTCCCTGCTGCCCCAGCAGCTTCAGTACATCAACAAGCAGTATATAACGTAGAGAAAAGGAGGGGTGGGTGCTGTGTCGGTCGGCAAATTACAGAGAAAAGGATTTTACGGCGAGTACAAAAAATATCCTATTTTCTCTTATATTCACCGACCGACACAGCTCCTCTCTGTACAAAGTGGGAAGTCCCCAAGCAGTGCCAAACGAGGGGTGGGAAAAATGGCATAAAAAAAAAAAAAAAAAAAAAAAAAAAAAACTTCATCCATCATGGCAAGTGGGAACTAGTGAAACTAAACCCGCAAAAAAACAGCAGTGTGTGGAAAAACACCACCATATAACCGGTTAGCCTCAACAGGAGTGATCCCCAAGACCGCAACCAATTGCGGAAATAATGCAACAGTGCATTAACACAACAGTACTGCGTTTTTATTGAAAAACCAGGAAAACAAGTTTGCATAAGTATTGAAAAAACACACGGCCGCCTGCAAAACTTTGCAGCCAAAACAGGCATCAGCTGACGCACTGACGTCTACCCTGTAGAACTTGGTAAACGTATGGACAACGTAACGACCAGGTCGCTGCCTTACACACCTGAGCGACCGACACTTGGTGTCGAAAGGACCAAGACGTTCCGATTGCCCTCGTAGAGTGGGCCGTGACCGGAAAGGGGGGCACCTGCCCATTCAAGGCGTAGGCTTGTACTACAATCTGTCTGATCCACCTGGAAATGGTGGCCGATGAGACCGCCATGCCCTTCTTTGGAC
The DNA here is from genome assembly GCF_037356315.1 of Lithobates pipiens. Lineage (NCBI taxonomy): Eukaryota > Metazoa > Chordata > Amphibia > Anura > Ranidae > Lithobates > Lithobates pipiens. Next base: position 544,037,896 of record NW_027507758.1, on the reverse strand, counting down.
CAGCCACTGAAACAAACAGTGAGTCTGACTTCCGAAAGGGAGCCGTGGCAGCCAAATACACCTTCAGGGCCCTAACCACGTCCAGAGCGTGAAGGGCCACCTCCTTGGGGTGCTTCGGCTTAGGACACATTGACGGTAATACAATGTCCTCATTGATATAAGCCAAGATCACCTTCGGTAGAAAAGATGGTTGCAGACGCAACACCACCTTATCCCTGTGGATGACCAGATAGGGCGACTTGGCACCTTCCAATTAAAAACGGGAGGCCAATAGATCCACATCTGGTGTTCCCCACTTCAGACACAGCTGCCTGAATATCTCCGGGTGCAATGCCCATTCTCCTGGTTCCAGCATCTGGCAGCTCAGATAGTCCGCCTGCCAATATTCCACCCCCGGGATGTAAATGGCCGACAAGGCCGGTACGTGTCGCTCTGCCCACCGAAGCATGTGAGCGACCTCCCGAGCAGCGGCTGAGCTTCTTGTTCCCCCTTGGTGATTTATGTACGCCACAGCCGTGGCGTTGTCCGACTGTATCCTGATCGGACGCCCTTGAAGATTCAACAACCATGTGTGGAGGCACAGCCTGAACGCTCTCAAATCGAGCAGATTGATCGGCAACTTGGGTTCATCAGTAGTTTGACCGCGGATCTGAGAGTCTGCAATTTGTCTGAAGGGAGAAAGACTCTCGCTTCCTTGGAGTCCAGCAGCAAGCCTAGGTACTCCAGATGCTGGGGCGGTACAGACACAGACTTCTTTAGGTTCAACAGCCACCCAAATTCTTGCAAAGTCTGCATGGTGATCGCAATATCCTCCTCCAACTCTGAGGCGGAAGATGCACTCAGGAGATCGTCTAGATATTCCACGATCGCGATCCTGCGTTGTCTCAGCAACGCCAAAACTGGAGCCAATACCTTGGTAAAGACTCAGGGGGCAGATCAGACGTACCCCTTCCTTCTTGGGAACCACAAACAGATTTGAGTAGAATCCCTGGAAGCGTTCCAATTCCGGAACTGGTACAATCACCCCACGACTCAGCAAGTCCCTTACCGCCAACAGGGCCTCCCAGCGAACCGAGGACACGGGTATGCTGGAGGGGAAGAATCTGTTTGGCGGGCCAAGAGAGAAATTCTATCTTGTAGCCTGTGGAAATCAGATCGCAGACCCATTGGTCGGATAATAGGGAGGACCACCGGGCTGCAAACTCCCGAAGGTGACCCCCCACCCGAGACATGGGTGGGGGCAAACCTTCATCCGGTAGCACTTTTTGTCGCAGGCTTGCGAGGCCGAAGCCCCGGTCGGACGAAAAAGCCATTTGTGAGTGGAAAAAGGAGGGCCCTTGCCTGTGGTGTGGCTTCCTTAGGGTACTCTTACCACCAGTGGCATTTTTAATAATGTAATCCAATGAGGCTCCAAAGAGCCGGCCGCCAAGGAAGGGAAGATCCGTCAGGGCTTTCTTAGATGCCTGGTCAGCAGAGCAGCATTTTAACCAAATCAGGCGCGGCAGCGCCACAGCTGACACTGAAGCCCTGGATAACAAAGGGAGGGTATCCAGGGCCGCGTCACAGACGTACTTGTTATACCTGAAGGGTTCCACATGTACTGCCACTTTAAGGCTGGCTCCACCCAGGAGTGATGCCAAGGGTCAAGGGGTATAGTAGCCATCTTGGACACATGTAAGAGCCTAATAAGATGTACTGTCCTGAGATGCATGTTGCAGTGTACAGTGAGTACTGGAAATAAACTTCCATTGTTCCAGACCAGAGTCTTGTGTCTCTCACAACACAGAGGATATAACAGTGGCGACGAGGATGGGATTTACAAAGTGTCTATCAGTCTGAGAGAGAGACAAAAGACATTGTGGATTGTTACCTGGATAAAAGCAATCACAGATCCCAGCAGGAAAATGTCATTGATCGGGACATTAAGTGAATTTGATGGAGAACAGACATCCTGGAGTTCCTGGGTGGAGAGACTGGAACAGTATTTCAGTGCAAATGTCATCCCAGGTGAAAGGCAAGTAGCAGTATTTCTGACAGTGGTCGGTGCTCAGACATATGACACTCTCAGGGATCTCCTTTCCCCTGTAAAACCAGCAACTAAGACATTGGCAGAGCTCCTGACACTGTTAGAGGGTCACTTCCAGCCTAAACCACTAGAGATTGCAGAAAGATTTCGTTTTTATCAGAGGCAGCAGCAGCCAGGTGAAGAAATTAAAGCTTATGTGCTCGCCCTTCGCAGACTAGCCTCTACCTGTTCTTTTGGGGAGTACCTACCTACTGCACTGAGAGATAAGTTTGTCATGGGACTGAATTGTGACTCTAGCCAAAAGAGACTGTTAACAGAGAAAGACCTTACCCTTGCAAAGGCAATTGAGATAGCTTCAATGATAGAAATGGCTGTGAAAGATACAGAGGAATTGAACTCTCAGGGCAGAAGGGAAGAGGTGAAACAAGAAGTTTTCAGAACAGCAGTCAAGCTCACAGTTGCAAACTGGAAATACAGACCTCCACCAAGCCGGGGGTCAGCTTGCTACCGTTGTGGGAATACAGACCATGATCACAAAGTCTGCAGGTTTAAGGATCAGACCTGTCATAATTGTGGTAAAACAGGACATCTGAAACGAGTTTGCCGGAGCAAGAAGGTGCGAGATAAACAACCTCTGAACCCCAAGACAAAGACCTATATGGTGGGAAGATATACATCATCATCTGAGTCAGAGGATGAGGAAGTGCTCCACAGTTTAGACATACATCATATGCATTCAGCACCCTCTGCAATGACTGTAGAGGTAACCATTGAGGGAAAGAAACTAAAGATGGATGTAGACACAGAAGCAGCAGTTTCAGTTATCACTCAGAAACAATGGAGACAACTTCAGACCCGAACAACTGTCCGCCCAACGCCAATCAAACTGCAGACATACTCAAAGCAGATACTCCACCCACTGGGTTATGCAAAAGTGCAGGTATTGTACAAGGGTCAGACAAAGAGACTGCCATTATATATACTAGAGAATGGGGGACCCCCTCTCTTTGGGAGAGACTGGATTGTTCACTTTGGTATGCCAGACATCGCCATAAATCCCTGTAACACTGACAATTCCATTAGGAGATAATGAGGGATGGGTGGTGTCCCTGAAGCAGCGGTTCCCAAAGATCTTTGATGACCAGTTGGGGAAAATAAAGCATGACTGTGTGAGACTCAAGCTGAAACCCAACGCCCAGACTAAGTTCTTCAAAGCTCGCACAGTACCTTTCGCACTCCGAGCAGGAGTGGAAGCAGAACTAAGTCGGCTGGAGGAACAAGGTGTCATCTCAAAGGTAGAGCACACCGAGTGGGCATCACCTGTTGTACCAGTGAAGAAAGCGAATGGGGACTTGCGCATTTGTGGCGATTTCCGCATGGCACTGAACTCCCAACTGGAAATAGACCAGTACCCTCTACCCAGAGTAGATTACATTTTTGCCTCTCTTGCAGGGGGTCAAAAGTTCACCAAGCTTGATCTCAAACAAGCATATTTACAGTTTGAGGTCCATCCTTCTTCCCGCAAGTTTCTGACCATCAACACCCACAAGGGACTGTATGAGTACAATCGGATGGTGTTTGGTGTAGCCTCTGCCCCAGCCATTTGGCAACGGAAGATGGATGAGATTTTGGCGGACATTCCTTTCACTCAGTGCCTCTTAGATGACATGCTCATCACGGGACGGACGGACCAGGAACACAAGCAAAACGTGGAGCTTGTGTTGGAAAGACGCCAAGAGCAGGGTCTGAAAGTGAACTTAGCAAAATGCCAATTCATGGTGCCAAAATTGGAGTTTTGTGGCCACCTTGTGGATGCAGACGGTATACACACCACAGAAGCCAAGGTTAATGCCTTAGTCAAAGCTCCTGCCCCAACCAATGTCCAGCAGCTGCGATCATACCTTGGCTTTCTGAACTATTACCACAAATTTCTGCCAGATCTGGCACACACCTTGTTTCCGTTGAACAAGCTTTTGGAGAAACACTCCAGATGGGACTGGTCGGCTGCATGCCAACGCACTTTTGAAGTCTCTAAGCGGAAGCTGTTGGCGTCACGCATGCTTGTTCACTATGACCTCCAGAAGCCTCGGACCTTGACTTGTGATGCCTCACCCTATGGTCTGGGGGCTGTACTGTCTCACATCTTACCTGATGGGTCAGAAAAACCAGTGGCATTTGCCTCCAGGTCTTTGACAAAAGCAGAAAGCAATTACTCTCACATTGACAAAGAGGCTCTTGCGCTGATATGGGCAATTAAGAAGTTTCATCTTTACCTGTATGGTAGGGAATTCACCATACTTACAGACCATAAACCACTCCTTCAGATCTTTAGCCCTGACAAAGGCATCTCTCAGACTACTGCGGCCCGCCTCCAACGCTATGCCCTGTTCTTGGGAGCGTACAGTTATAAAATCCAGTATCGCGGTCATGATGCCAATGCTAATGCGGACGCAATGTCCCGACTGACAGGGAGGTCAATGGACTCCTCTCCACCGGTCAAGAGTTGTCGTTACACCAGCCTGTCCTTGTCTTCTGGGGAGATAGCAGCCCATACAGCCAAGGATACCTTTCTGAAAACAATACTCTCCTGGGTACGGTCCGGTTGGCCTGCAACCGTCACACAGGATTATGAACCTTATTTCCGTAGGCGTATGGAATTAACTGTGGCTGGTAACTGTGTTTTATGGGGAGACCGAGTGATCATTCCACAGACCCTCCGGAGACACATTCTGGACTTACTACATACTGGTCATCCCGGGGGCACACGTATGAAACAAAAGGCCCGAGGCTATGTGTGGTGGCCAAACTTAGACTCGGATATCACAACATATGTGAATGCTTGTGCTGGATGTGCACAAACTGCAAGAGACCCTCCTCGAGGGTGCGTCCAGCCCTGGACTTGGCCCACGGTTCCTTGGTTTCGACTACACTTGGACTTTGCAGGTCCGATCAGAGGACACACCTTCTTGATCATAGTGGACGCCCATTCAAAGTGGCCTGAGGTCATTCCTGTTACTCAGCCAACAACTAAGGCAAAAGTTTCCATACTGTTACATCTCGCTGCTACATTTGGATACCCCAGAGAAATCGTCACAGACAATGGTGCACAATTCACCAGTCAGGAGTTTCAGCGTTTCTTGACTGCCCACAACATCAAACACAAGTTGACCGCACCTTACCACCCAGCTACAAATGGTCAAGCAGAGCGGTTTGTGCAGACTTTTAAACGCTATTTCAAAGCTACAGTGGCTACAAGTAAACAGCAGTCCCTGTCACCCCAGCAGCTGGACTCCTTCCTTTCTGCTTACAGAAACACACCACATGCAACCACTGGGAAAACTCCAGAACTCCTTCTGGGTCGGCAGCCATGGACTGTTTTGGACATGCTCCGCCCACAAACAGTCCAGGAACATGTACTGCAGTCCCAAGACAAGATGGTCAAACACCATGAGATCCCCCGATTCACAGCCCAACAAAAGGTATGGGCCCGATCTTATGGGGCTTCCAACACCCGTTGGCTTCCTGCTGTCATTGCAGAGACTTTGGGACCCAAGATGTATAGGGTCTGCCTGGAAGATGGTTCTATTTGCAGAAGGCATGCGGACCAACTGCGCCCTCGTTTTCAGCTGCATGAATCCCTGACGCCGGCTGAACCACCAGTGTTGCAAGGAACTGCTCCCAGCGGATCAGGATGCATGGGAACTGATGATTGGGGGGACTCTCATCTTTTAAACTCAGCTCCAACAGAGCCCTCCAGCCCTGGTCCGGAGGTTGGTTCACCCACTGAGCTGGGGGATCCCTTCTTTGCACCGCCAGTGCCCATTCCAGTCGACCCTGTTTCCTCCGATCCCGAGTCGATGGGTGCCCGCCCTCAACGACACTGTCGCCCTCCTGACCGGTTTCAGCTTCAAGACCGGTTACGAGACTTTCGACGGGGCCGCCGAAAGTGATCCAATGACATTGTATCCCCGCAACTGTCCCTGGAATCTTGCTCTCACATTTGGATGCAGGAAAAGTCCTGTGCATCTCCTGTGTTTGGAGGACTGTTATTGGACAGTTATTAGTTAATGTTTTGTGCCTTTTCTCTTTTTTTGTTTGTTTTTTTTTTGTTTTGTTTTTTTAGGGATGGATGGAAGGTGTTATACCTGAAGGGTTCCACATGTACTGCCACTTTAAGGCTGGCTCCACCCAGGAGTGATGCCAAGGGTCAAGGGGTATAGTAGCCATCTTGGACACATGTAAGAGCCTAATAAGATGTACTGTCCTGAGATGCATGTTGCAGTGTACAGTGAGTACTGGAAATAAACTTCCATTGTTCCAGACCAGAGTCTTGTGTCTCTCACAACACAGAGGATATAACAGTACTTAAGGCCTTGCACTAGTTGGTCTGCTAGTTCCATGCAGACAGGGGAGGCCTGTTGCTCTCCCAATTCGCGGTACAAAAGTTTTGCCCACTCAGTCAGTGTCTGTGACACCAGTGCGGATGCCAGTACAGGTCGCACGGCTGGTCCCACAACCGTAAACAAGGAACGAGCCATCGCCTCGACCTTCCTGTCCGTGGGATCCTTGAATGCAGGAGTCCCCTCAACCGGGATTGTGGTTACTTTATTTAACCTGGATACTGGGGGGTCCACGACCGGAGGAGCTGACCATTTCTTGAGAAGGCTTTCCTCAAAGGGGTAACGCACCGCCATGTATTTGGGGACCGAAAAGGTCCGTTGCTGGCAACCCCATTCCTTGTAAATGAACTTGTCAAAATAAGTCATATACGGGAATACCTTAAGTGAACGTGCTGGCTTGCGGGATCCAAAAGGGACCGGTACATCAGCAGAAGGATCCGCTGGCTCCCGAATCTTCAGGGTATCACGCACAGCTGTGAGAAGTGCTCCAACAAGCGATTTGTCATGCATGGACCCAGATCGGGACTCATCCTCACTGTCCGAAGGGTCCTGGTCAGCGTCAAGACAGAGGAGGGGTCACTGGCCTCAGCAGGACCCAAGTCTGCGTCAGAGCTCCCCCCAGAGGACGGGGGGGTGGTGACAGGGGCCGCTTTTTAGCACCTTTCTTCCCACGCACCTCCTCTATTTTGGCAACGAATTAATTGAGGACCGCCGTCAGGTGGTCCATAGGGACCGCGCAGTCGGCAGGTGACCCGATTGCAATTGCCTGGATTTCGGGGGAAGAAACACCAGTTTCTGAAGCCATGCTGACCCTACCCTGTCTGCCACCCGAAGGGGACATAAGGACAGCGACAGTCCCACCCTCCTTGCTGCTGCTGCCTGAGGGGTTCTAACCCACGGACTCACCACCCTGAGGAGTTCTGCGCTGTAATACAGCAGTGCCTGTAGATCCCTAGCGCTCCCAGATGCAGAGGGACCAAATCTGTGTCGGTGGCAGTCCATCAGCACAATCGGTGAACAATCGCTGAGCGATCTGAAACACGTGTCCAGATTACACAGAAAGCCTCCCAGCGCTCTGATGACCAAACAGGAAGCTGAGGGCACAGGAGCTGCTGTTAGAGCACAAAAACCGTGGTCCGGCTTCAAGAAAATGGCCGCCAGTGTTCTGAATAGGGAATCACTGGGAAAATGGCCACTTGAAGCCCAGAAGCATGCTGTCCCTTGCCAGCCAGCGCCATGAGAGGCAGAAAGAAAACATGTGGAAGACACAGCTCTGCACCAACACAGGGGCAAACCTCACAGGCACCCTCCGGGATTAAGCACTCCGGACCCAGGCACCCCAGCACAGCCAGAACCCAGGTGAGAGCCCAGGGTAAACACACACCGCTCAGTATCCATGCACAGCCCCCCCCCCCCCCCCCGAGGGGGGAAAGGAGGGGAGTGAAGACGGGGGTGTGAGGGGGCCCCCCGAATCGACCTCCCAGGGAATGCCCAGCTGGTCAACTCTGCCGAGACAGGGAGAGCTGTACTTACCAGACCTAAAGAGCTGGGAGACATTCCATTGTAGCCAACTCCTGATCAGTACAGGGAAGTCTACTGGCCCGGCATACTGTGACACAGACATCAGTAGCCCAGTCATATGTATGCCCTGGAGCATAAAGCTCACCGCCCACCTCTGGAGCTGAGGTATGTCGTGGCCTGCCAAGCCGTAGCTGCGACCTGCACACGCTCGATGACCGGACTGGGGAGACTACAAGGATAAGTGAACCAGCCCGTCACCCAGCCGCCTGTTGATAGAAGATCACAGGATCATTCATCTTGCGCAAAAAGCCAAGCTTCTGCATCAAAAAAAAACACTGACCTATGGGCCCGCAGGGTTCCTAGGTGTATCTCATTCACTAGGCAAAATAAAACTGAGGCTGCTAGGGCAGACTGTGGGGATTAAAGCCTAAGGACTGCCCCCTGGGCAGAACTAAAATATCTGAAGTGTTGCATTACAACTTTGCCTACTAATCTCCAGTGATAGGGCTAACAACCCATTTTGTTACAGAGAGGAGCTGTGTCGGTCAGGGAATATAAGAGAAATAATAAATACAGATTTTTTTTGTAGGGGCCCCTCTCCCTATGTGAAGGAGTATGGGACAGTGGGTAGTTTTGGACAATTCCTTTAATTAAAAAAAAAAAAAAAAAAAAGTCCATTCCCATCATCTGACAGCTCCGGCCAGTCACAGAGCTGGAGTCCACGAACCCAGTAGAAAGACAAGTGAAGATGAGAGCTTTAAGCCATTAGTGTGCGATTGCCCACTGGCCGCAGTACATATACTGGGGCAGGTCAGCTCTATTGCACAAAATGACGTACCTGTGCAATAGCCAGCAGGGTACATGCACGTCGGAGGGGGGAGCTGATCAGCGGGTCCAGTGGACGCGATGTCCACTGATCACCCGCAGTCGCTCCCCAGAGACAGGATGGCGACCTGCTGATGTAAACAAGGCAGACCGCCGTCCTGTCAGGTATGAACAGAGAGATCTTGTGTTCCTGCTAACAGGAACACAGATCTCTGTGTTCATACATTGAGTCCATCCCCCAACACAGTAAGAAAGCAAGCCCTAGGGACACAGTTAACCCTTTGATCGCTCCTGGTGTTAACCCCTTCCCTGTCAGTATCATTTGTACAATAACAGTACATATTTTTAGCACTGATCACTAGACTAATCAATATATGCTTATTCGGATTTTACTTTACCAAATATATGTAGCAGAATATATTGGCCTAAATTGATGAAGAAATTAGATTTTTTTACATGTTTCATAGCAGGAAGTAAAAAAAAATATATTTTTTTAAAATTGTCGGTCTTTTTTTGTTTATAGCGCAAAAAGATGAGAGGTGATCAAATACCACCAAAAGAAAGCCATTTGTGGGGGGTGGGATATCAATTTTATTTGAGTATGTCACACGACCACGCAATTGTCAGTTAAAATAACAGTGCCGTATCGCAAAAAATGGCCTGGTCATGAAGGGAGTAAAACTTTCCGGGGCTGAAGTGGTTAAAAATGTATTGGGAGACTAGAAAATTTTCGTTTAGCTTTTGTGCAAAGCACAAACAGTAGTATCAAATGCAAAACTTTACAAATTCCTTCAATAATATCAACAATGCCCTGTCTTCCATTTCTCATAATGAAAACATTGCAACCTGTCATATTTCAGTTGCCTTTTCTGTATACTCTCTCAAATCACCTTATAACATGTGGCATTCTTTAATTATACCTGATCAGTAGATACGGTCACACAATGAGTTTTTTTCTTTAGTTGCTAGCAGTTCGGCTTCTATAGCAGATGCTGAACCTGGAAGAGGAGAATAAGTCATTGGCGTTAACCAGGGAGACTGCACACACAATCTCTGAAGGAGGCACTGTGGAAGAAAGGAGTGCCATAATGTGCTCACCCAAGAACTTTAGTTCACCTTAAAGTTTTTTCTCAGCCACTGGAGACATTCCTGCAGCCGCTTAAACTGCCCTAAGCATTGCCAAATAGATAAGATAATTTTTTATTTTTTTTTAATCTTTTTAGAGTATAGAGTATAAAAACATACAAATAAACAACAGTAAACCTGCCACAGTCTTGGGACTAGACCCACGCAGGAGTCAGTGCCAGCCGGCAATTGGGCTGCTTCCATCCTTAGTGACATACAGCTGTAGCACATCTACAAGAAAAGAACATACAAACAACCTAGTGCTGTATTGGCTCTTGCTCAACTGAAATATCTAAGGATCAGATCTTTCAGTCGAGACCCAAGGGACCATAATAGATATCAAATAATCCCGTATCAGAGATAACACAAAAAAAAAAAAAAAAAAAGAAGGTCACCCAATGTATCAAAATCACAGCCACCCGTAGAGTGGTATTATGTACATGCTCATTCAGTCTGCTGTTGCTGTGGAGGCGTCCACTAGCCATTTGGCCCACACTATCGTATTTTTTGGGGCATCCTCTATTTTGGTATGTTTCCTTATAGAGTGGTAGTACTATATTGACATGTGTATTCCATAGCAATATGGATGGCGGGGCACGTTTTTCCAGGAGAGAGTGATCATTTTCCTGGCATGGAAAAGCAGGAGTTCTATCAGAGTTCTCTCTGCGATCCTGGGGGCTAATTCTTCTACTAAGCCTAGACGGCATATCTGCGGGATTAGGACTATATCTATTCCCACTACTTCTTGTATTACAGATCGTACTTGTGACCAGTAGTTTTTAATTGCTGGGCAGGCTAGGTAGTGTGTATAAAGTCGCCCGGATCCCCTGTACACCTCCAACACTCCGAGGACAGGGAGGTTCTCATTTTATGCAATCTATACGGGGTTATATATGCCCGATGTAGTATTTTGTATTGTATGAGACGGTTTCGAAGTGAGACCAGGACTTTGAAGGGGAAAATCCCACGTCCTCCCAGTCCTCGGAGTCCAGTCCCCGGATGTCATGTGTCCATCACTGCCGGAGCTTTGATAGATCTGGAGGGGAGACCCTAAGGAGATGTGCATACAGGACCGAAGTCGGTTTCCTGGTGCATTCATATCATGTGACCCTCTCCAGATCGGATTGCACTATTTGCGTGTCGTTGGGTATTTGGGCTTTAAACGCGTGAGACATTTGCAAATAGCGAAATAGATGCGAGGGAGGCACATTGTTGTGGGATACCAGGTGGTTAAAGGGGTGTAAAACCGTGCCGTTGGTGAGGTCAGATAACAGAATAATACCACATTTGGCCCATATTGTGGGGTCTGGGAGTAAAAATGGGGTTCGGTAGGGTTGTTCCAAAGGGGGGCACGAGGTGAGACTGCATTTCGTGGGAACTTCTGAAGTCCCGGTACCCGCTCTCAAGGCCTTTAGAGTCATGTGCATGGAAGAGGTCAAATCATATGGAGCTTTGGGTCCTCAAAGGGGTAAATGTGTTGGGGCCTCCACAGAATGGACCACCGCAGCCTCTAGAACTGCCGCTGGGTTGGACGCGTCCTGCACTAGCCACCAAACTGCCGTGACCAGCTGGGCTGCCAGAAAATATTTCTAGCAGTCCAGAAACGCCAAAAACCCCCCTGCGACACCGGACACATCAGTGTGGACAGTTTAAATCTAGGGGGATTTGGGCCCCAGAGAAAGGAGGAGAAAATGCGGTTGAGTTTCGTAAAAAATAAGCAAGGTATCCTTTGTGGGGAATTACGGAATAAGTAGGTAAATTTAGGTATGATTTTAATTAAGTTAATGTCGCCTAATAAGGATAGGGGAAGGTTCCCCCAGGCTTTTAATTTGGTCTTGACTACTTTGACCACCGGTTCTAGGTTAAGAGGGATAAAGCTGGATGCATCTCTCGTGACGTGCACCCCCAGGTACACCATTTTGTCTACCCATTGCAGTTGGAGATCTGGAGGGGCTAGCCTTTTTGCCTCAGGGTCAATAGCTAGCAACTGGGATTTTGTCCAGTTCACCTGTAATCCTGTTATTTTGGAGAATTCAGTCTATACTTGCAGCGCTCCTCTGAGGGAGGAGTCTCTGTCGTTCAGAAAGAGTAGGAGGTCATCTGCGTACAGAGCTACCCTCTCCTCCAGCCACGCTATTTTTAATCTTTTTATGTGGGGCGAGACCCGCAGTGCCATCGCCACTGGTTCCATAGCTATGGCGAACAGTGCTGGAGAGAGGGCAGCCCTGCTTGGTACCCCTGGATAGCGGAAAGCGGGGGGGGGGGGGGGGGAGAGATGTCACCCCCAGGTCTGATGGCTGCCTTCGGGGATTTGTATATGGTTTGCAGCCAGGCAATAAAAACCAACGGAAATCCCATCCTCCGCAGAGTTTCCCAGAACAATGGCCATGCAATCGAATCAAATGCCTTTTTGATATCAAAGGAGGCAACCAAGATTCCCAACACCATTGTAGTGCCCATATTGTCATGTATGGCATGCAAGTTGATGAATAGTCTGCGGAGGTTAATATTCGTCGATTTATGGGCCATGAACCCAGTCTGGTCTGTGTCTATAATGGAGGGCAGAAGCGGGTTGAGTCTAACAGTAATTTTGATAAAATTTTGAAATCAATGTTGAGAAGTGCTATGGGCCTGTATGAGGCGCACTGTTTGGGATCTTTATTGGGCTTAAGGATTAGAATAATGTTCACGTCTGCCATGGAGGGTGGGAGCACACTAGGGCTGCAACTAACGATTATTTTCATAATCGATTAGTTGGCCGATCATTGTTTCGATTAATCGGTTAATAACCTTAAAAAAATAAATAAAAAAGTGGGTCAAATTGACGTTCATTTTCAACCACAGTGACGGGAAAATTTGGAAATAGAAAACTTCTTGGTCAAAGGAATTTTCAGACGGTGTATGTGGTTTTTGTTCAGAAATTAAGTGAAAATTTCAAACAAAATTCTTTCATTCAGCAAATGTACAAAGATTTTTCATCTGAATATTCTCACCTGCAAATGGATCTGTGAGGCCAGCATAAGGCTCGGTACGCACCTATGCAGTTTTTACTTTGATCTGTTTCTGCAGTGCTTTTTGCTGTGCGTTTTGATTTTTGCGCACGTAATTTTACTGCAATTTGCGTTTTTTGAATTTTTTTGGGCAGATTAAAAAACACAAATTGCTGCAAAAACGCATTACATTCTTTTCTGCAGCTTCTCCATTGAAGTATATAGAACCAAAAAAGCACAGTTTTGCGTTAAAAGTCCCTGACCCTTTCCAAATATGTAGCGGCTGAAAAAAAGCACAGATATGAATGTGTCCCATAGAAAACCATGTAAATGAACTGTAGTGTGTTTCTGCAAAAAGCGCCAATAAACATATAGATGTGAACCAGGCCTAAGATGTGTAGTAACATAATGGGGTTAAAAAGACTAAAATTAGCCCTTTATAGTACAAAAAAAAGCAGATAATCACTACTGGAAGGGGTTCAATTTTTCACCATAGAACAGTGAAAATAATATTTACAGTAGCGATTATATTTTTGTACTATAAAGGGCCCATTTTAGTATTTTTAACCCCATTATGTTACTGGCCGATTAATCGATTATAAAAATAGTAATCAATTCATTTCATAATCGATTAGTTGTCGATTAATCGATTAGTTGTTTCAGCCCTAGAGCACCCCCCCCCCTCTAGACATTGGGTATACACGTCTGCCAACAGGGGGCCAGAAGATCCGCATGAGACCGCTGAAATTCAATGGGTAGACCATCAGGTCCCAGTGCCAATGTGTTAATAGCATGTACTTCCTCTGCAGTGATAGATCTGACCAGATGGGACCTCTCCTCATTTGATAGCCACCCCAGAGCCAGGGGGTCCAGGAGAGGCGCCATCTCACCAGGAGTCATATCCTGAGGGTACTGCATAGTGTCTGATAAAAGGCCTGAAACTCCTTTAGGATATTTTCTTGGGAAGTAATAGGTTCACCTGTAGAAGAGACCAGTTTGGGAATCAGAGTCATAGGGGTGTCGTAATTGGACATCATTTCTAGCAGTCTACCATTTCTATCACCCTGTTCAAAGAATCGCTGTTTGGTGTGGAACATCTCTAAATGAGTGACCTCCTTGTGATGGAGTTGGGGATCTCTTTTTGTGGACTGCAGTCTCGAAATTGGAGACAGAGGGGTCAGACCCGTAAGTGGCTGAAGCCTCCTCAATCTCCCCTTCCAACCGTGATGTGCTGGCTTGTTGATTTGCCTTTACCACCTAATTGCTCACATATAGTGTCCTCTAGTGAACACCTTGAAGGCATCCCATACTGTGCGCGTTATGTTTCCAAAATTCCCGCAATGTTTGTGGGGTCTGCCTTAATATCTCGTCATGGGAGATCCAGTGGGCCCCAAGGTGCCACATGGAGCCGCGTTTCTCTCTGGTACGCATGGCGATCTTCAGGGGAGAGTGATCAGAAAGCCCACTATGTAGGTATGCTGCCTCCACTATGTCAGTTAACATAAGTTGATTTGCAAACGTGTAATCAATTCTGGAGAAGGTTTTATATGAGGTTGAAAAACATGAGTAAGCTTTAGTCTGGGGGGTGTAATCACCTCCATACCTCAGTAACCCCTGCCGAGTGTGTCCACCCCATCAGGTCCCCAGTAGAGGACTGTGATGGCGTGGGCCTGTCAAGATCAGGGGAGAGAGAGTGATATTGAAGTCTCCTAGGATTAACAATTTAGCTGGACAGTACGGGGTAATCTTCTCCAAAATAGTGTATAGCACAGGGCTCGACAAAACCCGGGCGCCAGGTCGCATTTGCGACTAGAATTAGCGACCTGGCGCAGCACAGCTGGGGGTATCCCGTCTCCGTGGACCCCCCGGCGTGATTGCGTCGGGCCGCGCCGCCGGCAATTGAGCCCCCGGCTTTGAGGCCTTCTGTGATCCTATGGTTCCTTCTGGAATCTGGCGCCCTCTTGTGGTGGCCGTTGGAATTACAACCAGCAATGCTAATGGAGCTTGCCCTGCCTGCCAGCCCATCTCCTTCTCTTTACTTAGAACCCCTAAACACATACATACACACACATATATATATATATATATATATATATATATATATATATATATATATATATATATATATATATATATATATATATATATATATATATATATACATACACATACACACACACACACATATATAAAAATTTATTCTAACACCCTAGAGGAGTAAAATGGTGGTCGTTGCAATACTGTCTGTCACACCGTATTTGCACAGCGGACTTACAAGCGCACTTTTTTTGGGGAAAAATAATTTAACAAAAAAAATAAATAAGACAACAGTAAAGTTAGCCCAAATTTTTTTTTTAGATTGTGAAAGATAATGTTACGGCAAGTAAATCGATACCCAACATGTCATGCTTCAAAACTGCGCCCGCCCTTGTAATAGAAAAAATCATGACAGGTCCTCATATATGAGATCTGGGGTCAGAGAGACCTCACATCTCATATTTACACTAAAATGCAATTTAAAAAAAATTTGTCATTTGAAAAAAATAAAATGTCCCTCTAAGAGCTATGGGCAATGACTTGGAGACAGGTGGGGGGCTGGGGGCTATCTTCCCCTCACTCATCTCCATGTCAGGCCAGGGACAGGTCCAGATCGCTGTCACGGACCTGGCTCCTAACTTTTTTAGCTGGCTCCTAGATTCCAAACAAATTTGTCAACCCCTGGTATAGCACTTCGGGTTTGAAAGGTGGTGCTATATAAACTCCTACAATAATATACCTTTGTTGCCAGGCTGTCAATATCACAATTACAAATCTGCCATGGGGGTCTGTTTGGACCACCTCAACTTTCCACGGATAGGATTTATCAGTATTGAGACCCCCTGGCATATGAGGAATACGTGACATGAAAAGTTCTCTGAACCCAGGGCTTTTTCAAGGCCATCAGTTTGCCACCCAACAAGTGCGTCTCCTGTAGGATCAGTACTTGCGGGTTGTGCGCCGACATACTGGAACATCAGCACCCTTTTAAATTTGGAGTTGAGGCCTCTGACATTCCATAATATCACCAACATTGTTCCCTGATCACGTGAAGCCATGATCCCAGGGGAGCATTGCTAACTTCATGGTGAATGAGTCCCAACTGGGTCCCATTTGACGAGTGATTTAGAGCCAGAGTCAACCACACATAACCTATAGAAGACAGAGAACAATACAACTTGCCAAGCACTGTGTACTTTTCCTACCGGTACCTGGCGTCCCCCAAAAACACTGGGGATGGGCCGGGAGCCGGTCTATACCCAAAACTGAACACAACATTGTAAAGCGGTAACCTGAAAACTAGTCCACACTACAGTCCTCCGCAGCACTAATTTGGAGCTGCAGGCTTAAACTATGGCTATTTTAAAGTCCCTCCAGGTGAGTGAATAGCGGGTCAATCAATTGGCGTAAAAAAATAAAATAAAATAAAATAAAAACTGGGGGAGGGGGAGTTAGTTACTTCAGTGAGTTATGTCCAACAAGGTAGCTCTGGGGTAGAAGGAGAGAAGAAAAGAAGAAAAAACAAAAAAAAAAAAAAAACACTGCGGTCAGGGGTAAGTTTAACATACCAGCTTCTTGGGGTGGATTGGTCTCCCACCCAAAATAACGGGTAAGTCCTGCGTAAGGGGCTCAGACGTCAACTAGCAACAACGTTAGGTGATGAGACCCAAGGATTAGGGATGCACCGAATGGGTTTTTTGGTGCCGAAACCAATACCAAAAATGAAAAACTACACTAGGCCGAAAACCGAAACTGAAAATATCTTTTTTTATATATATTAAAAAAAAATATTTATATAAAATTGCCTTATAGTATTATTCATTATAGTATTCATATTCAACTGAATCATTAAATTTACGAATAAAAGAATAGTCCAGTAATGTAAAATAACAGTACTTTAATAAAGCAACCCAAATAAATTGGACAGTGGACACAGACGATTAAATCATAAAATCAAATAAAATACAAAATTAAATTATAAGTTTTACTACAGCATATCCTGCAGTGTAGACTACAGTCAGTCAGTGCACATTGAACCATAACAACTAAATAAATAAAATAAAAAATGAAATAAAATGATATAAAAATAAAATGACTAAGACTAAGTCTTAGACTTTATTAATTTTCAACTTAAATCAGAAGAACTAGTAGTAATTCAGTTCCCTCTCCCTAAGGTGTCAGCGGCTGCATGTGCGATAAAAGTGTATGTTGTAGCTGCAGGTTACATACATAGTCATACAGTAGACCACACTGTTTTCCGCCCCCCCGGTATGAGCGGAGACATCCTGGAACACAGTCTGGTCTACAGCAGCGGTGCCCAGGCAATTACAGCAAGCAATGTAGACTAGTCTGTTTCTGTAAGTTTCCGCCCATATCTGGAACACAGTGTGGTATAGTGTATAGTACTGGAATATGTAGACAGCCACAGATACAGGACATACAGTTTTGCACATGCAGCGGGCTGAAAGCTTAGGGAGAGACAATCAATGACTGACAGTTTGTCCCAACAACAAACTATAAAGAATAACAATGGCAGAAGGCTGTTATTCTGTTTCACAGTAATATACAAGTATGCTAAATGCAATAAATATTTTCAACCTGAGAGAACTGTAGTAATTTTATTTTTTTGCCCCTAAGTTCTCTCCCTAAGGTGTCAGCGGCTGCATGTGCGATAAAAGTGTATGTATGTAGCTGCGGGTTACATACATAGTCATACAGTAGACCACACTGTTTTCCGGCCCCCGGGTATGAGCAGAGACATCCTGGAACACAGTCTGCAGTCTGGTCTACAGCAGCGGTGCTCAGGCAATCACAGCAAGCAATGTAGACTAGTCTGTTTCTGGAAGTCTCCGCCCATATCTGGAACACAGTGTGGTATAGTGTATAGTACTGGAATATGTAGACCGCCACAGATACAGGACATACAGTTTTGCACATGCAGCGGGCTGAAAGCTTAGGGAGAGACATAGTTTGGCCCAACAGCAACAAACTATGTATGATGTGTGTGTGTACAGTACTAAAACTGGGGATCTCTTAAATTGAAGTGCAAAAAAACTGTAGAACTACTACAATGAACAAGCAACTAATGGCAGTATGGCACAACTAGACAACTGGAACATACTGGTAGTCAGTTATACTATGTTGTATGTTCCAATTGTCCAATAGCACAGTCCAATGCCAATTTACTATGCTCAACAACATGGCAAAGGAATTGGTCTATGCTACGGATTTATAAATCTATTTCAGTAAAAGTGGCAGATTTTGCTTTAAGAACAAAAGTTGCTCCGCTTTCTCACAGGAGAGACGGTTTCTCTTCTCGTCAAGAATATGAGATGCTAGACTGAATAGTCTCTCACTCTCTGTACTGGTGCTTGGGGCAGATAAATATCTGTGTGCAATCTGTGCAAGCAAAGGAAAACGTTGCGCCAGTACACAAGGGGATTGTCACTTCTGGCGATAGGCTGTTCAGCTAAATAAATGTCCAGCTGTTGGGTAGCTGCACTTGTTGTTGCACTGCTATGGACCAGGGTGCATTCATGTAAAATTTCTTCAAACATATCAGATATGGAGGGAGCGTGTTCCTCTTCACTTGTATTCAACCGTTTCTTCTCACTTTCCTCTGTGCTACACCTCAAAACTCCTTCACCGGATGCTTCCACCACCTCCATTTTTGCCTGTATCATTTCCCGTGCACGCTGCTTTTTCTCAACATTAAAATAATGCTCTTTAAATCGAGGATCTAGAACTGTTGCAATGCAGTACAGAGGGTTGGACTCGGTGTCTTGAAACCGGTTGGTAACGGCCTCCAGTAGAGTGGTTTTAGCCTTCTTACGCCATGGTCTGTTTCTCTTTTCCTAGCAGACGCTTCAGTGCGGCAATCAAGGGAATAACTTCAGAAATGGAAGCATTAGTTGAGCTTATTTCTTTTGTTAACTGTTCAAATGGAGATAGAAGAGACAAACTATTTTCAACTAACATCCACTGATGTGCACTCAGTGTTGCCGGCAGCTCGTAATTTGCAATGTATGCAGCTAAAACACTCTTTTATTCAAAAAGACTTTGCAGCATATAGTAGGTGCTGTTCCAACGAGTGGCTACATCTTGCTGCAGTCGTTTCGGTGGCATTCCAAACTATATGCAAAGCTTGTAATCTGGAATAAGCAAGCGGAGAATGCTTAAAGTGACCCACAATTTTTCTTCCTTTTGATACAATATCAGATATGGTGCGCTGACTCAGCAATCCTTCATTCACAGCCAATTGCAGCGTGTGTGCCATACACGGTATGCTTTTAAGTTCACTGTCCTCCATTGCCTTTGCCATGTTCCGCGCATTATCTCGGACAATCAAATGCACTTTAGACTTCTCAATGTGCCAAGTGTCAAGCATGGATTTTAAAGTGTCAGCTATTGCTGCTGCAGTATGTGATCCAACAAACTCACGTGCGTTAAGTAGGATGTTTTGCAATTGAAATTTGTCATCTATCCACTGCGCTGTCAGGCTAAGCATGCTCGTTGGACTGACGTCTGAACTCCGAATGCCGGTAGTAAAACTGATTGCTATGATGTCGGTAGTCATGAGTTCTTGAATGTGTTTTCTAACACTGCAAAACAATTCAGGTAGACAGGTATCTGCAAAGTAGCGTCTGCTTGGTAGTGAGTAACGCGGCTCAATATGTTGCATGAGCCTACGGAATACAATGTCCTCCACAACAGAGAATGGCTGGTCGTCTAATGCAATAAATTCCATAATTTTATCTGTTATGGCACGAGCTTTGGGACTGTCGCTTGCAAATTTTTTAACCTTTTCAAGGACCGTGGCCACAGATGGTGTTGAGCCTGAGTCACTTTTTGGAAGTGGCACTGTTTTCTTGTAATCTGAATGCTGAACTGGATGTCGTGTTTTCAGGTGGTGTATCAAACCTGTTGAAAAATGCCTTGGCACTGTACACCCTCTTGAAATTTCTGCTGAGCAAAGACTACAGATTGCAAATTTGGGGTCTTTATCAGAAACTTTAAAATATTTCCACACTGCAGACATGGTCCACCTTTTCTGATAGCGCAGAATAATAGCATAGAATGATCTATAGTGGGAGTGAAATCTGAGGGGGAAAAGAAAGAAAAAAAGGACGAAATCAATTTAAAAGCTAAACCCCAGGAGGCAGCTTTAAAAAATAACAAACTATCACTTTTTTTTTTTTTAAACGCTGCAGCTCTTGCCATGCAAGCTAGTTAATAATATGTCTGCACTGCAGTACATCTGACTTGTACCAAAAAGATAATATAATTGCACTGATTAAGTTTCATTGCAAATGGAATGGATTGCTTGCATGCAAATTGCAATTGCATGCTAATATATTTAATTTTGAGCTATTCTGCAGTATAATATACTATAACTTCATGCGCTTGTTGTTGTCATTGCATTTGTCAGCATAGTATTAACTAAGTTATACATGATTTGTTGAAACATGACAGTGCACAATAAATTAAAATATATATAGTTATTAAATATAATATATTGCGTACTGTGCTATACTATACCAAAATGACAAATTCAATGACAACAAGGGCATACATTTTATAGTATACTAGTACTACAGAATAAATAGCATGCCATTCCATTTCAAATCAGTTTTATATAACATATTTTTTTGGCTACATTAGATGTACTGTAGTGCAGACATATTTAATACCATACTGCATGGCACAAAAGGCACAAAGGCGTAAGTAATACATGTTGTTTGACTGCTATGACAGTTTCAGTAGTATAGTAAAATAAATTAGTTGGATTGTTTGGCAGTTTAAAGGCAAAAAGGCAATGCATTGCTCACCGGCGAATAGTAGTAATGGTAGCGATCCAGGAGGGACAGTGCCCACTCTTGTACTTCAGTATTCTATGTGCAGCCCTCTATGAAGCCGACTCGGGTCCCAGCAGTGTCTCTCGGGTTCCAGCAGCGTCTCACAAGCACGAGGAACGTGCAAGCCGCCCACAGAACGAGTGATGTCATCCGAAGTTTCTCCCACTGCTACTGCGCATGCGCGATTTTCGGCGCCATTATCGGCAACAATTCTCTTTCGGCAAAATGCCGAAAAGGCCATTTTCGGCCGATATGTTTCGATGGCCGAAATTTCGGTGCATCCCTACCAAGGATCTATACAACTGAACTGGCGACTGGATAACCCAAAACCCCCAACCCCCCCCCCCCCCCCCCCGAGCATGTATTTGGAAGTAAGATAGAGTCTTTATGGTAACTTTCAGGAATCAACTTGTAGTGAAGGATAGCTTCTGGTGCTCACCACAGGCCATTCAGCCAGTCGTCTGCATCAGCTGGAGAGTCGAAGAACCTGACCGAGCCATTGTGAGGGAACCGGAGACGGCTGGGATACATCATGCTGTATTTAATGTCCTTTTTCCGTAGGCGTTTACGGACATCATTGAAGGACTTCCTCTTGCGCTGTAGGTCAGCCAAGAAATCTGGAAACAGTAGGATTGAGGCGTTGGCATACAGAAGCGAGGGGTGTTTGCAAGCTGCGGAGAGGATCCTTTTGCGGCCTCTGAAGTTGAGGAAGCAGACCATGAAGGGTCGGGGATTTGCACCAGGGATAGTGCGTCCCGTCGGTACCCGGTGGGCGCGCTCAACATAGGTCGGGGAGATATCCGCGAGGCCCAGCAGTTTTTTGAAGAATTCTTCCGCAAACTCTGCCGGTCGGTCACCCTCCTCCCCTCCGGGAGACCCAAGACTCGGACGTTGTTGCGTCTTGCCCTGTTTTCTGCTTCATCGGATTTAGTTACAAGCAGTTGTTCTGTGCGTTGCAAGTCCGCTATGTTGTTGGTGTGGGTAGCTGTAAGATCTTCAGTGGCAGAGATTCTGGATTCTGAGTCAGCCTGCCCCTGATCTTATCCAGGTTGTTCCTAATGAGATTATTGTTCCTAATGAGATTACATTCTTCAGCAAGGCGGTCTATTCTCACCAGCATGGAGGTTTTGCTTTGTTCAATGGTGGCCAGGATCACTGCAGTGAGAAGGGCCGTGCAGGAAAGACACAGGGAGCCAGAAGGGCAATAAGGATGTTGGGCCCCAGGACTCCTTAGCCAGCCCACACCGGCAGTCCCCACCAGCCAGGATTTTGTGGCAGTTCCAGCAGGAAGATGGAGGGGTGGTGGGTTGGCCGAGTGCACCAGTGTCCGCGCTCCCCAGTCCAGGCGAGTCCGGCCGCGGTGCTCCTCCGCCGGCCGGCGGTGTAGGAAAGCCCGGTGGGTGGCAGGTTTCACTAGGCCGCGACGAGCGGTTACAGCAGTCCCACAGACCACCAGCCCTCGCCAGGTACCAGGAAGGGCAGGTCGGATGATAATGGGGGCCCCCTACCTCTCCACCAGGCCAGGAAGGGCTCTCTCAAGCAGGATGCAGTGCAGGAAGATTTCGGCGGCCGTGGAAGATCCGATGGCTCCCTGGGTGTTCACGGGCCGGACCCTCACAATACAGGCACAGGCTGCAGCAGGATGTGTGGAAGATCCGTCAGACAGGTAATTTGACCAACTTTAAGCCGTTAGAGACATGGATGGTTGAGGAATGATAATGGCTACCCGGAGCTCCTCACCACCAACACGTCCGCCGCCTTTCACATCTGGACACCCCCCCCCCCCCCCGTGGAAGATAATCTTACAAGAATTCTTGAGAGCAGCACCTCCTTATGCTATGGTGACATCTGTTACAGCAGTCAGGATCTGCCAGTGCCAGGAGACGAAGGTTAAGCATGCCTTCACAATTGGGACAGTGTCTGCGATCAGCTACAAAAACCCCAATGGGGGTTTCTGCGAACAGCTGAAATTAGGCAACCCAATTGAAAGCATTAAGAGGCTACCGGCTCTCACCGCTTATGGCAGGGCTTGATAAATTTGCTTGGAATCTACGAGCCAGCTCCGTAACAGCGATCCGGACCAGGCCATTTTTTTTTTTTTAAAAGAACAGTGAAAAAATTAAAAGTTAAAATAAGAAAAAAAAAAATAGTTTCAAACGCGCCCTGTCCCGCCAAGCTTGCGTGCAGAAGCGAACGCATATGTAAGTAGCACCCGCATATGAAAGCGGTGTTCAAACCACACATGTGAGGTATCGCCGTGATCTGTAGAGAGAGAGCAATAATTCTAGCTCTAGGTGCTCCTCTGTAACTCAAAACATGCAACCTGTAGACATTTTTAAATGTCGCCTATGGAGATTTTAAAGGGTAAAAGTTTGTCGCCATTCCATGAGCGGGCGCAATTTTGAAGCGTGACATGTTGGATATCAATTTACCCGGCGTAACATTATTTCTCACAATATAAAAAAAAATTGGGCTAACTTTACTGTTGTCTTATTTTTTAACAAAATAAATTATTTTTCCCTAAAAAAAGTGCGCTTGTAAGTCCGCTGCGCGAATACGGTGTGACAGACAGTTTTGCAGTGACCGCCATTTTATTCTCTAGGGTGTTAGAATAAAAAAATATATGTTTAGAGCAGGGGTTGACAAATTTACTTTGAATTTAGGAGCCAGTTGAAAAAGTTAGGAGCCAGTTTTTTTTTTTTTCTTTTTTTTTTTAAAGGTGGTATGGATTGTCAGCTCCCGGGATAAGGCCAGTCATTTTCACCCCCAACGGAGCACCCAATCAATAACTCCAATGTAACGCTGTTACATCAGGGTTATGGGCTTACCAGAAAGAGTAAGGCTGGCAAAAGATGGAACTGGTTGGCTTAGGCAGGTGGCACTGGTTTGGGACTGACATATGGTACTGGTTGCCACTGGCAGGCACATGGAACTGCCAGATGGCACTGGCAGGTGACATTTATTGCCACTGGCAGGTGGCACTGGTATGGAACTCGCAGGTGGCACTGGTTTGGAACTGGCAGGTGGCACTGGTTGGCTGTGGCACTGGTTGGCGGTGGCACTGGTTGGCGGTGGCAGGTGGCACTGATTGGCGGTGGCACTGGTTGTCACTGGCAGGTGGCACTGGTTAGTGGTAGCAGGTGGCACTGGTTGGCACTGGCAGGTGGCACTGATTGGCGGTGAAAGGTGGCACTGGAAAGTGCCACTGGTTGGCACTGGCAGGTGCCACTGATTGGCGGTGACACTCGGCACTGGTAGGTGGCACTGGTTGGCGGTGACACTCGGCACTGGTAGGTGGCACTGGTTGGCGGTGGCACTGGTTGGCGGTGGCAGGTGGCACTGGTTGGCGGTGGCAGGTGGCACTGGTTGGCGGTGGCAGGTGGCACTGGTTGGCGGTGGCAGGTGGCACTGGTTGGCGGTGGCACTGGTTGGCGGTGGCAGGTGGCACTGGTTGGCGGTGGCAGGTGGCACTGGTTGGCGGTGGCAGGTGGCACTGGTTGGCGGTGGCAGGTGGCACTGGTTGGCGGTGGCAGGTGGCACTGGTTGGCGGTGACACTCGGCACTGGCAGGTGCCACTGATTGGTGGTGGCAGGTGGCACTGGTTGTCACTGGCAGGTGGCACCAATTGGTGATGACACTGGATGCCACTGGCAGGTGGCACTGATTGGCAGTGGCACTGGTTAGTGGTAGCAGGTGACACTGGTTGGTGGTTGCAGGCGGCATTAATTGGCGGTGGCACTGGCAAGTGCCACTGGTTGGTGGTGGCAGGTGGCACTGGTTGGCGGTGACACTCCGCACTGGCAGGTGGCGCACTGGTTGGTGGTGGCAGGTGGCATTGATTGGCGGTGGCACTGGTTGTCACTGGCAGGTGGCACTGGTTAGTGGTAGCAGGTGGCATTGATTGGCGGTGGCAATGGCAGGTGCCACTGATTGGCAATGGCAGGTGGCACTGGCAAGTGCCACTGGTTGGCGGTGGCAGGTGCCACTGGTTGGTGGTGGCAGGTGGCATTGATTGGCGGTGGCACTGGTTGGCACTGGCAGGTTGCACTGGTTGGTGGTGGCAGGTGGCATTGATTGGCGGTGACACTCGGCACTGGCAGGTGGCACTGATTTGCGGTTGCACTGGTTGGCGGTGGCAGGTGGCACTGGTTGGCGGTGGCACTGGTTAGTGGTAGCAGGTGGCACTGATGGGTAGTGGCAGGTGGCACTGATTTGCGGTGACACTCGGCACTGGCAGGTGGCACTGGTTGGTGGTGGCAGGTGGCACTGGTTGGTGGTGGCACTGGTTGGCACTGGCAGGTGGCGGCAGGTGTCACTCGCAGGTGGCACTGATTGGCGGTGACACTCGGCACTGGCAGGTGGCACTGGTTGGCGGTGGCACTGATTGGTGGCATTGGTTGGTGGCAGGTGGCACTGATTGGCGGTGGCAGGTGGCACTGATTGGCGGTGGCACTGGTTAGTGGTAGCAGGTGGCACTGGCAGGTGGCACTGATGGGTAGTGTCAGATGGCACTGGTTGGTGGTTGCAGGTGGCATTGATTGGCGGTGGCACTGGCAGGTGGCACTGGTTGGCGGTGACTCTGCACTGGCAGGTGGCACTGGTTGGCGGTGGCACTGGCAGGTGGCACTGGTTGGCGGTGGCACTGGTTGGCGGTGGCACGTGGCATTGATTAGCGGTGGTAATGGTTGGCACTGGCAGGTGGCACTGGTTGGTGGTGGCAGGTGGCACTGGCAGGCGGTGACACTCGGCACTGGCAGGTGGCACTGGCAAGTGGCACTGGTTGGCGGTGGCACTGGCAGGTGGCACACTGAGCACTCTGAAAAGTAACAGAGGAGCTGTCAGAATTGAGCTTAATGTCGGGGTGGGCGGGACTCAGCAGCTATCAAACATCAGCCAACGGTTGGGCTGCTTAAGAAAAGGGGCAGGGCCACATACAAGTAGTGGCCCGCCCAGATCCCATTGGCTGGTGTTTGATAGCTGCTGGGTCCCGCCCACCCCCAACAAGCTGAAATCTGGCAGATTCTCCTCTCTCAGTTGCTTCTCAGTTTCACACACTTAGCTCAGCGCTTGATGCTTGCCAGAGCCGCTGAGTGTGGAGGAGGGAGGAGGACGGCAGACAGTGTTAATGCGCTGCATGTCTGGGGCATCAATAGTGAGTGGGCTGGTGGCAGCTTAGGCGCCAGGTTGCGATTTCTGGTCGCATTGTCGACCTGGCGCCTGGGGTTTGTCGAGCCCTGGTTTAGGGGTTCTAAGTAAAGGGAAGGAGATGGGCGGGCAGTGAAAACGGTCAGGGGAAGCTCCATTAGCATTGCTGGTTGTCATACCAATGGCCACCAGAAGAGGGCGCCAGATTCCAGAAGGAAGCATAGAACCACAGAAGGCCTCGAAGCCGCTGCCTCAATTACCGGCCGGTGGCGCGGCCCGATGCGATCACGCGGGGGGGGGGTGCACGGAGACAGGATACTCCCAGCTGTGCTGCCCCAGGTCGCTAATTCTAGTCACAAATGCGACCTGGCGTCCAGGTTTTGTTGAGCCCTGGCTTATGGTGCCCACTTTCTGCTGCCACTGGCTTGTGTGTGAAACTGACAGGCAGACTCCTGTCAGGTGAAAGCATTCGGGTGGCTGTGCTGCCGCCCAATTGCTCACACACCCCTGGTAGCAGTGCCCCCCTGCGTCATGTTTTCCGGGCTCCGTTTGCCCATCTGTGGGCCCGGGAGCAACATGGCGAGTGCCGGCGGCGGAAGGGGAAGGAGTGGGGCAGAGTGGACACACATCTGGTCTCCTTCTCTTTTTGTTGTTACTCGGAAAGCAACATCTATGCTGGGTCAGCCTCTCCGTGTCCTTGGCTAGCTTAGCAGTGAAAGGATGTTATGCAATGCGATCTGCACTGCAAAACATACAGTGGAGCCCAGAGGATACGACCCTGCATGTCTCATTAAAGAGAACCTGTCACCTAAATATCATCACATAGATAGATGGAAAAAAAAAAAAAAGTTAAAATAATTGTTACACCCAAGCACATGAAATCCCCCATCCCTAAATATATACATGTACGAACGTAAACGCATGCGTCGTGGACGCCTATTGTGATACACTTTACATATCGCCACACGCTGGAGTGAGAACAATAATTCTAAACACAAGACCTCGTACACAACACTAAACTGATACTTATAGGGGCTTTTAAAGGGTTGCCTATAGAAAATATTGGGTACTTACTAGGGGTGCAACGGATCAAAAAACTCACGGATCGGATCACTCCTCAGATCAGAATCACGGATAGGATCATTTTTCGGAGCAGCAAATAATTTAATTTGCAAAAACCTGTGAAAATTCCACCACCATATAGTCCCCACTGTAATATCTACAATCTCCCCCACTGTAATATTGGCAGAGTAGGGCTGGGTACGGCTGACCAAGGCAGAGTAGGGCTGGGTACGGCTGACCAAGGCAGAGTATTGGCTGGGTACCGCAGAGTATTGGCAGGGCGTTGGCAGGGCATTGCAGAGACCTTTGCGGTAGTAACATGACAAAAAAGTGTAATTACCACTTTTTTATTCTCTAGGGTGTCTGCTTTCAGAAAATATATAATAATTGTGGGTTTTGTGTAATCTTCAGGCCTAAAATTATTCTTTTAAAAATGTGTGCAAAAAACACAAACGGCTCTGGCAGCGAAAGGATTAAGGTAAAAAACCTTTAATGTCGGTTCCCACCAACGCGATACGGGAACCAGTGCGATTCCCGTGCAGTTTCCGGCATCACATAGAATGCGCAGGCAGTTCACACTGCCCTACGGGAACTGTTGCGGGTGTCAATAGAGTTAATAACCAGATCGGTTCACATATCGCAGTGCGAACTGTGAAATCACACAGGATGTGATCCGATTCTGGTGCGGACAAAAGAAGGTCCTGCACAATTTTGGTTTGAATGCAATGCAAGTTCAGCCATAACATTTGCATGGCTGAGTTTGCATCACAGACATCACATGTGATCTGCACAGCAATGCGATGTTTAACATCGCTACAGTGTGAACCTACACTTAGACTTTAGAGACACTTTGGACTCCAGGCAAAAACAATACTGGGGCATCAGCTAGTTACCAGAAACAAATGATCTAATAATGTGTGTCCCACTGGTGGCTGCGGCTTCATTCACAAAAATTGTTAGATTTATGCACCCCCTGAAAGTGATGTAAATACTGAACTCTCGTCCATGAAACTGATAGTTGGGGCCAGGAGCACAGAGATCACAGCAGGTGGCTTGCTCTGCGGCTCCCTCATTCATGAAACGTCTTGAATTATTTTGAAAGCATTAAAGGCTTTCTGTGGTTTAACAAGAGATGAATGTCACAATCTCCCAAATTGATTTTTTTTAGGCTGGGTTCACACATATGCCGGGCGCGGCTTGCAGCAGGGGTCCGATGCGTCCCTGTTCTCTGTTTCAGGGACAAATCCGAGCAACATTTTTGCTTGAATTTGGCCCTGAAACGGAGAGCCAAAGATGCAAAGGACTCCTGTGCAAGCCACCACGGAGATGTGTGAACCGGCTCCATAGAGAGCCTGTCACAATTGGATACGGAGGGAAACACACATCCAATTCGCACTAGTGTGAACCCAGCCATCAAAGTGGAACTTTAGTCAGAAATTTAAGTCCTGCTAGATCACTTCAGGCTGGCCCCCTTTTATAGGTATAGCTATGTCAAACATTAAAAATAAGTGCTTGTACTGTTTAACCACTTGGGTACCGCGCTATTGCAAAATGACGGCAATAGCGCGGACCCACATTTCCGGGACTACGTCTATTGACGTAGTCCCGGTTACGAGCGGCCTGCGCGCCCCCTGAGGGGCGCGCGCGGCGCGCTCTGTGATCGGCGAGTCCGTGAGACTCGCCTGATCACCGATCCGTGTAAGGGGTCGATCCCGACCCCTTATCACGTGATCAGCTGTCAGCCAATGACAGCTGATCATGTGATAAAACGGAGCCGGTAATCGGCTAGTATTCCTCCTCGCGCTGACAGCGCGAGGAGAAAAAAAAAAAAGCCGATCGCCGGCGGCCGTGTTCGGGACATCAGTCCCGATCACGGCCAGCAATTTAAACGGACACCTGCCCCCTGCCAGTGCCCACCTGCCACCCGCAGTGCCATCCTGAAATAAAGTAAGTGCCCCCCTGTCAGTGCCACCCAGCAGTGCCCATAGTGCCCACAGTGCCACCCAGCAGTGCCCACAGTGCCACCCAGCAGTGCCCACAGTGCCACCCAGCAGTGCCCACAGTGCCACCCAGCAGTGCCACCCACAGTGCCACCCAAAATCTGCCTCAAAGGTGCTGCACCCCAGTGCCGCCCATCAGTGCCCAGCAGTGCCGCCCATCAGTGCCCAGCAGTGCCGCCCATCAGTGCCCAGCAGTGCCACCTATCAGAGCCACCTATCAGTGCCACCTATCAGTGCCCATCAGTCCCATCTATCTGTGGTACCTATCAGTGCCCATCCGTGCCACCCATCCGTGCCACTTATCCGTGCCACCCATCCGTGCCATCTTATCTGTGCCCATCTTTGCCCATCAGTGCCGCCTTATCTGTGCCCATCGGTGCCGCCTTATCTGTGCCTATTAGTGCCGCCTTAACTATGCCTATCAGTGCCCACCAGTGCAGCCTATCAGTGCCCACCAATGCAGCCCATCAGTGCCCACCAATGCAGCCCATCAGTGCCCACCAATGCAGCCCATCAGTGCCCACCAATGCAGCCCATCAGTGCCCACCAATGCAGCCCATCAGTGCCCACCAATGCAGCCCATCAGTGCCCACCAATGCAGCCCATCAGTGCCCACCAATGCAGCCCATCAGTGCCCACCAATGCAGCCCATCAGTGCCCACCAATGCAGCCCATCAGTGCCCACCAATGCAGCCCATCAGTGCCCACCAATGCAGCCCACCAATGCAGCCCATCAGTGCCCACCAATGCAGCCCATCAGTGCCCACCAATGCAGCCCATCAGTGCCCACCAATGCAGCCCATCAGTGCCCACCAATGCAGCCCATCAGTGCCCACCAATGCAGCCCACCAGTGCCCACCAATGCAGCCCACCAGTGCCCACCAATGCAGCCCATCAGTGCCCACCAGTGCCCACCAATGCAGCCCATCAGTGCCCACCAATGCAGCCTATCAGTGCCCACCAATGCAGCCTATCAGTGCCCACCAATGCAGCCTATCAGTGCCCACCAATGCAGCCTATCAGTGCCGCCTAATCAGCGCACTTCAATGAAGGAGAAAAATGACCCGTTTGCAAAATTTTATAACAAACTATTAAAACATGATTTTTTTTTTTTTTTTTTTTTGCATCTTTTTTGTTTGTTTAGCAAAAAATAAAACTCCGAGCTGTAACTAAATACCACCAAAAGAAAGCTCTATTTGTGGGAAAAAAATGATAAAAATTTCATTTGGGTACAGTGTTGTATGCCCGCGCAATTGTCATTCAAAGTGCATCAGCGCTGAAAGCTGAAAATTGGTCTGGGACTGAGGGGGGTTTAAGTGCCCAGTAAGCAAGTGGTTAAAATCACCCTGTTCTGCAGATGCTCCGTTGCTCTCTTTTTAGGCACCACAGAATTTTGATGCCGAACTGCCGACAGCCTTACCCTGGGTTCACGCGATGTGGGAACTAGCGCTGGTTTACGGATCGCTCCTCTCCCGCAGGAAGTTCACACTGTCTACCGCGAACCGCTGCGAGTCATTAAAGTTAATGACACCCCCAGTTTAGTTCACAGATCACAGTGCGAACTGTGAACTCGCACAGGAATCCAGATCCGATTGGGAAAATTAAGTCCCTGCACTATTTTCTGTTCGAATCGAATGCGAGTTCAGCCATACAAGTGTAAGGCTGAACTCACATCTCACAGACTTCGCATGTGATCAGCACCTGCAGGGAGGGTCCGAATCACATGAGATCTGAGATCGCAGCAGGGTGAACCCAGGCTGAAAGCGGTATCCTTTACAGCCAAGGGAGCTGCTTCTGTTTGATCTGCAACTGCCATGCTGCTGCAAGTAACCAGTTAACAATCCCAGCATTCCAGGAATGTTTTTTGAAACTGTTAAGCCCAGCAAAATGTCAGCTTCCGGCGAGAAGGAACGGGAGCAATGCTGGAGGCAATTTACACCCCACATTCATTTTGGTAGCATAATTATTAGTGCGGATAGTACGTTTCTTGCTAAAGAAATTTTTTTATTAAAGCGGAGTTCCACCCAAAAGTGGAACTTCTGTTCATCCTATTCTCCCCCCCCCCCCCCACTCCTTTGCCACAATTGGCACCTTTTGGGGGGGGACAGGAACACCTGTCTTTAATAGGTATCCTTTCCCACCTCTGGGAGCCTCAGCCACGGCTATTGATCTATTGATGTCATGGCTGGGGCTCCCTCCTCCTCCCAGTTGCCAGGCCAGTATGAGAGAGGCGCAGGTGCAGTAGGGTTCCGGCGCAAAGCCATAAGGCTACACTGCTGGGTACCCTTACCCGTAATGGCGGCAGCAGCTCCCAACAGGTGATGGAAACACCAGCTGTGGCGCCAACATCACTGGAATTCAGGACACGCAAGTGACAGGTTAAGAGCCCTTTCTCACTGAAAGCATGGAGGTGTCGGCAGTAAAGTGCTTTTAGCAGCGCTTAAACGTCGTTTTAGACGTGCTTTTAACCCTTTATTCGGCCGCTAGCGAGGGGTTAAAAGTGTGATTTCAATGGGCAGGGGAGCTTTAGGAGCGGTGTATACACCACTCCTAAAGCGCCTCAAAGAAGCTGCTTGCAGAACCTCAGCGCCTCAGTGTGAAAGCACTCAGGCTTTCACACTGGGATTGCAGATGAGGCTTTTTTCAGTCACTATTTTTAGCACTAAGCGCCTGAAAAACGCCTCAAGTGTGAAAGGGGTCTTAAGATGATTTGAAATAGTTTGTTTAGGCCAAATTGGTCCAAACAAACTATTCCCACTACAGAATTATATGTCTACAGTGCCTTGCGAAAGTATTCGGCCCCCTTGAACTTTTCAACCTTTTGCCACATTTCAAGCTTCAAACATAAAGATATAAAAATTTAAATTTTTTGTGAAGAATCACCAACAAGTGGGACACAATTGTGAAGTGGAACGAAATCTTTCGGATTTTTGAAACTTTTTTAAAGAATAAATAAATAAATAAATAAATAAAAAACAGGAAAAAAATATCGGTTGCATATTCAATTGCAACTACAGGGCCACCTGCAAAAACTTTGCGGCCAAAACAGGCATCAGCCGATGCACTGACGCCTACCTTGTAAAACTTGGTAAAAGTATGGGCAGACGACCAGGTCGCCGCCTTACACACCTGAGCGACCGACGCTTGGTGTCAGAAGGCCCAAGACGTTCCTATTGCCCCTGTGGAGTGGCCCGTGACCAGAAAGGGGGGCACCTGCCCCTTCAAGGTGAAGGCTTGTACCACAATCTGTCTGATCCACCTGGAAATGGTGGCCAACGAGACCGCCATGCCTTTCTTGGGACCAGCAACCGAAACAAACAGCGAGTCTGACTTCCGAAAGGGAGCCATGGCAGACAAATACACCTACAGAGCCCTAACCACATCTAGAGTGTGAAGGGCCACCTCTTTAGGGTGCTTCGGCTTAGGACACAGCGATGGTAATACAATGTCCTCATTGATATGAAAAGCCGAGACTACCTTCGGTAGAAAGGACGGTTGCAAAAGCAACACCCCCTTATCCCTGTGGATAACCAGATAGGGTGACTTGCAGGACAAGGCCGCCAATTCCGAAACCCTCCTGGCCGAGGTGATGGCCACTAGAAAGACCACTTTCTGTGAAAGAGTCAAAAGGGGAATCTCCCTGATATTCTCAAACGGCAGGTTCAAATCCCATGGGGGTAACGGTGAACGCACCGGAGGGACTACGCGTCGTACCCCCTGAACGAAGGTACTCACTATGGAGTGCGATGCCAGGGATCATTGGAAAAAGACAGCTAAAGGCTGAGATTTGCCCTTTGATGGTGCTTAATGCCAATCTATGGTCCACTCCCTGCTGGAGAAACAGCAGGATCCTGGATATGGAAAAGGATCGCAGATGCCATCCTTTCTCCTCACACATGAAGAAGATTTCCGTGCCCTCAACATGGTTGGAATCACCGAGTCCAACAGACCCCGGGTTCCTCAACACCTGGCTCTCAATAGCCATGCCGTTAAAGCCAGCGATGGTAAAGCAGGGTGGAAAATTGGACCTTGAGATGGGAGGTCCTCCCGCAACGGCAGTCGCCAAGGAGCGTCTACCACCAGACGCACTAGGTCTGCGTACCAAGGACGCTGAGGCCAATCTGGGGCAACCAGTATTACTGGGATCCCCTCGGCTTCCACTCTGCAAAGCAGACGTGGCAACAGTTTCAGTGGAGAAAAAGCGTAAATCAGCTGGTACTGATCCCACTGAGCCACCAGCGCGTCTGCCCACGGATCACTTGTCCTCGACACGAATCTTGGCACTTTCCGATTGAGACGAGGCCAGTAGATCCACATCTGGTGTTCCCCACTTCAGGCACAGAAGCATGAATGTCTTCGGATGCAATGCCCATTCTCCTGGGTCCAGCATCTGTCGACTCAGATAGTCTGTCTGCCAGTTCTCCACCCCCGGGATGTAAATGGCAGACAGGGCCGGTACGTGTCACTCCGCCCACCGAAGTATGTGAGCGACCTCCCGAGCAGCAGCTGAGCTTCTTGTTCCCCCTTGGTGATTTACGTACGCCACAGCCGTGGCGTTGTCTGACTGTATCCTGATCAGACGCCCTTGAAGACTCACCGACCATGTGTGGAGACACAGCCTGATGGCTCTCAATTCGAGCAGATTGATCGGCAACGCAGATTCTTTCGTCAACCAGAGGCCCTGAGCCGACTGAACCCCCATCACTCCACCCCAGCCGGATACACTGGCATCCGTAGTGATCACCGTCCATTTCAGAGGAAGGAACGATTTTCCGGACTGAATCACCGGGGACCTCAACCACCAGATCAGAGAGTCCCTGACTGGCTGGCTCACCTGGATCTGTCGATCTAGGGACAACTGAGATTTGTCCCAATTTAACAAAATCTCTTTTTGTTGCACTCTGGTGTGGAACTGGGCATAAGGTACTGCATCAAAGGAGGCTACCATGAGTCCCAATACTCGCATGCAAAACCGGAGCGACGACCACTTGCGGTTCGTCAGTAGTTTGACCGTGGATCTGAGAGTCTGCAATTTGTCTGAAGGGAGAAAAACAGCAAACCTAGGTACTCCAGACGCTGGGTCGGTACAATCACTGACTTCTTAGGTTCAACAACCACCCAAATTCTTGCAGGGTCTGCATGGTGATCGCCACATCCTCCTCTAATTCTGAGGCAAAAAGGTGCTCTCAGGAGGAGAACGTCTAGGTAGCCCACGATCGCGATCGCACGTTGTCTCAGCAACACCAATACCGGAGCCGGAACTTTGGTAAAGACTCGGGGGGGGCTGATGCCAGACCAAAGGGAAGAGCCACAAATTGGCAATGGGCTTCCCCGACTGCAAAACGCAGACATTTTTGATGCCGAAGGCATATGGGTATGTGCAGGTACACATCCTGGATGTCTAAGGACGCCAGGGAGTCCCCTTGATGGATCGCAGCGACTACTGAGCGAACTGATTCCATTCTGAACCTCTGCACTTTTAAAGATCGGACGTACCCCTTCCTTCTTGGGAACCACAAACAGATTTGAGTAGAATCCTTGGAAGCATTCCGATTCCGGAACTGGTGCAATCACCCCGCGATTCAGCAAATCGCTTACCGCCCCCAACAGGGCCTCCCGACAAACCGGGGATACGGGTATGCTGGAGGGAAAGAATCTGTTTGGCGGCCAAGAGAGAAACTCTATCTTGTAGCCTGTAGAAATCAGATCGCAGACCCATTGGTCGGAAACCGGGAGGACCACCGGGCTGCAAACTCCCAAAGGTGACCCCCCCACCCGAGACATGGGTGAGGGCTAACCTTCATGCGGTAGCACTTTTATTCGCAGGCTTGTTAGGCTTGCGGTTCCAGGGACGTTTTTGACCGTCCGTGGGCGTCCTGTCGGGCTGGGGACGTTTCGTCAAAGCTCCAGGTGGACGAAAAAGCCGCTTGTGAGCTGAGGGGAAAAAGAGGGCCCTTGTCTATGGCGTGGCTCCTTAGCTTTCCTGGCCTGTGGGAGTAGTGTACTCTTACAACCAGTGACATTATTAATAATGTCATCTAACAAGGCTTCAAAGAGCCGGTCGCCAAGGAAAGGAAGGTCTGTCAGGGCTTTTTTGGATGCCTGGTCAGCAGACCAGCATTTTAGCCAAATCAGGCGTGGCAGCACCACTGCTGACACTGAAGCCCTGGATAACAGAGGGAGAGTATCCAGGGCCGTGTCACAAACGTACTTAAGGCCTTGCACTATTTGGTCTGCTAGTTCCACGCAGACATGGGAGGTCTGTTGCTCTCCCAATTCACGATACAAAAGTTTTGCCCACTCAGTCAGTGTCTGCGACACCAGTGCGGATGCCAGTACAGGTCGCACGGCTGACCCCACAACCGTAAACAAGGAACAAGTCACCGCCTCGGCCTTCCTGTTCGTGGGATCCTTGAATGCAGGAGTCCCCTCAACCAGGATCGTGGTTACTTTATTTAACCTGGATACTGGGGGGTCCACAACTGGAGGAGCTGACCATTTCTTGAGAAGGCTTCGCCATGTATTTGGGGACCGAAAAGGTCTGCTGTGGGCGACCCCATTCCTTGTAAATGAACTTGTCAAAATAAGTCAGATACGGGAATACCTTAAGTGAACGTGCTGGCTTGCGGGACCCAAAAGGGACCGGTGCATCAGCAGATGGATCCGCTGGCTCCTGAATCTTCAGGGTATCACGCACAGCTGTGATAAGTGCTCCAACAAGTGCTTTGTCGCACACGGAGCCGGACGGGGACTCATCCTCACTGTCCAAAGGGTCCTGGGTCAGCGTCATCTGACAAGACAGAGCAGGGGTTACTGGCCTCAGCAGGACCCGAGTCTACATCAGAGCTCTCCCCAGAGGAGGGGGATGGGGGGACGGTGGGGCAGGGGCTGCTTTTTAGCACCTTTCTTCCCACGCACCGCCTCTATCGTCGCAACGAACGAATTGAGGACCGCCGTCAGGGTGTCCATAGGGACCGCACAGTCCACAGGTGACCCGGTTGCAATTGTCTGGATTTCGGGGGAAGAAACACCAGTTTCTGAAGCCATGCTGACCCTACCCTGTCTGCCACCCGAAGGGGACATAGGACAGTGACAGGCCCACCCTCCTTGCTGCCGCTGACTGAGGGGTTCTAACCCGCCGGACTCACCGCCCTGAGGAGTTCTGCACTGTTTTAAAGCAGTGCCTGTAGATCCCTAGCGCTCCCAGATGTAGAGGGACCAAAGCTGTGTCGGTGGCAGGCCGTCAGCACGATCGGTGAACGATCGCTGAGCGATCTGAAACACGTCCAGATTACACAGAAAGCCTCCCAGTGCTCTGTGATGACAAAACAGGAAGCAGAGGGCACAGGAGCTGTTAGAGCACAAAAAAACGTGGCCCGGCTTCAAGAAAATGGCCGCCAGAGTTCTGAATAGGGAATCACCAGAATAATGGCCGCCTGAAGCCCAGAAGCATGCTGTCCCTTGCCCACACTGAAAATGGCCCCCAGCCAGCGCCATGAGAGGCAGAAAGAAAACATGTACACCCCCCCCCCTCCCCGTGACGGGGGGAAAGGAGGGGAGTTAGGGACAGGGGAGAGAAGAGAGAGGGGTGAGGGGGGCCCCCGAATCGACCTCCCAGGGAATGCCCAGCTGCTCAACGAAAGCTAACGACCACCTCTGGAGCTGAGGTATGTTGTGGCCTGCCGAGCCGTAGCTGCGTCCTGCACACGCTCGATGGCCAGACTGGGGAGACTACAAGGATAAGTGAACCAGCATGTCACCCAGCCGGCTGTTGATAGAAGATCACAGGATCATTCATCTTGCTCAAGCTTCTGTATCAAAAAAATGGGCCTATGGGCCCGCAGGGTTCCTAAGTGTATCTCCTTCACTAGGCAACATAAAACTGAGGCTGCTAGGGCAGACTGTGGGGATTGTAGCCTAGGGACCGCCCCCTGGGCGGAACTAAAAGTTCTGAAGTGTTGTATTACAACTTTGCCTAGTAATCTCCAGTGATAGGACTAACAACCCATTTTGTTACAGAGAGGACCTGTGTCGGTCGGCGAATATAAGAGAAACCTTGTATTGTAAGATCCATGAGCATGGCCCTCCTATTTCTTCTGTATTTAAATCATACTGTCTCCTTTTATATTGTAAAGCACTGCTCAAACTTTTGCCGCTATATAAATCCTGTATTATAATAATTTTTATCAATAAATACCAGGCTTCCTTTGATTGGATGAGGTGGAGAGGCTGGCAGATGGTGTCACGATTTTCTCCTCAGCCAATCATAGGACACCTTGTATTAATTGACAAAAACACAGGTCTCCACCTGAATGCCTGGGAAACATTCAGCTCAACTTTTAGTTCCAGCAGCAGAAGGAAAGTCACCCATACTGCTGGCAGAACACAGCGCTGCTTACGGTATGTAGCTGTCACTACTCCAGTATATTACGATCAAAAATTTGTTTGGGTCAGCTTGACCCAACAATTATTTAAATTGATATTAAAGCCTTATTTAAAAAAACAAAAAAAACAAACATGTTATATCTACCTGCTATGTGCAGTGGTTTTGCACAGAGAAGCCCAGATCCTCCTCTTCTCAGGTCCCTCGCTGGCACTCCTGCACCTCCCTCCTGCCCCAGAGCAAGCCGCTTGCTTTGGGGGTACCCGAGCCACTGCCCTGTGTCCAGACATGGAGCTGCCGCTATGCCCCACCCCCTCTCTCCCCTCATTGGCTCAATGACTGACACCAGCAGGAGCCAATGAGTCTTAGCCAATCAGGGTGGAGAGTCCCAGACAGTCGAGACTATCGTGCAACATTGCTGGATCGAGGAAGATGGGGCTCAGGTAAGTATTATGGGGGTGCTGCAAAAAAAAGTTTTTTTTTAGTCTAATGCTCTATCCATTAAGAATAAGATAAAAAAAAAAAAAAAAAAAAAAAAAAACTTCTGCCTTTAGAACCATTTGCCGTACAGGGGAATTTTGGTATTTCTTACATGCATGGTAAATACACCTTTGTTTTCCTATAAAATTACTTAGAACCCACAAATAATATATCTTTTCCAAAAGCAGAGGACCTGGAGAATTAAATGTGATTCTTGTAATTTTTTTATGCCGCACAATTATTTGCACAGTCATATATCAAACACATTTTTTTTAAAGAAAAAAGTACACTTAACCATTTCAATACAGGGCATTTATACACCCTTCCTTCCCAGACCAATTTTTAGCTTTCAGCGCTCTCACACTTTGAATGCCAATTACTCAGTCATGCAACACTGTACCCAAACAAAATTTTTATAATTTTTTTCATACAAATAGAGCTTTCTTTTGGTGGTATTTAACCACTTGCCGACCGCCGCACGACGATGTACGTCGACAGAATGGCACGGGCAGGCATAAGGGCTTACATGTACGTCCTTGCCTGCCCGCGGGTCGGGGGCCCGATCGGGCCCCCGCCCGGTGCCTGCGGCGGTCGGAATTCGTTCGGGAGCGATCCCGGACGAGGGGACGGCCATTCATTCATGGCCACCCCCTCGCGATCGCTCCCGACGAATGAAAATGTCCGGTGACATCACTTCCTCTCCTGTAATGTAAACACAGGAGAGGAAGTGATGTATTCTCTCCTCCGTGTCGGTATTTTTCGTTCCGGCACCGAGGAGAGAGCATCGGTGAGTTGCACAAGCACTACACTACACAGTAGAACATGCCAGGCACACTCACACCCCCCCTTTACCCCCCGATCACCCCCCCAATTACCCCTGCCCCCCCAGTCACAGTGACACCAATTGCTTTTTTTTTTTTTTTTGCATTGGTGTCATTTGTGACTGTAATAACTGTTAGGGCAGTTAGGGTTAGCCCCCTTTAGTTCTAATGTGCCCCCCTAACCCCCCCAATAAAGGTTTAACCCCGTGATCACCCCCCCTCGCCAGTGTCACTAAGGCTGGGTTCACATTGCAGCGGTTTATGAGAACGAATGTGATTCGCACCGCACTGCAGTGCAAATCACATCCGATCTCTGTGCGATTCGAGTTCAGCCATACAGATAGTATGGCTGAATTCGTGTCGCACCCGCCGCAAATTCGCACAAGACCCTTTTTTGGCCCGCAGCAGAATCTGATCGCATGGGTGTTCACACCATGCGATCCGAGTTTGCAGATCGCACTGCGATATGCGAACTGATCTGGGGGTGTCATTAACATTTCACTGACACTCCCAGCAGTTCGCATAGGGCAGTGTGAACTGCCGCCGGGAGGCATGCGATGCGGGAACCCGCCGCGGATTCATGGCGTTCCCGCATCGCTCCAGTGTGAACCCAGCCTAATAAGCGATCATTTTTCTGATCGCTGTATTAGTGTCACAGGTGACGCTAGTTAGGCAGGTAGGTATTAAGGTTCGCCGCAGCTTTTTATAGCGCCAGGGACCCCCATATACTACCGCATAAAGCCCCCTGTGATTTCCCCCTAGTTATTCCTTTCACCAGTGATCACCATATAACTGTTACAGGTGACGCTGGTTGGTTAGTTATTTTTTTATAGTTTCAGGGCACCCGCCATTTATTACCTAATAAAGGTTTAACCCCCTGATCACCCGGCGGGTGTCATTTGTGACTGTAATAACTGTTAGGGCAGTTAGGGTTAGCCCCCTTTAGTTCTAAGGTACCCCCCTAACCCCCCCAATAAAGGTTTAACCCCGTGATCACCCCCGTCGCCAGTGTCACTAAGGCAGGGTTCACATTGCAGCGGTTTATGAGAACGGATGTGATTCGCACCGCACTGCAGTGCAAATCACATCCGATCTCTGTGCGATTCGAGTTCAGCCATACAGATAGTATGGCTGAATTCGTGTCGCACCCGCCGCAAACTCGCACGGGACCCTTTTTATGGTCCGCAGCAGAATCGGATCGCATGGGTGTTCACACCATGCGATCCGAGTTTGCAGATCGCACTGCGATATGCGAACTGATCTGGGGGTGTCATTAACATTTCACTGACACTCCCAGC
Organism: Lithobates pipiens; assembly: GCF_037356315.1. Lineage (NCBI taxonomy): Eukaryota > Metazoa > Chordata > Amphibia > Anura > Ranidae > Lithobates > Lithobates pipiens. The sequence continues at coordinate 543,997,928 of NW_027507758.1, read as the reverse complement.
AGTTCGCATAGGGCAGTGTGAACTGCCGCCGGGAGGCATGTGATGCGGGAACCCGCCGCGCATTTGTGGCGTTCCCACATCGCTCCAGTGTGAACCCAGCCTAATAAGCGATCGTTTTTCTGATCGCTGTATTAGTGTCACAGGTGACGCTAGTTAGGCAGGTAGGTATTTAGGTTCGCCGCAGCTTTTTATAGCGCCAGGGACCCCCATATACTACCGCATAAAGCCCCCTGATTGCCCCCTAGTTAACCCTTTCACCAGTGATCACCATATAACTGTTACAGGTGACGCTGGTTGGTTAGTTATTTTTTTTATAGTTTCAGGGCACCCGCCATTTATTACCTAGTCTCACTAGTGTACCCCTAAATTTAGGGGTGTCTACTTTCCAAAATGGGGTCATTTGGGGGGGGTTTGTGCCATCTTGGCATTTTATGGCCTTCAAAACTGTAACGCCCTTAGAAAGCCTGAAGGCGGTGCTTGGTTTTCGGGGCCCCGTACGCGGCTAGGCTCCCAAAAAGTCCCACATATGTGGAATTCCCGTACTCAGGAGAAGCAGCAGAATTTATTTTGGGGTGTCATTTCACATATGCCCATAGCATGTGTGAGCAATATATCATTTAGTGACAACTTTGTGTAAAAAAAAAAAAAAAATTTTTTTTTGTCATTATTCAATCGCTTGAGGCAAAAAAATAAAATATTCAATGGGCTTAACATGCCACTTATCAATTTCCTTAGGGTGTCTACTTTCCAAAATGGGGTCATTTGGGGGGGGTTTTGTACTGCCCTGCCATTTTAGCACCTCAAGAAATGAGATAGGCAGTCGTAAACTAAAAGCTGCGTAAATTCCAGAAAACGTACCTTAGTTTGTAGATGTGACAACTTTTGCGCAAACCAATAAATATACAATTATTGACTTTTTTTTTACCAAAGACATGTGGCTGAATACATTTTGGCCTAAATGTATGACTAAAATTGAGTTTATTGGATTTTTCTAATAACAAAAAGTAGAAAATATCATTGTTTTTCAAAATTTGCGGTCTTTTTACGTTTATATCGCAAAAAATAAAAATCGCAGAGGCAAATACCATCAAAAGAAAGCTCTATTTGTGGGAAGAAAAGGACGCAAATTTTGTTTGGGTACAACATTGCATTACCGCGCAATTACCAGTTAAAGCAGCGCAGTGCCAAATTGTAAAAAGACCTCTGGTCATTTACCAGCAAAATGGTCCGGTCTGAAGGTGGTTAATCACCACTGGGTTTTTTAATTTAAAAAAAAAAACACTTTTTTTTTTAGTTTCTATGATAAAATTTTGCAAAGTAATTTTTGTTCATACATTTGGGCCAAAATTTATACTGCTACATCTCTTTGTTAAAAACCCAAATTAGTGGATATTATTTAGTCTCTGAAAGTAAAGGCCCGTACACACGATCAGACTTCTTGACAACAAACATGCAAATTAGCTGTTTTGGAGCAACATCCGACCGTGTGTACGCTTCATCGGACAAACTTTTTCGGTTTTCATCTGACTTTTGTTGGCTGTGTGAACGGACAAACTTTCTGGCAACAAAAGTCCGATGGAGCAAAGTCTGATCGTGTGTACAGAAAACCATAGGACTTTTGTACAAAGTACAAACAGGCATGCTCAGAACCAATGCAAAAGATCAGACAACAATACAGAAGTTGACCAAAGGTGGCGGTAAAGAGCAGAAAAACCACGTGGTTTGGTGAAAGTTGGCTGAAAAAGTCCTGCTGTGTGTATGCAATACAAGTTCAGGGCCGACGCCCTTTGTACAAAAATCCAAGGGAAAGTTTGTACAAAGTCCAATCATGTGTATGAGGCTTTAGAGAGTCTACAAGCTATGGTGCAAATCATTGAAAATTGATCACATCTGATCTAGGGCTGAAACAACTAATTGATTAATCGACAACTAATCGACTATGCAATTAATCGATTACTATTTTCATAAACGATTGATCGGCCAGTAACATAATGGGGTTAAAAAAAAAAATGAGCCCTTTATAGTACAAAAAGAGCAAATAATCGCTATAATAAATATTACTTAAATATTACTTTCACTGTTCTACAGTAAAAAAAAATGAACCCCTTACAGTAGTGATTATCTGCTTTTTTTGTACTATAAAGGGCTAATTTTTTTTTTTTTAACCCCATTATGTTACTAAACTTAGTCTTAGACCTGGTTCACATCTATATGTGTTTATTGGTGCTTTTTGCAGAAATGCACAGTTCATAGCCGCTTGGATCACTTTTACAGGAAAGTCAGTTGCTGGTTGAAAGAATGGTATTGTAGCTGCAGCTGTTAGCCAGCTATAACCACTCGATCCTGAAGCCCCGTATATATGGCCAAAGGATGGGAAGTGGTTAAAGTAATAAGACTAAGTCCAGCTTTAATATGGTTTCAAAGGCTGAAGGTTTTTTTACTTTGATGCATTCTATGCATGAAGGTAAAAAATAAAACAACTTTCAGTCAAAGCGCTGCTCTGAGTCTGTGTCTCCTAATTGGCTGAGACGTTGGCACCTGTTGCTGTCAATCAAAGCCAGTGAAGAGGGAGGGGTGGGTCTGAGCTCCCATTCTGTGTGTCTCATGGACATACAGAGCAGGACTCTGGAGCGAACATGCTTTAGTGCCCCCATAGCAAGTCTCTAGCACTCAGAGAAGAGGAGCTAGGAACATTGGTGGGGGACCTGAAAAAGAGGATCAGGGCTGCTCTGTGTAAAACCACTGCACAAAGCAGGAAAGTAGGTTTGTTATTAAAAAAAAACAACAACCTTAAAGTGGTTGTAAACCCTTACAAACCACTTTGACCTATAGGAAAGCCTAGATTAAGGCTTACCTGTAGGTCCAAGAAATATCTCCTAAACCTATACGGTTTAAGAGATATTTACCTGAAGACAGCCACCGCTGTCTACAGCGCATGCGCAGGCGCACTGGGTAAGCCGCAGATCGCGGCGATATGCCGTGAGTGTCGGCTCCCGTGCGCATGCGCGGGAGTGACGTCATTGTTGCTCCGGCGAATCACAGCGCCGGAGCAGCGAGACCCACCAAGAAGATGGACGCTCGGAACTACAGGGGACAGCGGTGACTTCACTGCCTCCTGTGTCAGGTAAGTGACACATACTGGACTACTATGCGATGCATAGTAGTCCACTATGCTTTACCTTTGCAGGGAATCAAAGACGAAGTATACCCATCAGGGTTTACTTCCTCTTTAAAGCGAAGTTCCACCCAAAAGTGGAACTTCCACTCATTTGTCTCCTCTCCCCCTCTGGTGCCACAATTGGCACCTTTTCGGGGGAGAGGGGGGCCAGGATTAGGGATGCACCGAAATTTCGGCCGCCGAAACATATCGGCCGAAATTGCCCTTTTCGGCAATTTGCCAAAAGAGAAAAACGGCTGATAATGGAGCCGAAAATGGGGTGTGGCCTGGGTAGGGGGCGGGGCTCCGCCCCCGCCTCTGGTGCCGCTCATTATGGGGGGTGTATAGCACAGGAGAGCCGCCTCCACCACCTGTTTGATCACAGCGCGGGAACATCACAGCTTTCATTTCAATAGCTGTGCGTTCCCGGCTGCGTGCCGTCACGTACAGCCCCTCGCCCTTGTCTGGGCACTTTGATAGACAGATCACCCGCAGGATTGGAGGGATGATCTGTCTATCAAAGTGCCCTGACAAGAGGGAGGGGCTGTACGTGACGGCGTGTGGCCGGGAACACACAGCTATTGAAATGAAAGCTGTGATGTTCCCAGTGCTGTGATCAAACAGGTGGTGGAGGCGGCTCTCCTCAAGTTAGCTGCAATGGGGGGACGCTGGCTGCAACGGGGGGACACACTAGCTGCAACGGGGGGACACTCTAGCTGCATCTGACGGGCACTGGTGAGGTTGCATTTTATCAATTGTATCTCCTGTACCATGTCCCCAGTCTCTGGCCATCTCCTGTACCATGTCCCCAGTCTCTGGCCATCTCCTGTACCATGTCCCCAGTCTCTGGCCATCTCCTGTACCATGTCCCCAGTCTCTGGCCATCTCCTGTATAAAAAAATTTATTTTTAAATATGTTTCGGTATCGGTGCTGTTTCGGGATCGGTTTTGGTTTTCGGCCTAGTGTATTTTTCATTTTCGGTATCGGTTTCGGCACCAAAAAACCCATTTGGTGCACCCCCTAGCCAGGATACCTGTCTCTGTCAGCGCCGCGGCCCATGACGTTGCCACGGGGCCTTCTCCCCCTCCCCGTCACCGGGCCAGTAAGAGAGGAGCGGGTCCTCCCGCATGCACAGTAGGGTTCCCGGCATGAAACCGTTAAGGCTACACTGCCGGGTTCACTTAGCTGCAATGGCGGAAGCAGCACCTGGCAGCTGATGGAAACATCAGTTGCGGTGCCGACATCGTTGGACTCCAGGACAGGCAAGAGTCCTATTACTGTAGCTGCTGGATTTTTAATATGTGTAGCTGTTGGCTTTTTACATTTTTTTGCCGGATCGCCGCTTTAACATCACTTTAAAAAAAGATTATTTGCAAAGAAAAAATATTTTTTGCAAATAATCCTGCAAAGCAGTGCAACCGTGATCAATGGATGTTGGGTGCAATGCCAGGCTCCTGCAGACTATCAGTTCTATACCCATACAGAGGTATGGGTTTTTGGTTAGACCACTTTCAGACGAGCAGACCCTGCCAGCAGATCTGCCTGCTCAGCAGAGAATAGGTTCACTGATCCCTGCTGAGCAGGTGGCTGACAGGTTTGTGTTTACTCTGCTTATACAGAGCAGACGTGGACATAGCCTGCTCTCCACTATGGGCTGTCAGATGGAAACGGATCGCCTGTCCGTTTTCATCCAATAACTTATCTGTCTGTTTTTGGCAGATGGGATCGGATGTCAACGGACATGTGCATTGGCAACCGCCCCTCCATAGAGGGCAGTGGTCTGATCGGGTCCGCCTAAAAAACTGACAGGCGGACTTCATTGGTCTGCCCGTGTAAATGGGGCTTTAGGCTTCGTTCGCACATGCAGCTAGGGGTCAGTGAAAGCAGTCAGTTGCTCCCCGGTTTTACCACCCTCCTGAAAACCAACTGCTCACAGCTATACACATGCTGCCATCACAGCAAAATTGCTATTCAGTTCTAGGGGGTCCATGCTGTAATCGCATTTATTGCAGCATCCTATTTTATGGCAATTATAGGGTTAAATCAAGCAGTGAGGTGGAGACATATTGCCTCTTCAGACTCAGAGTTCCTATATACTCTATTTTACACCCTACATATAGATGTAAGTGCAAAAGATGAAGTTGGCCTTCAGGGTCTGTTCACTCCAGAATGGGAAAGGCGTGTTTGTGTGCCATTCCCAGCACACTAACGCACTTGCTAGCCATGCGTAGATGCCATTAACCACTTGCCGCCAAATAACGTACCTTGTACATCATTTGACCTCAAGTGGTTGTACCAGTGTGATGGCAAGCAGAAAGGGAGGACGTCGCGCCCCCCCCCCCCCCCCCCAGCTCTCTGGTTCTCCTGTCCCACTGGGAGACCCAAGCTACCAGCCAGCACATTCAAAGGTTGTTTTTTTTATATGCACATATAAAAAACAAACACAAGAGGACACCTCCATCTGGGTGTAGCACTTTTTGTTAAAAAAGCATAAGAGACAAAAAAATGCACTTTCTAGATTAAAGTAGATCAAGGCTGGTCATAGACCTCCATGGGATCACCGTAAGGCTGCAGAGCTCTAAAGGCGCTGAAGTAGAGTTCTTGAAGGAAATGCAGCTGTCAGACTTCACTGCACTCTCGGCTGGGTGATGACAGGAAGTGGAGGGGATGTGGCTACATGTTTCTGGGCAGACAGGAGGGCCCCTCAATCAAACCATAAAGAGTACCTGTCACAAGGATGTTTACATTCCTTGTGACAGCAATAAAAAAATAAAAAAAATAAAAAAGTGCCCCCGTCCTAGCGTGCAAAGGCATACGTCGTTCCCATATGGACACAAACAGCAATCGTCCCACACGTGAGATATCGCCACGAATGTCAGATCATGGGCAGTAATTCTAGCTTTAGACCTCCTCTGTATATATAAAGTGGGCAACATATTTAAAGCGTCACCTATAGATAGTAAAATGTATGTTTGCGGCCTCCACAATTTAACCACTTTAGGACCGCCGCATGTAATTATACGTCGGCACAATGGCACGGACAGGCACAATAACGTACCCGTACGTGCCTGCTTTCCAGCGGGTGGGGGGTCCAATCGGACCCCCTCCCGCTGGCTGCGGTGGTCCGTTTCGCTTCAGGAGCAATCCAGGATGAGGGGATGGCTGTTGGTTTCTGGTCATCCCCTCGCGATCGCTCCTGGAGAAGCTTCCCCTGCCTGTGTAGTGTAAACACAGGCAGGAGGAAGTGATGTCGCTCTCCTCGAGGCGGTCTTTTTGACTAGACGGCGAGGAGAGAAGACATCATAGTAAGTGCACCAACATTACACTGACACGTAGGTACACATAGGCACACTTTCACCCCCAGTCACCACTCCACCCCCCCCCCCCCCCCCTCCCAGTGTCACTGATTGCAATGATCATTTATTTACTGATCACTGCATTTAGTGTCAGTTGTGACTGTAAAAAGTGTCAGGGCAGTTAGTGTTAGGTCCACGGTAGCCCCCCTCCCCCCCCATAAAGGTTTAACCCCTTGATCACCCCCCCCAGGTAACCCTTTCACCCCCTTTTGCCAGTGTCACTAAGCAATAGTTTTTCTGATCGCTGCATTAGTGTCACTGGTGCCGCTTGGTAGCTAGTTATTTTTTATGTTCACCACCAGATTTTTATAGCGTTAGGTACCCCCATATACTACCTAAAAGGTTTTAACCCCCTGATTGCCCCTAGAGTTAACCCTTTCACCAGCGATCACCGTATAAGTGTCACTGGTGACGCTGGTTAGCCAGTTAGTTATTTAGGTTCCCCGACAGGTTTTTATATAGCGTCAGGGACCCCCACATACTACCTAATAAAGGTTTTAACCCCCTGATTGCCCCTAGTTAACCCTTTTACCAGTGATCACCGTATAAGTGTTACAGGTGACACTGGTTAGTTAGTTTTCTTTTTATAGCATCAGGGCACCCACCATTTATTATCCAATAAAGGTTTAACCCCCTGATCACCCGGCGGGTGATATCAATTAGATTTTAGGGTCAGATAGGGTCTGCGTCGCCCCGAGCAGCGCTAGATTAGTGCCGTACCGCTAACACCCACGCGCAAAGCATACACCTCCCGTAGTGGTATAGTATCTGAACAGATCAATATCTGATCAGATCTATATTAGCGTCCCCAGCAGTTTAGGGTTCCAAAAAAAGCATTGTTAGCGGGATCAGCCCAGATATCTGCTAGTACCTGCGTTTTGCCCCTCCGCCCAGCCCACCCAAGTGCAGTATCGATCGATCACTGTCACTTACAAAACACTAAACACATAACTGCAGCGTTCGCAGAGTCAGGCCTGATCCCTGCGATCGCTAACAGTTTTTTTTGGTAATGATTTATATTTAAATCCTGAAGGCGGTGCTTGGTTTTTCGGGGTCCCGTACACGGCTAGGCTCCCAAAAAGTCCCCCACATGTGGTATCCCCGTACTTGGGAGAAGCAGCAGAATGTATTTTGGGGTGTAATTTCACATATGCCCATAGCATGTGTGAGCAATATATCATTTAGTGACAACTTTGTGCAAAAAAAAAAAAAAAAGTTTGTAATATTCCCGCAACTTGTGGCAAAATATAAAATATTCCATGGACTCAACATGCCACTCAGTAAATAGCTTGGGGTGTCTACTTTCCAAAATGGGGTCATTTTGGGGGGGGGAGGGGTTTGTGCTATTTTGGCATTTTATGGCCTTCGAAACTGTGATAGGTAGTGAGGAGTGAAATCAAAAATTTGCACCCTTAGAAATCCTGAAGGCAGTGATTGGTTTTCGGGGTGCCGTGCGTGACTAGACTCCCAAAAAGTCCCACACATGTGGTATCCCCTTACTCAGAAGCAGCAGAATATATTTTGGGGTGCAATTCCACATATAACTATGGCATGTGTGAGCAATATATCATTTAGTGACAACTTTTTGTAAACTTTTTTTTGTCACTATTCAATCACTTGGGACAAAAAAAAGAAATATTCAATGGGCTCAACATGCCTCTCAGCAATTTCCTTGGGGCGTCTACTTTCCAAAATGGGGTCATTTGGGGGGTTTTGTACTGCCCTGCCATTTTAGCACCTCAAGAAATGAGATAGGCAGTCATAAATTAAAAGCTGTGTAAATTCCAGAAAATGTACTCTAGTTTGTAGACGCTATAACTTTTACGCAAACCAATATACGCTTATTGACATTTTTAACTAAAGACATGTGGCTGAATACATTTTGCCTTACATGTATGACTAAAATTGAGTTTATTGGATTTTTCTCATAACAAAAAGTAGAAAATATCTTTTTTTTTTCAAAATTTTCTGTCTTTTTCCATTTATATCGTAAAAAATAAAAATCGCAGAGGCAATCAAATACCATCAAAAGAAAGCTCTATTTGTGGGAAGAAAAGGACGCAAATTTTGTTTGGGTACAACATTGCATGACCGCGCAATTACCAGTTAAAGCAGTGCCAAATTGTAAAAAGACCTCTGGTCCTTAGGCTGACAATTGGTCCTGGGCTTAAGCATGACATGTTTGGTATCTATTTACTCGGCATGACATCATCTTTTACAAAAAAAAACTGGGTTATGCATTTTTTTTTTGCACTAAAATAAAAAAAGTGTATTTTTCCCCCAAAAATAGCGTTAGAAAAATCGCTGTGAAAATACTGTGCGAAAAAAAAAAAAAAAAAAAAAAAAAAATCACAAAAGCCACAATCTATTCTTTAGGGCCTCAGCTTTTTAAAAAAAAAATCTGTCATGTTTGGGGGTCCTAAGTAATTTATTATTTTTTTTATTTCTAGCAAAAAATTCATTTGCATTCCTCCTGTATTGAATTTTATTGTAACTGTACTGTCTGCCCTCCTGTTGTAAAGCGCTGTGCAAATTGTTGGCGCTATATAAATCCTGTATAATAATTTCCACACGTATACAAAAAGTGCAAGAAAATGCCTGGTCTTCAAGTATTGATTAGCAAGGATGAGCTGAGGCGTGTTTGCTAGTCCACGTGCCCGCCAGGAAGCCAACACTCCACAGCGCTAATCCCAGGCAGTGAGTCATTTCCCGATCTGTGCTGCCTATGGTTAGCGCTGCAGTGTCAGTTTCCTGGCGGACCTTGGCACGTGGAGTTGTGCGATACGACTGAGCTGGTGTCATATGACGTCCTGCAGGATAACAGCCGCCAAGCGCCCATTGGGGGGTGTGCATCGCGGTGATCAGTGGTACAGTGTGTCAGTCCAATCATGGCTGATCACAATGTAAACAGGAAGAGCCGTTTATCAGCTATTCCTTACTCCCATCTGTCAGAGACACGAGTGAGGAGAGCCGATAGGCAGCTCTCCTGACGGGGGGGGGGGGGGGTCTGTGCTGATTGTTTATCAGTGCAGCCCCCCCTCCCCCCCCTCGGATCCCGCCCAGGACCACCATCCACACTGGACCACCAGGGAAATGCAAATTTGTGCCAAGGCAGCTGCCAATCAATGCCCAGGCAGCTACCAGTGACCAGGCACAATGCCTACCACATATCATTGCCCAGCAGTGCCACATATAAATGCCCAGCAGTGCCACCCATAAGTACTCATCTTTGCAGCCTTTCAGTGCCCAGTGTTGCCTATCAGTGCCACCTATCAATGCCCATCAGTGCTGCATATCAGTGCCCATTGTCATGCTGCCTTCTCAGTGCCCAACAGTGAAGGAGAAAAACTTATTTACAACATTTTATAACAGAAACAAAAGCAAAACTTATTTTTTTTCAAAACTTATCCTTTTTTTATTTGTTTAGCAAAAAATAAAAACTGCAGAGGTGATCAAATGCCGCCAAAAGAAAGCTCTATTTGTGAGGAAAAAAAATGCTAAAAATTCCATTTGGGTACAGTGTAACATGACCGCACAATTGTCATTTAAACAGTGACAGCGCGGAAAGCTGAAAATTGGCCCGGCAGGAAGGTGTACAAGTGCCTGGTATTGAAGTAGTTAAAAAGTAGCACCTGCCTTACTTTTAGTGCACTCCTGTGCATCTGCCAGCCTATTGAAATTAATGGGCTGTCAAAAACAGAATGCGCGCTCGTTCTAATGTCCGCTGGCCCTTAAAGTCACGCTTTCATTTCAGCGTGGCACCACAGACCCATCGTCCACTCACAAGGATGTGAGAATGGGAAGACTACAAGTCCCATCTGCCACTGGGGGAGGGGGGAGAGAAGACTCTCAGATTGATCACTGCACTTGCATTTTATCATTTGCTTCCTCTAGGCCCCACATACCTCCCTACTGACCCCTGAGCTGCAGGAAGAGCATGCACATCGCAACGGGTCACATTCACCGTCGCAATGCTCTGCAGGCTCCAATGCAAAAATGTAACACATGCACATTTTTTATTAATGAGGGTGCATATATTACGTTTTTGCAAAAGGTGGACTATACCTTTAAATATTTAACCCTTAAGGAGGTCATCCCTGCCAGGTGCTAGATAATTAGTGTCCAAATACAAGCATGTGTATAAGAATTGGCCTGACACGTGCTAACTGACCCAGAGCCGCTTCCATCCTCTTGTTGCACACAGGCTCCTTTTATATATTAGCTCCACACTACAGACATAAGGGCAACCATGCTTTTATAAACATCCTACACTGATACTCACCTCTCATGCACGAGTTTGTAGCCAGTTTAAACGCCGGGCCATGTGGTGTAGCCTGACACGAGCTTACACCGCCCGGGCCGTCCTCCGTCTGCCTCCGGAGAGTCCGCGCTTGCGCACTGAGGACTGTCGGGAAGGGGGAGGGTGCATGCGGAGGAGCTGGGACTGAGCAGGTGCAGAGAGGAGAGACGAATGTAGCAACCTAATGTGCGCATGTGCAGTTATGTCCAGTTCTCTCAGCCACTCATAATTTCTGATTGAATAGCAGACAGTGTGTGTGTGTGTGTGTGCAGTGATGATAATGTGATTTGCTTCTTCTATCCATGTAAACTGTAATCTTCTCACCTTGTAGACACAGACCCTATCATTTCCAAATAATGAAGAGACCCTGTCACCAGACCATTCGTTTCTATAACAATCTACCCATAGGCCTTGTACACAAAGAGGGTCACGCTGTGTGCAAAGAAGCATGATATCTGCACCAGGTGGCGGATGATGCAAGCTGTACTCAAATACATATGTACCCTTGTTCATACAAGGATGGATGATTGTACACAAACTGTCTGCGTTCAGGGCCACTCATGCACGTGACCTACCTGCCACGGTGTCCTTCAGCCTGGGCGCATGAATCACACTCCTTTGTAAGCTGTACGGCCCTCTGCAGCTATGTGACTAAGGTTACATGTGCATTTACCAACAGTTTACACTGGAACTGCAGAGGAAAATGATGTGGAAGGTGAAATATCGGTAAATGACTTTGTCGGACACGGGACTCTTTAACCACTTCAGCCCCTGAAGAATTTACCCCCTTCCTGACCAGAGCACTTTTTGCAAATCGGCACTGCGTCGCTTTAACTGACAATTGCGCGGTCGTGCGACGTGGCTCCCAAACAAAATTGACGTCCTTTTTTCCCTACAAATCGAGCTTTCTTTTGGCGGTATTTGATCACCCCTGCGGTTTTTTTTTGTTTGCGCTATAAACAAAAAAAGAGCCACAATTTTGAAAAAACACATTATTTTTTATATTTTTGTAGTGCCAGCTCCTGAAGAGCACGCACTATGTTTTTGAAATTTAACGTTACATCTGAACTGCAGTTTGGTTTGGGTATAATTATTCAAAATTTTGAACTCAACATCAGTCTGACTGGACTATAGGGTGTTCAGCCTAGCAATAGGGGGCACTGTCTCTTCTGGCAGGCATGGAAACACAGTCTGGTTGGGCGCTTTAAAGTTACTTTCTCTCGGAGCCAGCCCAGTGGGAGTGTCACTCTTGCTGTGCTTTCTGGGAGAGGGTACTTAAGATGGGGATGTCACGTGGTTCGGGATTCCGGTCCAGAAGTATGTTCTGACTCCATGGTCCTGGTCCTCCTGACCAGCCCCCAGGAAGGCTAAGGTCTGGGGTGCGGATCCACCCAACTTTATGTCTCGGGCTGGCTAGCCCGAGGCAAGGAAACTAAGGAAATTATTCAGAGGTGGTCCGGTGCCGTCTCCGGTTGTGAAGCAGCCCAGCAATTTCGTAGCTATCCAGGGGAGGACTCTTCAGAAGAAGGGCACGCACGGGTTGGCTTCTTAGCAAGAGCCTGGTGAGGCTGAGGGACCTAAGTGAATCCATTTCATGAGGTATCATGAGGTATCGCCAAACTGGCTGAAAGATACTGGTACCACACAAGTGTTCTGCAAGTATTCAAATTTCCTTATTCCTACATGTTCTACAACAAAGTCTGTGGCAGAGACTTGTTCCTACATGTTCTGCAACAAAGTCTGTGGCAGAGACTTGTTCCTACATGTTCTGCAACAAAGTCTGTGGCAGAGACTTGTTCCTACATGTTCTGCAACAAAGTCTGTGGCAGAGACTTATTCCTACGTGTTCTACAACAAAGTCTGTGGCAGAGACTTATTCCTGATTTAAGCACACTGTTGGCTGCTAGGCCTTGTGAGAGAGGGGTTATCCAACTGGAGTGAACATCTAGCTGTGAATGGCTATTCTCTGGATTCAGTCAAAGTAAGCAAGTTCTTTATTATTGAGTTTGACACTAAGCCCCCGTACACACGGTTGGAGAATCCGTCGAAATGTGTCCTATCGGACCGTGTTGTTGGATAATCCGACTGTGTGTGGTATGCATCGGATTGTTTCCGTCGGAATATCCGTCGGACCAAATTTTCCAACTTGTTGGAAATATTTTCCGACAAACTGGTCCGATAGGACATACTCCGATCATGTGTAGAGAATTCCGATCGGACAAAGTGCCACGCATGCTCAGATCAAATTCCTACATCAAAGCTATTGGCTACTAGCCTGAACGTAGTCCCATCGTAACGAAATTACGTCATCACATTCTGAAAGATCGGATTTTCCGACAACTTTGTCCGACCGTGTGTATGCAACAGTTTCGGACACAATCCAATGGACAAAATCTGACGGATTTGGTTGGCAGAATGTCCGACCGTGTGTACGGGGGCTAAGAGTACCTGAACTTTTCTCCTAACCCTCTGATCCTATATTGAGAGACTGTTTGTTAACTACGTTTGTGCAAATAAAAATCCCTTTAAGCGGATCTGTCATCAGTCTCTAAAGTTTCTGGGCCATTTACCACGGGAACCCCTAGACACGCAAATCGAGGTGAAGAAGGTAACGGTAAGCCCAATTAAACCAGCAGCTCCCTCGGGGGTTAGTGCTACATTTTGCTATAATAAATATCCCCCAAAAATATACCAAAAAAAAATATTTTTCCTCAGTTTAGGCCAATACGAATTCTTCTATATATTTTTGGTAAAAAAAATTACAATAAGCAATTATTGATTGGTTTGCGCAAAAGTTATAGCGTTTACAAAATAGGATATCGTTTTATGGCATTTTTATTAATATTTTTTTTTAAATGGAGGCGATCTGCGATTTGTATCGTGACTGCGACATTATGGCAGACACATTGGACATTGTTGATACATTTTTGGGACCATTGTCATTTATACAACAATCAGTGCTATACAAATGCACTGATTCCTGTGTAAATTACACTGGCAGTGAAGGGGTTAACCACTAGGTGGCAGTGTAGGGATTAGGTGTGACCTGGGGCGAGTTTCTAACTATGGGGGGGGGCATGGCTTTGTGTGACACGTCAGTAGCGTAGTCACAGGGAGCAGAGATCAGTGACACTGTCAGTAGGCAGAACGGGGAGATGATTGTTTTCATTAGCATCTCCCCATTCTTCCTCCCCGTAATGCGATCGCGGGTATCTCCGTGGCGAAGTGTAAAAGCAGTCCACATTCCTGTGTAATTCATTTGAAAGGGCTGAAATTGCATTGGATCGTACAAATAGTAATGCATGCACTATTTTTTCAAAACACACAGCTCGCTCGCATGGCACTGGGCTACCATGCAGGCAAAAGTACTGCATTTCTGTTGTGAATGAGCCCTTAAAGCAGAATACTTTTTTGCTTGTGTAGCGTTACCCCCGCAGGAGCCGCTGGTTAAAGCGGAGCTCCACCCTCTTTTTTAAGTCCTCTGCATCCCCTTCTTCTCTGGCCCCTTAAACAAATTTGGCATATATTTTTTTTTTTTTTTTTAAACTCACGGTTTTATAGTTATTAGTTGTTTCAGCTTCCTGTTTCCGGCCGCGGCCTGAGCGCGTCTTCCCCCGTCTGCTATGCCTCCTGGGAGATGTTTTTATCAATCCCAGAAGGCAATAGGGGCTGCTGGGCCGTAGTATCGCGTTATTTCCAAACAGGAAATGACGCGATACAAGGCGGCGCCGGCCGGCGCCATTTTAACTAAGGGCAAGGTGGCCTTTGTTGCCAATGTTAATCCATCTATGGCAGCAGCGTCGTTCTCGTCGCCGCTGCTGCTACCCGCTCGCAGCCCGCCGGCCCAGCCG